>NC_139217.1:399855011-401055011 GCF_055691185.1 Crinia signifera | reverse complement strand
GAGCCAAAATTCACACAATGGCACACGGATTGAGTCAAAATTCAGGGATTTACCTGGGAATATGGTCCCAGGATCATGCAGGGACATTCCCGGGCTGGCCCATTTTACACCAGCCTAGTCCCTACATTTTCTGGTGTGATGGGGAGAGAACCCCCCTCCTTAAACAACCATCTATATCCTCAGAACCAACTGAGCCTTTTACATGTGGGCTTCGAATGATTTTGGTCCCGTGAAACTGTGCCGTTTGGTTCCAAAAAAATCTGTCCTCAAACAACATGAACAGCCATGAAATGACATTTCAGAAATGAAAAAATGAAATGAAAAAATCAGTTTACCCGCAAAATCTCTAGAACCAATGAACCCATATGGACCAGCCTGGTATCAGATTGAAGACCCAGCGATTTGGGATTGAGATCAACCTCGAGCTTCTGTGATGCCAGAGGGGGAACTGGCAGCCGTTGGAACCTGTTGGGGGTCAGAAATAGCGGGTCCCATGTTATCCTAAGAGGGGGAAAAACGTTCCAGGTTTACCTAGCAGTATCTCCGGTTCCCGGAGGCCTAGCAATGCGGGGCCGGGCTCATTGGAAAGATCTGTCCCTCAGCTACAAGATGGGCCTATTTAGAGAGTGGGCCTGGAGCTATAGCTCCATCAGCCCCATTGTTAATCCGGCCCTGGCGGGGAGGTTGGGGCGAGTGTCGGTGACCGGGGACGGACCGACGGGGGGCTCTGTTTGAAGGGGATGCACGTGTGTCCCCTTCTGGCGGCTGGCGATCCGACCATCAGCCCCCGCATGGAAGACATGGGCTCCATCTGTAGGATTATCTGACAAATAACAAATATTACTACTAAAAAACGCTTTCCTTTGCAAAAGCACATTCACTTTTTTCCTTTCTGACAACACATTATATCTCTACTGTTCTGGCTTCCTTGTCTGCCTTAGATGTATCTAATTCTTTGGATGTGATTTTTCAGAGTGAACGAGTGTTATCTAAAGCCGTTTCCTGTTTTAATGCTACTTTGCATACTCCGTACTATGATAAAAACAGACAAACTGGCATTCATCAATGGGTCTTTCAGTTTCCACATTTAAATGAGAAAAAAATTGTTGCCCAGTTACTTTATACAAATAAAGTTCTCCCGGTTGCAATGAATAAAGAAATGCATTTACATTTATTTTATAGAGGATATTTATCCCCGTTAAGACGTAACCTAATTGGCTTACAGACACATTTGTCTTGTCCTAAATGTGCTTGTGTGGAGGCCTCACTGTATCACTGTCTATGTGACTGCCCGCCATTTAAAAGATTCTGGGTGCAAATTAAAAGTTACGCTATGGCCCGCCATCATTTTTTACCGCTAACACTTTACGGCCAATACTTGGAATAACACCTCCAGTATCTAAATACACCAAGGGTAGCAAAAAACTACAACTTAATTTTCTGCAGCTGCAAAAAAGGCCATTCTCCAGCACTGGATTCATCCCAACACTCAAAGTTTGTCTCTTGGTCAGGGAAAATTATTCTTTCTTTTCAAAATGTATTGGCTTGAGGCTTCCTTTCATATGGAAGTCAGGGTGAAAAAAATCTCTGAATTATGGGAGAGCTATGTAGACGCCTTGCCATCTTTGACATGCTCTTTAATTAAAACCTGCTTTCAACACACGGGTTAGTATAAGTCTAGAGTGTTATCAGAGGATGAGCCCATTCAGGTGTAATTGCTACAATTGGTATGGACTTCAGACTACCCCCTTGGAGGACTGAGATCTCCAACACCCCCCCCCCCCCCTTTTTTTTTCCTTTTCTTATTTTGTTTATTTGTTGTTGTTCTATAATACTTCTTGCTATTCAAATGTTGTTGCTAGCAGGATTTTGTATACACTACTGTACTTTGCCGTTTGTTCATGATAATCAAATTGATAATTGAAGATTATTAATATATATATATATATATATATATATATATATATATATAACAATTAGTGAGACATGGTTACAAGATGTGAATATTCCTTTAATCCTGGGGAAAAAATATAACTCACAATGTTTTGCATGCTGAATGTGATTAGAGGCAATAATTATTTATTTTAAAACACAGGTCCATCCCTAACTTTGTGAACCTATACATGGGTGCACTTGAGGAGGCTATTGGGCAAACCAGGTCCTCTATGGCAGATTTATTGACAACGTATTTTTTTTATTTGGGATGGGAATTTAGAATTACTCACTTGTTTCACTAATGATTTAAACAGCAATGATTTTGGATTAACTTTCACGTCAGAAATTAGCATTTAGAAAATACGTTTTCTTGATATCGCCCTTCAGATAGAGAACAATAGTATAACAACAGAGATGTATGTGAAACCTGTAGACCAGTCTCAGTGTATATATAGGTGGAGCCTGTTGCAGGATGGTGTTAGAATAACCATTCCTGGATTGGCTGGTGAACTGTGAATCAAACCAATATGGCCACTCCCATGTTGGAGACACAAATGATGTTTGGTGTGCATGTGGAAAGGCTTGAGGTCTGTAACAGAGAGAAGGCCCAGTGATGGAGTTTGTGAGCAACAAGGCCGCAGGTTGTGTTCAGCGGTAACCACCGAGATGACATCTCAGGAGGTGCTGACCGTGCACACCCGGTGCCAGCTGGAGACCGGGACGCTGCAGCTCTGACCTGGATTATAGTCGCTGAGCAAGCCTGGCCAAGCACCTGGAATGGAGATAAGTATGTGTCAAACCCTGAGTTGTGACATTATTTTAATTAGGTATTTTGAGGACGGGACCCATGTGTGAACACAAAATTACATTTATATTGTATAAACACATCAAACACATGAAATACACACAAATATATTTTATTTGTGCAATAAACAAGGTTTCAAAACATGAAATGAAGTTCATCTCAGGTACTGAATATGAATGCTAAGCTTTTTGGGTGTGGTATGCC
This sequence comes from Crinia signifera, assembly GCF_055691185.1. Classification (NCBI taxonomy): domain Eukaryota; kingdom Metazoa; phylum Chordata; class Amphibia; order Anura; family Myobatrachidae; genus Crinia; species Crinia signifera. The sequence continues at coordinate 401,052,067 of NC_139217.1, read as the reverse complement.
GGTCTGACAATCGGGATACTGACAGTCAGTATCCCAACATTGGAATCCCAACTGCTGGTGCTCCAACAGGGGGGTGAGTGCAAAGAAGCCCCTTTTGGGCTTGCTGTGCTAATCATGCTGCGGGCTTGGTGGCTCGCTTCACTCACCACAGGTTCTATTCTTCCTCTATGAGGGTTGTGGACCCCCACAAGGGAGAATAGCCCCTGTCAATCGGAATGCTGACTGTCTGGCAGTCATCTGGCACCCATCATTTTAACATAGTAACATGGTGAGGTTGAAAATATAAATTAGTCCATCAAGTCCAACCTATTTTTTAAGTTAATGTGCACAGGTTATAGTGTTTAATTTTTTTGACAACTATTCTAACAGACTCATTGAAATCACTAAGTGTTTTTATTTGTAATTTTCTTTAACCAGAATGGTAATTCATATTCCTTTTACGATCCAGTATTACATTGCAATTAATTGTCGTAACTCTGTATACTTTTTTCTTCAAACAATTTGTATAATCCCTTTTTAAATGTATCAATAGTGTCTGCCATCACAACCTTCTCTTGCAGAGGATTCCATATCTTAAGGTGGCCATACACTAGTGCAATTTTGCCCGATATCACTCGATTCCGGTGCATCGGGCTGAGAAATTGGATGGAATCAGGCAAATAACATGTGTTTTACATCCGTTTCATTCCACCCTTAATTTGTTGCCCTTCTCTGAACCCTTTCCAGTTCCAAGATATCTTTTTTATAGAGCGGAGCCCTTAAGTGGACACTGTATTCAAGATGCGGACTCACTAATGATTAAGACAATGGTAAAATTACACTATTGTCCCTAACCTCTAGGCCCCTTTTATGCATGCCAGAACCTTGTTAGCCTTGGCTGATGTCATTGAATACACCCAAGTCCTTCTCCATGAATAAATCCCCAACCTCTACTCCATTTCATTTATATCTTGCACACAGGTTTCTGGTCCCAAAATGCATGACCTTACATTTATACATATTGAACCTCATCTTCTATTTGCTGCTCAATCCTCCAATTTATTTAAATCACTCTGTAGAGCGGCGACATCCTGAACAGAATTTATTACCTTGCATAGTTTAGTGTCATCTGCAGAAATGGACACTTTGCTCTCAGCACCAAATGATTCCCGCTTTAAAATAACGTGTAAGGCATTGACGTTAAAAACTTTACTCTCAGCACTATCTGCTATGTCATTAATAATTATATTAAAGATAAGTAAGTCCTAGCACAAACTTTAACCCAATTAGAAAATCTGTTTACCACCACACGCTGTTCCCTATCCTCCAGCCAAGTTTTTACCCATATTTAGTACCAGTTACATATCATGCCCCCAGAAGTTCCAGTTACAGATGTCCCCAGTAGTGCTAGTTAAAGATGTTCCCAGTAGTCACAGTTACAGATGTGAAGTAGTTCTAGTTACCGATGACCCCAGTAGTGCCAGTGCCAGTTACAGATATCCCCAGTAGTGCCAGTTACAGATGTCCACAGTAGTGCCAGTTACAAATCATGTCCCCAGTAGTGCCAGTTACATATAATGTCCCCAGTAGTGCCAGTTACATATAATGTCCCCAGTAGTGCCAGTTACAGATATCCCCAGTAGTGCCAGATACAGATATCCCCAGTAGTGCTAGTTACAGATGTTCCCATTAGTGCCAGGTACAGATGTACACAGAAGTGCCAGTTACAAATCATGTCCCTAGTAGTGCCAGTTACAGATATTCCCATTAGTGCCAGTTACAGATGTTCCCAGTAGTGCCAGTTACAGATGTCCACAGTAGTGCCAGTTACATGTAATGCTCCCAGTAGTGCAAGTTACAGATGTCCCCAGTAGTGCCAGTTACATATAATGTCCCCAGTAGTGCCAGTTACAGATATCCCCAGTAGTGCTAGTTACAGATGTTCCCATTAGTGCCAGTTACAGATGTCCACAGTAGTGCCAGTTACAAATCATGTCCCCAGTAGTGCCAGTTACAGATGTTCCTAGTAGTGCCAGTTACAGATGTCCACAGTAGTGCCAGTTACATATAATGCTCCCAGTAGTGCCAGTTACAGATGTCCACAGTAGTGCCAGTTACATGTAATGCTCCCAGTAGTGCCAGTTACAGTTCCAATAATGCTTTTAGCAAAATAAAGTAAGTTCCAGAAACTATGATTTTCAAAATGATATAACATATATCGGATAGGAGATACTCAACATGTACTACAGTATCCATCAAAATGTGGGTCTTCTTTATATACAGATAGAGCTGCTCTCATCTGAGAGGCTATTGTCACACCAATCACCAGCCTGTGCCGGCGAATGGGGCTTGTGCACATCGAAGACGCTCAGGCGCCCCATTCTAGGCAATGCTCACGTGTCCACATTTGCCAGCGTGCCAGCTGGCAGACACGAGCGGCCGGAGTGCTGGCAAAAACAAATGAGAGCGGCACCATCTGTACCATAGGCCTTATTGCCCATTCTATTTTATGGGTGCAGACGGCAAAGACATCACAGCTAAAATTCAATTTTGGGTCCTGAATTGTAGAGAGAACATCTGCAAATGTATATTAACAGTCTATTATGTCTTTCTGCCTGGCTGCATTACTCTGCTCTAGGTGGACATCCTACATGTTAGTAAATACTTCTGAGAACAAAACATACAAAAAAAAAAAACATACAAAGCATTCTGTAAATGGGCTCACCCTGTTCCTTTCCTTTAAAATAAAATATATTTTACATTTAATATGCATTAAAACCAAACACTGAGACTTGCATAATGCCAGGGTGAAGTATTCGTTGCACCATGAATCTCGACATGCCCCTGTGATCTGTGCCCATGACCCTGTGAAACCTGTGTTTCTATGGGCCTGATTCATACCTGATCGCAGGGCTGCTTTTTTAGCAAATGGTCAAAGCCATGCTGCACTGCACGTGTGCAGAGAGAGAGAGATAGATTTGGTTGGAATTCGTTCAAGCTGAAATCTAAATTTCAGTGTAAAAATAAAGCAGCCAGAATTTACCCTGCACAGAAACAAAATAACTTGCCCAAATCTCTCTCTCTCTGCATATGTTACACCCAGTAGAGTAGTTAGCTGACATTGGGGCCCAGAGCAACAGTTAGTTTCTGCACCACCTCCCCTAGTCCTTCTTATAGTAATGCCCCTTACACATTTTGCCCCACAAACCATAATGCCCATTAAACATTATGCCACACAATCCGTAATGCCCATTACACAATATGCCACAAAATCAGTAACACAATATGCCACACACTGTAATGTCTATTAAAAATTATGCCACACACCATAATGCCCATTACACATTATAAAACACACCATAATACTTATTAGACATTATGCCACACCATAATGCTTATTTAACGTTATGCCGCATACCTTAATGCCTATTGCACATGCCACACACCATAATATTTAATTCTATTTATGCCATACAGTAAAGTCCAATGCACATTATGCCACACATCATGCGTAATGCTTACTTTATACCACACACTGCAATGCCTATTACAGATTATGCCACAAATGCCTATTACATATTATGCCATACACAGTTATGCCACTGTCACCATTTTATGTCCAACACACAAAAATGTCCTTAAAAATGATGCAACACAGTAAGGCTTCTAATTACTCGTCAGGTGTTTCATGGCAAAATATGCAGCTCACTGCATCTTCTCTTGGTGCTGCCAGCATTCCCGGCACTTCCAGTTAACATTATAAAACGCAATGCCATTATTATAAATTTTTCACATCCACATGGCCTTTTAGTGCCACGTACAAATAATGGCCACTGTAGAGCTGCTTACACGAATAATGCCCCCTGTAGTGTCGCTTACACACATAAATGTCCCCACTAGTGCCGCTTATACATATACTGCCCCTGTAGTGCCACTTACAAATAAAATGTCACCCTGTAGTGCTGCATACACATATAATACCCCAACTAGTGCCGCTTAAACAAATAATGCCCTCTGAAGGACTGATTACCTAAATGCTTGTTGTAAGGGGGGGTTACTTACTTGTTGCCAGGGGGTAACACGATTGTTGCCAAGGGTTACATTGTTGATGCCATGGGTTACATGCTCTATGCCAGGAGGGATTACATTATCATTGCCAGAAGGGATTACATGCTCATTGCAAGGGGGTTACATGCTCGTCATCAGGGTGGCGGTTTCATGCTCATTTTCAGGGAGATTTACATGCTTGTTGCTAGGGGGGATTAAATACTCATTGCCAGGGAAGTTACATGCTCAATGCCAAGGGGGGTAATGCTCGTTGCCAGGGGAGTTACATGCTAATTACTAGGGGACGTTATGTGTCTGTTGCCAGGGAGGGTTAAATGCTTAATGCCAGGGTGTTATGCTCCTTTCTAGGGGAGGTTACATGCTTGTTGCCGGTGGTCTCAGGAGCAAAATGCGCCAGTGCTCCCAGAAATAGCACTTCCGGGTAGCGTTCTGCGCTCCACTTACAAATGCTTTAGGTACAGGAAGACATCAAGTGTCTGTCTCCTTTAAGTGTTTGTCTCATTTTTGGAGGGGAGCAGGGTCTCTTTCTGCATGTGGACAGAGACTTTATACTCCTATGGCAATGCTTCCCCCACCAGTCTCCTGCCTCCATCTTCCGGCACAGCAGAGAAAGGATATAAGGGGCTGGCAGTGCACCCATATTTGTCTACCCTGGAATGGCAGCGAGGGTCCTGAAAATCAGGTCCACCTCCTGGCATCCTGAAAAGGTGGACAAGTCCCCCGCAATGGCAACATGCTCATGCAACCACCCCTTGGTAGGGGAGGAGGGGGTCATGGGACCCGATGATGTGAATCTCATCATCGTGGCCCGCCCACCTGCTGTGTAATGCCTGAAATACAAGAATTACACAGCTAGGAGTGTGGCCATGATGATGCAAAATAAATGGCCTAAAAGTCAGCAACCCTGAGTGCACCCTCTCTCCTCCTCGGCTCCTGGAGCTTGCGCTCAATCGGAGCCACCTCCCTACACTCCATGTTACGTCTGCCCCACCTGCAGTACAACATGGTTTTGTCCATTTTCTAAAAAATCAGCCCCGAATCAGGTCCTATGTCTGTGTTTTGGCATCTGCATCAAGGTCTTCCTGCAGTTTTGATTCGCAATCCTTGGTTGCTGTGCGGCATCCGTGGAAATTTGCCAGGTTAGTAAAGCATTAGCTTATGAAAAAGGGAAACCAGCCTGCACCTGTTGTGAAAGCCAATTTGGCATCAGTGCAGGTTTCCTCTTCAGCCAATCGTGTGTTTGTGTCCTTTATTTACATATATTATGGAGTTTGGTAAGCAGATAGTTAATGCACTTAGGGGGTTATTCTCACAGGGTGCCATCTGCCCCCCAGGCCAGTATAATTTATGTGTTGCAGGGCTGCCCATCTGACTACCAGAGCCATGTACATGATGCTCTGTCTTGCCTCCTGCTGCTCCCCATGCCATGGCCGATGCTCAACTATGTAGTAGTATGGGGCTAACAGATAATGGCCCCTCCCATAGCTGGCTACAAAAAGATGGCTGCCTTTGACCAATGGAGAGCCAGCTTTCCTCTCCCAGCAATCCAAGAGGCCAAAGAGTGAAAAGGGGGCAGAGCTTATCGAGGTTTGCCGCTAACTATAATGCAAAGAGGAGCAGCATTAAAAGAAACCTTAAGGTGCGTACACACAGGCTAAAATCGATGGCAATATGGTTGTTGAGCGACCATATTGCCAGCGATTGGAGTGTGCACGGCGATAAATCGCTGGATGCGCGCTCCCATTTTTAGCCCCCTTACATCGCTGGTCGCAGGAGCTTGCTCCTGCGACCTGCTGATTCCCTCTGCGGCTCCCCCGACAGAGGTTCCCTTTTATCAGCGACCATTTCTGGTCGCTTATGAAAAGGAGACACTGAGCAATATATTGCTCAGCAATATATTGATTAGCAATATATCTCCCCCCGTTTGTACACAGCTTTAGGGAGCCCCCAGAGTCCACACTGCAGGAGAGAGAGGGCAGAGGTGAGGAGAGACTACTACTCCATTCCTTTAGAAACCAAAGGGAGACTGGGTTTACATAATAAATTAAATATATATACAGATGTAGCGGGATTCATCTTTGCAGGGGATGGCGATGGCGTCGCCATCCCCTGCCCCGCGGCCATCTGTATGCCGGAAGGGGATGCGCGCGCACGAGGTGCGCGCGCGTCCCCTTCCGACGGTGCTGCCCTCGGTTGCCCGGTGCCCACACCGGGCGACCGCACCCCCCCCCCCCCCCCCCGTAGCCTCCTCGGGTGCCCCCCTGTCCCTCGAGCGGGAGGCGGACAGTAATGCGTCCGCCTCGCCGCCCCGTCGCCCGGATACTGTGACACGCGTGCGTGGGGGACGCACGCGCGTCACAGTCAGATAGTGGCGCTGTGTTCGCCGTGTTGCTGGCGATTCGCCAGCAGCATGCTGCTGGTGGATCACCAGCAAAGACAAGGAAAGATTCATCTGTATATAATGTTTTTGCGTGTGTATACAAGTTATATGTGGTGGTAACTTTGTGTTTTCCCTTTACATATGGTTTCCAATTAAGAAAAATGAATTGCATGATTTGTTTTGCAGACATAGGGCCAGAAGCACTAAGCTTCCAAACTGATAAAATAGAGAGTGCTAAGCAGCCAGCCAATCAGCTCCTGTCTGTCATGTCACGGACTGTGTTGGAAAAATGTCAGACAGGAGCTGATTGGTTGGTTGTTTATCACTCTCCCTTTTTATCGCCTTTTGAAGCTTAGTGCATCTGGCATCTAAATTCTGTGGGTGAAGGATTTTTTTATTTCTATAGTCAGCCAGCAGCCTGGCTGCCAATGATGTGTGCAGATGCAGGGTGGTAACGTGGTGAGCGAGGACAGGGGAGTGGCGGTAGTGTAGTTTGTAGTTATGGGTAGTGTTTCTGCGAGTGCAGGGTTAGGGGTGGTTTAATGTCTGCGGGGAGCGGGGGTAGGGGTAGTGTAGTGTGATCAGGTACAGGATTAGTGGTAGTGTTGTGTGTGCGGGGAGTAGGTGCATGATTAGGGGTAGTGTAGTGTGTGAACAGAGCAGGAACATGGTTAGGGGTGGTGTTGTGTGTGCAGGGAGCAGGTTTAGGGTTAGGGGTGGTGTATGTGCGGGGAGAAGGGGTGGTGTAGTGTAAGTAGGTGCATGATTAGGGGTAGTGTGTAAATGGAGCAGGTGCAGGGAGTAGGGGGGTAGTGCGTGCAGGGAGCAGACGCAGGGTTAGGGGTGGTATAGCGTGAGCAAGTGATGGAATAGGGGTAGTGTTGTGTGTGTGTGTGGAAAGCAGGTGCAGGTCAGGGGTAGTTTAGGTAGTGTGTGAGGGACGTGGGGTTAGTGGTAGTATAGTTTGTGTAGGGAGCGGGTGCATTGTTAGGGGTAGTACCTGTCCTGTGCCCGGGACATAGAAGCTGTCTGCAGTGCAAGGGAAGAGACTAAATAAGCTAATTGGAAACTTTTAATTGCATAATTGCGTGTCCACAGAGGCCAGAGCAAGTGCTGAAATTTTTTTTTAAAATATTGATTTTAATTGGGATTAAAAAAAAGCTGAATATCAAACTTTGTGCACATGCCGGTAAACCCCACATGTGCCTTTTTAAACCACACCCACATTACACAAGCCACTCCCTCAACAATATTGTCATGGCTATTCCCTTTAAAAAGCTGGGCCACTTGCTTGTGTCTGTCCCCCAGGCTGAAAGTTGCCAGCCAGCCCCTGGTTATTCTGATACACTGCCCCACCTGCAGTGCACATGGTTTTGTCCACTAGAGAGTGATTGTGCCTTTCCGAGTGAATCAGAATAACCCCTTAGTCCTTGGTAAGTGGGTGTTAATTTGTTTTAGAGTTATGTTTTAAGGGTCAAGGTTTTAATGGTGTAATAGGAATAAACTTATGGAGCTCTTACTCAATTTAGTCACAGGGAATCCCATAGTTCGCTCATTAGCTAATGAATCATAGCAACCTGTCAGACTGAGTGAAAGTCCTTGAAGAAACCCTGTGGTTAAAATTTTACAACCACTCATTAGGAAAATACCTTTCTGTGTGGGGGAAGTGCTTATGTCTCTATTCAAATATGGAAGGGAGCAATTTGACACACGAGACTGAAGCAACATCTGTCAAAGCTGCCAGCATGTGTGACGAACTCAGCAGAACTAAGTGCATATATTGGGACATTTGGGATATACATTTCATGTTCATGACTTTATTAAGATTAATGATAAGAAAAAAGTTAAACCAGTTATTGTGAAATCAATGCATTAATTAATGACCAACAGAAGGAGCAGTTACCCTGATTGCACTTGTAATATAGCCAGTGTCAGACTGGGGCATGGATTCCCCCCCAGGATAAGGGCCCATGTGAAGGGGTGTAGCCAGTCTCCAAAGAAGGTTTGCACATGGACTGGACCCATTGATAAATATATATATTATTACTGCTAAAACATTAATGATGAATAACATCAGTGTACAAATAATGCAGTATAAGGTAACATGCATAACATATAAATCAACTGCACAGTCTCATACCTCCCAACATGACCCTCTCCAGGAGAGACACATTGCTCTGTTTCTGGACTTCTCTCTTAATGTATGATTGCCATCACTTGTGTGGAAACACCTTTCTTACCTATTTACCTGTTTAAATCAGGTGACAGCAATTATATATTAAGAGGGAAGTCCAGAGCCGGCCCTAGCCTAAATGACGCCCTAGGCAAGATTTTGGCTGGTGCCCCCTAGCACCGCCACTAGTTCCGCCTCTGACCCTGCTCCCCTCTCCCAGCACCATCAACCCTCATCATAGCAGTCATCATTTTGGTGCTCCTACCCGCAATATTTTAAAATAGAAACAGTGCCCACATTTGGTGCGCAGCCCAAACAGGGGTGTGTTCTTGCTGGGAAGGGGCATGGCCACACAATTTTACCCCCAATTCAAATTATGCCACACAGTAGTGCAACTTTATTCACATTATATCATGCGATGCGTGCCCCTTATTCACGTTACATCACACAGTAGTACCACTTTACCTTATGTACATTACTCTTCACATTATTCACATTATACCCTTAGAAAAAAATCCTGAGAAAATATTGTATTTTAAGCACCTCCATGGCCACACTGCACCCCAGCACAAAGCAGTGAGGAGAAGAGCTGCAGCTGCTGCTGTCACTTAAGGGGAGGGGGCCCGGGGCCCCCACTGGGCCCTCCCATCAGACTTTGGCCTGGGTAATTTATACCCCCTACCCCTTTCTCTCGCACCCCTGCTAATACCACACAGTAATGCCCCTTACACATGACACACATTATTAATGTCCTTATAACCATAATGCCCCTTACACATTATGCCAATCTTTATTAATGCCCTTCATACACATAATGACACACATAATGCCCCTTACACATATGTTGCACATTATTAATGCCCTTATACACGACACACATAATGCCCATTACACATATCTTGCACATTATTAATGCCCTTATACACATGACACACATAATGCCTGTTACACATATGTCGCACATTATTAATGCATTTATACATGACACACATAATGCCCCTTACACATTTGCCAAACACTATTGCACAACCAACCCACCTGCAGACAGCACTCGCACAGCCGCTAACACTGTGACCTCTGCCTCTGCTTGGATACAGATGTTTTCTCATACATCTTGTCTCAATAGGCCATGCAGCTCCTGGCCAGTTCTGCTAACGTTGGATGCCTTTTTTACTGAAAATTCGTCTTATTTGCATTGTTATGACCAGCACACACAAGGAGCTTCGGATGACGTTTGGAGGGACTATGCTGCCCACCAGATCCAGATACCCCGGCCACTTCGTGCTTCACGTAGGTACCCTTCTAGAGTGTACCTGGACTCCCACTATGATCAACAGGTGGTGGAGATGTTTAGGCTGAACCGCAATAACCTGTTGAACTTATATAAGCAGGTGAGAGATGATTTGGAACCTTTTGGGGGTGACAACTATGCAGTGTCTGGGCTGCAAAAATCAACGTGTGCCCTCTACTTCTTTGCCACAGGTTCATCCCAGTCTGTGAGCTCCTGGTCATTGGGGGTGTCACAAGCCACTTTCTGTAAACATTTTTCTCCGGTGTTAAATGCTTTAAAGAAGCTGTGGCGCACATATATCACATTCCCACGTTGTGAGTCTGAGTGGCAGGACCTGAAGGTGGCATTCTATAGGCTCTCAGCATTTTCAAATGTGCTGGGAGCCATAGACTGTACCCATATTGGGATTTGGTGCCCGTAGGTGAGGGAGCATGTCTACGTCAATCCGCGTGGGCACCACTCCCTCAATGGTCAGTTGGTATGTGAGGCCAACTTGAAAATTCTCAGTGTGGTTTCAGGCTACCCCAGGAACTGCCATGATGCCTATATCCTGCATCACTCAGGCCTCTGGGACCGCTTCTAGGGCGACACCATGCCGGAGGGCTGGCTACTTGGTAAGTCACTTATACTTTTTTTGTTGGTTACCAGTATGTGTTGCCATTTACAAGCCAAACAAACATGTTCATGCAGTGATAACCACCAGGGTATTGTTGGTGGACCGTATTGTTAAATGGTAACGTGTTAGGTTACTGAATATACATTACACCAAATAATGTTTGTATAGCCACTCATTGTGAATAATGTGCAACCTCTATCTGCCACATAAATTGGCATGTGTTGCATGTCTGAACTCACCATTGTGATTTATATTGACTGTATCCAGTTGTGTAAATTTTTGTAATGGTTATGTAAAACATACTCATAATGGTATTTCTGGGGAGGGGTTGCATTTGCCCAAACCAATAGGGATAGGCTCATTGGGCAACCAGCAACTTGTTACACAGTCATTAGGTCCACACCATTACCTACACATGCATTTCTGTCGACATGAGTGTAGGTTGACATGGGTAATGTGTACAGGGTTATTAGTTGTATGTGGGTTATATTGACAGTCAAAAGGTCAACATGGGGTGGTGCAATGTTTTTTGAGCCGACATGTGTCGACATTTGGAACAAATAAAATTCCAAAACCCCATGTCAACATAGCCACATGTTGACCAAAATGTATGTCGACCTAATGCTGTTGACTTAATAACTGTCCAACTGACTGACCAACTGATCCACACACAAACAATAGTGGGTACTTGTGTAGTTTCGTGGCATAACCTTACACTACGCTGTCAGTGTAGCCCAACAGCAGCCTAGCACAGTCAGAGTAGTGTCCCCGTCAGGCAGCGTAGTCTCCGTACTGTAACCGCGAGCTGCAGCTCTGTCCCCGGCAGTGGTGTAGCTAGGTGCCACGGCGCCCGGAGCAAGGGCATGTTTCGCGCCTCCCCCAATTTGTAGTAGGTGAGGCTCCTGTGCAATGAAAAGTGGGCGCGGCCCAACATTATACCACACACCGTAATGCCCATTGCACATTTTAGCGAACTTTGTAATACCAATTACACATAAAGCCACACATGATGGCCATTGCATACTATATAACAAACCACAATGCCCATCACATACTATATAGCACACCGTAATGCCCTTCGCATACTATATAACACACCGTAATGCCCATTACATACTATATAACACACCGTTATGCCCATTACATACTATACAACCGTAATGCCCATTACACATTTGACACATAAGTGCCACTTAACTACATGCTCGATGCCAAGGGGGACTGAAATTGCTTGTTGCCAAGGGGGACTGAAATTGCTCATTGCCAAGGGGGACAGAACTGTGCAATAGGTCAGGATATCGACGTTGGCATCCTGACTATCGCCAGGAGACTGGCAGCAGATTACCAATATCAATGAAGATGTCAGGGTCGTAATCCTGACTTCTGGGTTGACTAATGTAATTATGCTGGCATGGGTTAGGGTTAGGGCAGAGAAGGGTAGGGAGTTAAGTTTAGATACTGGGGGGGGATTCAGGATTAGGCAGTGGTGACAGGGGTTAGGCACTTAGAAGGGGAGGGGTAGTGTTATGCTGTACAGTAGGGGGTTTAGGGGTTTAGGCAGCATGGTACAAAGTGGCACTTCAGTGCATTTATGTGTCTTGATAAAGTAGTACCATATTAAGCAAGTACAGTATGTATCCAATAGGTAAAAAGCAGCACTCCAGAAAACTTATAGAGAAAGTACCTCCTGTTGTCCACGCTGCAGTTCTCAGCTTCTGTGCTGAGGTTAGGAGGGCAGCTGAGCTTGTGCAGGGGATGGCCATGAAGAGGAGGATAAACCACTTGCTGCTGAAGTCACCCAGGATCCTGGCTCTGCTCTCCCCACATACATGTGACAGCCTTTCGACCCGCTGCTGCTCACAGAGGCTGTCCCCTCGCGGCTCACAGTGTCCTTCCTCTCTGCCAGGAAGCAGCAGCAGCAGCTTCATGTGAAGAGTGAGTCAGCCGCCCGGCCTCACCGCTTGGCGGCAGGGACCTGGCGAGCACGGCAGGAGGCAGGCACCGGGCAGGGCAGCCGCCGGGCGCCAACGCACGCTGCCGGTTAGTACTATTTGCGTAGGGGGGCGGGCTGGCGGCGCCATTCAACCAATCGGCGCCCAGAGCATGAGCTCCGGTGGCTCCGCCCTCCCTACCCCTCTGGTCCCCGGGGACTAAGGTGGGCCAATAGGTTAGGAGGTTGTATGGTCTGTTAAGGTGGACTTGTAATTCGCATACCGGTTGGTCACAAATTCGCACATGACCAGACCTGGAAATCGCACTTTAGTAGGTTTTAAAATCGCCCCATATCGCATAATATTGCATTTTTTGTCCGTCAATTTGCATCACATATATAGTGTGATTTACAACAAAATCGCACAAAATCGCACATTTGCAAAAAATTGCACTTCACTAAATCTCGCCCACCATCTCAAAGCTCCAGTCTTCGGATTCATCATGGGCTTTTACACTGCAGCCTCAGGTCATTGGACCCAGGTTGTTTTCAGGTTCTTTTCCCACTGAGCCACGACCCAGGTTGACAGCAATGGAAAAGGGATATAAGTGAAAGGGTATTTGTATGTCCCTATATTAAAGTCCATGGATAACTAAATTTAATTCTTAATAGGGCATGTGTAGCCAAACAGAATCTTTGTAGAATGAGCCTGATTCAGCGAGGCTCGCTAAGCAGCATACATTCGCTGGTCAGTGAGCCCATAAACGATGCCTGCAGCAGTCCAAACGTTCACACAGGAGGTCTGTACATGCGGAAATACAGGCATGCACAGAACCCTCACCATCGGAATGTGGGCGAATTTGGCCCTGTCCGATCACTAGTGAAACATGCGCTATAATTAGAATTAACTAATGCACCCTCATGCTGCAAGATATGCTATGTAAGAAGTGTACAATATCTAATAGCAACAAAAAGAAAAACTTTGCTGGGGAGTAGGGTAATTTAAAACATATTATATTTAATATTTGCAGTACACTGGCCGGTATAGAGTCAAATACAACAAGATCATATCATGCAATTTAATGGACTGAGCGTATAGTTCACAATGATAAGCCGTCATGTTAGTAACCATCAACTTGCAATTTGCTAACAACTTGCAATTTGCTAGAGTTGCCAATAACGTTTAATTCGTCTATGAGTTGTTATAAATGTTGCAATTAATTGATAGTAGTAAACTGATACAAGCAATTAGTAACTATATAGCAAATGTGTTTTTTTTTTATAATACAGATAGCATGTTTAAACTTTAAGCAGAATATATGTAGTTGTTATACATAGACAGCAGGGGCAAATGCAGGATTTTCAGAAGGGGGTTTCCAGAGGGACGGAGCAAAGCACGGAGTTGGACACCTAGGTGACCCAGTATATGCCGGGTCAGTTAAAGTATAATAGATAGACTAAATGTATATAAATAATAAGAATATAAAAAAAAAACATTATATATATATATATATATATATATATATATATATATATATATATATATATATATATATAGATGCACAGAGAAAAACCGCACTCCACTTCCATATTCATTGGCTGGGTGCCAGATCCCATAGTAAATTAGATATTCATAGTAATCCCCTTTTCAGAGAAACGACATCTGCACATCAATATGTAAGATTGCAAAAATATATTACAGAAAAAAAGTCCTGTTTCAGACAGATCTTAAAACACATGGCAACATGCTCTTGAAAAAGGTGGTAACACACCGAAACAGGCTGTCGAGCCGGTTGGTTATGAGACCAGCGTGGAGTTCCCCGGGTAGCATGCTGTTGCCCCGCTAAGGATAAGTGACCCACTGCTTTACTCATTTTTCATTATGTTGCCATGTGTTTTAAGATCTGTCTGAAACAGGACTTTTTTTCTGTAATATATTAATGCAATCTTACATATTGGTGTGCAGATGTCGTTTCTCTGAAAAGGGGATTACTATGAATATATATATATATATATATATATATATATATATATATATATATATATATATATATATATATATATATACAAACAAATCTCCAGGTAGTTTTTTAAGCTAAGTGAAGACAGGAGGCGGCACTTTCCAATAATATGTGAAAACGCTGTATTTCAAATGATCAAACAAGCATGTCAGCAAAAAGAGATGTCGACTAGTTTCAAGGCATAAAGCCCCTTCATCAGGACAACTGACGTGAAGGCAATACAAACAGGAGAGTGCCGCCTCCTGTCTTTACTTAGCTTAAAAAACTACCTGGGGATTCGTTTGTATACCATTACTGTGGAAGGCACCTCTGCAGCTGCATCCAATTGTTCCAAGTGCCGGTCCCGTGCTCACTCTATATATATATATATATATATATATATATATATATATATATATATACTGTAGAAATAACTGAGTCACTCCAGTTATTTCTACAGTATCCTAACCCACTGTAGGCACCCGGGGCAGTTGCTCAGCAATTGGAGTGCCGGCTCATTTGCACCGAATATATATATATATATATATATATATATATATATATATATATATATATATATATATATATATATGTGTATCGGGTTGGCACTCGTGGCTTCAATAAAAATCCGGTGCCAGGAACATAATAGAGCAATAAGAGACACTTACCCCCTCAGAGAAAGGATGGATCCGGCACACGGTGAAGAAAAAGAGGTTTATTAAGAGTGCAACATTGCACTAAGTGACAGCTGCTGACCTGACAGCCGTTTCAACTGCTGGGTGCAGTTTTCATCAGAGGTATATATATATATATATACATACAGGGGTGTCATCAGCAGTGTAGGCCCCTGGGCATAACAATGTATTGGGGGCCCTACCCATCCTCCAGCGGTAGGAGTGGGGGAAGCTTTGATGTCCCGCAGGTGGTAAGGGGTATTATATCAACCGCTCAGTATGTAGGGCCTGGATAAGTAATTTCCACTTATTACCCCTTTACTGCACAGATGGTGGGAGATGGGGTGGGAGAATGGGGCATTGGGCTGAATGAAGGGGCCCTGATACATAACTTCCGCCTAGATTTGCCTATAGAAGAGGCCCGAACCTCAAGGACATGCTGGTGGTTACGGATCCTTCAGGCAATATAGCTAAGCCATCCAGCTGGCTTTTTCGCAAAAATGGTGTCTACAGATGCTCGGGTTGTGTTAATTGCCCGTTCCTCATGACAGGTGACACATTCACCAATCCAACTAATGGTGAAAAGTTTATCATTAGACATAAACTGGACTGTAATAGCAAATATCTGATTTATGCCCTCCTTTGCCCTTGTCAAATGATTTATGTTGGCAAGACGATCAGAACAGCCAAAGAACGAATTGGCCAACACAGATCGTCCATCAAGAAAAGTCTGCTACCTACAACAGAAAGCCTGGACCTTAAAAACCTACCTGTTGCTCGACATTTCCTAGAGAAAAAACACAACATTGGACAGTTGAGATGTTTTCTCATTGATCATATACCCCCCCTACGAAGAGGGGGCGACCGTGAAAAATTATTGCTTCAGAGAGAGCTAAGATGGATTTATCGTTTGAAATCTCTGGCCCCGTCTGGTCTGAATGAAGACTTCAAAATGGGATGCTTTATTTAAGCCACGGATGATACCTGAGTGTATCCATATGTCCCTCAAAACGCTTCTGATTTTGATCTTCTAGTGTTATTCCTTTCTTTTCTTTTCTTTTTTTCTAATGTACATACATATGCCCAGCCCCTTATATAATCCTCAGGATGGACCTAATACTCTGCTTTCCATCCAGCAGACACATAAATACGCATCCACCAGTAGCAACATATGTCAGTGGTTGCCATGAGTGAATTTTTTTGACTCATAGGTATTTTCCGCTGTTAACTGTGTTTTTTAATGGCATCCAGACACATAAGTGTCACGACATTTCCTAGTTACTCTAAGCTGAGTGGAATGACCAGTGTACTAAGCGTTATTATCTCATGCTCATGTCAACAATTTGTTGTTCGTTACTAATTACTGGACTATTGTGCGCCTTATCAAGCCACAGGTATGTAATCATGACTATTAGCCAGTTCAGGACGCTATGCATTGCCCAGTCGACACAGAGAGGTGTCGCCGTACACCCCACATGTCTGTATTGAAATGTGTATTGGTCTGTGGCCGCCGTGCTACTTCCCTGCAATGCATAACTGTGAATGTCTGCCGCCGTGCGACTATGCTATGTTTATTTATTCTACTCGCTCAGATGGGCTGCTGCTACACATGCCTCCGTGCATGTATACTCTGGCTGCTTTGTACCAGGACGCTATGCATTGCCCAGTCGACATGGAGAGGAGTCGCCGCACACCCTCCATGTCTGTATTGAAACTTATATTGGTCTGTGGCCGCCGTGCTACTTCCCTGCAATACATAACTGTGAATGTCTGCCGCCGTGCGACTATGCCATTAATATTTATTCTACTGGTTCAGATGGGCTGCTGCTACACATGTCTCCGTGCATGTACACTCTGGCTGCTTTGTATGATTTCTTCACTAACTTTGCATATCTATTTACCGCTCACGTTATCTTTTAGCCTACACGCGGATTCTTCCTCCTGCTGAACCATCCCCTCACGGTGCTGGTACCTTATCCTCATATTATTGTTAGTTCTTTAATCACACGCGTTGTGTATCACTAGTCTCCGCACTTCTGTACATTCAGGCAATCCTGTGTTACGGACTCACGTCACAGGGATTCCCCTCTGACGCGCATCTCACACCCCCCTGGCAGCGTCATCTGACAGGCGCTGGATGCTCGGTAGCGGGGTTCTGATTGACAGCTCCCCACTTGAAGTGAGCAGGGCGGGTTTGGCGCCTTATTGTATGTTATATAAACGAGTCTGTGAATGCATTGATGTACCCCTGATGAAAACTGGAAAGGGTTCCAGTTGAAACGGCTGTTGGGTCAGCCTGCCTGTACACTATGTTGTAACTGCTGAATACAAGCTTTTTTCTTTCATCTAACTGAGTGCTGGTCCATTCCTTTCCTTCACGGAGGCTTGGGTAAGTTCTGTCTGCAATTAACCTTAAGGACCCTGCACCCCCCATTGCATCTAAATCTCACTGAGTGCCATCCTGATCTTCCTTATATATATATATATATATATATATATATATATATATATATATATATATATATATATATATATATATATATATATATAGGTGTATCGGGTTGGCACTCGTGGCTTCAATAAAAATCCGGTGCCAGGAACATAATAGAGCAATAAGAGACACTTACCCCCTCAGAGAAAGGATGGATCCGGCACACGGTGAAGAAAAAGAGGTTTATTAAGAGTGCAACATTGCACTAAGTGACAGCTGCTGACCTGACAGCCGTTTCAACTGCTGGGTGCAGTTTTCATCAGAGGTATATATATATATATACATACAGGGGTGTCATCAGCAGTGTAGGCCCCTGGGCATAACAATGTATTGGGGGCCCTACCCATCCTCCAGCGGTAGGAGTGGGGGAAGCTTTGATGTCCCGCAGGTGGTAAGGGGTATTATATCAACCGCTCAGTATGTAGGGCCTGGATAAGTAATTTCCACTTATTACCCCTTTACTGCACAGATGGTGGGAGATGGGGTGGGAGAATGGGGCATTGGGCTGAATGAAGGGGCCCTGATACATAACTTCCAGGGTGGTAGAGGATGTTTAATATGCAGAGGAGGGGTGTATAGTGGAGTGGGCTCATTAATCATAATTTTCTGGTGGGAGGACAGCTTCCTTGACTGCAGATATCTCCAGTTCCCGGAAATAGATTTCTTAGATTTTAATGGAATTAAAAACTAGAGAATCCTACCTACTAAATGGTATTGGGGATCAGAGTTCAGGAGGCAGAGCAATCTACCAGCGAGAAAATAAAACTGGAGCTGGAGAAGTAACCAGCTGCTGGAAGGTTGATATCTCTGGTACTGGGAACAGTAGAGACAAGCTACTAGTGTCCATCAAAGTGGAAGAGTCCCAGCTTTTGGAATATACCCTCAGAAAAACTCTAAGTAAGACAGAACCTGAAATATCTGACTGGGTAGAGCAATTAACAGGCTTGGATGGGGACCACTGGTTTGAAGTCAGATATCTCTGGTTCCCAAGGGCCGATTTTTAAAAAAAATTCTTTCAGCCTAGGGCCCTTAGATTCC
This sequence comes from Crinia signifera, assembly GCF_055691185.1. NCBI lineage: Eukaryota > Metazoa > Chordata > Amphibia > Anura > Myobatrachidae > Crinia > Crinia signifera. Next base: position 401,033,427 of record NC_139217.1, on the reverse strand, counting down.
TGGGGGGGTTTCTGGGTACTCAGAACCCCCCCCCCCTGCGTGCGCCACTGGAGAGAGGCATCACTAGGGTTGGTGACACCCGGTGTAGTAGCTTATGGTGTCACCCTTCCACCACTCCTCATCCAATATCACATCACATGGAAACCCTATACCCCATTCACACAAGCTTTTTTTTTTTCCCCCCCGGGTTGGCCTCGGGAACCACCCAGGTGTAGCGCTGGTGTGAAGGCAGTAGCGTAACTAAACATTTTTGCTCCCACCCACCCCGCAGTTAACCCCCACACAGGTGCCGCGAGCTCACCTGTGCTCGGAGCCCGGGACCCGCAGATTTGTCTGTGGTCCCGGCTCCCCTGTCCGCTCCATCCTGGCTCCAGCATCTAATGAAAATGGACCATCACAAAATGTCCGCCCCCATACAGCAGACAGCTTTCTGCTGTATGGGGGCGGACATTTTGTGATAGTCCATTTAGATTAGACGCTGGAGCCAGGACGGAATGGACAGGGGAGCGGGGACCACAGAAAAATCTTCTGCAAGCCCGATGAGTGCCGCCTCTTCATACGGAGTTAATCCCATATACAGCTGCTGTAGGTGCCCCTCTGTCTCCATGTGTGGGAGAAAGATATGCGTATAGTACTCAGCGGCACTCTGCAGGCTTAAAGCAACTCGAGGAAAGAAACACTCAACTCAAAAGAGTTACAGTCAATGTTTCGTGAAATTAATCCCTTTATCAAGACATGTAGACAATTTAAAACACTTACATATATTTACATATATAGAAGTGAGAAAACAACACCCAGTGCACCCATCCCGCTGCCAGCTCCCCAATGAAGACCCAATGACGTCATAGACGCGACCAAGCGCCGGCGCATCCAGCGTCTCCAGGGGGCGTGGTAGTCACCCTGTGTACCATCACCTAGGTGATGAAAATAAACAAACACAAAACAATGGATTAGGAACATAGAATGTATGACAAATGAGGCAACTAGGTAACGGGGCACAAAGATACACATGAGAAAAATTAATTAACGGCAATTAGGTAAATGCAAATATATGAGTCCATTAGAAGGCAGCATACTAAGGAAAAAGGCTGGTTAGAGAAAACATGTGAGTGGTAATATCTCATTCAATCCATGCGGTTGCATGGTTTGTAGTTTGTATATCCAATGTGCCTCTAATTGTAAGAGTGCACAGTCCTGATTTCCTCCTCTGATATTGTCCGGGATACAGTCAATCATCTTGTAGCATATACTCGATTTATGCATCGCGATCCTTTCTTTGAACTTGCGGATTGTCTTCCCTATGTAGAGTAGTCCGCACGGACACTTGATATAATACACTACATATCTGCTGGTGCATGTCAAAGGAAAGTTGATTTTCATCTTTGTTCCAGATCTAGCAAGGTATTCCTGTCAGTTGGTTTATGGTAAACTGAGGTCTGGAGTTTGTTGTCATTGGTGACAGAAATTAGGACATCTAGGAAATTTATTGACATGTCGCTCGATTGGAAGGTGAACTTAATGTACCCCCTTTAGAGGTAACTACACGTGGCAAGGTGGCCAGACCAAAAGAAAAATCACCAGGCGTGGAGGTCAGTGGGCCAGGAAGACCAAAGCACAAGTACACCAGGAGAATCTAGTATTTACTTTGCCCTCAAGGGTCCTGACTACATCGGAAATCAGTGTATTAAATAAAGGCTTATCCTTCGTCCCGACTTACAGACCTGATGAATTCAACTGCCAAGGAGATCTTCATAAATTTAGCAGAAGACTGCGCCTAAGAGAACACTTTAGATGCCCGTCTGCAAATCTACCAGATATGCCTAAATTTTATAAAAAATCATCTTTTGATCCACCATCCACAAACTGTGCAACTAAGAGTTTTACTAATTATATGGAAAACATCATAACCGAGTCATGCAATATTTCTGACCAAAATTGGTCCAATCTGACTAAAAAGACGAACAACAAGCGCTGCAAAATCTTAAATCCTATGGAGATGTACAGGACATTGCTGACTATAAACAGGAGATTTACCGTCAATTGGACGATGACAAGGTATACGGTTTATTACAATCTGATCCTACTGCCCAATTCAAAAGGGAACTGGACACATTATTGGAAGAAGGAGTAGCCTGTGGTCTCATCCCGAATGACATCAGAGAAGCACTTTCCACTGACCATCCGAAAGTCCCAATCTTGTACACTCTCCCAAAATTACATAAAGACACAGTCAAACCCCCTGGTCGGCCGATTATATCGGCGAGAGACTCCTTATTTTATACTGCTGCGCAATTTCTAGATCTATTTCTGCAACCTATTGTACAAAAGCAAGACACCTATCTAAAATATACCACCATTCTGCTATTGCATTTACAGGCGATATCTCCTCTTCCAAAGAAACTTCTATTGTGCACAGTTGATGTGGTATCGCTGTATACGAGCATACCATTAAACAGAGGCATGGAAGCTGTCAGAAGAGCAGTCACTACCAGCGGCATCTATAATGGTCCAGATATACATTTTTTCATCAAATTGCTAGATTTGGCACTATCTAGAAACTACTTTTTATTTGACAACAAGTTCTACATACAACGCTCTGGCATTGCTATGGTATCTTGCGTGGCCCCTAGCTTCGCCAATATCTTTATGCACGAAGTAGAGAAAGACCTGTTCTTCACAGATCCCAAAGTGGCCAGCAAAATCTACACTTTCTATCGATACATCGATGATATTGTTCTCCTATGGGAAGGCACAAGTGAAGAATTCACCACCACCATGAATTCCATCAATTTGATGAATCCTGACATCAAATTCACCTTCCAATCAAGCGACATGTCAATACATTTCCTAGATGTCCTAATTTCTGTCACCAATGACAACGAACTCCAGACCTCAGTTTACCATAAACCAACTGACAGGAATACACGGCTACATCTGGAACAAAGATGAAAGTCAACTTTCCTTTGACATGCACCAGCAGATATGTAGTGTATTATATCAAGTGTCCGTGCTGACTACTCTACATAGGGAAGACAATCCGCAAGTTCAAAGAAAGGATCGCGATGCATAAATCGAGTATTCGAGCAGCATTATTTGGTAAGGGATTGGATCAACCTGTAGCAAGACACTGGAAGGAGAAAGCACACTCCATGTCCAGTATACGCTACAAGATGATTGACTGTATCCCGGACAATATCAGAGGAGGAAATCGGGACAGTGCACTCTTACAATTAGAGGCACGTTGGATATACAAACTACAAACCATGCAACCGCATGGATTTAATGAGATATTACCACTCACATGTTTTCTCTAACCAGCCTTTTTCCTTAGTATGCTGCCTTCTGATGGACTCATATATTTGCATTTACCTAATTGCCGTTAATTAATTTTTCTCATGTGTATCTTTGTGCCCCGTTACCTAGTTGCCTCATTTGTCATACATTCTATGTTCCTAATCCATTGTTTTGTGTTTGTTTATTTTCATCACCTAGGTGATGGTACACAGGATGACTACCACGCCCCCTGGAGACGCTGGATGCGCCAGCGCTTGGTCGCGTCTATGACATCATCGGGTCTCCGTTGGGGAGCTGGCAGCGGGATGGGTGCACTGGGTGTTTTCTCACTTCTATATATGTAAGTATGTTTTGACTTGTCTACATGTCTTGATAAAGGGATTAATTTCCCGAAACATTGACTGTAAAGCTGGGTACACATATATACAATCCAACCGTTTGGCCGACTGTACTCCCGTCGGACCGTCCACAAACAACAGCCGATCACACGCGTACACACCTGTACAATTTTACTTGCGACGTCCGATGTACTCCCGTCCAAACAGTCGCAAGAAAAAGATTGTACCACCGTACACACTCTCTCGATTTGGGCTTTTGACACGATATATATGAACAAAATTATCATAATGGGCTGGGTTAAGGGCATACCAAAACAAAGAGGCGTGAGTACAGAACCTAAACAAAAGTGACGGGGTACGCGTCTACTAAACTTCAGTATAGAAATGCCGGTCTGGTCCCGCAGTTAAATTTGAGAGGCACAAGCAGACAGACAATAGCCCTTAAAATGGCCAAGGATAATACAAGGCACAGTTGCTAATATTTCAATATGCATTACATAATGTGACACACACGGAGCACCAAACTTCTATAAAGCCGGGTATGCGACTAGTCAGTTTGCGGTAGTCACCCTGCCAAACTTCTATAAAGCCGGGTATGCGAGTATAGTCAGTTTACGGTAGTCACCCTGTAGTCGCAAACTTCTACAAAGCCGGGTATGGGAGTATAGTCAGTTTGCGGTAGTCACCCTGTAGTCGCATACCCGGCTTTATAGCAGTTTGGCAGGGTGACTACCGCAAACTGACAAGTCGCATACCCGGCTTTATAGAAATAATGAACTACAATATTTCAAATGGGGATTAGTGCAGCGCTCTGCTCCTAGGTGTATGTGTGTGGGAATAAGTTGAGTGCAGTGGCGTAACGATGGAGGGTGCAGGGGGTGCAATTGCTATGGGGCCCGGCAGCTTGGGGGGCCCCAAGGCAATCCCCTGCACCCTTTTTATTATTTCTCCCCCAACTGCGTATTGAACATGCCTGCAGCGCAGCCCCAGTAAGCAGCGGACGAGACACTGCGCCGAAAGACAGGAACACCGCCATGAGAGGGATGGAGCAGGGAAGGCCGCGCCGGGGAGTGGAAGACCCGGCGCGGTGATTGACAGCAGGAGACTGCGGCGTGGTGTGGAAGAATGAAACTGTGAGGGAGATGAAGCAGGAAGGCCGCGCAGGGGAGAGGAAGTCCCGGCGCAGTGATTGACAGCAGGAGACTGCGGCGTGGGGAGAAACTGTGAGGGAGATGAAGCAGGAAGGTCGCGCTGGGCAGAGGAAGACCAGGCGCGCCGCGGACAAGTGACACCAGGACTGCTGCGGGAGGGAGAAGCTGCGAGCGGGAAGAACAATAGACACCGCGCCGGGGATAAGAAGGTAACACAGCACTGGGGAGAAGGAGGCATGGTGAGTGCCTGTGAATGGGAGCCCTGGCCTGCGCTGCCTGCTTGAACTGAGAGGTGCACGCAGCTACACAGTCCCCCCTGTACTTGGGAGAGATGGGGTGGATTAGATGGGGACAAAGTGATGGCTGTTGCAACCTTTCAATCCACTCCCCCACCTCTCTTCATCTATCCCCATCATGGCATCCTTTACTCTCTCCCCCTTTCGTCCTCTTTTCCCACCCCCTCGCTTCCTCTTCTCCCCCATACTTCCCCCCTTTTTCATTTTTTACCCACCCCTCTTCTCCTTCCTCTGCTCCAGTGGTGGAACTATGGAGGGTGCAACTGCTATGGGACCGGCGGACAGCAAGCACTCCCCTGCACCCTCACAAAGGAGCCTCTGTTGCCTGTATGAAGTGGAGAGTAAGGAGCCGCCCGGTAGGGTATCGCGCCATTCCGGGTGGGCCCGTAAGTCCGGGAGAGTGACTGCTAGGGAGGAGCTGCCGACTATACTCTCCCCGCCGCCTACACCCACTGCGGTCGCCGCTGCCATCCCACCTACCTAACACTCCCCCACTAATGACAGGGGGTGGACCCAGATAATGTGTAATGGAATTTGCGGTGTGTCCCATATTGTGTAATGAGCTTTGCGGTGTGTCCCATAATGTGTAATGGGCTTTGCGGTGTGTCACATAATGTGTAATGGGCTTTGCGGTGTGTCACATAATGTGTGAGGGGCTTTGCGGTGTGTCACGTAATGTGTGAGGGGCATTATCTTTTAAGCGATGCCACACACCTTTTTTATAAGAATGTGTGCATTCTTTATTTTTAAAATATCTATTGGAGGGGTACATTTTTACTGTTCGCACTAATGGTGGCCACACACGGTGCGATGTGCACTGGTACAGACCCGAGTTAGGGGGGCCCCATTATAAATTTTGCTATGGGGCCCACAAAGTTCTAGTTACGCCTCTGGTTGAGTGGTACAGTGTTGTTTAAAACTTTTACTTCAAAAATAATTCAGATACAATACAGTGTAGATACAAAGTATAACATATACAAAATTCATACAAATTAACGTTTCTGTGGGGATTGTAGTAAGCAAGAAGTAGCAGAATGAAAATGTCTGTCTGTCACAGAAGGCTGCAACACAGTGCTTCCTTGCTTCCTTGCTCTCTTACTACTGGGATTTCTGGGGGGTACTTTATGGGTTGGTGCTGGGTGGGTTGGGGTATCAGGGTGACAGAGTCCAGTAACGGTGCGCGGTGGCGGCGTCCCGCTCGTCCGTGATAATTAGTGCGGTCCTATGCGCTTGATGGTTGAGCCTGATATATCATGAGCAGCGGAGCCGCTGCTCCGTGAACTACATTAACCCTGTCACCTCCACACATGATTTATTCATGTGTGCGTTCTGAATGCAATGTACTTATTATTTTGTAACTATATCTGTAGGAGAGATTATGCAGCTTTGGAACGCCCACATGGGCGTTCCAGCTTTGGCAGTATAGTCGCAAGGACGGCAGCATATCGATCGAACGTGCGTACACACTGCACTTTTGTTCCGATATGAGGCCGTCCTGTCGGATGAAAATTAAACTGCAAAGAACCATCGACCGACCGAGTATGGACGGACAAGACAGTTTTTTGCCGTTTATCGCTCGTACGGGACAGCGTACACACATATACAATTGAACGGCTGTCCGACCCAGAACGGAAGAACGGCCCGACAATTGTATATATGTGTACCCAGCTTAACTCTTTTGAGTTGTTTCTTTCCTCGAGTTGCTTTAAGCCTGCAGAGTGCCTCTGAGTACTATACGTGTGTGTGTGTGTGTATATATATATATATATATATATATATATATATATATATATATGAAATGGAGAAGGAGCGCAATTGTGAGTGTTTACTTTACTTACTAAAGGTGCAGTCTCACATACATAGAATAAAACTGTGTGTGCAGTCTGTGCATAGCCCAGGACTTACTGCAGCTGTAATAGAAACGGGTGTAGTTCAGTTGGTCACCAGCAAGTTGATCGACAGTCATTAGGTCGACATGTGTCTAGGTCGACATGCAGGAAGGTCGACATGAGTCTAGGTTGACATGTGTTAGGTTGACAGGGTCATTAGGTCGACATGGATTAGGTCGACAGTCAAAAAGTCGACATGTGGGTTTTCACTGTTTTTTTACCCGAATGTCGACACAGTTTAAAGTGCACCGCTCGCCATGCTCCGGGCTCACTATTTTATTCTCCCACCACGCCCTAGTGGATGGTAGGGCATCAAATACCGCCTGCCGACATATGTCAGCTCAAATAACAGTGAAAAACCCCATGTTGACCTTTTGACTGTCGACCTAACCCATGTCGACCTAGACTCATGTCGACCAACTTTCTGGTGTCCCAATGACCGTATCCCATAGAAACAGACGGATCCGGCCAGAGCTGATGTCCCACGACTTCCCTAAAAAGGCTTGCCATGACTACGCTTTCCCTGACCCTACAGAAAACAGTTACTACCGCCACCACCGGCATTCTGTCAATCACCATAGCGAGCGGCCAATGATTAAAACAAGTAGCAGGCTTTTTTTGCAGGACAGCCCCGCAAAGACGTAATAAGTGTATGTTTCCCTGCCCCTTGTGTGAGCCAGAGGAAGGAGAGGCAAAGCAGGCACTGCAAGGACAGGAGATGCCTAGGCTCCCGCTGCTGCCCTCCACCGCTCTGCATGTTACGGGAGCAAGCTTCCCCCTTGCTGCCCTCCTCCCCAAACACTGCTGACACTGCTGAGGAGTAGGGTGATATACAATTGCAGCAGCAGGGGTAGGACGCCAAACACATCTGACTGTGGCGACCGGCACCTCCCGATACCCTGATAAGAGAGCGAGAACGTGGTTGGCTGGCAATGCCAAGCTTTGGGCTTTACTATTTGGCAACCCAGTTAGCCCATATTAGTAATTGGATCAGGGAGGGGGAAGAGCCACCCGGTCTGTGGGATCTGGTTGGAATAGTAGCCCCTGGGCAAGCTCCGCTCCAAGTAATATTGGCGGCGGAGGGTGGTCGGGGGACACCGCCGATCATGGCGCAGGCAATAAAAGTATGGAAACGAGTGGGTAGAGTCACCAACTATGAAGGACTTGATCCGGACACGCACCTGTTTTCCTCCAAACATATGGAAAAACTGAAAATAGAACAAGGGGGTAGAATTTGGAATAATTATGGTATTAACTCGGTGGGACAGATGTATGATAATAATGTACTAAAATCTTTTATACAACTTCAGGGGGAATATGGGATACCCAAGATGATGTTCTATCGATATCTACAAATAAGGAGTGCTCTCTCCCAATATATTGGGGTGGAAAATCCCAAAACTATTATAGAAACACCAGTCAAAAAATGTATTAATAAGATCAGTGGTAGGCAAAGAGTCTCTAAAATGTATAAATATCTTTTGAACTATAATCAAGAGAATGATCTCCCAGAGTTGAGAACTAAGTGGAGGATAGATATCCCAGAAATTAGTGACGAGGATTGGAAGCTGGCCATGGCATCAACAACAGGTGCGACCAACTCCCTTAGAGTCCAGCAGGTCCAAATAAATATTCTACACAGGACCTATATAACTCCCGTGAAATTGAGTAAATTCTCAGGGAACATAGTGGACAATTGTCCAAAGTGCAGGGAACTGGGTTGCTCTTTTTTCCATTTGCTTTGGCAGTGTAAAGAGGTGCAAAGTTTCTGTCAAAAGGTCAGAGATATATTGATAGACCTGGGTATCCCATCCCAGAGTGTGCAGCCAAGTAGCTGTATATTGGGCATATGGCCTAAAGAGAATACTACAGCTGAAATACGACAAAATGCTCTAAACCTCTGTGCAATGGCGAAGGTTATCATAGCGAGATCCTGGATGGCCAAGGATGGCCCAGATATTAGTAAGTGGGTAGAATTAGTAAATATCACGATAGAGCACGAAAAACATATTCATATGTCAAGAAAAACAGTAACTAAATTCTATAAGGTATGGGGGGGTTGGTACAATAAGGGATATGTATAGGGGGAGGGGGAAAAAAATTGTATATTGGGGCCCAGAAAATTGAAAAGGGTGTTTTTGTTTTTTTCTATTTCTGTATTTTATGTGTCTCGGTCTTTATTTATTTATTTTTTTTAGACGTGTTACCCTTTACTTGCGTTCAGCAAGGTCACATTGATAGAAATAGCACTAACAAACATAATTGAGAAAAAAAAAAGAGCATTGACGAACACTGTAGAGAGTTAAAGTAAGTGGTTTCACGTTAATATAGGTTTCACGTTAATATATAATAGTAAGATAAAGAAAACACGTATATCAAACACTTGTTAAAAATCACTATAAATTAAAGTAAGATATATCTTGGGAAAATAGGCCGAAAAGGTATTTGGAGTAGTTAAACCAGGATCAAGTGGATAATTAGATAGAGGGGGAGTTGGTAAAGTAGATGGTCAAAGCACAGAAAGGTAACAAAATATCGGAGGATAAGAGAAGAATGTGAGAACCTGGAGAGGGTAAAAAAAAAGAGCATTCTAATGTAGGTGAAACCATGTGATTAGTTAAATGCGTTATTATGATATATTGTATTGGTTGCAAGTAGTGTAAGTGTCTGTGTATGGTACTGTTTATATATTATGTGATGTTAAACGTATATGTCTTGTCTATTTTTGTTTTTAAAAGTATCAAATAAAAATGAAGTAAAAAAAAAAAAAAAAAAAAAGCCTGACAAAGAAGCAGTTCCAACCATCACATTAGGGGTGAGTTAATTCTTTTTTTTTTACCAAATATAGTAGGATAGTTTTTAAGTTGATCATTTTTGTATGGCCCCGAAGGATTTTATAAATATCCAAATGGCCCTTGGTAGAAAAAAGGTACCCCACCCCTGATCTAGATAAACCATGACATGATGATACAACAGATACGTGAAGTTTTCATTAACGAAGAATTGAAATACTGCAGGAGTGTTACTAAAACCAAAGGGCATAACGAGGTACTCATAATGGCCATCTCTGGTGTTAAATGCCGTCTTCCACTCGTCTCCTTCTCTAATCCGGATAAGGTTATATGCCCCACAGAGATCCAATTTCGTAAATATGGTATTCCCACTGATTCGGTCAAACAGTTCAGTAATGAACAGTAATGGATATTGATTTTTAATAGTGATGTCATTAAGTCCTCTGTAAAAAAAAAAAAAGTGGCCTGCCTCCTTGCATTGATAAAGAAAAACCCAGCGCCTCCTGGTGATGATGATGATGGACGAATAAAGCCTTTAGTGAAGTTTTCTTTGAAATAGTCAGACATGGTTTGTGTCTCAGGTAAGAGATAAATGGTAGATACGACCTCTGGGTGGAGTTTTCCCAGGAATCAGGTTGATCGGACAGTCCCATGAATGATGAGGTGGTAAAACATCTGCCGCTGACCTGCTCAATACTAGAGTGAAGAAGGAGACTCAGAAGAATTGGTTTCAGAATTATGTGCAGGTACAGTATATCTTGTTGAAGACAGGAGCCAAAACATGAAGAACCCCAAGTGAGAACTTGAGATAAGTTCCAATCAATATTGGGATTATGAAGCCATGGTAGTTCCAATACTATGGGATGAGAGGCTTTAGGAAGGATGAAGAAATGTATAATTTCTGAATGGAGGACTCCAACCCTAATATTCTGCTGCCATTCACTACAGTGAGATATACAGGATTATTTAATTTTTCTGTGGGTAAAGGACCACCATCAAACTGCGTCCACATGGTCATGAAATTTCTAGCAGCTCCTGAATCTAGAAGAGCAGGGAATTTTCTGAACTGCTGAGAAACTTGTAACGTTACTTGAAGAATACAATCAGTAAAACTGAGGAAGCCGCTGATGTGGTATACATAGGCGGTGAAGCGCGTTTTAAACTGTATCCCGGTCCCTGTTTAAATACTACCGCCGAAAACACAACAGATATGTGGTGCATAAAAATCCACCTGGCTACAAATCCATCCCCTTCAGCTGTCCAGAGCGCAACTCTGGTATTTTTTTTTTTTTATATATATATGTTTTATTGAATTTTTTCCAGGACAACTTCCATAACATACATTTCACAAAGATTATAAGGGGAGAATATACATCAAACTTTCCTTCGTAACAGCAATGTTTTTATACCAACAATGACATTCAAGTGGAAATTGTTTAACATCAATTTACTTAATCTAAGGCATAATCTGTATTAGCAAACAATATTGTTATCCAAACTTTCGTGGCTGTGTGTTGGGTTTGCGTTATCATTTAAGTAACTTATTTGACCTTGTGGTAATTGAGAACCTTCATGGTCTTAAAAGGGCGGAGAAAAAGTAAGTTACCTTGAGATATTAAGCGTTCGTTTGCTGTCAATTAGAGGCAGAATGATGGGTTGGAGGAAGCAAACAGGGAGGGAAGGGTGAATAGGGGGGTGGGTGGGGAGGAAGGTACATTTTAACTATCTACAAAGGAAGGGTGGGGAGTATGCCACAGTTCTTGACTGTGGTAATAATCAGGGGGGGGAAAGAGTGAGGAGGGGGATGTCATTCCTGTATCTTGGGTGTATTCGAAGCACCTTTCCCTGGTTAGAATAGCTTAGAGCCAACATTATTTAGTTACGTATTTCGCTGATACTTCAATGGAGGGGGGGGGAGTGGGGGAGATGTTGAGAATATATAGGCCCCATACATGTCCATCTCTCTTTTCTTCCCGTCAGGCTACTTCATTACAAGGCATTTCACATCATATACATCACATTCTGGATACCATATCTGTCAGAGATCTAATGCAGAAAAAATGCGTTTTTGAAACTCTAGGGGTTTCGAGCGTATATAGGGCTCCCACTTTCTCATAAAGTTAGGAGATAAAGTTTTAGAGACATGCATTGAGTTATACCTTTCATACGACATGTATTTCAGCATAAGACCCTCTAGATCCATGAGATTTGGAGAGTGTTTATCTATCCAAGATGTCAATATCACCTTTTTTGCTGTGGTAAACAGGGTGGTAAGGAATGGGATTAGGTGATCATGTGTTTCATCTAACGAAACAGGTAAATCAGCAAGAAGCAATGGGTTCTTAAGCTTACTTAAAGACCAGTTTATTACACAAACGGTGGAAACTCCAACTCGTGATGAGGCACTCTTGGACTTAGTTTTAACAAATAACACAGACTTAGTTTCAAACACAAAAGTAATTGAATAATTAGGGAACAGTGATCACAATATGGTTTCACTGGAAATCAACTTCAGTAAATTACATCAAAAAGGATCTGCAAAAATACTAAACTACAGAAAAGCGAACTTTGAATTAATCAAGGAAGCCCTAACAGGAATTGGGTGGGAAACGGTTATGGAGGGAAAAAATGCAGAGGAAATGTGGGATACTCTAAAAAAGGTGCTTGATTCACTAACTATTGAATACATTCCTAAAGTAGCTAAAGGTAAATTCAACAAAAAAAAGTCACCATGGTTGGACAAAGAAGTAAGGTCAGCTATCAACAATAAAACCAGAGCCTTTAAATTCTATAAAAATAACTTGAATGAGGAGGCGTTCGCAAAATACAAAGAATCAAACAAAACTTGTAAAGGGGTAATCAAAGCAGCTAAAATATTATATGAAGAGTGCATAGCCACTGAAAGCAAAACCAACCCAAAGAAGTTTTTTAAATACATAAATAGTAAACGTTTAATTAAGGAAAACATAGGCCCACTAACTGATACTAGTGGAAAAAGTGTTACTGAGGACAAGGGAAAAGCAAAACTGTTAAATGAGTTCTTCTCATCAGTATTTACTAAGGGAGAGCAGACTGTGGAACGAACATTTACCACAAACGGGACAAATAAGCCAGATCTCATTGTGGATTTCACGCCGAAGGAAATAATACTGAGGCTAAGCAAACTAAAAACAAATAAATCACCAGGGCCAGATGGAATTCATCCGAGGGTATTAATGGAATTAAGGGATGAACTAGCTACCCCCCTACATTATATCTTTAGCAAGTCACTATCGTCAGGTATAGTACCAAAAGATTGGAGAATAGCAGAGGTAGTGCCAATATTAAAAAAAGGAAAAAAGGAAGATCCCGCTAATTACAGACCTGTTAGTTTAACATCAATTGTGGGTAAACTATTTGAAGGATTTTTAAGGGATGGTATCCAGAAATATTTAGATCATCACAGTCTACTCAGTGCTAACCAACATGGGTTTGTGAAAAATCGTTCATGCCAAACTAATCTACTAGGGTTCTATGAAGAGGTTAGCAAAAACCTCGATAATGGAAATGCTGTAGATGTGATTTTCCTAGATTTCGCTAAAGCATTTGATACTGTCCCACACAAGAGATTGATTAATAAAATGGAGAACCTAGGATTGGGTGAAAATATCTGCAGATGGGTAGGGAATTGGCTATGTAATAGAGAACAAAGAGTGGTTGTGAATGGTGCCGTATCAGATATGATACCGGTACTAAGTGGAGTGCCCCAGGGTTCGGTTTTGGGGCCCATTTTGTTTAAAATTTTTATTAACGATATTGGGATAGGGTTACTCAGCAATGTATCCATCTTTGCGGACAATGCAAAGTCATCAAATCATCAGAAGATGTCACCATGCTTCAAAATGATCTTGCAATTCTAGATGAGTGGGCAAAAAAATGGAAGATGAGGTTCAATGTAGATAAATGTAAGGTTATGCACCTTGGGAGACACAACCAGTGTGCAAGTTACAACCTTAGCGGAGAGGAACTGGGTAATTCCATACTTGAAAAGGATCTAGGAGTCCAAATAGACAGCAAACTAGGATGTAGTGCCCATTGTAATGTAGCTACAAAAAAGGCCAACAAAATTCTGGCATGTATTAAGAGGGGAATGGAAACTAGGGACTCAAGGGTAATTATGCCACTATATAAAGCATTGGTGAGACCTCACCTAGAGTACGGAGTACAGTTCTGGGCCCCACACTATAAAAAGGACATCATAGAATTAGAAAAAGTCCAAAGGCGAGCAACAAAGCTTATTAGGGGAATGGAGAATTTAAGCTAAGGGGAGAAATTAAGCAATTTGGGACTATTTACATTAGAAAAGAGACGTTTAAGGGGGGACATGCTCAACATGTACAAGTATATCAAGGGCCAATATAAAGAACTGTCACGCACCCTCTTTTCTACTAGAAAGGAATCTAGGACGCGAGGGCATGAGTATAGATTAGAAGAAAAAAGATTTCATTCAGCTAGTAGAAAGAATTTCTTTACGGTCAGAACAGTCAAACTCTGGAACTCTCTTCCCAGAGAGGTGGAAACGGCTGGCTCATTAAATGCGTTCAAGGCAAAGTTGGACAAACATTTACTGGAGAAAAACATCCATGGGTACAAATAAGAAATATAATTTGTCTGTAAAATACCAGAACCTACCAAATCAGCAATGGATATCTATACCAGGTTGAACTAGATGGACGCAAGTCTTTTTTCAGCCTTACCTACTATGTAACTATGTAAGATCGTAAAATCAAGAAATAACATCGGTATTGGATGTAGCGATATGCAAAGATGAAATGTGGTGTTTACATAATTCGTTATCTTGTGCCAATACTTTTTTATGTGTCCACAGGACCAGAAGTTGTGAAAGTAGCATGCTGAAAGATACCCGCATTTGAGACATCGACCTGACTCATCTGGATCGAAGTAACTGCGCTGTTTCTGCGACATATAAGCTCTGTGTATGAACTTATAGTGCACCTCTTGTAAGACAGACGATTGAAGTAAATGCATTGATGATTCATATCTGTCAAATATGTTGGATGTTTTCAATAAAGGGATGTCTTGCGACCATGAGTGTTTGGATTTATCCCATATGGTCTGTGTGTCTAGGAGTAATAATGCCTCATATATGATTTTGGGTTTGAAGGAGCCTTTCAGTAGTTTGTCAACCCAAATGTTTACCACTGTGTGTGGGTGTGAGATAATTTGAGACGGTGATATAGATAAAACAAAGTGGTGTAGTTGCATAATCGGGAATAAACTGCTGTGTGGGAGTTCAACTTTTTCTCTGAGTGCAGAGAAGGGAATTAATTTGCCTCCAGGGTCAAATACTTGGGAGATCAGCTTTAATCCTTTGGCCTGAATACGGTTAAAGGTTGGGTTGTTCACCGCTGGGGGAAACATGGGGTTGCCACATATTGGTATCCACTCAGTGTGGGTGCTGGAAGTTCCTATTTTTAGGCAAATCTTTCTCCATGAGAGGTATATATCTTTAAAAAGGATATTATCCATAATGTTTTTAGGTATGTGTTTGGGGTCGGAATGTAGCAGGGCTTTCGGGGTGTACGGGAAAAACATGGCGCTATCAAGTGCATATATTGAGAAGGTGTCATCTTCTACAAGCCAGCCTACTGCAAATCTTGCTAGTAGGGAACTAGAGTAATTGGTTATGTCTGGCAGTCCTAATCCACCTCCTTTTTTGGGAAGCTGCAGTTTAGCTAGAGATATCCTTGCTTTTTTATGGTTCCATATAAATTTGGAGCACGCTTGGTTTAGCCGTTTTACTTCTTGGGCTTTAATTTTTATCGGAAGCATCTGTAATGCGTACATCTGCCTCAGCATTACCACGGTCTTCACTACTTCTACTCTCCCTAGTAGCGACAGGGGCAGATTTTTCCAATCCATTTAATGTTTTGAGGAGTTTTTCAATTATTGGGGGGAAGTTTACTTTGTTTAAGTTAACTTATTTGGGATCTGCACCCCAAGATATTTTATGTGGCTGGGGTTTAGTTTTATGGAGTTAAGTGAATCTCCCATCGGGAAATTCGGGGGAGGTCCCTGAATGGTTAGGAGTTCCGACTTATCAATGTTCACTTTGTAGCCAGAGAAGTCTCCGAATGTTTTTAAAATATGGAAAACAGTCGGTATGGCATATTGTGGATGGGAGGGGAATAGCAACATGTCGTCCGCGAATAATGAAACTCGCAGGTCGACCTGTCGCACCATAATCCCCTGGAAATTGGGAGATTCTCTAATGCTGGCCACACATCAGACCAACTTTCCTCCAACCATCCAACTAGTTGCTTGGATGGAATACAAATATGGTACTGTATTAGAGCAAAGGACAATCAGAAATGTGCTCACAAACCCAGGAAAATGGACAAAAACATTCAGTCAAATTGTTTAAATCAAACAGGTTCAACTACAGTACCGTGTCTGAGCGACAGTTTTTGTCCATTTCCAGATTTTGGAAGCAATTTTTTTAAGTAAATATTACATTTGCTCCCATCCAGTACTATATTTTTATTCCATCCAAGCAACTAGTTGGATGGTTGGAGGAAAGTTGGTCTGATGTGTGGCCAGCTTAAGGGAGATAGCTAAAGGTTCCAATGCAAGTACAAATAGCAGAGGGGATAGGGGGCAGCCCTGCCTCGTGCCTCGTAATATGGGGAAGGGGTCAGAAAGCATACCATTGCAAATAATATTAGAGGAGGAGTCTCTGTACAAAGTCGATAGTAATTCTATAAACTGTTCGGGAAAGGCAAAGCGCCTCAATGTGTGATAAAGGTGGTCCCAGTGTACCATGTCGAACTCCTTTTCAGCGTCTAGCGACAAAATGGCTTTCGGGCAGTCCGACATGGCACCCTGGGCGCCACTCACCGCCGTCAGGACTCTTCCTATGTTTATTGATGAATTGCGGCCCTTAACAAATCCTGTTTGGTCGCTATGTATAAGGGAGGGGAGCATTTCCTTTAGACGTTCTGCCATAATTTTGGTGAGGAGTTTATAGTCTATATTCAATAATGAAATTGGTCTGTAGGAGCTTGGGAGGATAGGTCTCTGCCTTGCTTAGGTAGTACACGAATATTAGCTGAGTTGAAGTATGCGGGTATGGTCTTTGAATGTAGTATTTTGTTGAAGACTGCTGTTAGGACCGGGGTGATTTTTGTAGATAATAATTTATAGTACTCTGAGGAGAGGCCATCTGGCCCTGGTGCCTTTACCGACTTTAGTCCAGAGATGGCTCTGGATACCTTCTCTATCGTAATATCTTGTATCAAAGTTTCTGATTCTTTGGGGGATAGTTGGGGGTCGTCAGACCGTCCCAGAATTTTGTTGCAGAGTCTGGGTTGGATATTGGCTGCGAATAAAGGGTTGTGTAGTAATCACATAGTGTCTGCGCTATTTGAGAATTCAATGTGGCTAGTGTGGTGGTTTGGAGAGGGTGAATCGTGGCGGGTGATCTCTGACCCTGTGACAGGGAGGAGAGCAATTTGCTCGATTTGTTTCCAAATCGGTGGAAGCGGGATGCTTTTGTGAATGAATAAATCGATTCTGATTTTTCTATTAGGTTTTCAAAGAGGACTTTGGATTCTAAATATTTTTGTTTATTGGGTGGTGAGGGGGTGTTGTTATATGTCTGATAGTTTTCGGTTAGTAATGTCTGGGCCTTGACATAGTCAGTCTTCATAGTCCGTTTATATGAGGACATGTGAGATATTATCTCTCCTCTAATTGTGGCCTTAGAGGCTTGCCAAAACAACAAGGGGTCGGATTGCAAGGTGGGGGCATTGTTTTGAGCATAATCATCCCATGCCGATAATACGGCGTTTCTGATTTGTGTCGATGAGACTATTGTGGGCGGGCACCTCCACATTATCGAGGAGTTCTGTGCGGGAGCTAAGTGTAGTTTGATGTGGACTATACCATGGTCTGAAATAACTATTGGGGCAATATCTGCATATTCTATTCTAGGCAGCAGAAAGTGTGATAATAATATGTAATCTATTCGGGACATGTGTCCCGTGGCTGCAGATAGGCAGGTGTATCCCTTTTCAGTGGGGTGGAGCACTCTCCAGGTGTCTATTGGGTTTAGTGTCTCGCATAATGCAGGAACCCCGAATTTCAGGAGTTTTCTAGGTTGCTTGGGGGGACATTGCTTGTCTAGGTGAGATGATGACCCTAGGTTTAAATCTCCACATACTATAATGGGGTCATTAGGGAATGAAGCTAGGAGTGATATTATTTTTCTTAGGAAAGATTCTGAATACTGATTGGGAGCATATACATTTAAACATACCAAATTCTGTTGTCCTAATTTCAGGTGACATAAAACATAACGACCATTTGGGTCTGCAATGACCTTAAGTACAGTTACATCAACATGACTTTTTGCTTATATCAGTACCGCCCTAGCTTTCGAATTATAAGATGCTGAAGTTAGTAGCTTCCACTTTAGCATGTTCTGTTTGATTACCTCTGAGGGTATTAGGTGGGATTATATAATACCAGGTCAAGTTTCATTTTGTTGAGGTATATGAGGATTTTCTTATGTTTAATGGGGGAATTAATACCTCCCATCAGGGCCACCGAGAGGCAGGGGGGGCGGGTACATTTTACCTGGGCCCGGGCCTGTCAGGGGGGCCCGGGCCAGGGGACAGTCACACTTACATTTTTTTTTTATGGCAGCGGTGTAGCAGCAGCGTGGGCGGGAAGAGGGGTGTCGGCGGTGAGAGCGGGTCAGCAGCGGCAGCCTGTGTCACTTTCACTCACTGTGTGTGGAGTGTGCTGCAGTCTGCAGACAGTGACAGAGGCCCCATCCACTGCTGCGGAGCTTCTGCAGAGAAACGGTGTGTCTGCATACTGCAGCTGCTTTCACAACACTTGATGTGAGAGCGAGGGGAAGGTTGGAAGGTCATGTGCACAAAGCGCGGCATGTGACAGGGGAGGCTGGAGCCAGAGGAGCTCCTGAATATACTGTCTGACTCGAGTCCTGCCCTGTAAGTGCAATTTTTTTCTGCCCTGCTTGTCTTAATACTAAATTGTTCTCCATATATATGTATATATGTGCCTTCATCTATAGATATATAGACCAGGGTGTTTCCACAACTATTCAAGATTGTGGAATGTCGGGCACTCACCTCATAGAAAATCCAACACAATATGTGTAAAAGTCCAAAGTAATGGAATTTTATTCTTTTCAATCAGTCAAGTCGATTTTTAATGACATGCAGATAGGTTATGCCCCGACGTTTCGGTCCTGTGCGGACCTTTTTCAAGGAGCCTATAACATACAGTACAAAAAAATCTTTCAATAAATTTTTAACTTTAACAAAGTCGCAATAAAACAAGTCAAAAAAACAAATCAAGTCAAAAAAAGTTGAGTCTTACTTTCTCAGTGAAGTTCAGTACAATCAACGTGGTAGGGAAGAAAAACCCACTGGTGCCTGGAGCAGCTGCTACATTGCACTGCCCGGGCCCGGCTATTTATCCCTCTAGTAACCAATCAAATAAGCGTGTCAGCGCATTGACGCTGAATCCACGCTCTAACATTGTAACTTCCGGCGTCACCGGAAGTTCGGGACCCGGAAGTCTCAGAGTGACCCGCATACGTGGAGCGCAGCGTGCGGCGCATTAGTGCGCCGATCTCACGCTCTCATAACACGCCCGTCCACCGGACGGAACACGGAAGTGTCAGATGACCCGCATCTGTGGAACGCACGGCTTCCTGTTAACTGCAGGAGTCGTGCGTGTGCTGCAGAAATGGAAACATGTACCTGGTATTTAAGTTCCAGGCGTTGTGGGGTCATAGTATTGCGGTGCCACTTAATTGGAGATATTTAAAGAGAAAAATGGATATAAATGGTAAAAAATGGTGGGATAAGAGCCGGGGTCGGTATAATAAGCCAGAACAAATACTGTTAAATGGAGGTATAACCTCCACACATATATTGGGTATTTCTTAAACTATTTTAATGTATTTTAGTTAGGATATTACTGGCTAAGTTGTATCAATCTCTAGTGGGGTATAAACGCTGGAAGGGGTGAAGTCAAAGTGTGTATAGAAAACATAGATAATATAATTATAGATATTAGTATACATATATATGAAAAAAAATTTGCTTTAAGATTAAAGACTACCACAGCAAGAACATTACCGTGGTCATCATACAAAAAAAACATATAAAAAAACATAATTAATGATAATGTGGCACCCAAGTCCTAGTTATTAATCTACTGATATAAGTTTTATACAGTTTTAATTTTTATATTTATTTTTAGGTCCTATAAGTCTTTTTTTTGGGGAAGAGAGATTTTATGAAAAGATTTTTTGGGGGGATTTTTATTATTATTTTATATATTATTTTATTTTATTTTTTTATTTTTTATTATTTATTATTATTATTGGTCTAGTGTCCCCTGCTAGTCATGATCCCTGCGGTAGTTGCTGCCGAACCGCGTCAATCATATTTTGATCACAGGTACATAAATGGTGATAGGGCATATACAAGAAAAATTTATATATATACACACACATGAATGACATTTTGAATGGTATTTTAAGAAAAAAAATTTTTTTTCGAAGAGATTGTATATATATGCATATATATATATAAAAAAATCTGAAAAAATAATATGAAATAAATCACAATACGTCCATAGATGTACACTTTAACAATGTTTTTCATATGTTTGTGGTTTGAAAAAAACATATCATCACGGGTGGATTTCCAGAAAGGATCATGCGCAATTCAAGAAGGGCCCAAGAAGACGTGAAAATTTTTTCGAAAAGAGTTCCAGAAATTTTTTTTTAGAAAAAAAAATTTAAAAAAAAAAAATCAGAGAAAAAAACCCCAAAAATTCAATGGGGTTCAAAAAGCTTCTTTATATTGAAAAAATGATTAGATGATTTAGATATAAAGACAGTATTTCCTGGTAATGTCTTTTTGACAATACTCAAGCACCAATGGCGGGCAATGGGGTGCTTCATCTTAGAAAGATATTGTAGGGGTTGTTTTCATTTAAACCTCGTGGGGCTAGAGTGCCCAACTGGTGGATCCACCTACTTTCCCTCTTCTTAAGTAGGAGACCCCGATCACCACCACGGGGAGGTGGGGGGATCCAGTCAATCAGACGGCAACGGAGCGTGGAGATTTGGTGACCCGCTCTTAGGAAATGGCGAGGTATGGGCAGTTCCGCCTTACCTGTTTCCAAGGCGGCCCTCACTAAGTTCCTGTGGTTAGCCATGCGTTCGCAAAATTTGCGAGAGGTCATCCCGACATAGGCCAGTCCGCAAGGGCAACTTAATAGATATACCACATGGTCCATCTGGCAGTGTAGACGATGTTTTATTCTGATGGCTTTACCAGAATGTGGATGGGGAAATGTTGTCCCTTGTATTAAGCTATTGCAAGTTGTGCAAACTGTGCACCGAAAACACCCGGGTCTTCTAGAGTGTAGCCAGGTGGTATTCTGTTCTACATTTGGTGTCAGCATAGGCCTCATGAGGAGTTCCTTAAGATTTGGCCCTTTCTTATATGCCATCATGGGTGGTTTATATCTTTGCAATTTTAATGTGGTGTCGGAAGCTACAATAGGCCAGTGTTTCTTGATACTCTTCTGGATGTCACTTGAAGTGTGATCGAATTTGTTAACAAATATCATCCTAGGTGGTGTCTTAGGCTGTGTAGGCCCTATTGGTGCCAGTTTTTAGCCGCTATATTTTGACGAGCTTTCCGTAAGCATCTACTCAGTGTATTTTTGGCATATCCTCTCTGGATGAACCTATCGGTCATCTCCTTCAATTGGTTCTCCATTAGAATGGGCATTGTGTTGTTTCTGATGACCCTCATATATTGTGATATGGGGAGATTCTCCTTAAGGGTTGGTGGATGCTGGCTTTCAACAGTTAGCAAGGTGTTCCGGTCCGTCGATTTACGGAATACACTAGTTTGTAGGATGTTTTCGGAGAGGGTTACCGTAATGTCCAAAAAGTTTATGGAATCTGGCTCAATAATATGTGTGAGTCGGATTGGACCATCAATACTATTCAATTCAATGACCATATTTTGGAAGGCTTCTATTGAGCCGGACCAGACAAGAAAGACGTCGTCGATGAATCTCTTGTAATACTTGATGTGTTCTTGATGTTTTGTTAGTATATGTTTGGTCTCATAGTCACAGGCCCGCATAGGCAGGGGCAAGGTTTGAGCCCATAGCGGTACCTGATACCTGAATATAGTATTTGTTGTTATAAAGAAAATGATTACAAGTAAGTATGAGTTTGGCCATCTCCACTAGGAAATCTGTCGGGGGTGACAAATTCGGTCTCTCATTGAGTTTCTCTCTGAGAACACGAAGACCATCAGCGTGGGGAATAACTGTGTAAAGTGAGCTCACATCCATGGTAGCTAGATGGAGCTCACCTACAAAGTCGATTTGTTTCAATTTATCAATGAAGTCTTCAGTGTTTCGAATGTAAGTTTCACTACTGGTAATCAGCGGTTGTAGATGATAATCGACGAATTTGGCCAAGGGTTGTAGTAAGGAAGCTCTAGCAGAGATGATTGGCCTGCCCGGCGGTTGAGTCAATGATTTGTGTATTTTTGGTAAAGTGTAGATTATTGGGCATACTGGGAAATTTACTGTTAAAAACTCATAATTCTCTTTGGTTAGCCATCCAGCCAGAAGACCCTGTTGAAGCAAAGAGTCTACTTGTTTTTTAAAATCAGGTATTGGGTTTTGTTTAACAAGCTTATATGTATTAACATCAGACAGTTGTCTAATGATTTCGTCATGGTACTGTTGCCAATCTTGTAGGACAACAGCTCCCCCCTTGTCTGCCGGTCTTATCACCAAATTGGTGTTCCGTTTTAGCTCATTTAGTGCTGTTCGTTCTTCAGTTGAGAGGTTAAAGTACCTGGGTTTTTCAGGCAGACTCTGGGCATCTTGTTCAACGAGCCTATTAAATGTTCTAATGCTTGGGTTTACAGAGCTAGGATCAAAAGTTGATGATGGACGAAATTTTGATTTGTTTACTGGTGTCTCTGAATCGCCAAATTGCTCACGAAGTCGGAGTTTACGACTGAATTTAAAGATGTCGATTGAGGTCTCAAATTTGTCATGAGCAGATGTGGGCACGAAGGATAAACCTTTTGACAAAACAGATCGCATTGCAGAGGTCAATGGGGTTGTGGATAAGTTGTAAATTAAGTCAGGACCGGCTTCCTGTTTCGCTTTCCTAGTACCTCCGCGACGAGGGTGTGGTCTGCACCCCTTCCTCTTGCTCGTCGGGCAGGTTTGCCGGTACTGCTGTTTCCCTCCTCTAAAAAATCGGATTGCTGTCCCGAGAGGTCTGTATCAGAGGCCGAGGCCGAAGTGGACGAGCCTTTGTTTGATGCATATTGGTTTCTGGATTGATGTTGTGGTTGTCGTCGTGGTTTATAGGGTCGTTGGGTCCGTCTGGTATTGGTGTTAGGGCCACCCGCTAACCAACGGTATACAGAATGATTCTGATAATCGGAAGCGACAGCCGTCATTTTGCTTCTTTTAAAGGATATTAGGTCATTTTTGTATGTATCCAATTGCGTGCCAATTTTCTCAATCAGGTTATTGGTTTTATCATTCTTAATCGTGGTTAGATATAGAGTGTTGAAATCTTCAATGTCTTTTTTAATTTTTGCCAGCTCGGTACCCACCTCCTCCACGACCAGTAACATCAGGTCTAGGGAACATTTGTTAAGAACCCCACACCAGCGACTGCAAAATGTGGGGTTATTCCTCCCTATAGTTGGTATGTTGGGAACTCTGAAGCCTCTCGGTATGTACCTCTTCCGATAATATTCGGACAGGAAGTGTCCATGCATAGATAAGTCGATTTCTCGTTTCCTGAGTTTTAGTAGTCTCTGATAGAGGTCAGTAGCAGATTCTGTAGGTAGCGTTTCGAAGTCCGATTGATCGAAGAGGACTTTATCCGCATCGTCATCTGTTAATGATATAATGCCTTGTTCAGCTTGTAGTAATAGGTTGTCATTTAGGAAGCCAAGGCCTCCAACGGCCATTGTGGTGTATAGAGAGGGTGTAGTCTCTTCAGGTGGTCGTAATTAGTTTCTCCGTGGATCAAGTGGTATTTCTGGACCGGATGGTTTGAGAGCCAATAATCATATAGATGTTTTAATAATATGTTTTCCAGGTTTATTTCACTAGAGATCTTAGATTGCAGTGTCAATCTATAGCTGTCCCAGTACCCTTCGGGTGGGTCTTTCAATACGTGGGTGACCGGTCAAGGGGATGATGATAAATATCACCGCCCCAAAGTATAGTCTATGTACAGACCGCACTCACACTGAATATAGTACAACACGGGGTGCCAGACAAAGGGTGCACATAATAAACATGCAACCAATTATAGTCCAGGGTGTTTCCACAACTATTCAAGATTGTGGAATGTCGGGCACTCGCCTTATAGAAAATCCAACACAATATGTGTAAAAGTCCAAAGTAATGGAATTTTATTCTTTTCAATCAGTCAAGTCGATTTTTAATGACATGCAGATAGGTTATGCCCCGACGTTTCGGTCCTGTGCGGACCTTTTTCAAGGAGCCTATAACATACAGTACAAAAAAATCTTTCAATAAATTTTTAACTTTAACAAAGTCGCAATAAAACAAGTCAAAAAAACAAATCAAGTCAAAAAAAGTTGAGTCTTACTTTCTCAGTGAAGTTCAGTACAATCAACGTGGTAGGGAAGAAAAACCCACTGGTGCCTGGAGCAGCTGCTACATTGCACTGCCCGGGCCCGGCTATTTATCCCTCTAGTAACCAATCAAATAAGCGTGTCAGCGCATTGACGCTGAATCCACGCTCTAACATTGTAACTTCCGGCGTCACCGGAAGTTCAGGACCCGGAAGTCTCAGAGAGTGACCCGCATACGTGTTTCCATTTCTGCAGCACACGCACGACTCCTGCAGTTAACAGGAAGCCGTGCGTTCCACAGATGCGGGTCATCTGACACTTCCGTGTTCCGTCCGGTGGACGGGCGTGTCATGAGAGCGTGAGATCGGCGCTAATGTGCCGCACGCTGCGCTCCACGTATGCGGGTCACTCTCTGAGACTTCCGGGTCCCGAACTTCCGGTGACGCCGGAAGTTACAATGTTAGAGCGTGGATTTAGCGTCAATGCGCTGACACGCTTATTTGATTGGTTACTAGAGGGATAAATAACCGGGCCCGGGCAGTGCAATGTAGCAGCTGCTCCAGGCACCAGTGGGTTTTTCTTCCCTACCACGTTGATTGTCCTGAACTTCACTGAGAAAGTAAGACTCAACTTTTTTTGACTTGATTTGTTTTTTTGACTTGTTTTATTGCGACTTTGTTAAAGTTAAAAATTTATTGAAAGATTTTTTTGTACTGTATGTTATAGGCTCCTTGAAAAAGGTCCGCACAGGACCGAAACGTCGGGGCATAACCTATCTGCATGTCATTAAAAATCGACTTGACTGATTGAAAAGAATAAAATTCCATTACTTTGGAGGTGAGTGCCCGACATTCCACAATCTTGAATAGTTGTGGAAACACCCTGGACTATAATTGGTTGCATGTTTATTATGTGCACCCTTTGTCTGGCACCCCGTGTTGTACTATATTCAGTGTGAGTGCGGTCTGTACATAGACTATAGATATATATATATATATATATATATCAATATATCTCAAATTATATATATATAGATAGATAGATAGATAGATAGAGATATATATCTATATATTGATAATCCAATGAAGAAAGCACACTAGCAATTATGCAGAAATGACTGTATTAGCACCTAGCACTTGCAGGGTCTCCCCCGTCCTCAGGGCGATACAGCATAAATACTGTATACACTCAAAAAGACATTCAATTTCCCATATAAATACCCCCACTGTAGTCTCCGCTGGGCACCTGGGTCCATCCTACTAAAAGTGCTTGGCACCATACTTCCCGTATGGCGCACAGTAGGAAGTCAGGGCACACTTGCATTCATTCCACTGCTCCCCCTCCGCGTTCCACTGGCTGGCAGTACCCAGCTCATGACAGGCGGATCCATGGCACCCAGCTGTAACAGAAGAGGCGATTTTAGACCCCAGTGAATGAGTTCCGTGGATCCGCTTTTATGATGTAGCTTGATACTGCCGGCATGTGGAACGTGGAGGGTGATCAGTGGAACGCAGGTGAGTGTGTCCTTACTTCCTATTGGAAGTACGGTGCAAAGCACTTCCGGTAGGTCGGACCCGGGAGCCCGGCGGGGATGGAGAGATGGGACTACAGTGGGGGTATTTATAGGGGTAAGTGAATATCTTTTTGTGTGTATATTTATGCTGTATCGCCCTGAGGACAAGGGAGACCCTGAAAGGCGCTAGGCGCTAATACAGTAATTTCTGCATAATTCCTTGTGTGCCTCCTTCATTGGATTATCTGTACAGACTTCTGGAGTACACAAGTTCCACTACCTTGGAAAGGTGGAGTGCCAACATAATAGTGGACTCACTCAGGACAAAATATGCGCTGACACTTGGAGACTAGGTTATACGTCTCCAAGTGTCAGCGCATATTTTGTCCTGAGTGCCGCACCTCCTACAGCGTCTGCAAATTGTTTTAGTGAGGGCACCGGAATCGCTGTTAATTTCGTTGGGAGTGCCGGACCACCCACACACTATATATATATATATATATATATATATATATATATATATATATATATATATATTGTAGAATAATTCGCGACACTCCAAGGGACTTTGATAATAATTATATTTGAAGAAATAAATGTAATAAATTTACATCATACAGGTCAACGCATATGTCGACGTTTCAACACTCTGCGGTGTTTTTGTCAAGACTGCATAACCTGACTAAGGCTTGCACAGCGGCAAGCTACAAAGTACATAATAAACAAAACATCACACGGCGGTG
The DNA here is from genome assembly GCF_055691185.1 of Crinia signifera. Taxonomy (NCBI): domain Eukaryota; kingdom Metazoa; phylum Chordata; class Amphibia; order Anura; family Myobatrachidae; genus Crinia; species Crinia signifera. Next base: position 401,006,697 of record NC_139217.1, on the reverse strand, counting down.
ATATATATAGACCACGGTACTCACCAGTCTCCAATCTCACCGGCGACCGTGTGTGGCTGGCGCTACCACCTACGTGGGAGACGCTCGCCTCTGACGTCAGCCCGGGGCCGTTGCTAAGCAACGCAACGACTCTGGACGCCGTCCACGGCCGTCCGGATCATTAACCCGTCGCTGGATCACAGTACGGCCTTGCAGGGGGTTAATGGAGCATATAAGCATCACAAAAATCATAACAACCATATTCAGCTTATCATAAAGCTGCTCGTTCATGTCCAGTACTGTCAAAGATGTCACAAAAACACTTGCCAGCTGAACCGTTCGTTCAGACCTGAGGGGTTAATCGTCTGTAATCTAAAGATCCATTTAGATTCCATCTTCAGCAACATACCATCACGATCACCACCACGCTTCAACGGAGGGATGTGATCAATGATAATAAAGCGAATATCGCTTACAGTGTGTCCCGCTTCAAGCCAGTGCCTTGCTACTGGCTGATCAGATTTCTTTTTGATCAATGCTGCGTTGATTGCTGATCGATGTAAAGCCATCCGTTCACGCACCGTACGGATGGTTTTGCCGACATAGTGCAATTGGCAGGGACAATATAATAGATACACTACATGGGTCGAGAGGCATGATAACACATGTCGGATAGGGAAATACTTATCTTGATGTGGATGCTTGAAGGTGGTACAGCATACCAGATTTTTACAAGTGGTACACTTCAAACATCGATAACATCCCGGTGGTCGCTGTAAAAAGTGAGCGCTTGGGGTAGTCTCAAACCCTGTGATGTCCGTATGTACGACTTGGTCCCTAATATTGCGACCCCTAGTATAACACAAAAGCGGTCGCATATTGCGGAAGCAAGGTAAGTTCTGGTCCGTCTTAACAATGGGCCATAGCGCTTTGGTGGCTCGTTGGACTACCTGACTGGTAGTGTTAAATTGTTGTTTCCAGGGGATAATATCCTGTCGAGGCGGCTTGGGTGGTTGTAACAATTGAGTCCGCGGGATGTTCAGCACTTCGGACTGTGTCTGTCTTAGATGTTTCAGGTCGTATCCCCGTTGATGGAATCTCTCAACTATGCGATTAGTGCCAGTAATTGCAGCCGTGTCTGTGCTCGCTATCCGTGCCACACGCATCAACTGAGACTTAGGTAAACCTTGTTTCAGGGGTTTTGGATGATGGCTAGACGCCTGGAGCAAGGTATTGCGATCGGTTGGTTTACAATAAACCTCAGTTTCAAGTTTGGATCCATTAATTTTAATTAGGACATCCAGAAAGTTGATACATTCCCTCTGGATGTTAATTGTGTATTTAATCGGTGTAGGACTTGCGTTAATGGTTGAAATATGCTCTTCCAACAGGGCTACAGAGCCTGTCCAAATTAAAAACAAGTCATCGATGAATCGAACATACAGAAGAATTGAACCACCGATGTCAGGATGGTCCAAAAATTTTTCTTTCTCCTCCTGGAACATATAAATATTTGCGAGACTGGGTGCCACGGGGCTACCCATCGCACACCCGTTTTGTTGCTGAAAAAAAGTCCCATTATACATAAAATAATTTCGTTCCAGTGTGAGAGTCAATAGTTGTAGAAATAGATCATGGTTTATGGCTTCAATGTTGTTCGTTCTTAAGAAAGCCCCTACAGCGGCAACTCCTGCTCTCTGTGGGATTGACGTATAGAGGCTACTGACGTCCATAGTAACTAGTGTAGCACTTGGGGGTAAGGAATCGATTTCCTGGAGTTTTAATAGGAAAGCTGTCGTGTCCTTGATAAATGTTGGTTGGATTTGGATATGCGGTTGCAGGATACTATCCAGGAACTTTGACACCGGGTGATATAATGAATTAATGGCCGAGATGATAGGCCTGCCTGGTGGTTTATTGAGACATTTGTGAATTTTCGGTAAGGTATAAATTAGCGGGATGACCGGGTGATTTTGAGTTAATGCCTCTGCCAAGTGTTGATCTAAAATTCCCTGTGATACAGCTGCTTGAAGTAAACGATCCAATTCATTTTTATATACCTTAGTTGGATCTGCTTGTAGTTTCAAATAGGTACTGGTGTCCTGAAGTTGGGATTCGATTTCGACTTTGTAGTCTGCAAGATTCTGTATAACAATCCCCCCTCCCTTGTCCGCCGGGCGTATTATAATGTGGCGGTACCCCGACAGTTTTTTTAGTGCTTCTCTCTCCATCCTTGATAAATTCTGATGGGTGCCCGTGGAGGCTTGATTTAATTTTTTAACTGATGCATCAATCAGACGGGAGAAGGTTGGTAGGGAGGTATTTGATGATTGAGGGTCAAACGATGATTTTGATCTTGATCTGATGAATTGTTGTACAGGTGTAGTGGCCAAATCGGTAGAGATCTTGTATTGGAAGTGCTCTTTAAGCCGGAGGTTCCGCTCAAAGCGGTATTTATCAATGTGCCATTGAAATTCATTGAATTGATTTGTTGGAATAAACGATAAACCTTTATTAAGGACTGATCTTTCTGCTGGTGTTAACTCGTGACTAGATAGGTTATAGATTAATTCCTCATTAATGCTCGCAGCTCTCTTGATCCGCGAGGTTTGCTGGCCCCTGCGGGTGGTCGCCCTCTTCCTCGTTTCTGTTGAGTTGATGGTGCGTCTAAAGGGACATCTCCTCTCTGGGTTGAATCATCAGAGTCCCTCATCCTGAAATCGCTATCAGAATTTGAGGTGGGGAGGTCCCGACTGCGGTTTTCACGGCGTTGTCGATAGCTGCTATTCTCATTGCGGCTGAAACGCTGCTGTCTGGGCTCGCCCCCCATCAGCCAGCGATACACCCTGTTATCTTCATAATCACGGGTAACAGTCAAGAATTTGTTGGCCTTAAATTTGGATAATTCTTTTCTATAGTTCTCAATTTTCTGTGCGAGAGCCTCCTGCCATTCAGGGTTATCAGTTTTGATTTTGGGTACATCAAAAGTGGTCTCAAGTGCAGAGATTTTTTCTTTAACAAGTAGTAGTTCACGTTTAGACTCCTCTATCACGAGGAGCATCAAATCGTTGCTGCACTTGTTCAAGATTCCTATCCATTTGACACAAAAATCAGGATTGAATCTACCAATGGTAGGGGTATTGCGTATTCTGAATCCTCTCGGAATAAGCTGTTGTCGAAAATATTTGGACAAGGTGGTTCCGTGCATTTGATAATCAATCTCGCGTTTATTCAGATGGTATAGTTGGTGAGCGATGTCTTCCAATGAAGTATTGGTAATATCTTCCTCCTCAGTAGAATCAAACAGAATTTTTTCTGCTTGTGCGTCGTTGTAGCTATGTATGACGCCTTTGGTTGTTGGCATAGCGCGTCCCCCCGCTGCCATTATGGTTCCAGTTGGGTACAAGGGACCGGGTTCCAGAAATAGAGTAATCAATTGTAGTGGTGCCTTGCTCCGGGTAGGCTGCAGATGCTGCCCAGTAACAAAGTTTTGGAATAAGAGCCGGCACTCTCCTCTTGGTACAACTGCCCTGGGTGCCTTCGATGTGATTTTTGTGTCAAATGGATAGGAATCTTGAACAAGTGCAGCAACGATTTGATGCTCCTCGTGATAGAGGAGTCTAAACGTGAACTACTACTTGTTAAAGAAAAAATCTCTGCACTTGAGACCACTTTTGATGTACCCAAAATCAAAACTGATAACCCTGAATGGCAGGAGGCTCTCGCACAGAAAATTGAGAACTATAGAAAAGAATTATCCAAATTTAAGGCCAACAAATTCTTGACTGTTACCCGTGATTATGAAGATAACAGGGTGTATCGCTGGCTGATGGGGGGCGAGCCCAGACAGCAGCGTTTCAGCCGCAATGAGAATAGCAGCTATCGACAACGCAGTGAAAACCGCAGTCGGGACCTCCCCACCTCAAATTCTGATAGCGATTTCAGGATGAGGGACTCTGATGATTCAACCCAGAGAGGAGATGTCCCTTTAGACGCACCATCAACTCAACAGAAACGAGGAAGAGGGCGACCACCCGCAGGGGCCAGCAAACCTCGCGGATCAAGAGAGCTGCGAGCATTAATGAGGAATTAATCTATAACCTATCTAGTCACGAGTTAACACCAGCAGAAAGATCAGTCCTTAATAAAGGTTTATCGTTTATTCCAACAAATCAATTCAATGAATTTCAATGGCACATTGATAAATACCGCTTTGAGCGGAACCTCCGGCTTAAAGAGCACTTCCAATACAAGATCTCTACCGATTTGGCCACTACACCTGTACAACAATTCATCAGATCAAGATCAAAATCATCGTTTGACCCTCAATCATCAAATACCTCCCTACCAACCTTCTCCCGTCTGATTGATGCATCAGTTAAAAAATTCAATCAAGCCTCCACGGGCACCCATCAGAATTTATCAAGGATGGAGAGAGAAGCACTAAAAAAACTGTCGGGGTACCGCCACATTATAATACGCCCGGCGGACAAGGGAGGGGGGATTGTTATACAGAATCTTGCAGACTACAAAGTCGAAATCGAATCCCAACTTCAGGACACCAGTACCTATTTGAAACTACAAGCAGATCCAACTAAGGTATATAAAAATGAATTGGATCGTTTACTTCAAGCAGCTGTATCACAGGGAATTTTAGATCAACACTTGGCAGAGGCATTAACTCAAAATCACCCGGTCATCCCGCTAATTTATACCTTACCGAAAATTCACAAATGTCTCAATAAACCACCAGGCAGGCCTATCATCTCGGCCATTAATTCATTATATCACCCGGTGTCAAAGTTCCTGGATAGTATCCTGCAACCGCATATCCAAATCCAACCAACATTTATCAAGGACACGACAGCTTTCCTATTAAAACTCCAGGAAATCGATTCCTTACCCCCAAGTGCTACACTAGTTACTATGGACGTCAGTAGCCTCTATACGTCAATCCCACAGAGAGCAGGAGTTGCCGCTGTAGGGGCTTTCTTAAGAACGAACAACATTGAAGCCATAAACCATGATCTATTTCTACAACTATTGACTCTCACACTGGAACGAAATTATTTTATGTATAATGGGACTTTTTTTCAGCAACAAAACGGGTGTGCGATGGGTAGCCCCGTGGCACCCAGTCTCGCAAATATTTATATGTTCCAGGAGGAGAAAGAAAAATTTTTGGACCATCCTGACATCGGTGGTTCAATTCTTCTGTATGTTCGATTCATCGATGACTTGTTTTTAATTTGGACAGGCTCTGTAGCCCTGTTGGAAGAGCATATTTCAACCATTAACGCAAGTCCTACACCGATTAAATACACAATTAACATCCAGAGGGAATGTATCAACTTTCTGGATGTCCTAATTAAAATTAATGGATCCAAACTTGAAACTGAGGTTTATTGTAAACCAACCGATCGCAATACCTTGCTCCAGGCGTCTAGCCATCATCCAAAACCCCTGAAACAAGGTTTACCTAAGTCTCAGTTGATGCGTGTGGCACGGATAGCGAGCACAGACACGGCTGCAATTACTGGCACTAATCGCATAGTTGAGAGATTCCATCAACGGGGATACGACCTGAAACATCTAAGACAGACACAGTCCGAAGTGCTGAACATCCCGCGGACTCAATTGTTACAACCACCCAAGCCGCCTCGACAGGATATTATCCCCTGGAAACAACAATTTAACACTACCAGTCAGGTAGTCCAACGAGCCACCAAAGCGCTATGGCCCATTGTTAAGACGGACCAGAACTTACCTTGCTTCCGCAATATGCGACCGCTTTTGTGTTATACTAGGGGTCGCAATATTAGGGACCAAGTCGTACATACGGACATCACAGGGTTTGAGACTACCCCAAGCGCTCACTTTTTACAGCGACCACCGGGATGTTATCGATGTTTGAAGTGTACCACTTGTAAAAATCTGGTATGCTGTACCACCTTCAAGCATCCACATCAAGATAAGTATTTCCCTATCCGACATGTGTTATCATGCCTCTCGACCCATGTAGTGTATCTATTATATTGTCCCTGCCAATTGCACTATGTCGGCAAAACCATCCGTACGGTGCGTGAACGGATGGCTTTACATCGATCAGCAATCAACGCAGCATTGATCAAAAAGAAATCTGATCAGCCAGTAGCAAGGCACTGGCTTGAAGCGGGACACACTGTAAGCGATATTCGCTTTATTATCATTGATCACATCCCTCCGTTGAAGCGTGGTGGTGATCGTGATGGTATGTTGCTGAAGATGGAATCTAAATGGATCTTTAGATTACAGACGATTAACCCCTCAGGTCTGAACGAACGGTTCAGCTGGCAAGTGTTTTTGTGACATCTTTGACAGTACTGGACATGAACGAGCAGCTTTATGATAAGCTGAATATGGTTGTTATGATTTTTGTGATGCTTATATGCTCCATTAACCCCCTGCAAGGCCGTACTGTGATCCAGCGACGGGTTAATGATCCGGACGGCCGTGGACGGCGTCCAGAGTCGTTGCGTTGCTTAGCAACGGCCCCGGGCTGACGTCAGAGGCGAGCGTCTCCCACGTAGGTGGTAGCGCCAGCCACACACGGTCGCCGGTGAGATTGGAGACTGGTGAGTACCGTGGTCTATATATATCACCGCCGTGTGATGTTTTGTTTATTATGTACTTTGTAGCTTGCCGCCGTGCAAGCCTTAGTCAGGTTATGCAGTCTTGACAAAAACACCGCAGAGTGTTGAAACGTCGACATATGCGTTGACCTGTATGATGTAAATTTATTACATTTATTTCTTCAAATATAATTATTATCAAAGTCCCTTGGAGTGTCGCGAATTATTCTACAATATCTGCATCCACATCGAAGGCACCCAGGGCAGTTGTACCAAGAGGAGAGTGCCGGCTCTTATTCCAAAACTTTATATATATATATATATATATATAGAGAGAGAGAGAGAGAGAGATTTCGGCAAAGTCCGCACTCAAGTTGACCATCCTTATGAAGGTGGTGCTCCTACAGATGCCTAAACATCAAAGTATATCGGAGGTGAAAAAAGGGCACTCACCATATTAAAAGTAATTTTAATATGCCCAGGGATGGATGCCAGGTTGCTTGTCTGACGGTTGTTGAATTTCAAGCTGTATTGAATCCTAATAATGGTCTTTTGTAAGACCGAAACGTCACGTTACGTCGATGGTATGTCAGCTTTTTCTACTTTCATGGAATAAAACCTAAAATTACTTTTAATATGGTGAGTGCCCTTTTTTCACCTCCGATAGATAGATAGATAGATAGATATAGGCATGGGCAGGTGTGGTGCGGCACTCTCGGCATAATAAGACACACTTAGTCAGCTTGTGGTCAACGTTTCAATTTTATGAAAAAAATTGTCATCAGGATACAGTGAGCAAACAACAGTGAGTTTAAATAGGTACAAAACAAGGTGTGTCGGATGAGGGGGGTGTGGAGACACGCCCTCAAAGGTAAGAGCTGACGTCATACAGAATGGCGTCGGCAAACAGTGACGAGCTGGTTACTGTGGAAACAAGTATACACAATAAAGATGCGTGCAATAACAAACATTAGGAAACAGTTACATAATTCAATACAATAAAATAACAGATAATGGCATGAGGGTAACAATTGGACAGTAATAGAAAGTTAAGGTCAGAGCAAGTATACATTCAGCGAAAGATAGAAAAAGCAATTTGCTCATTTAACCCCCGGGGAGCAATAACACCAAGACGGTGTATCCAGCGGGCTTCACACTGAAGCAATCTTAGGGCGCGATCACCGCCCCTAATAGATACAGGTATACAATCGATCATGCGATATCGAAGGCTGGCTAATGGATGTTTAAATGGTACTCTTTACCTAGCATGGCGCCCACGATCTCCATCGCGGGCGTCGCGGGTAAAGAAATCGCGGGGATCGCGGGCATCGCGGTCAGTACATTAACGGCCGCGACGCGATGCCCGCGATCCCCGCGATTTCCCATAGGGTTCAATGTTAAATTTAGTGCTGCCCGCGATTTCACATTCAATGCTTCAATGGCCGTGATTTGGCCATAGGAATCAATGTTAAATGGGCCACAGAGCCCAAATAGGCACAACTAAATGTCCCCCAAAATTTGTAACGCCACCCCACGATCCACGCCCAAATAGGCACAATTAACACTTAAATGTCCCCCAAAATTTGTAACGCCACCCCACGATCCACGCCAACCCGAAGCGTGGCGAGCGCAGCGAGCCCGCGAGGGGCGGCGGTACGCGTCCTCCGACCTTTTCATACCCCCACTATCCACGTCGGCATGGAGTTGAGAATAGAATAGTGTTGCGAGCGCAGCGAGCCACCGAGCCCGAAGCATGGCGAGCGCAGCGAGCCTCGCGAGGGGACGCGGATACCTTCACAGGTAAACGTGGCCCTACGCGGGCTTCACAGGTATCCGCGTCCCCTCGCCACGCTTCGGGCTCGGTGGCTCGCTGCGCTCGCCACACTATTCTATTCTCAACTCCACGCTGACGTGGATAGTGGGGGTATGAAAAGGTCGTAGCTGCCCCTCGCGGGCTCGCTGCGCTCGCCACGCTTCGGGTTGGCGTGGATCGTGGGGTGGCGTTACAAATTTGGGGGGACATTTAAGTGTTAATTGTGCCTATTTGGGCACAATTTAACTATTTGGGCATTTAACATTGATTCCTATGGCCAAATCGCGGCCATTGAAGCATTGAATGTAAAATCGCGGGCAGCACTAAATTTAACATTGAACCCTATGGGAAATCGCGGGGATCGCGGGCATCGCGTCGCGGCCGTTAATGTACTGGCCGCGATGCCCGCGATCCCCACGATGGGCGCCCAACTAAGTAAAGAGTACCGTTTAAATTCAGCGAAGTGCCGTGCCACGGCCTGTTCGCTTTTACCTGAGCTGAGTGCTTGCCTAATGGAACACCTATGCATGGCCATGCGTTCCTTAAACATACGTGTAGTTTTACCAATGTATTGTAAACTACATGGACAAATGATTTGATATACAACGTATGTAGAAGTACAAGTAAAATGATGCTGGATTTTAAATTGATGACCAGTGTGTGGATGACAAAATGTGTCACCGGTTAATAAAAATTGACATGTGACACATGTACATCTAAAACATTCTTTTCTGATAGGTGTTAACCAGTTACGGTCAGGGGTCACAGGTTGGAATATCACATTGGTCTTCACTAATTTGTCACGCAAATTACTACCCCTGGAGAAACAGGGCATAATGCGCTTGTTAGCGAATGGTAGTGACTTATCATTTTGTACAATAGGCCACTGGGCCTTGATAACTCTAGTGATGGCAGGAGAGTTGACATTAAATTTGTTGACCCAGGGAATGACGGCATTGGTAGTGTCGACTTTACTTTTGGGGGTAAGTAATGATATACGATCTAGGTTCATCACCTTCTGTTTACACACTTGTAAATGCTTTAGATCATAACCCCTCTTGCATAGTCTGACTATCAAATCGTCAATTTGATCAGAACATGTCGCTAAGTCACTATTGATCCGTCTAAACCTAATCATCTGGGAGTACGGTAGTCCTCTAACCAGTGACTTAGGGTGACAGCTCTGCTGTTGCAGGAAGGTGTTTCGGTCAGTCTCCTTCATATAAACGCTGGTAACTATTTTGTTGCCGTTTTTGGCCACATTTACATCAAGAAAGAGCACCCGTTCGGTGTCAATTTCATAGGTGAACTTAATCGTGCTGTCAGATTTATTGTGGTTGTCAATAGTATTGGTCAGAGACAGACGGTCACCCCCCCATATCAAAAACAGGTCGTCGATAAAGCGCTTAAAGAAAATAATGTCATTAGCTACAGCAGGATCTGAAAAGAAAACATCGATCTCAACAATAAACATAAAAATATTGGCATACGCCGGTGCCACCGATGAACCCATAGAGCAGCCTTGTATTTGCAAATAATAGTCATTGTTATAGATGAAGAAATTATTGCGCAGAATCAACTCCAATAAAGAAATAATAAAGTCAATTTTATCACTTGAAAAATCACTATGATGCACTAGAAAACGTCTTGTGGCAGTTAACCCCTGGTCGTGGGGGATCATGGTGTACAAATTGACTACGTCAATAGTTGCCAGTAGACTGTGAGCTGGTAACGGTGAGAAATTATGCAATTGATTTAACAGCGTCATAGTGTCAAGTAAAAAGGTGGGTTGTACCTGGACTAAGGGTTGGAGTAGGCTGTCCAATAAGGTTGCGGCAGGCTGTTGCAGGGATCCTTCTGCCGACACGATTGGGCGACCCGGTGGGGGATTGATCCCCTTATGGATCTTCGTAACGTGTAGAGGATCGGTGTAGTAGGAAAAGCTGGTGTCAGGATTTCTTTAATGGCTGTAGTGATGACATTTGAGTCGACGCCTCTTTGTAGAATGTTGGTTAACATCTTCTTGACCTCATTGGTGGGATTACGAGGCAACTTGCGATATGTGGAAGTGTCAGATAGATGACGCATTACTTCAATGTGATAGTCCTGAATGTCCTGTAGGACAATGGCCCCACCTTTGTCCGCCGGGCGGATAATAAGGTGGGAATTATTACACAGATTACTCAAGGCAATCCTTTCATCTTTTGTCAAATTCGGGTGGGTTCTTTCCGCCTGTGCGATCACTTCAGGAATTTCCTGATCAATGATACGAGCAAAAGTTTTGATGCTAGCATTGGTGGAAATAGGCTCGAAACTGGATTTAGCGCTAAACTTCTTGATAGCTGGTGGCACCTGCACTGGAGGACTAGAATTAGATGTATTGTTGGCAAAGTATTCTTTGAGTTTGAGATTTCGAATTAGATGATGTTTCTTGACTTGCCACTGGAAATCTTGGAAGGGAACTGATGTAATGAAGGAGAGACCGTGGTTCAATAGCTTGGTTTCACTGCGAGACAGTTCATGGGATAATAAATTGAATATTAATTGTTCTTGTTGGCAGGTGGGCGCCCTCTTTTGCCTTTTGTTTTGGTGGCCTCTTCTAGTGCGCCTCCTTTTGAGGCGGTGGAGATCGGAGCTTTGATATGACGGGTGGTCACCCCTAAAGGGTGCACTTTCTTGATGTACAGTAAATGTGGCCAAAAACGGCAACAAAATAGTTACCAGCGTTTATATGAAGGAGACTGACCGAAACACCTTCCTGCAACCGCAGAGCTGTCACCCTAAGTCACTGGTTAGAGGACTACCGTACTCCCAGATGATTAGGTTTAGACGGATCAATAGTGACTTAGCGACATGTTCTGATCAAATTGACGATTTGATAGTCAGACTATGCAAGAGGGGTTATGATCTAAAGCATTTACAAGTGTGTAAACAGAAGGTGATGAACCTAGATCGTATATCATTACTTACCCCCAAAAGTAAAGTTGACACTACCAATGCCGTCATTCCCTGGGTCAACAAATTTAATGTCAACTCTCCTGCCATCACTAGAGTTATCAAGGCCCAGTGGCCTATCGTACAAAATGATAAGTCACTACCATTCGCTAACAAGCGCATTATGCCCTGTTTCTCCAGGGGTAGTAATTTGCGTAACAAATTAGTGAAGACCAATGTGATATTCCAACCTGTGACCGTAACTGGTTAACACCTATCAGAAAAGGATGTTTTAGATGTACATGTGTCACATGTCAATTTTTATTAACCGGTGACACATTTTGTCATCCACACACTGGTCATCAATTTAAAATCCAGCATCATTTTACTTGTACTTCTACATACGTTGTATATCAAATCATTTGTCCATGTACTTTACAATACATTGGTAAAACTACACGTATGTTTAAGGAACGCATGGCCATGCATAGGTGTTTCATTAGGCAAGCACTCAGCTCAGGTAAAAGCGAACAGGCCGTGGCACGGCACTTCGCTGAATTTAAACATCCATTAGCCAGCCTTCGATATCGCATGATCGATTGTATACCTGTATCTATTAGGGGCGGTGATCGCGCCCTAAGATTGCTTCAGTGTGAAGCCCGCTGGAAACACCGTCTTGGTGTTATTGCTCCCCGGGGGTTAAATGAGCAAATTGCTTTTTCTATCTTTCGCTGAATGTATACTTGCTCTGACCTTAACTTTCTATTACTGTCCAATTGTTACCCTCATGCCATTATCTGTTATTTTATTGTATTGAATTATGTAACTGTTTCCTAATGTTTGTTATTGCACGCATCTTTATTGTGTATACTTGTTTCCACAGTAACCAGCTGCTCACTGTTTGCCAACGCCATTCTGTATGACGTCAGCTCTTACCTTTGAGGGCGTGTCTCCACACCCCCCTCATCCGACACACCTTGTTTTGTACCTATTTAAACTCACTGTTGTTTGCTCACTGTGGGCCTTATTTTGGTTCATTCTTTCTGACAAAATCCTTCTTAGATGGACAAAACCATGTGCACTGCAGGGGGGCAGATGTAACATGTGCAGAGAGAATTAGATTTGGGTGAGTAATTTTGTTTCTGTGCAGGGAAAATACTGACTGCTTTATTTTTACACTGCAATATCGATCTCACTTTGAAGTAAAACCCCACCCAAATCTAATTCTCTCTGCACAAGTAACACCTGCCCCACCTGCAGTGCACATGGTTTTGCCCATCTAAGAAGGATTTTGTCAGAAAGAATGAACCAAAATAAGGCCCTGTATCCTGATGACAATTTTTTTCATAAAATTGAAACGTTGACCACAAGCTGACTAAGTGTGTCTTATTATGCCGAGAGTGCCGCACCACACCTGCCCATACTTCTACCTGTGAGGGCACCGGCTCAAGCTACAAGCACGTTTCTGGGAGTGCCGATTCTTGGACAAGATATATATATATATATATATATATGGTACTTATGTATTATCTGGGCTCCCATGTTAAATGCACCCTATTTTTTTCATACCCCTACTATCCAACTACGCATGGAGTTGATTTTATATAGTGTGGCGAGCGCAGCGAGCCACCGTGCCCGAAGCGTGGCGAGCGCAGCGAGCCCCGCGAGGGGACGCGGTCTCATAAGAAAAACGGGAGCCCAGATATTACATAAGTACCATATATATATATATATATATATATATCTCCAGTATATGATATAAAGCAAAGGCCTTTTGTATAGTTTTGTATTGTAAGAAGAATCTGTATGTATATATGCTGCATATACAAATATAAAATATTTTCATCCAAAGACAGCAGCAATAAGGGACATTTTTAAAGAAGTCTGACCGAGTGCGGCCATCTTTGGAGGAATATATATATATATATATATATATATATATATATATATATATATATATATATATATATATATATATATACTCCAACAGATGCGCCAGCACTCCAGTCACTTGAAACAAATTTTCTTTATTGTAGCAATCAATGGCAACGTTTCAATACAATGAAGTATTATCGTCAGGCTACTGATACATAATGGCAGCGTGTTTAAATAGCACAAACACCCCGCCCCACTGCCGGCGCACACACCCTGCAGTGAGACGGCCTCAGATGACGTCACGATCTCCACGTAACTACACATGAAAATTACAAAGTAATAGAAAACACCTAAAAAAGAATTACAAACTACACAAAACATATAACATGCGACACAGTGAATATAAGCATTATACATATACAAAATTTAATATAAATCTAGACTTCAAGCAATTATCAATGGAGTAGAACATTCAAGCCCATATTCTCATTTAACCCCTTAGGGGCAACAGTTCCCAATCTTATTATCCATCTAGACTCACATTGCAGGAGTTGCAAACCCCGATCCCCTCCTCGCAAAGAGGGTGCAATGTGGTCTATCATCCTGTACTTAATTGCTGACATATTATGCTTTGCCTCTAAGAAATGGCGAGCTACAGGTTGCTCACTCACCCCTTTTCTCCACGCAATAGTTATGGCAGAACGGTGGGCCGTCATCCTCTCTTTAAACGACCTTTCCGTTTTACCTATGTAGCTCAAGCCACACGGGCATAAAATTTGATATACTACATATTTTGTATTGCAAGATAAGGTGTGTCTAATAGGAATGGCTTTACCTGTCTGAGGGTGGGGAAATGTGGATCCTGGTATCATGTACCGACATGTAGTACAAGGACACCGTACACAATCCAACTTCCTGCTGTTATCTTGAGTGGGGGTATAGGTTTTTACCAAATAATCCCTGAGGTTTGGAAGACGTTTGAAACAAGGCATTAAACGTGTGGCATCCAGTTTTAATTCGGGATCTGTTCGAATCATGGGCCACAATTTTTTGGCTGATCCCACAATTTTAGTACTATTTTGATTAAATGTATTCACCCAGGGGAACACTACCTGGTTATTTTTAGATTTGGTACTAACCAGCAATTTTTGTCTATTCATAGAAACAATTTTGTCCATAATGGATAGCAAATTTTGTCTGCAATACCCCCGGGACACAAATTTTTCAATCATAGCATGCATTTGAATGATGGCCATATCTTTATCAGAATTAATCCTGAACACTCGCAACAATTGCGAGTAAGGTAATCCCCGCAATAACCCCTGTGGATGGCAACTAGTGGGCAATAGTAAATTATTTCTATCAGTTTCTTTCGAAAACAAACAGGTATTAATTTTACCATCCTTCAACTCAATGCATACATCAAGAAAATGAACTTGATTGGAACTATAGGTGAACGTTAATTTAACAGGGCTAGGGCTCTTGTTATGATTTTCAATGATGTTAATTAAATCAATAGGGTCACCCCTCCAGAACACGAGGAGATCGTCTATATACCTTGTATATAAGACGATCCTATCTGACACACTCTGGTTAATGAATAATAATTGATTTTCAACGGAAAACATGTAGATGTTTGCGTAGGACGGCGAAACCGCCGCTCCCATCGCACATCCCACGTTTTGCACAAAGAATTTATCTTTATAAATAAAGAAATTCTTCGTGAGAATCAAATTTAATAAGTCTAACAATAGGTCGATGTTAGGGCCATTGTACAACTCATTACCAGACAAAAATTCTTTTACAGCTAGCAATCCTTCAGAATGTGGGATTACTGTATAGAGGCTACTCACATCAATTGTGAATAGCCAGAGGTTATCACCCCAATCAGATCTTGCAGATAATTTACACAATAGTGTAGACGTGTCCAACAAATAATGAGGATGTGCTCTTATGCACGGTTGAAGTACACTATCAATGTATACCGAGAGTGGTTGAAACAATGATTTTCTGGCAGCCACTATCGGCCGACCAGGAGGGTCAGACATGGATTTATGTAATTTCGGTATACAATAAAACACTGGAGCTAGTGGATATAACGGTATTAGGCTATCCATCAATTTAATAGAGATCAATTTAGAATCAACCCCTTGTTGCAGGGTCTCTCTAAGAACTCTTTTAAAATCTTCAGTGGGATCAGTAGATAACCTGCTGTAAGTAATTTCATCATTTAAGTGTTTTAAAACTTGTGTGTGATATTTATCAGCATCCTGGATAACAAGAGCACCGCCCTTGTCAGCAGACCTGAAAATTAAAGATGGATTATCACGCAAAGCATTCAACGCAGTTCTATCATTTTTACTGAAATTGCTTCTATTACAATCAAGGGCATCACCAACATCCAACACATCCTCATTTAAGAGGCGCATAAATGTTTTAACCGTGGGGTTAAATGATTGGGGCTCAAAGTTGGACCTCGGCAACAGTTTAGTTAATTGGGCAGGTAACACTTCCACAGGGACAGTAGGGGGGACTACAGGTTTTTTTGCAAAATGTTCTTTTAATTTTAAACCCCGATGTAATCTATGTTGGTCGACAGTCCATTGTAGTTTAGAAAAGTTAGAAGACGGGCAAAAAGACAATCCTTTTTGCAGAACATTATGCTCTGCCTCTGTCAGTTCATACGAAGACAGGTTAACCACAAGGTCAGGTACTAGGGAGCCGCTTTCGGTGGGCGACCCCTGCCTCTCTTTTTGATGTCTGTTGCGGCCACCCCGCCGGGTGTATTTGCGCTGCCTCCCTCAATGCGAGCTCTGGTAAACACTCCTGCTGGGCGACTGGAGTTTTTTGAACCAGCTCTGCGGTTATCAAAATCACTATTAGAGGAATTAAATTCAGTGGATGAGGGTTGATCAAAATCACCTCTATTTTGATATCTCCTAAAGAACGGTTTTTTAGGACCAGGAGCATTACGTGTGTCAGTCCATTTATACACTGAATTTGATTCATAATCCGCGTCAACCTTGGATTTTTTATCATTTTTAAACTTAATCAGTTCTCTCTTGTAACTCTGGATTTGAGTGTTCAATTTATCGTACCAATCAATTGATGTGTCTGCCACCAAACCATCCTTGTGTAGCGTTTCAAAGCTCGCTATTTTTTCTTCAACCATATCCATCTCCTTTTTACACTGCTCAACAATCAACAAGATCAAATCAAATGAACATTTGTTCATGATCGCCACCCACCTCCTACAGAAGGTGGGGTCATTTCTGCCAATAGTAGGGCCATTTTTCATTCTTAGACCCCGCGGGATCTTTCTTGCCCTATGATAATCACTCAAAGTCAATCCATGGTAATAATAATCCGTGTGGCGTTTGTGCAGTTTAAGTAAGTCCTTAAAAAGATCTTCGAAGGGAGTGGCCTCAGGTAATGTTGTTTGCTTAAACAGGATTGTATCCGCCTCAGTCTCTGAGAAAGTCAGTAACTCACCAAGTTTATATTGGGTGAACTGAACGCCACTACCACCTTCCCCTGCAGCAACATCCGCCATAATATGTAAAACACAGTCACTGTGTCGACACACTCTATGTCGATTGTATAGAAAAACTTGTGCTCAATCCACCAGTGTAAGAAGAAAAACGGATATCACCTGAAGACTGGTTAACTTGATTAGGGGTGCCCCGATCAGGAAAGGTCTGTAGCAAAAGGATTTGCAGTCGTCCTTCCACGATACACTTCCAGATGATCTGGCACAGCCACTGAAACAAACTTTCGGACGGGTGCCTGCACAGCAACGCTTGCTAGTATACTCCAACAGATGCGCCAGCACTCCAGTCACTTGAAACAAATTTTCTTTATTGTAGCAATCAATGGCAACGTTTCAATACAATGAAGTATTATCGTCAGGCTACTGATACATAATGGCAGCGTGTTTAAATAGCACAAACACCCCGCCCCACTGCCGGCGCACACACCCTGCAGTGAGACGGCCTCAGATGACGTCACGATCTCCACGTAACTACACATGAAAATTACAAAGTAATAGAAAACACCTAAAAAAGAATTACAAACTACACAAAACATATAACATGCGACACAGTGAATATAAGCATTATACATATACAAAATTTAATATAAATCTAGACTTCAAGCAATTATCAATGGAGTAGAACATTCAAGCCCATATTCTCATTTAACCCCTTAGGGGCAACAGTTCCCAATCTTATTATCCATCTAGACTCACATTGCAGGAGTTGCAAACCCCGATCCCCTCCTCGCAAAGAGGGTGCAATGTGGTCTATCATCCTGTACTTAATTGCTGACATATTATGCTTTGCCTCTAAGAAATGGCGAGCTACAGGTTGCTCACTCACCCCTTTTCTCCACGCAATAGTTATGGCAGAACGGTGGGCCGTCATCCTCTCTTTAAACGACCTTTCCGTTTTACCTATGTAGCTCAAGCCACACGGGCATAAAATTTGATATACTACATATTTTGTATTGCAAGATAAGGTGTGTCTAATAGGAATGGCTTTACCTGTCTGAGGGTGGGGAAATGTGGATCCTGGTATCATGTACCGACATGTAGTACAAGGACACCGTACACAACCCAACTTCCTGCTGTTATCTTGAGTGGGGGTATAGGTTTTTACCAAATAATCCCTGAGGTTTGGAGGACGTTTGAAACAAGGCATTAAACGTGTGGCATCCAGTTTTAATTCGGGATCTGTTCGAATCATGGGCCACAATTTTTTGGCTGATCCCACAATTTTAGTACTATTTTGATTAAATGTATTCACCCAGGGGAACACTACCTGGTTATTTTTAGATTTGGTACTAACCAGCAATTTTTGTCTATTCATAGAAACAATTTTGTCCATAATGGATAGCAAATTTTGTCTGCAATACCCCCGGGACACAAATTTTTCAATCATAGCATGCATTTGAATGATGGCCATATCTTTATCCATCTAGACTCACATTGCAGGAGTTGCAAACCCCGATCCCCTCCTCGCAAAGAGGGTGCAATGTGGTCTATCATCCTGTACTTAATTGCTGACATATTATGCTTTGCCTCTAAGAAATGGCGAGCTACAGGTTGCTCACTCACCCCTTTTCTCCACGCAATAGTTATGGCAGAACGGTGGGCCGTCATCCTCTCTTTAAACGACCTTTCCGTTTTACCTATGTAGCTCAAGCCACACGGGCATAAAATTTGATATACTACATATTTTGTATTGCAAGATAAGGTGTGTCTAATAGGAATGGCTTTACCTGTCTGAGGCAAAGCATAATATGTCAGCAATTAAGTACAGGATGATAGACCACATTGCACCCTCTTTGCGAGGAGGGGATCGGGGTTTGCAACTCCTGCAATGTGAGTCTAGATGGATAATAAGATTGGGAACTGTTGCCCCTAAGGGGTTAAATGAGAATATGGGCTTGAATGTTCTACTCCATTGATAATTGCTTGAAGTCTAGATTTATATTAAATTTTGTATATGTATAATGCTTATATTCACTGTGTCGCATGTTATATGTTTTGTGTAGTTTGTAATTCTTTTTTAGGTGTTTTCTATTACTTTGTAATTTTCATGTGTAGTTACGTGGAGATCGTGACGTCATCTGAGGCCGTCTCACTACAGGGTGTGTGCGCCGGCAGTGGGGCGGGGTGTTTGTGCTATTTAAACACGCTGCCATTATGTATCAGTAGCCTGACGATAATACTTCATTGTATTGAAACGTTGCCATTGATTGCTACAATAAAGAAAATTTGTTTCAAGTGACTGGAGTGCTGGCGCATCTGTTGGAGTATACTAGCAAGCTTTGCTGTGCAGGCACCCGTCCGAAAGTTTGTTTCAGTGGCTGTGCCAGATCATCTGGAAGTGTATCGTGGAAGGACGACTGCAAATCCTTTTGCTACAGACCTTTCCTGATCGGGGCACCCCTAATCAAGTTAACCAGTCTTCAGGTGATATCCGTTTTTCTTCTTACACTGGTGGATTGAGCACAAGTTTTTCTATACAATCGACATAGAGTGTGTCGACACAGTGACTGTGTTTTACATATTATGGCGGATGTTGCTGCAGGGGAAGGTGGTAGTGGCGTTCAGTTCACCCAATATAAACTTGGTGAGTTACTGACTTTCTCAGAGACTGAGGCGGATACAATCCTGTTTAAGCAAACAACATTACCTGAGGCCACTCCCTTCGAAGATCTTTTTAAGGACTTACTTAAACTGCACAAACGCCACACGGATTATTATTACCATGGATTGACTTTGAGTGATTATCATAGGGCAAGAAAGATCCCGCGGGGTCTAAGAATGAAAAATGGCCCTACTATTGGCAGAAATGACCCCACCTTCTGTAGGAGGTGGGTGGCGATCATGAACAAATGTTCATTTGATTTGATCTTGTTGATTGTTGAGCAGTGTAAAAAGGAGATGGATATGGTTGAAGAAAAAATAGCGAGCTTTGAAACGCTACACAAGGATGGTTTGGTGGCAGACACATCAATTGATTGGTACGATAAATTGAACACTCAAATCCAGAGTTACAAGAGAGAACTGATTAAGTTTAAAAATGATAAAAAATCCAAGGTTGACGCGGATTATGAATCAAATTCAGTGTATAAATGGACTGACACACGTAATGCTCCTGGTCCTAAAAAAACGTTCTTTAGGAGATATCGAAATAGAGGTGATTTTGATCAACCCTCATCCACTGAATTTAATTCCTCTAATAGTGATTCTGATAACCGCAGAGCTGGTTCAAAAAACTCCAGTCGCCCAGCAGGAGTGTTTACCAGAGCTCGCATTGCGGGAGGCAGCGCAAATACACCCGGCGGGGTGGCCGCAACAGACATCAAAAAGAGAGGCAGGGGTCGCCCACCGAAAGCGGCTCCCTAGTACCTGACCTTGTGGTTAACCTGTCTTCGTATGAACTGACAGAGGCAGAGCATAATGTTCTGCAAAAAGGATTGTCTTTTTGCCCGTCTTCTAACTTTTCTAAACTACAATGGACTGTCGACCAACATAGATTACATCGGGGTTTAAAATTAAAAGAACATTTTGCAAAAAACCCTGTAGTCCCCCCTACTGTCCCTGTGGAAGTGTTACCTGCCCAATTAACTAAACTGTTGCCGAGGTCCAACTTTGAGCCCCAATCATTTAACCCCACGGTTAAAACATTTATGCGCCTCTTAAATGAGGATGTGTTGGATGTTGGTGATGCCCTTGATTGTAATAGAAGCAATTTCAGTAAAAATGATAGAACTGCGGTGAATGCTTTGCGTGATAATCCATCTTTAATTTTCAGGTCTGCTGACAAGGGCGGTGCTCTTGTTATCCAGGATGCTGATAAATATCACACACAAGTTTTAAAACACTTAAATGATGAAATTACTTACAGCAGGTTATCTACTGATCCCACTGAAGATTTTAAAAGAGTTCTTAGAGAGACCCTGCAACAAGGGGTTGATTCTAAATTGATCTCTATTAAATTGATGGATAGCCTAATACCGTTATATCCACTAGCTCCAGTGTTTTATTGTATACCGAAATTACATAAATCCATGTCTGACCCTCCTGGTCGGCCGATAGTGGCTGCCAGAAAATCATTGTTTCAACCACTCTCGGTATACATTGATAGTGTACTTCAACCGTGCATAAGAGCACATCCTCATTATTTGTTGGACACGTCTACACTATTGTGTAAATTATCTGCAAGATCTGATTGGGGTGATAACCTCTGGCTATTCACAATTGATGTGAGTAGCCTCTATACAGTAATCCCACATTCTGAAGGATTGCTAGCTGTAAAAGAATTTTTGTCTGGTAATGAGTTGTACAATGGCCCTAACATCGACCTATTGTTAGACTTATTAAATTTGATTCTCACGAAGAATTTCTTTATTTATAAAGATAAATTCTTTGTGCAAAACGTGGGATGTGCGATGGGAGCGGCAGTTTCGCCGTCCTACGCAAACATCTACATGTTTTCCGTTGAAAATCAATTATTATTCATTAACCAGAGTGTGTCAGATAGGATCGTCTTATATACAAGGTATATAGACGATCTCCTCGTGTTCTGGAGGGGTGACCCTATTGATTTAATTAACATCATTGAAAATCATAACAAGAGCCCTAGCCCTGTTAAATTAACGTTCACCTATAGTTCCAATCAAGTTCATTTTCTTGATGTATGCATTGAGTTGAAGGATGGTAAAATTAATACCTGTTTGTTTTCGAAAGAAACTGATAGAAATAATTTACTATTGCCCACTAGTTGCCATCCACAGGGGTTATTGCGGGGATTACCTTACTCGCAATTGTTGCGAGTGTTCAGGATTAATTCTGATAAAGATATGGCCATCATTCAAATGCATGCTATGATTGAAAAATTTGTGTCCCGGGGGTATTGCAGACAAAATTTGCTATCCATTATGGACAAAATTGTTTCTATGAATAGACAAAAATTGCTGGTTAGTACCAAATCTAAAAATAACCAGGTAGTGTTCCCCTGGGTGAATACATTTAATCAAAATAGTACTAAAATTGTGGGATCAGCCAAAAAATTGTGGCCCATGATTCGAACAGATCCCGAATTAAAACTGGATGCCACACGTTTAATGCCTTGTTTCAAACGTCCTCCAAACCTCAGGGATTATTTGGTAAAAACCTATACCCCCACTCAAGATAACAGCAGGAAGTTGGGTTGTGTACGGTGTCCTTGTACTACATGTCGGTACATGATACCAGGATCCACATTTCCCCACCCTCAGACAGGTAAAGCCATTCCTATTAGACACACCTTATCTTGCAATACAAAATATGTAGTATATCAAATTTTATGCCCGTGTGGCTTGAGCTACATAGGTAAAACGGAAAAGTCGTTTAAAGAGAGGATGACGGCCCACCGTTCTGCCATAACTATTGCGTGGAGAAAAGGGGTGAGTGAGCAACCTGTAGCTCGCCATTTCTTAGAGGCAAAGCATAATATGTCAGCAATTAAGTACAGGATGATAGACCACATTGCACCCTCTTTGCGAGGAGGGGATCGGGGTTTGCAACTCCTGCAATGTGAGTCTAGATGGATAATAAGATTGGGAACTGTTGCCCCTAAGGGGTTAAATGAGAATATGGGCTTGAATGTTCTACTCCATTGATAATTGCTTGAAGTCTAGATTTATATTAAATTTTGTATATGTATAATGCTTATATTCACTGTGTCGCATGTTATATGTTTTGTGTAGTTTGTAATTCTTTTTTAGGTGTTTTCTATTACTTTGTAATTTTCATGTGTAGTTACGTGGAGATCGTGACGTCATCTGAGGCCGTCTCACTGCAGGGTGTGTGCGCCGGCAGTGGGGCGGGGTGTTTGTGCTATTTAAACACGCTGCCATTATGTATCAGTAGCCTGACGATAATACTTCATTGTATTGAAACGTTGCCATTGATTGCTACAATAAAGAAAATTTGTTTCAAGTGACTGGAGTGCTGGCGCATCTGTTGGAGTATACTAGCAAGCGTTGCTGTGCAGGCACCCGTCCGAAAGTTTGTTTCAGTGGCTGTGCCAGATCATCTGGAAGTATATATATATATATATATATATATATTCTCTAAAGCACCTTGATAAAGGAGCCTTGTGGCTTTGAAACTGTTGGTGGACAAAACTGCCTGCTGTGTCTTCATTCTGAGTGCCGCCGCATTCCCTTAAGCCAGTGTAGCCAACCACGGTCCTCGAGAGCTACCAACAGTGCACATTTTCCAGACAACCTAGCTGCTGCAAAGGTGCACTCATTACTAGCTGAAACATTTTAAAAAATCCACAGGTGGAGCTAATTACTTTACTTGTGATTCTGTGAGGAGAGCTGGAAAACATTAACTGTTGGTAGCTCTCGAGGACTGGAGTTGGCTACCCCAGCCTTAAGCTATATATGTGTGTGTGTGTGTGTGTGTGTGTGTGTATATATATATATATCAGCTGCTGGGAGGCATGCATGCCATACTTCTGTGAGTGGGTTCTTCTCATGTGCTAAACACGCCCTTAACATGCCGTGGTCACAACCCCCCCCATGGGGGCCCCTGGAAGTTGATGTACCGAGGCCCAGGATTTCTCTTGGCAGCCCTGCCTCCCACGTTCCAGCTTCCTACGCGCAGTGCCATGTCCGCATATGATTAGAGGAAGACAGCTGTGGCTCTGCGATCATACGGGGGCCGGAACGGGGAAAATTGGGTTTGTTTCATATAGATCAGTAAACCTTGGGAGATTTTTATGCTATAGACAGGTAAGTACATGCAATTTAGTGGCAGGGGGAGGGGGAAAGGGGGGGGGGAACAGAACACAACAAAACTTTGATAAAACATTAATGCGAGACTTCCGCGTCTCGTTCCGGGGAGATCATAAATCTCTCTCATGCGTAATCGCTATCAATTGCTCCTGAGCCCTACCGGCTCCTTGTTAGGATTTCTTTATCTAAACACTTCTACCGAACAAATACTTAAGCATAATAGGTTTAACATAGTCCCATATAACCTGTAACTTTAGGATCCCCAAGGCGCTAAGTTACCAGATGGGAGCAAACTGCAAGTAACTGTGTCTCTAGATCCTGCAAACATATTGGTATTCGGTATTATGACCATCCTAGGGGGAAGAAGAGTAGTTCCAACTTTACCAAAATCTTCCTGATGAAGCTCAGTAATCTTCCAAAGCCTTTATGAGTGTTATATTTGACTTTAGTGCAAAAAAGTCTGGTCATACATTCAGTACGGCAGGCGAAAGTTCTCATGGCGGACCGCCATGTATATCTGTGGGTCTGCTGACGCCATTCATTCACAATCGGACAATCCGCCTTGGTCATCAGGGGGGTTCTTCATTTAAAAAGCATTCTGCATCTGTTGCGGACATAAAGTCCTTGAAAGAGGTGCCATTATAGATCCTTAGCTTGGCTGGGTATAAGAGGGCGAACTTGCGCTCCATTTTGATGAGTCTCGAGCAGATTGGGGAGAATTCCTTTCTTTGCTTAGTCAGCTCAGCCGAGTAGTCTTGGAAGATCAATATGGAGTGATCCTTCCATTTAATATTTCTGTGTTTCCTAGACGCTGCCCAAAAAAGTTCCTTATATAGGTAGTTGAGCGTTTTAAATATAACTGTTCTAGGTCTGGTTTCATTTTGAGGACGCTGTGGGCCAAGTCTGTGTGCACGCTCGATCACCATGTTGGTGCATCTGTCCTGTATCTCCAGCAGCTCCAGTAGTATATTTTTAATAAAATGAAACACTTCTGGATCTTTTATGGTTTCTGGGATGCCTACCAGACGCAGATTATTCCGTCTGGACCTGTTCTCCAGATCTTGGATTTTATTATGGAGGACCATGAGATCTCTGGAATGCTGGGTCACTGCTGGTTTAATCTCAGCTATATCTTGGAAGCACTCCCCTAGCCTGCATTCAGTGTCTAGCACTCTTTTTTGCATTTGGGCCAGTTGTTTGTTAATATTCTCTGTTTGCTCCTGAAATAAGGGCAGTATAGCAGCCCTGATCGCCCCCACCATCTCTCCATATGTGAGCGGCCCGTGCAGGTCAGGGATTACCTTGTCCTGGGACATTGGGGTTGGCAGCTGGTACTCTTCCTCCTGGGTGCTCACTGGGGAGGCAGCCTGTGAATTGGCTGGGGATTCTCTGGCTCTCTGTGGCAGCGGGGTAGCCTGGCGTTGCTGGCGCATGGGCTCCGTGATCGGCGCCATCTTGGAGGAGGCAGGAGTCTTGACTTTGGGGCGCTGTGTGCGGGGCCTTGATCCTGGCATCTCCGCCAGGAATCTCTCCATGTGCTGCCAGGCGGGCGCTGGGGGACGTCTGGGGGTGTTGTTCGGCAGTGTTGGAGGCTCAGGGAGCCGTTAGAATGGTTTTTGGAGCCGGTCGGGCAGCGGAGCTCAGACACACGCTCCCTTACATCTAGCTGCCAGAACCGGAAGCCCAACTCTGGTATTAAGGGGAGCTGCATACCTGGACATTGTTTCTGGAAAGATACCCAGGACAGTACAATTATAATTATATTATTGGAGGAAATACATTGTGCGGGACTGGTAAATATAAGGATCTCTGCCTTATACACATTCTGCAAGTTTATGCCTAGCAGTTTGAGCCAATTTTAGCCTCCTTCTAGCAGCCATTTATGCCGGAGATATTATTTGTGATATATGTTGTCTGTCTTGTCGGTCTGTTATATACATGTAGTATTATGATGTGCACTTCAAATTATGTTTTATTAACTTCTTTTAATAAATTGTTATAGATGGTCAAATATTGCTATTTGAATAATTATTATACTGAGCACAGCTGCGCCTCTAATTAGTGACTGTGAGCTGATGTCACAGACACTATACATACACCAACAATCAGAAGAAGATGGAGAGGAAGTAATTACTCCTAGCTGACCCTCTTCTCGGTGAGCTAGGATTTGGAGTTTCACGGTCGTTTAGGACAGTATTTCATGACATGCGATGGGTCGGCACAGTGAATACATAAATGTTCTGACAGTCATCTTTTTGCATTCAGCAGGTGTCAATCTGGATAGATTGATCTGTATTGGTTCATCTTGAGGAGGAGATAAAGGACGAGATGAAGATGCAGAAAAAACTTTAGTATGTGAAGATCTACCACTCTCTTAGGCTCTTTCTCTGAAACTTAAGTCATCTTTATTACAAATTTAGGAGGTAAGTCTCTAGCGGCTAGTTTGTCTTTTAATCAGTCGGATAAACCGTTCCAGAAAGCTTTGTAAAAAGATTAGTCATTCCAGGTCCATTCTGATATCAGAATTTGGAATTAAACAAGATACTGTCTCATGGTTCTGGAACTTTGCCGTTAACTAAGAATCTCAGAGGAAGCTGACATTATTCGCCAAGGTTCATCGAAGATACGGCAGAATAATGACACAAAATTTTGACAGTTGGCCAGTAGAGGATCTACCTTTTCCCAGAGAGGCGATGCCCAATTTAATGCAGAGCCTGATAGCAAGAGATGATATAGGCAATCTTTGTGCGATCAGAGGGAAATAATTGGGCTGAAGATCAAAATGAATTTCAGATTGACTAAAAAAACCACAACAGTTTTTTGGTGACCCATCAAATTTTTTGGGAGTAGGTAAATGGACGTGTGAAGTGGACATTACCACAGGGAGCCGGATAGTGTCTCTTCGTACTGTCGGAGCCCGAGCACCTTCAGAAACTTTTACAGTGGTTTAAATACTATCCAACCGTAAAGTCATTCTTGTAGAGCATGTACTGTATGACTCGTCCCTGTGCACCATCTTGGTGCTCGAGACAGGCTGCCAGATGTTGTACAGGACCAGGTTCTGTTACGGTGCCTATTGTGGCACAAGGAGCAATGGTTGGCGGATGAAAGCAGGTGGTCAGGCGTGAGCCTGTAGCCGGGACCGCCGGTTAGGATGGCCACAGCGGATGCTACTCTGACTCTATTGAGTCCCTGAGGCAGATGGTAAACCCCTGCAGAGCTAGGCTTCACCTGTGGCCGCCGCGTCCGAAGGAGCGAGTTAGGCCCGCTCCGACCCAGATGCAGCCAGGTCTTATGTATGAACAATGTGTAAACGATCGCCACAGGGTACCCAAGAGGACTGCTAACTACCGGACCTAGCTGGGAGTTGACCCCTGACTGCCGGCACCAGGCCAAACCGGGATGCGACCAAGTCGCAGACACAAATGAATGGGAAGAGGAGTCTCCAGCAGGCTATGCCCCAGGGACGGTGACTCCTCAAAACCAGAATAGCACAAGAGGACACTCCCTGCCTGACAGATGCTAATAATGACAAGAAAGATACAATAAAGAAGATAAAGAATGAACCCACTAAAGGGCACGGCCACGGCGGGCCACAGGAGCTGAATGGAAAGAAGATACTGAACCCACGGAGAGGCACGGCCACGGCGGGCCACAGGAGCCGAATGGAAAGAAAGACCGAGGCTCCACTGGAGCACTTACGTGACCCACGGGAAGATGGAGACAGTGGGCCAAACGCAGGCTCAGGCTGAAGCTGGTATTCTGGCAGAAGCAGGAGACTGACAGGACACTCCAGGGAAGGCTGGGAGAAAAAGACAATGAAGGAACCAGGAGCTGGACACAGGGCAGTGGGCTGGGAAGCCACGGGGACCGGAAGCAAATGCTGTCTGCAAGCAGGGCAGAGAGCTAAAAGCTAAGGTTAGCTGAAGCTATAACCGGCGTCTGTGCCCAGCAGACGCCGGCTATTAATTTGAATTTTCGCGCCGCCTGACTGACGTCAGGCGCGCGCGTCATCTGCCGCCGGGCGGAAGCTCGAGGACGTTGCCTAGCAACGTCCCGACGCTCCACGTCAGAAGGAGGCTTGAGACGCTGCCGGGCAATGTCCCCGGCCGCGTCACAGAGTGCAGCATCCGCCGTCCGTCCGGGTGTCTCGCAGCCCGGACGGCGGTGTGCAACAGGCTCTTTATCTGGTCTTGCAGTTGGTTCCATGAAGTCAGTGCAAACTGTCAAGTCTGAGGGGAGACTCTGGGCTAAGGCTGGAGAGAAATAGAAACTGGGGGGTAGATTTATTAAGCTTGGTGAAGTGTTTGGTTTTTATCAGCTCCTAACTGTGAAGTTACAGGCTTGGTTTGAAAAATGACAGGTAGAAGCTGACTGGCCGGTGATAAAAACCCAGACATGTTATCACTTCACTGAGCTCAATAAATCTACCCCTGGGTTCTTTAATGAGTTTAGAACACAAAATGTAAATATATTTGAAGAAGGTGACTGCAAGGGATACTTGAACTTGCGAGGAATTGCTGGAGAACTAGAACGTAGAAGACTGGTAAGTGGACTGAAGAATATCACAATAAAGAATATCACAAATTAGTCCTGACCGATGTTGACCATCAATGGTGGAGCATACACTGAGGAGTACTGCAGGTAAGTAAATGGCTCAGTCAGATACCACTAACACAGGCACATAAGAGGTTCACCAGTGACGACTGTAAACAATGTTTAGCACCCATGATGGTAATATTGATGTTGACACACTGAGATGGTGGCTGGTAATTAGAGTGGTGTCACGATCCGGAGTCTAATGAACACTTACCTTTCGTCTAAGTGCCTGTCCAGACTTGCTCTGAGGTATACACCTAATAAACTTCAGTGCATCGCTCTAGCTGTGGATGTTCCATCATGCCCGTAGGCTGCAGCCATACTCACAGCACACCGGGATTTCCTCCGGTTCCCTGACATGGGCGCGGCCATCTTGCTTTCTCTCACATGACATTCAGAAACCAAAACCTGTCTGCCTGATTCTGACATCATCCAGCTGGGTCCAATCAGCCCCGCCCGCCCTATAAGTATGCTGGGAAAATGGTCTGGAGTTGTCAGTGCAATGGTGTCTACAGCCTAAGTAGCATCTAAGGATCTGCTCCTGTGTTATTCAGCCTCCAGACCAGTGATATTGTCATCTCCAGCACAGCCTGACTCCTAGCAGTTCTGCTGCATTCTCTCCTGCTGATTCCAGTCAGTTCTGCTCCTGCAGTTACCACAGTGTCTATCTGGTTCACCATCGGTTTGCCATCGGCTCACCAACGTTGTCATCGACCACTGCGCTTCCCATCCACCTACAGCTCTACTACCCGGTACCATCTTCGATTACCAGACACCCTTCAGAGAGTCATCATCAATTACAGCCACCATCGGTGACCTAACATCGAACAGCTATCATCATCGGTGTACTTTCTTTCAGTGACTGTGTTATTGGTACTATCCCGGAATACATACTTACCTGCAGTGCTCCATTGTTGTCTCCAACACGCCATCGATGGTCAACATCGGTTTCTGCCAAAGTGAACCTCCAGAATCCAGATCACTGTGATATTGTGTTATTGAACATTTCTAGTTACTGTGTTGCTGGCTCCAGTCCAGCCCTCATCATCTCAGTGATGTTTTGCTTATCTCCAGTCTTCTGATGTTACTTTCCTGTCTATGTGTGCAAAATTCATTAAACAACCAAGTTTTCATTTTACCTCAGCCTCAGTGTCAAGTCAGTCCTCAAGTGTGACAGTTTGCACTGACCAGATGAATCCATCGGAAGGACAAGATCGGACCACTGGGCCGATTCAACACCTGGCAGCCCGTATAGAACATCAAGAGGCTGCACAGAATCAGGTCATCTGTGTTCTACAAGATCTGTCCACAAGATTGGATAATATACAAACTTTACTACGAGGCTCTGGGGCTCCTCCAGCAATCAAGGTAGAAACTTCGACTCCTGCATTCATCCCTGCACCTCGCCTACATTTACCTACCCCCACAAAATTTGATGGATCTCCCAAAAATTGCTCTGGGTTCATCAATCAATGTGAAATCCACTTTGAACTTCAGCCAAGTAACTTTCCATCATATCGCATGAAGGTAGCTTATCTCATTTTGCTCCTCCGGTTCTGCGTTGGATTGGGCATCACCCCTCTGGGAGTGATCTGATCCTCTGCTATCAACCTATACAGAGTTCGTGGCTTCCTTTCGTCGTATATTTGATGAACCAGGACGTATATCATCTGCTTCCTCCAACATCCTCCGGCTTTGGCAGGGGTCCAGAACTGTGGGCCAATACCTGGTGCAATTCCAAACGTTAGCTTCTGAACTTTCATGGAATGAGGAAGCCAAGCACGCAGCCTTTTGGAACGGATTGTCTGAACGCATAAAACATGAGCTTGCTACCAGAGACTTACCCCAATAATTAGATGACCTCCTATCCCTTTGTAATAAAGTCGATCTGAGATTCAGGGAAAGGGCTATTGAGAGAGGAAGGACTTTGTCTTTCAAAACCTCCACCACTTCTCAACCTCACTTCAATTCACCTCCAAAAGAGGAACCTATGCAAATCAACCGATCCAAGTTGTCGCCAGAGGAACGGAAAAGACGGCAGTCAGAGCACTTGTGTCTGTATTGTGCTGCTCCTTCACATGCCATCAACTCCTGTCCCAAGCATCCAGGAAACCTCAAGCCTTAGCTCGCCAAGAGGGGCAGTTAGGGGTACTCTTTACCTCTTCCTCCAATACAGACTGTGTCCTCCAAGTCTTCCTGAAAGTTGCCCAGAATTCAAAAAAAATTCCTGCTTTGTTGGATTCTGGTGCTGCCGGGAACTTTCTCACCATGGAATTCGTTCAACGATGGAAAATCCCCATCGAAAAAAATTCTAATCCAGTCTACGTTACTGCCGTGGATGGTAGTAAAATTATCGGAGGAATTATTACTCACAGGACTCAACCTCTGTCGTTAAAGGTTGGAGTTCTTCTATTATGACCGTAGGCTGGGTACAATATGTCAGGCGTGAGCCCGTAGCTGTGACCGCCGGTTAGGACGGCCAGAGCAAACCCTACACTCACTCTGTTGAGTACCTCTGGCAGATGTCAAGCCCCTGCGAGCACTAGTGTTCACCTGTGGCCGCCGCGTTCGAAGGAGCGAGTTAGGCCCGCTCCAACCCCAATGCAGCTAAGTCTTATGTGGGGACAAAGGGCTAGCGATCGCCAGAGGTATGCTCAAGAGGTAATCTGACTACTGGGCCTAACTGGAGATCACACCCTGTCTGCCGGCACCAGGCCAAAGACAGGGATGCGACCCAGTCGCAGACACAGGTGGAATGATACTGGGAATCACCACAACACAGGAGAGAAAACAAACACAACGAATTCCCCAAAACGACTAGAGGAGTAACAGAAATAATACCCTACCTACCGAGGGCTCCCGAGGTGGGAGAGAATACACAAAAAATCCTGAATCAGCCCCACTGCTAACGGAGACCAGCAGGGCTAATAGAGAATGCAGGGACCTCACCCTAAACAAAGGAATGGCTGGGCAGCCAGAAATATAATAACCAAAATTTTAAGACAATCTGCCAATGATGGGAAATGACAAAAGAACCAAGCTCCAGAGGAGCACTTACGTGACCCCTGAAGGGGGAGCAGGGCAAACAGAGGCAAAGGAACCAGGACTGCTAACCAGAGGCTCTGGAAGACAGGATCTGGGAGCTGAGGACACGACCAGGACAGCTGAGGAAGAGCTATAACCGGCGCCATCTTGCCTGCAGCTATCCCTTAAAAGGGATGGTGCAGCAAATGAACATAAGCCTCAGTGAACCGGCCCCCGGCTCCTAATTCTGATCAGGTGGCCGAGCGCGCGTCCCTCGGCGTCCCCTGTTGCCCGGCAACCGCTGAGCGGCTGCAGGGGAACACCGAGGGTTCCTGTCAGTGTCTCCCCATCGGGCAGAAGCCACGTCACTCTGCCGTGCGGAAGTGACGCGCGGACGCTCGGAGGTGCCGGGCGGAAGTGCTGTGTGCAGCCCTCCGTCACCAGCCCCCCGGCGCCGAGCGTCCGCGGCTCTGACATCTTCATTCTGAACTAATCAGTTTCTTAGTGATTCCTAAGGCATCTCATTCCATGATCTTAGGTCTACCCTGGCTCCGTCTTCACAACCCCACGATTGACTGGACTTCTTCCCAGATCTCTGCTTGGGGTTCATGTTGCTCTAAATCCTGTCTACAACAAGTTGTTCCTGTTTGAAAATCTCCTACTAAATCGTGTGATGTACCTCCTCCAGCATACAGAGAATTCACTGATGTATTCAGCAAAGCTGCCGCTGATGTTCTACCTCCTCATCGTCCTTGGGATTGTCCTATTGACCTCATCCCTGGAAAAATACCTCCCAGGGGTCGGACATACCCGTTATCTCTTCCAGAGACCAAGGCGATGTCTGAATACATCAAAAAGAATCTGGCTAAAGGGTTCATTCGAGCATCCTCCACTCCGGCAGGAACTGGATTCTTCTTTGTAAAAAAAAGGATGGAGGGCTAAGGCCCTGTATTGACTATAGGGGTTTAAACGACATCACTATTAAAAACAAATATCCCTTGCCTCTAATTACTGAACTTTTTGATCGGGTTAGTGGTGCCACAATCTTCACCAAACTTGATCTCCGAGGGGCCTATAATCTAATTCGTATCAAAGAGGGTGATGAATGGAAGACGGCATTCAATACAAGAGATGGTCACTAAGAATACCTTGTGATGCCATTCGGTCTCAGCAACGCCCCTGCAGTCTTCCAGTTCTTCGTAAAGGAGTTATTTCGTGACCTGCTGTACCATCATGTAGTAGTCTATTTGGATGACATCCTTATCTACGCCAATAACCTGGAAGAACATTGTCACGGGTCAAGGAAGTTCTGACTCGCCTCCGCTCTAACCATCTCTACTGCAAATTAGAGAAATGTGTATTCGAAGTGAAGTCCATCCCATTTCTAGGATACATCATCTCTGGGTCCGGCCTTGAAATGGATCCGACAAACTCCAGGCAATCCAAGATTGGCCAATCCCAACTACCCTCCGAAGTGTCCAACGCTTCTTGGGATTCACAAATTATTATCGAAAATTTATCAGAAACTTCTCCACTCTAGTAGCACCAATTACGGCTTTCACCCGCAAGGGAGCAAATCCTGCTAAATGGCCGGAAGAAGCTGTTGAAGATTTTCATCTCCTCAAAAATAAGTTTATTTCCGCTCCAGTTTTAAGACAGCCAGACGTTACCTTACCCTTCACGCTAGAGGTCGATGCCTCATCTGTGGGAGTTGGGGCGGTACTATCACAAAGAGGTCCTCACAATCATCTGCATCCCTGTGGTTTCTTCTCTCGCAAATTCTCGCCTGCAGAGCGGAATTATGCCATTGGGGACCAGGAATTGCTCGCCATTAAATTGGCACTGGAAGAATGGCGTTATCTCCTGGAAGGAGCTGCCCACGAAATCAGCATTCACACCGATCATAAGAACCTCTTATGCCTCAAAACCGCTCAATGCCTCAACCCACATCAAGCCCGATGGGCTCTATTCTTCTCCCACTTCAAATTTAAATTGTCATTTTGTCCTGGGACTGCCAATCGCAAAGCGGATGCACTTTCCCGATCTTGGGAGCAAGACAAGGAATTAAGTACCACAGAGAAACATCTTATCATAGATCCCATTGCCTTCTCTGCCATAACTATTAATTCTCCTCCTCCAGGAAAGTCTTTTGTCAAGCCAGCTCTCCGTAAGAAGCTCCTCCAATGGGCTCATGCTTCAAGGTTTGCCGGGCATCCAGGTGTTCAGAAAACCTGTAAGTTCCTGTCCAGGGCCCTTATTCAGATTCGAGCGGTACGGCCCGCGTGCGGCCGTACCGCCGATGTTTTCCGTCTGCACATGCGCAGAGGTCAATCTGCGCATGTGCAGGCGAATTCGCCGCACATAAATTTACTACGCCGCAAAGGGGGCGTATAGGGGAGTGAGGGGCTTCATGCCCTCATTTCCCTATGTATACGCCCCGTGTTTCATGGGCGTTCCCATGCAAACGCGGGGCGTACGCATGCTAATGAGGGCATGACGCAACTCATGGGGGCGGAAAGCTGACGTCGCCGGATGTCAGCTTTCAGCCCCTATACAAGCTACCACACGGACGATTGTCCGTGTGGTCTCAGCTTGCGGGAGCTGCCGCGGCGTGCGGACCTGCCTTCGATGGTCGACGACCATCGAATGCAGGGGGCAGCTCCCACCATGGTGGAGGCGTAGCCTCCACCATTTTTATGCGGATCGCCAGCCGTCCGTGTACGGACGGCCGTGGCGATCCGTAGGGTGGGCGGGGATTCGTCTGGTGCGGTCGGAGCCGCATATGCGGCTCGACCGCACCAACCAGAATAAGGGCCCAGGTCTTATTGGTGGCCGTCCCTTAAAAAAGACGTACAGGAATTTGTTGCTTCCTGCTCTAAATGTGCTCAATACAAATCATCTCGCCAGTCTCCTGCCGGACAACTCATTCGGTTGTCCGTCCCTCACTCTCCATGGACCCATCTGTCCATGGATTTCATCACTGATCTACCAGAATCCTCCAAATGCAACACGATTTGGGTTATCGTTGATTGCTTTACAAAGATGGCTCATTTTGTCCCACTTATCGGACTTCCTTCAGCCTCTAAACTGGCTCAACTGTTCATTCGAGAGATATTCAAGCTGCACGGCCTTCCCCAAGAAATTATTTCAGACCTAGGCGTTCAGTTCATGGCCAGATTCTGGCGCAGTCTTTGTGCTACCCTTCAAGTGAAATTGAAATTTAGTACTGCCTATCATCCACAAACCAATGGTCAAACTGAAAGGGTCAATCAAGATCTAGAGACTTTCCTGCGGTTATACGTTTCATCATCTCAAGATGACTGGGTAGAATTACTGCCCTGGGCAGAATTCTGCCATAACAATCAGTTTCACACCTCTTCGTCCTCCACGCCATTCTATGCTAACTACGGGTTCCATCCAAGAGTTCCTGAATTTCAACCTCTGGTTACCACATCTGTTCCAGTGGTGAATTTGACACTCCAGCATTTCTCAAAGATCTGGAAGACCATCCGGTCCTCTTTACTAAAGGCGTCCAGCAATTATAAAAAATGTGCTGATAGAAAACGAACAGCTGTTCCATCTTTAAAACCAGGACCCTTATTCTAATCTATGCGGTACGGCCCGCGTGCGGCCGTACCGCCGATGTTTTGATACTGCACATGCGCAGAGGTCATTCTGCGCATGTGCAGCCCCCTTCGCCGCAGACGGATTTCGTCCGCCGCAAAGGGGGCGTATAGGGGCGTGAGGGGCTTCAGCCCCTCATTACCCTATGTGTACGCCCCGCGTTTCATGGGCGTTCCCATGCAAACGCGGGGCGTGTGCATGGTAATGAGGGCATGACGCCCTCATTACCATGACATGGGGGCGGAAAGCTGACGTCGCCGGATGTCAGCTTTCAGCCCCCTTTCAAGCTCCCACACGGACGATTGTCCGTGTGGTCTGAGCTTGCGGGAGCTGCCGCGGCGTGCGGTCCTGCCTTCGATGGTCGACGACCATCGAAGGCAGGGGGCAGCTCCCACCATGGTGGAGGCGTACGCCTCCACCATTTTTGTACGGATCGCCAGCCGTCCGTGTACGGACGGCCGTGGCGATCCGTCGGGTGGGCGGGGACTGGTTTGTGCGGTCAGAGCCCCGTGTGCGGCTCTGACCGCACCAACCAGAATAAGTGCCCAGGTGATCGTGTGTGGTTGTCTACCCACAATCTAAGACTCAGAGTGCCTTCAATGAAGTTTGCTCCACGATTCATTGGTCCATTCCCAGTAGAACAAGTTACCAACCCTTACAGATTGGGGGCGGGATGTATTAATATACATCGCCGCCCTTCGCCTGACAGCCGCCGCGATGCTGCCGCATATGTACTAACATATGCGGCTAGCATCGGGTTGCGGTGACGGAGACCTCCGCAATACCTTTGATGTGGTCTGCGGGGGTCTCTGTCACATCCCGGCGGCTGCCAGTGTCCCCCTGCGTCTCCTCCTCCCCCTGCAGCCGGATGTCCTCCCGGCTGTGACACCTGCTGGGGGAGGAGGAGATCAGGAGGACGGGAGGGGGGGGCTTCTATAGGGTATTGCCACCCTCTGGGACTCCAAGCAGTTCTGCTGCATTCTCTCCTGCTGATTCCAGTCAGTTCTGCTCCTGCAGTTACCACAGTGTCTATCTGGTTCACCATCGGTTTGCCATCGGCTCACCAACGTTGTCATCGACCACTGCGCTTCCCATCCACCTACAGCTCTACTACCCGGTACCATCTTCGATTACCAGACACCCTTCAGAGAGTCATCATCAATTACAGCCACCATCGGTGACCTAACATCGAACAGCTATCATCATCGGTGTACTTTCTTTCAGTGACTGTGTTATTGGTACTATCCCGGACTACATACTTACCTGCAGTGCTCCATTGTTGTCTCCAACACGCCATCGATGGTCAACATCGGTTTCTGCCAAAGTGAACCTCCAGAATCCAGATCACTGTGATATTGTGTTATTGAACATTTCTAGTTACTGTGTTGCTGGCTCCAGTCCAGCCCTCATCATCTCAGTGATGTTTTGCTTATCTCCAGTCTTCTGATGTTACTTTCCTGTCTATGTGTGCAAAATTCATTAAACAACCAAGTTTTCATTTTACCTCAGCCTCAGTGTCAAGTCAGTCCTAAAGTGTGACAGTTTGCACTGACCAGATGAATCCATCGGAAGGACAAGATCGGACCACTGGGCCGATTCAACACCTGGCAGCCCGTATAGAACATCAAGAGGCTGCACAGAATCAGGTCATTTGTGTTCTACAAGATCTGTCCACAAGATTGGATAATATACAAACTTTACTACGAGGCTCTGGGGCTCCTCCAGCAATCAAGGTAGAAACTTCGACTCCTGCATTCATCCCGGCACCTCGCCTACATTTACCTACCCCCACAAAATTTGATGGATCTCCCAAAAATTGCTCTGGGTTCATCAATCAATGTGAAATCCACTTTGAACTTCAGCCAAGTAACTTTCCGTCAGATCGCATGAAGGTAGCTTATCTCATTTTGCTCCTCTCCGGTTCTGCGTTGGATTGGGCATCACCCCTCTGGGAGCGATCTGATCCTCTGCTATCAACCTATACAGAGTTCGTGGCTTCCTTTCGTCGTATATTTGATGAACCAGGACGTATATCATCTGCTTCCTCCAACATCCTCCGGCTTTGGCAGGGGTCCAGAACTGTGGGCCAATACCTGGTGCAATTCCAAACGTTAGCTTCTGAACTTTCATGGAATGAGGAAGCCAAGCACGCAGCCTTTTGGAACGGATTGTCTGAACGCATAAAAGATGAGCTTGCTACCAGAGACTTACCCCAATAATTAGATGACCTCCTATCCCTTTGTAATAAAGTCGATCTGAGATTCAGGGAAAGGGCTATTGAGAGAGGAAGGACCACCACTTCTCAACCTCACTTCAATTCACCTCCAAAAGAGGAACCTATGCAAATCAACCGATCCAAGTTGTCGCCAGAGGAACGGAAAAGACGGCAGTCAGAGCACTTGTGTCTGTATTGTGCTGCTCCTTCACATGCCATCAACTCCTGTCCCAAGCATCCGGGAAACCTCAAGCCTTAGCTCGCCAAGAGGGGCAGTTAGGGGTACTCTTTACCTCTTCCTCCAATACAGACTGTGTCCTCCAAGTCTTCCTGAAAGTTGCCCAGAATTCAAAAAAAAAATTCCTGCTTTGCTGGATTCTGGTGCTGCCGGGAACTTTCTCACCATGGAATTCGTTCAACGATGGAAAATCCCCATCGAAAAAAATTCTAATCCAGTCTACGTTACTGCCGTGGATGGTAGTAAAATTATCGGAGGAATTATTACTCACAGGACTCAACCTCTGTCGTTAAAGGTTGGAGTTCTTCTATTATGACCGTAGGCTGGGTACAATATGTCAGGCGTGAGCCCGTAGCTGTGACCGCCGGTTAGGACGGCCAGAGCAAACCCTACACTCACTCTGTTGAGTACCTCTGGCAGATGTCAAGCCCCTGCGAGCACTAGTGTTCACCTGTGGCCGCCGCGTTCGAAGGAGCGAGTTAGGCCCGCTCCAACCCCAATGCAGCTAAGTCTTATGTGGGGACAAAGGGCTAGCGATCGCCAGAGGTATGCTCAAGAGGTAATCTGACTACTGGGCCTAACTGGAGATCACACCCTGTCTGCCGGCACCAGGCCAAAGACAGGGATGCGACCCAGTCGCAGACACAGGTGGAATGATACTGGGAATCACCACAACACAGGAGAGAAAACAAACACAACGAATTCCCCAAAACGACTAGAGGAGTAACAGAAATAATACCCTACCTACCGAGGGCTCCCGAGGTGGGAGAGAATACACAAAAAATCCTGAATCAGCCCCACTGCTAACGGAGACCAGCAGGGCTAATAGAGAATGCAGGGACCTCACCCTAAACAAAGGAATGGCTGGGCAGCCAGAAATATAATAACCAAAATTTTAAGACAATCTGCCAATGATGGGAAATGACAAAAGAACCAAGCTCCAGAGGAGCACTTACGTGACCCCTGAAGGGGGAGCAGGGCAAACAGAGGCAAAGGAACCAGGACTGCTAACCAGAGGCTCTGGAAGACAGGATCTGGGAGCTGAGGACACGACCAGGACAGCTGAGGAAGAGCTATAACCGGCGCCATCTTGCCTGCAGCTATCCCTTAAAAGGGATGGTGCAGCAAATGAACATAAGCCTCAGTGAACCGGCCCCCGGCTCCTAATTCTGATCAGGTGGCCGAGCGCGCGTCCCTCGGCGTCCCCTGTTGCCCGGCAACCGCTGAGCGGCTGCAGGGGAACACCGAGGGTTCCTGTCAGTGTCTCCCCATCGGGCAGAAGCCACGTCACTCTGCCGTGCGGAAGTGACGCGCGGACGCTCGGAGGTGCCGGGCGGAAGTGCTGTGTGCAGCCCTCCGTCACCAGCCCCCCGGCGCCGAGCGTCCGCGGCTCTGACATCTTCATTCTGAACTAATCAGTTTCTTAGTGATTCCTAAGGCATCTCATTCCATGATCTTAGGTCTACCCTGGCTCCGTCTTCACAACCCCACGATTGACTGGACTTCTTCCCAGATCTCTGCTTGGGGTTCATGTTGCTCTAAATCCTGTCTACAACAAGTTGTTCCTGTTTGAAAATCTCCTACTAAATCGTGTGATGTACCTCCTCCAGCATACCGAGAATTCACCGATGTATTCAGCAAAGCTGCCGCTGATGTTCTACCTCCTCATCGTCCTTGGGATTGTCCTATTGACCTCATCCCTGGAAAAATACCTCCCAGGGGTCGGACATACCCGTTATCTCTTCCAGAGACCAAGGCGATGTCTGAATACATCAAAGAGAATCTGGCTAAAGGGTTAATTCGAGCATCCTCCACTCCGGCAGGAGCTGGATTCTTCTTTGTAAAAAAAAGGATGGAGGGCTAAGGCCCTGTATTGACTATAGGGGTTTAAACGACATCACTATTAAAAACAAATATCCCTTGCCTCTAATTACTGAACTTTTTGATCGGGTTAGTGGTGCCACAATCTTCACCAAACTTGATCTCCGAGGGGCCTATAATCTAATTCGTATCAAAGAGGGTGATGAATGGAAGACGGCATTCAATACAAGAGATGGTCACTAAGAATACCTTGTGATGCCATTCGGTCTCAGCAACGCCCCTGCAGTCTTCCAGTTCTTCGTAAAGGAGTTATTTCGTGACCTGCTGTACCATCATGTAGTAGTTTATTTGGATGACATCCTTATCTACGCCAATAACCTGGAAGAACATTGTCACGGGTCAAGGAAGTTCTGACTCGCCTCCGCTCTAACCATCTCTACTGCAAATTAGAGAAATGTGTATTCGAAGTGAAGTCCATCCCATTTCTAGGATACATCATCTCTGGGTCCGGCCTTGAAATGGATCCGACAAACTCCAGGCAATCCAAGATTGGCCAATCCCAACTACCCTCCGAAGTGTCCAACGCTTCTTGGGATTCACAAATTATTATCGAAAATTTAT
The DNA here is from genome assembly GCF_055691185.1 of Crinia signifera. Classification (NCBI taxonomy): domain Eukaryota; kingdom Metazoa; phylum Chordata; class Amphibia; order Anura; family Myobatrachidae; genus Crinia; species Crinia signifera. The sequence continues at coordinate 400,967,047 of NC_139217.1, read as the reverse complement.
CAGAAACTTCTCCACTCTAGTAGCACCAATTACGGCTCTCACCCGCAAGGGAGTAAATCCTGCTAAATGGCCGGAAGAAGCTGTTGAAGCTTTTCATCTCCTCAAAAATAAGTTTATTTCCGCTCCAGTTTTAAGACAGTCAGACGTTACCTTACCCTTCACGCTAGAGGTCGATGCCTCATCTGTGGGAGTTGGGGCGGTACTATCACAAAGAGGTCCTCACAATCATCTGCATCCCTGTGGTTTCTTCTCTCGCAAATTCTCGCCTGCAGAGCGGAATTATGCCATTGGGGACCAGGAATTGCTCGCCATTAAATTGGCACTGGAAGAATGGCGTTATCTCCTGGAAGGAGCTGCCCACGAAATCAGCATTCACACCGATCATAAGAACCTCTTATGCCTCAAAACCGCTCAATGCCTCAACCCACATCAAGCCCGATGGGCTCTATTCTTCTCCCACTTCAAATTTAAATTGTCATTTTGTCCTGGGACTGCCAATCGCAAAGCGGATGCACTTTCCCGATCTTGGGAGCAAGACAAGGAATTAAGTACCACAGAGAAACATCTTATCATAGATCCCATTGCCTTCTCTGCCATAACTATTAATTCTCCTCCTCCAGGAAAGTCTTTTGTCAAGCCAGCTCTCCGTAAGAAGCTCCTCCAATGGGCTCATGCTTCAAGGTTTGCCGGGCATCCAGGTGTTCAGAAAACCTGTAAGTTCCTGTCCAGGTCTTATTGGTGGCCGTCCCTTAAAAAAGACGTACAGGAATTTGTTGCTTCCTGCTCTAAATGTGCTCAATACAAATCATCTCGCCAGTCTCCTGCCGGACAACTCATTCGGTTGTCCGTCCCTCACTCTCCATGGACCCATCTGTCCATGGATTTCATCACTGATCTACCAGAATCCTCCAAATGCAACACGATTTGGGTTATCGTTGATTGCTTTACAAAGATGGCTCATTTTGTCCCACTTATCGGACTTCCTTCAGCCTCTAAACTGGCTCAACTGTTCATTCGAGAGATATTCAAGCTGCACGGCCTTCCCCAAGAAATTATTTCAGACCTAGGCGTTCAGTTCATGGCCAGATTCTGGCGCAGTCTTTGTGCTACCCTTCAAGTGAAATTGAAATTTAGTACTGCCTATCATCCACAAACCAATGGTCAAACTGAAAGGGTCAATCAAGATCTAGAGACTTTCCTGCGGTTATACGTTTCATCATCTCAAGATGACTGGGTAGAATTACTGCCCTGGGCAGAATTCTGCCATAACAATCAGTTTCACACCTCTTCGTCCTCCACGCCATTCTATGCTAACTACGGGTTCCATCCAAGAGTTCCTGAATTTCAACCTCTGGTTACCACATCTGTTCCAGCGGTGAATTTGACGCTCCAGCATTTCTCAAAGATCTGGAAGACCATCCGGTCCTCTGTACTAAAGGCGTCCAGCAATTATAAAAAATGTGCTGATAGAAAACGAACAGCTGTTCCATCTTTAAAACCAGGTGATCGTGTGTGGTTGTCTACCCACAATCTAAGACTCAGAGTGCCTTCAATGAAGTTTGCTCCACGATTCATTGGTCCATTCCCAGTAGAACAAGTTACCAACCCTTACAGATTGGGGGCGGGATGTATTAATATACATCGCCGCCCTTCGCCTGACAGCCGCCGCGATGCTGCCGCATATGTACTAACATATGCGGCTAGCATCGGGTTGCGGTGACGGAGACCCCCGCAATACCTTTGATGTGGTCTGCGGGGGTCTCCGTCACATCCCGGCGGCTGCCAGTGTCCCCCTGCGTCTCCTCCTCCCCCTGCAGCCGGATGTCCTCCTGGCTGTGACACCTTCTGGGGGAGGAGGAGATCAGGAGGACGGGAGGGGGGGCGCGCGGACGTCGGGCGGCGATAGAAGCCCATAGGCTTCTATAGGGTATCGCCACCCTCTGGGACTCCTAGCAGTTCTGCTGCATTCTCTCCTGCTGATTCCAGTCAGTTCTGCTCCTGCAGTTACCACAGTGTCTATCTGGTTCACCATCGGTTTGCCATCGGCTCACCAACGTTGTCATCGACCACTGCGCTTCCCATCCACCTACAGCTCTACTACCCAGTACCATCTTCGATTACCAGACACCCTTCAAAGAGTCATCATCGATTACAGCCACCATCGGTGACCTAACATCGAACAGCTATCATCATCGGTGTACTTTCTTTCAGTGACTGTGTTATTGGTACTATCCCGAGCTACAAACTTACCTGCAGTGCTCCACTGTCTCCGACACGCCATCGATGGTCAACATCGGTTTCTGCCAAGTGAACCTCCAGAATCCAGATCACTGTGATATTGTGTTATTGAACATTTCTAGTTACTGTGTTGCTGGCTCCAGTCCAGTCCTCATCATCTCAGTGATGTTTTGCTTATCTCCAGTCTTCTGATGTTACTTTCCTGTCTATGTGTGCAAAATTCATTAAACAACCAAGTTTTCATTTTACCTCAGCCTCAGTGTCAAGTCAGTCCTCAAGTGTGACAGGTGGTACTGGAAAAACGAGCAGGTAGTAAATATAAGTGAGCATATGAATGATAGTAGACGTGGGTTTTTCACATTTTCAGGGGACTGACATGTGCCAAAAGGCGGAATTTCATGCCCTGCCATCCACTAGGGTGTGGAGTGAGAATAAAATAGTGTGCCGAGCGTTTCAAGTGCACCAGTGCATGGAGAGTGCACCGATATGGTGCCCATGTCGACTATGTCAATATTGGGGCCAAAAAACACGTGAAAATCCCATGTCGACCTTCCCCACGTCGACCTAATGACCCTGTCGACCTAGACCCATGTTGACATTTTGAGGGTGTCGACCGAATGCCTGTCGACCTTCAGTGGTTGACCTTCCTGTGGTTGACCCAAGGATCCCAACCCACTAATACTACTTTCAGACCGCAAATGCCATGTCGCACTCGGGATTAGGACACGGGTCCCATCCCCAGAGCAAAACGGCATTGCCGAGTCGGTGACATCACATGGGGCGGAGCTGGGCGGCGGCGCGTCATCGGGGGCTCGGGAGGAGGCAGTATTTGGAGCTGACAGTGCTGCCTCCTCCATACTGTGAATGGGACACGGGTCGCTCGACCCAGGCACCCGTTCACACTACACTTGACACGGGTCATAGCCGTGTTCAACCCTGGCCAATACCAGGGTTGAACACCCGTGTTGCTCGACCCGTGGTGGCCTTTTCAGACCGCACCTTGACCCATGTCGGGGCCGCAAGAACACGGCAATAACCCGGGTCTAGAGTGCGGTCTGAAAGCGGTATAAGAGTGTGAAGATAGCGCTGGAAGAAACTGTCAAGAAGGCCACAGATTAATAGCGGCACCCGCCGTAATGATATCGCGGGAGCCATCAGCCGCGCATACTCTGTGCCAGTCCGACACCAGAGCGCCGCAGCATGAGTGCACAAGAGAGTCTCTAAACAAGCCTAGAGAAACACTTAGATGGTAAGTAACTGTTTCCCTGGCACTGGATCGTGACAATATATAAATTGCATCATGCTTCAGAGATAGAAATCAATTATATTGCAACATATATGTTACTAAACATATAGGTACAGTGTAGCATTATCAACATGAGCTCACAGTTTCACCTTCCCTGGTAAAGGCTAAACCAGTGGTTCCCAAACATATTTGAATCACGGCACCTCTGAATATCAGAATTTTTTCATGGCACCTTTAGGGCAAAACTTTCTCATTAATAAAGTCAGAAAAAAATATAAAGAAATATTAAATAAAAATATTAAGAAAATGGTGTTTACATCTCATCCTCAGTGTCAGTTATATGGTAATGCACATGATTCACTTATATTTGTCCACATTTTTCCTATTACATTGGTCATAAATAGTTTTTCCTTGGACATGGACCACCAATCCAGGGCACCCCTGCAAGTACCCTAAGGCACCCCAGGGTGCCACGGCACACAGTTTGGGAACCACTGGGCTAAATTAAGAGGTTATGATTATGCCAGTAAAATAATATTGCGAGTTAAATCATGTTTCTTTTCTCTCGACGAGTCCCTTATACATTTTAAAGGAAGGGTTAAATTCCTCCAGTACCTTCCCAGTAAGAGGGCAAGGTATGGCATAAAAATGTATAAACTGTGTGAAAGCACCTCAGGGTACACCCACAGGTTTAGGGTTTATGAAGGGAAGGATTCAAGAATTGAACCGCCAGAATGCCCCCCCTCCCTCGTAGGTGTTAGTGGAAAAATTGTCTGGGATTTAGTGCACCCCTTCCTGGATAAAGGTTATCACCTCTATGTGGATAACTTTTACACTAGCATCCCCCTGTTTAAGGCCCTTGGTTCAAGAGGTACAGCAGCTTGCGGTACTGTGCGCAAGAACCAAAGAGGCCTCCCAAAAAACGCACATTGCCCAAGTACTGAGAAGGGGTGAAAGCAGGGGAATATGCACCGAAAATATGTTGTTGGTCAAATATAAGGACAAGAGGGATGTCCTTATACTGACAACAATTCATGGAGACAGTACCACCTCCATCCCTGTACGAGGTACCAGTACCCACACCTCAAAACCTAATTGTATCCTAGATTACAATAAGTACATGGGCGGAGTGGATCTTTCAGATCAGGTACTGAAGCCGTACAGTGCCCTGCGGAAAACAAAAATATGGTACAAGAAGCTGGCCGTGTATATCATCCAGATGGCACTGTATAACGCTTACGTGCTATTCCGTTCTACCAGCCAGAGGGGGACATTTATGCACTTTCAAGAGGAAGTCATAAAGGGCCTAATATTTGGGAACCAGCAGGCAGAGGGCCCCAGTACTTCTAGTACTGGCCCCCGTATTGTACCAGGGCAGCATTTTCCGAACGAAATCCCCTCCACTGCAAGAAAGGGCAGGACACAAAAAAGGTGCAAAGTTTGCTATAAAAAGGGAATAAGAAAGGATACTATTTGCCACTGTGAAACTTGCCCCGACAAACCCGGCCTATGTATAAAGGAGTGTTTTAAAATATACCACACATCTATGGATTATTAGGTTCATCATTTCACCGTGCTTCGGGGGTCTTGCTAATGCCACATAGCACCCACCATTCATTCCACCAGAATCTGATCTGCAAAATCCAAAAATCACTCCTTCCCTTCTGAGTCCTGCCATGCACCCAACTGGTATTTTTTGGTCACATATGAGGCATTGCCATACTCGGGAGAAATTGGGGCACAGATTTTGGGGTGCTTTTTCTCCTTCATACCTTCTGAAAATGAAAAATTTTGAGCCAGAACTGCATTTTTGTGTAAAAAATGTAATTTTTCATTTGCACAGCCCAGTTGTATCAAAATTGGTGAAACCCCTGGGGGTTTGAAATGTACATTATACCCCTAGATGAATTCCCTGAGGGGTGTAGTTTGCAAAATGGGGTCACTTGTGGGGGGGTTCCACTGTATTGGTGCTTTGGGGGTCTTGCTAATGCGACATAGCACCCACCAACATTCCACCAGAATCTGTGCTGCAAAATCCAAATATCACTCCTTCCCTTGAGTCCTGCCATTTTTTGGTCACATGTGAGGCATTGCCGTACTCGGGAGAAATTGGGGCACAGATTTTGGGGTGCTTTGTCTCCTTCATTCCTTGTGAAAATGAAAAATTTTGAGCCAGAACTGCATTTTTGTGTAAAAAATGTAATTTTTCATTTGCACAGCCCAGTTGTATCAAAATTGGTGAAACCCCTGGGGGTTTGAAATGTACATTATACCCCTAGATGAATTCCCTGAGGGGTGTAGTTTGCAAAATGGGGTCACTTGTGGGGGGGTTCCACTGTATTGGTGCTTCGGGGGTCTTGCTAATGCGACATAGCACCCACCAACATTCCACCAGAATCTGAGCTGCAAAATCCAAAGATCACTCCTTCCCTTCTGAGTCCTGCCATGCACCCAAATGGTATTTTTTGGTCACATGTGAGGCATTGCCGTACTCGGGAGAAATTGGGGCACAGATTTTGGGGTGCTTTGTCTCCTTCATTCCTTGTGAAAATGAAAAATTTTGAGCCAGAACTGCATTTTTGTGTAAAAAATGTAATTTTTCATTTGCACAGCCCAGTTGTATCAAAATTGGTGAAACCCCTGGGGGTTTGAAATGTACATTATACCCCTAGATGAATTCCCTGAGGGGTGTAGTTTGCAAAATGGGGTCACTTGTGGGGGGGTTCCACTGTATTGGTGCTTCGGGGGTCTTGCTAATGCGACATAGCACCCACCAACATTCCACCAGAATCTGAGCTGCAAAATCCAAAAATCACTCCTTCCCTTCTGAGTCCTGCCATGCACCCAAATGGTATTTTTTGGTCACATGTGAGGCATTGCCGTACTCGGGAGAAATTAGGGCACAGATTTTGGGGTGCTTTGTCTCCTTCATTCCTTGTGAAAATGAAAAATTTGGAGCCAGAACTGCATTTTGGTGTAAAAAATGTAATTTTTCATTTGCACAGCCCAGTTGTATCAAAATTGGTGAAACCCCTGGGGGTTTGAAATGTACACTATACCCCTAGATGAATTCCCCGAGGGGTGTAGTTTGCAAAATGGGGTCACTTGTGGGGGGGTTCCTAACTTTTAGCATCTTATGGTGCCTAGAAACCTACATGGTGCTTAAAAAATAATCTCATAAAAAGGAGGCTCCAAAATCAAGTAGGTGCTCCTTCTATTATGAAGCCTGTGGTTTGGTCAACGTGCACACTAGGGCCACATATAGGATATTTATGAAAACAAAAGAATTGGGGGAATCAATTTTTAGTCACATTTCTCTAGTAAAATCTACTGTGTTCCTTAGAAAAATGTATTAAAATTGCAAATCTGCAAAAAAAATGACATTTTGAAATTTCACCTACACTTTGTTTTAATTCCTGTGAAACACCTAAAGGGTTAACAAACTTCCAAAATGCTGTTTTGAATACTGTGAGGGGTGCAGTTTTTGAAATGGCATCATTTATGGGGGTGTCTCACATACAAGTCCCTCAAAGTCACATCAGAACTGAACTGGTCCCTAAAAAAATCAGTGTTTGAAATTTTCTTGAAAATTTGCTATTCATATTGTAAGCCTCCTAGTGTCCAAAAAAATTAAAAGGAAGTTGAAATAATGATGGAAACATAAAGTAGACATATGGTCTATGTTAGTTATTAACTATTTTGAGTGGTATGATTATTTGTCTCACAAGCAGAAAATTTAACATTTTGCAAATTGCTAAATTTTCCATTTTTTTCCGACATTTTGGTATTTTTCACAAAAAAACACAGACTGTATCGACGAAAATTTACCACTAACTTGAAGTACAATGTGTCACGAAAAAACAATCTCAAAATCACTGGGATAAGTAAAAGCAAAAAAAAGTTATCCCCACTTAAGTGATACATGTCAGATTTGAAAAAAAGGGCTCTGTCAGGAAGGCAAAAACATGCTGTGTCAGGAAGGGGTTAAACTGTTACAGCCTTATTCCAAAATGGAATCAATAATTTTTTCCCTCAAATATCTACACACAATACCCCATAATGACAACGTGGAGATTTTTGCAAATTTATTAAAAATCAAAAACTAAGAAATCACATGTACATAAATATTCACAGCCTTTAGCAGCCCATACACGGTCCGTTTAACGGATCCGTTTGGGACTTAAATAGTACACATCAGATCGGATCGCATCCCTAGTGCATGCAGTGTGCATGCACTGCGATCCGATCCGATGTGTACCTAGTACAAAAAGTATGTGCAGCACATACTTTTTGTACCGTACTATGTGATGCGCGGTAGCGCTCATCGCATAGTACAGAACGGAGACTTACACAACGGACCGTGTATGGGCTCCATTTGCCATGAAGCTCACAATTCAGCTCAGCTGCACCCTGTTTCCATTGATCACCCTTGAGGTGTTCCTACAGCTTAATTGGAGTCCATCAAATTCAGTTGATTAGACATGATTTGGAAAGGCACATACCTATATAAGGGTACCACACCTGGCAGTGCATGTCAGAGCACAAACCAAGCATGAAGTCAAAGCAATTGTCTGGAAACCTCCAATACAGGATTGCATTGAGACACAAATCTGGGGAAGGGTACAGAAAAATATCTGATGCTTTGAAGGTCCCAATGAGCACAGTGGCCTCCATCAGCTGTAAATGGAAGAAGTTGGGAACCACCAGGACTTTTCCTGGAACTGGCCTGAGTGATCGGGAGAGAAGGGCCCTAGAACCAAGAACCCGTTGGTCACCCTGTCAGAGCTACAAAATTAATCTGTGGAGAGAGGAGAACATTCCAGAAGGACAACCATCTCTGCAGAAATTGACTAATCAGGCCTGTATGGTAGAGTGGCCAGACGGAATCCACTCCTTAATAAAAAAAAAAGCACATGGCAGCCCACCTGGAGATTCACAAAATGCACCTGAAGGACACTTAGACCATGATGAGAGAAAGATTGAACTCCTTGGTGTGAATGCCAGGCATGATGTTTGGTGGAAGCCAGGCACCGCTCATTACCAGGCCAATACCATCACTGTGGCAGCATCATATTATAGATGTAGTTTTTTTCTTACCGCTGTCACAAGAGGGAGATCATCACATGGTGGGAGGAATTTACTAAAATGGGAGTTCTATTTTTGCTGGGATTGCTATGAGCAACCAATCCGGTTTTATTTATTACTAGGTGATTCATCGCGCCCTACGGGTGCTCTTCACACCGTCGTAAGGGGCTGCGCCCCTTTAATTTGTGAACGTTTGTATTGTGAGACATATGGTTAGAATTGTATGAAAGATGCCCTGTATTGCAACTTGAGTTATAGCATACCTCCCAACTTCTGTGCTTCAACTTGAGTTATAGCATACCTCCCAACTTCTGTGCTTCAGCGAGCGCCCGAAAAGGGGGCGGGGCATATGTAAATGAGGTCGCAGCTTATGCTAATTAGCCGCAACCTCATTTTCATACGAGAATAGACGCTGTGCGCATGCGCACAGCGTCTATTCTATTAGATTGGGGGGTCTCCCAACTGCCACCCCCCGCAGCGGGACAATGCCTGCCGCGGGTGGGACAGCGGGACAGGACCCGAAAATCGGGACTGTCCCGCTGTAATCGTGACAGTTGGGAGGTATGTTATAGGTGAAATGTGTTAAATAGAGAGCATAGGATGTGGAAGGGGGTGTGTATTGTTTTGTTTAATTAAAAAGCGGTTACAGAGTAAGATGTACATTGATAGTGTGGATGGTACAGTGACATTTGTGGGTGTGCATGCGTGTTGTTTAGGGGTGTGTGTGTGTGTGTGTGTGTGTGCAATAGTCTATTCACAGTCTATAAAATTACACTTTTTAAATGTGGCACGAATGAGTAACAGAATCTAATCATAATTTAAAATATTGGGGGGGGGCGGACAAAAGCTCACAAAATAAAAAAAATTTATATGCTTATATGTTTGAGTTTAATTCTGATATAACTCTAATTGTAGAGAAATAATGAAGACCAGAATGATTTTCTAGATTAATTTGACTATTTTTCATGCACGTAGTTTAGGTGTATTTTGCAAGAGCACATAATTAAAACTATAGAATGCAGTATTTATGAACTCAACTCACTATAAACATTTATGATTAGGAATGAGACTTGATCGCAGGGCAAATTTGTTCTCAAAATGGGCAAAGCCATGTGCACTGCAGGTGGGGCAGATGTTACCTGTGCAGAGAGCATTAGATTTGGGTGAGGTATGTTCAAACCAAAATCTAAATTGCAGTGTAAAAATAAAGCAGAAAATATTTACCCTGCACAGAAAAAAAAGTCACCCAAATCTAACAATCTGCATGTTGCATCTGCCCCACTTGCAGTGCACATGGTATTGGCCATTTTGAGAACAAATTTTTCCTGTGATCAGATCTGAATAAGGGCCTATGTTTGCACATTAATACATGATAAGTCTCCAGAAGCGCCCTATTGGAAATGAGAAAAATCTGCTTATTTACTGTACATTTATAGTAGCCTGAAGGAAAAATTACATATTCACTCAAAAATGCTGAGCACTGAAATGTCACCACCACACACAGTATGTGAATCTTCATTGATTCCCCTGCACTTGGCCCAAAGCTATGTGCGCATAAGGTAACACAACAAGTAGTAATGGAATTGTGTCGTACATTGCATGCTTCTGCAAACACTTGTGAATGGATATTGCCAGAGGCGTAACTAGACCTTTGTGGGCCCCATAGCAAAATTCTAAGAAGGGCCCCCCCCATATATATATATATATATATATATATATCACCGCTTCATCTAATCTGACCTGCCTGCGTTCCGTTCTGGAACAGGAGCATCCTGACTTGGTGCAGGGGGGCGGCGGGCCCCACAGACCTCTCGGGCCCCATAGCTGACGCACCCCCTGCACCTATGGTAGTTACGCCACTGGATATTGCAGGACACTGTATGTGTGATTATTTCAGTCATACATAATGACTTATCTATAAATATAGCCTGCTGTACATTACATCATGATTTTAGACCTTATTCTGGTTAACATGCAAGTATGCGAATTTGCACCCTTGCGAGTCCACCACAACCCGCCCTGCAAATGGCAGGTCGCCCGCCCCCCCCCCCCCATTTGCACGCTGTGTACGCTCGGCCGGCATGCAAATTAATGTTTTACATAAACATCCATTCACAGGCCGGGGGGAATCTCCCACATCTTTCGATAGTTGACGAACAGAATACTGATGCTGTAATCCTGACTGAACGCAAGTCTCAGGGGTAGGTTAGGCTGTTGAAGACTGATAATGTTAGACTGTGGGAGCAGAAGTTGAAGTAAGGCTGAATGAAGGGAAGTTTAGGCTGACAGGGGGGGTAGGTTAGGGTTAGGATGTGGGAAAGAAGGGTTAGAGGAAGGGAGGAGGGAAGGGTGAAATACTTAGAACTTACCTTCGAACCATGAGGATCGGCGCTATTTGGTTGTTGGGTTAGTTCTTCTCATCACCAGCATTCTCAGTGCCAGTATCCTGTACTCAACTCGCTGTGAACACTAGTCAGTTGACTCGGAAGCGTGTGTCTAACTTTTTCATATAGACATTTTGACCCTGTCGATCTTTTTGCATGTTTTGGGGTAGACCTATTGACTATCTCTCTAGACACTGTGGGGGGAATTTAGTAAGATTGAAGTTCTATTTCTCATGAGATGTTGTATGGCAATCAATCAGATACTATCTATTTTCTTCTAGAGCAGTGGTTCTCAGGACCCCCACACAGTGCACGTTTTTCAGGTCACCAGCAGCTGCCATAAGTGCTATTTCTATTCTTTGGGGGGGGGGGGGGGGTTACAGGCTTGGTTTGAAAGATGACAGGTAGGAGCTGATCAGCTGATTGTTTATCACTCTCCGCTTTATCACTTTTTGAAGCTTGATACATCTGGCACTGAGTATTCCCTTAAAGCAGCAGCATAGTGGAATTGAAGATTGAGGTTGGCGCTTCATCCATTTTTCTATTTTTCTTGTTTCAATCTGGAATATGGAAGAGAGAAAGAAGGTATGTCCTTGTAGGGTGCACCTATTAGGTCCTTAAATAAGGTAAAATATAACTTTTATTGGATGATAACTAAAACTAAGCGAAATATGACAAACACACATGTAACATTGAAACGTGAATACAAGGGAAGGGTAGGTGTGTTTATTAAAATCGGTGGCCTGCTCAATTCGCACTATTATTATTACACAGGTTTGTCAGTGGTTTCAAATATATCTGTACATCAAGACAATAAGTGTGTCTCAAAATTCACGTATTTTTGGGCTCCTTGAAATAAATTTCTGGATTGGTACCGTGTCTGTTTATTGGCTCTTAAATAGGAGTTATATCAGTGGCTTTGCAGTAGATAGAACATAAACGTCAAACATCACACATCAATCATCCATTTACAATGTTGTTGTGATTCCCATTGAAAAGCTATGGAAGATCAACAAATTTTTGGTTAAGACAGTTCTTCAGTCGACTTGGTGTCATCACATAGGGTCAAAAAATATATATCAAGTGGATATAATCCAATAGGTTCCAAAGATATTTACACAGTACAGTGTTTGGTCAGGTGTTGACTGTCACTGTCGACACATTGTGTGTCGGTCGACACCTGTCAGTGGGTGGTATGTTCAAATATGAAGGAACTTAGAATGTAAATCAGAACACTTTATTTTTGTTCTTAATATATTCAGTCGACTTAGTGTCGTCATATAAGGTCAAATAATATCAAGTAGCTGTGATACAATGGGTTCCAACGCTATTTATACAGTGCAGTATCTGGTCAGGTGTTGACTGTTACTGTCGGCACATTTTGTGTCGGTCCACAACTGTCAGTGGATGGTATGCTCAAATATGAGGGAACCCAAGATGTAGATCACAACACTTTATTCTTAATATGGAGTGACTGACACCGGTCTATATATGTCTTAAAAGAGTTGTCAGTGGTATGTCGACTGTCACCTGTCGACTTGAAGGTGTGCGTGTTTCTTTAGAGGCAGTATTCACACTTACAGTCGGCAAGCATGAACTTATCGTGCAAACTGTGTGTATAGGTAGATGCGTTGAATCCCTTCAGCAGTTAATATGCTGGTGGGTCAGAAACGACACTTTTATTGTAGCAATTGTTAAACATCAATATTTTTATATCTTCTCACTTTTGATACACTGTATGGATGCTTTAATAGCTGGTGGACTTAGAATACAGTTAGCTCAAATGTAACGAATGTAACTGCTGCCAGAAGTTTATTAGATTTAATAAGAGGAGTGGATTGGGTTACTGTCTCCCAAATCCGACACAGGTATCTGCCTAAGGGAGCTCAGTCGTAGAGAACCCTGTGGCTTATGCCGTACTGATACTGTAATAGCGGCGGGTCTTTTGGTCAATCAAACAGCTCTATGACTGTATACTAGACCCCCGTCTGATCAGTAATACACGGGGATACGTGCTAGCCTTGCAGGCACCGCGCTCCAATGGCGTGCCTGATGCAGAGGCTACTAGGTTTGCCGTACTACCGCTGCTGCCCTTCTACGGTTGAGGGATCAGCGGCCGGTGTAAGGCAAAGTACAGAGAAACCTGTGGGTAAAAAATGTACATAATCAAAATACAGTGCTATATAATGGCGAATGAGCAGGCACCACCGCTAGCCGGCGCGCGCTTCGCCTCCAGCTTTTTCAAGGCCAACCCGACTCGTAGACCGGATGCTCTTTAAATACCCTGTTGCCGTAGGCGTGCAGGGTGAGTGGTGCGTTGGTGGGTTTGATTGGCGGCTGCGTCTCCCTATCAGCGGTATGCGCTGTACGGGGACGGGGAATCTGCCGGCAACTCTGATTGACAGCTTTGGTACAGGGTACAGAATAATACAGGATGGTAAGTATCATATCGGTTTATGTGTATATTGCGTAGCCGATAGTGTATAGCGGTTATCACTACATAGGGTTTCTCCCTTTCCCTTATATTGGCTGTTTTTCAAATATACTGTATGACACGCGGTATAGTAATTCTACCAGTATGCTGAGCAGAATCTTAAGGGATGGTGTGTTGGATACATAAGGTCATGTATTTTCTTTCTACATCGATATACATAATTAGGTTGGACAAAGGTATCAGAAACAATTTGAAAAAAACCCCGTGGGTACATCCGTTAGGGTAATAGTGATATGGGTGAAAGTGAGTTATCACTAAGTGGAAATATGGTGAAAAATATATTTATTGAGTGATATGAAAAGGAAAGGAAAAGTGAATAAGGTATATCTATAAGTGTAGATATAAATATATATATAATTATGTAACCTGTAAGGTTACAAATTTAATATCGTGGACTTTATATAGTGGTGTGACAGCAAGTGTAGATCTCCCTAAAACCAGTGTCGTGATACATGCAAAAAACACAAAAGGTGTATAAAAGGTGAAAACATTAAAAATAAATAAGAGGAGAAAACAGTGACGGCTGATTGTGTTTGTTTGTTTGTTTATTCCATTTTTCATAGCGCCTTGTCCTACTATTATGCCTCCTGAACAAGGTATGATTCATGAGACATTATGGAAAGGGTTTTTCTGTCGTGGGAGAGATGTCTTATTGTCCAATGGACAATAAGACATCTCTCCCACGACAGAAAAACCCTTTCCATAATGTCTCATGAATCATACCTTGTTCAGGAGGCATACAAGTGTTGGACATGACGTCCATAATATTTGGAACCCTTATTCAGATACTTATTAGTAGGACAAGGCGCTATGAAAAATGGAATAAACAAACAAACACAATCAGCCGTCACTGTTTTCTCCTCTTATTTATTTTTAATGTTTTCACCTTTTATACACCTTTTGTGTTTTTTGCATGTATCACGACACTGGTTTTAGGGAGATCTACACTTGCTGTCACACCACTATATAAAGTCCACGATATTAAATTTGTAACCTTACAGGTTACATAATTATATATATATTTATATCTACACTTATAGATATACCTTATTCACTTTTCCTTTCCTTTTCATATCACTCAATAAATATATTTTTCACCATATTTCCACTTAGTGATAACTCACTTTCACCCATATCACTATTACCCTAACGGATGTACCCACGGGGTTTTTTTCAAATTGTTTCTGATACCTTTGTCCAACCTAATTATGTATATCGATGTAGAAAGAAAATACATGACCTTATGTATCCAACACACCATCCCTTAAGATTCTGCTCAGCATACTGGTAGAATTACTATACCGCGTGTCATACAGTATATTTGAAAAACAGCCAATATAAGGGAAAGGGAGAAACCCTATGTAGTGATAACCGCTATACACTATCGGCTACGCAATATACACATAAACCGATATGATACTTACCATCCTGTATTATTCTGTACCCTGTACCAAAGCTGTCAATCAGAGTTGCCGGCAGATTCCCCGTCCCCGTACAGCGCATACCGCTGATAGGGAGACGCAGCCGCCAATCAAACCCACCAACGCACCACTCACCCTGCACGCCTACGGCAACAGGGTATTTAAAGAGCATCCGGTCTACGAGTCGGGTTGGCCTTGAAAAAGCTGGAGGCGAAGCGCGCGCCGGCTAGCGGTGGTGCCTGCTCATTCGCCATTATATAGCACTGTATTTTGATTATGTACATTTTTTACCCACAGGTTTCTCTGTACTTTGCCTTACACCGGCCGCTGATCCCTCAACCGTAGAAGGGCAGCAGCGGTAGTACGGCAAACCTAGTAGCCTCTGCATCAGGCACGCCATTGGAGCGCGGTGCCTGCAAGGCTAGCACGTATCCCCGTGTATTACTGATCAGACGGGGGTCTAGTATACAGTCATAGAGCTGTTTGATTGACCAAAAGACCCGCCGCTATTACAGTATCAGTACGGCATAAGCCACAGGGTTCTCTACGACTGAGCTCCCTTAGGCAGATACCTGTGTCGGATTTGGGAGACAGTAACCCAATCCACTCCTCTTATTAAATCTAATAAACTTCTGGCAGCAGTTACATTCGTTACATTTGAGCTAACTGTATTCTAAGTCCACCAGCTATTAAAGCATCCATACAGTGTATCAAAAGTGAGAAGATATAAAAATATTGATGTTTAACAATTGCTACAATAAAAGTGTCGTTTCTGACCCACCAGCATATTAACTGCTGAAGGGATTCAACGCATCTACCTATACACACAGTTTGCACGATAAGTTCATGCTTGCCGACTGTAAGTGTGAATACTGCCTCTAAAGAAACACGCACACCTTCAAGTCGACAGGTGACAGTCGACATACCACTGACAACTCTTTTAAGACATATATAGACCGGTGTCAGTCACTCCATATTAAGAATAAAGTGTTGTGATCTACATCTTGGGTTCCCTCATATTTGAGCATACCATCCACTGACAGTTGTGGACCGACACAAAATGTGCCGACAGTAACAGTCAACACCTGACCAGATACTGCACTGTATAAATAGCGTTGGAACCCATTGTATCACAGCTACTTGATATTATTTGACCTTATATGACGACACTAAGTCGACTGAATATATTAAGAACAAAAATAAAGTGTTCTGATTTACATTCTAAGTTCCTTCATATTTGAACATACCACCCACTGACAGGTGTCGACCGACACACAATGTGTCGACAGTGACAGTCAACACCTGACCAAACACTGTACTGTGTAAATATCTTTGGAACCTATTGGATTATATCCACTTGATATATATTTTTTGACCCTATGTGATGACACCAAGTCGACTGAAGAACTGTCTTAACCAAAAATTTGTTGATCTTCCATAGCTTTTCAATGGGAATCACAACAACATTGTAAATGGATGATTGATGTGTGATGTTTGACGTTTATGTTCTATCTACTGCAAAGCCACTGATATAACTCCTATTTAAGAGCCAATAAACAGACACGGTACCAATCCAGAAATTTATTTCAAGGAGCCCAAAAATACGTGAATTTTGAGACACACTTATTGTCTTGATGTACAGATATATTTGAAACCACTGACAAACCTGTGTAATAATAATAGTGCGAATTGAGCAGGCCACCGATTTTAATAAACACACCTACCCTTCCCTTGTATTCACGTTTCAATGTTACATGTGTGTTTGTCATATTTCGCTTAGTTTTAGTTATCATCCAATAAAAGTTATATTTTACCTTATTTAAGGACCTAATAGGTGCACCCTACAAGGACATACCTTCTTTCTCTCTTCCATAAAGCCTACTAATTTTTGTCCAGAGGTAGCACACCTCCCGCAGTAAACTGATATATTTTAGGCTCACGCCTATGTTGTTATCGTTACTATTTAGGGGGGTCCTATTCTCCTCAATAATGCAATGAGGATCCTGTGCGGATGACCATCCCTTTTTTCTGTCGTTCAATCTGGAATATACTCAGGACAAAGCAGCAAATCCAATCATTTGAAATATGTCACCATTGATTTCTATTACTGAATGTATGGAAAGAAGGAATCTGTAAAGGAAATCAACTAAAGGGGGCAGAAGGCCGCACTGATGACGATACAGATATGTATAGGTTATTTAACAAATTGGAGAATCTGTGTATAGCAGAAACCAGGCACTGGTGGGATCAGGTCACCTTAGAGAAATATCTGGATGGTGACCTGATCCTTATAGGTCTGAGAATACTAAAATTATCAACATTCATAGAAGAAGATACATTTACATAAACAGAATGGAATGGAGTCTTGGACTCCTGTTCTAGGGGCCTTATGTAGTTACTAATTAAGTACAGAGAAGAATGGATATCTTCGATACAGGGGGAAATTTATCAGGTTTATTTATTATTAAAAGCTTTTGACAAAACACAAGACTATGAAGACAGAGATATTAAGGTGAATCAAAACATCAAGGAATTTGAACAAGAACTGATCCATCAAAAGGAAAACAAAATGGATAGGGATGTTTGAGATTATAAGAAAAAAGAGAGGTTTACAACTTTAATAGGACCAAACCAAATAGGGACAGAGAAGGAATTTTATAGGGAAAAAAAAAGAATTAAAGAGGAAAATTTTAGAGAAATGGTACAAACTCAACACATATTTATCAAAACTCATATAGACAAATGAGGAGATTCAGGAAAGACAACAAAGAAAGAAAGTTTCAATACTAGAAATAGATATGAACCATTAAGGCATTTTACACCATCACACAATAGAGCATCTTGCAATAACAGATGCCCTAGAGTAGACAGTTTACAAACAGAGACAGAGGAGGATTGGGAAGCCTCACCTTGGGGTCAGGATTTCTTGGGAGATCGTGGACAAAACGAGACCACCACCAGGCTCCCAAAAAAGAACAAGGGATAGTGAAGGCGAGGAAATAGAGGAGGCAAGCGCGAGGTGAGCAAGAAAAAGCCCATGTGTACGGTAAAGACCACAAGCAGTGGTATATTCAACCTCTCATCTAAAGTATTGACACTAGACAAAAAAAGATTACCAAAGAGGTTTCAATTTCGCTCTGGTTTTCAAGCCCAACATATTCAACCTATTTGTAGATTTGAACCGCTATGTGAGAACATTAAGTAGGAAGAGATTCTTTGCCCTCAAAACTATTAAACAAAAGAAAAAATTGAGGGGTCTTCTATTTTTCAGAATAGAAAATATGAGGAAATTAGGTACTTGTTTCCTAGCACGGCACCCATCGCATACCATGCCATAATGTATGTGATGGTATGCGATGCGATATTCGGGTAAATGACCCGGAATATACAATTAAATATTGCATAGCATCGCATGCCAGCAAATGGCATGCGATGCGATTTTTAATTGTACAACCACCCTGATGGGTGCTTACAATGTTAAATGCACCCCCATTGTCAACGCCACTCCCACTATCAACGCCAACCCGAACCGTGGCGAGGGGCGGCGGTACGCGTCTTCCGACCTTTTCATACCCCCACTATCCACGTCGGCGTGGAGTTGATTTTAGATAGTGTGGCGAGCGCAACGAGCACCAAGCCCGAAGCGTGGCGAGCAGCTGCGGTATACATGTTAAGTAATCCGCTTCCCCTCGCAGGCCTTGCTTCGGGCTCGGTGGCTCGCTGTGCTCGCCACACTATATAAAATCAACTCCACGCCGACGTGGATAGTGGGGGTATGAAAAGGTCGGAGGACGCGTACCGCCTCCGCTCGCCACGCTTCGGGTTGGCGTTGACAATGGGGGTGCATTTAACACTGTAAGCACCATCCGGGAGCTTGTACAATTAAAAATCGCATGCCGCTATATTGCATGCGATGCAATGCAATGGAAATCGTGGGCGCCGTGCTAGGAAACAAGTACCGGAAATTATTCAGATTTTAGAAGACTTAGAAAGAGAATCAGAAGTAGACCTTACGGACAGCAGAGATCTAGATAAAATATATGATAGCCGTAGAAAGCTTCATAAAAAAAAAACAATACGACTTTTACCCTTTTAAATACAAGGGTCTGTTTGTGAAATGATTTACAGGTCAACATTGAACTAATTTAAAATGATATGTGACAAAGCAAAAAAAAAAAAAACCAGGTCAAAGACAATTTGAATTGAGGTTAGAAAAAGTCAGGTGGAGAGACTGAGATCGTACATTAAAGACAAAACATTTTTTGAACATCATAAAAGACATAAAATGGAACACTGGGTATATACTCCAAGTGATGCCTCCTCCCCTACCCCCTGATGATGTGACACTGCTCTGCCACGCCCCCTATGATGTCGGCGACCCTGTTTATTGCCGGGACTTTGGGGAGCTTCACCTTGTCAATGCCGGGTCACTCCCGGGACGGACTCCCAGGTGTGAAAGGTAGTATCAAAGGCACACTATCCCAACTTACATTATGAATTACTATGCTGGAGCTAATTTAATTTCACCATTTGTAGCATACACAAATTATGTTTTCACATTAATAAATGATAAAAGTTTCCAGAAGAGTCCTATTGGAAATGAGAAAAATCTGCTTATTTACTGTACATTTACAGTGGCCTGAAGGAAAAATTACATATTCACTCAAAAATTCTGAGCACTGAAATGTCACCATCACACACAGAATGTGAACCTTCACTGATTCCCCTGCACTTGCCCCAAAGCTATAGTATGTGTGCATAAGGTAACAGGGGCGCTCCGGAAAAGGGGTTGTGGCCACTCAACAGGGGGCGTGTCCTTGAGTGTAGTGTACCACACCATATACAACTTCTACACATTATGCAACAAAATACTAGACCCCATTATACTTGCCCATTACACATGATGCCAAATGGAATGAGCCAAAATTCACATAATGCCACACGGATCGAGCCAAAATTCATAAAATGCCACACGGATTGAGCCAAAATTCACATAATGCCACACGGATTGAGCCAAAATTCACATAATGCCACACGGATTGAGCCAAAATTCACAATACACTTCATAAACAGGGACATTGTCCGCCAAAGGCGCGCATTAAACATTTACACCAGTGTCCATTACACGTTAAGTTACACACCATTATGTCCATTATGTATTATGCCAAACACCATAATGCCTATTAAAAATTATGCTACATAAGTGCTGCTTATCTACATGCTCATTGACAGAGGTTCCATGCTCGTTGCCATGTGGGATTACATGCTCATTGCCAAGGGGGAATACATGCTTGCGGTAAATGAGGGACAGCCGCCGCCTGGCAGAAGTGATAGCCACTGATAGTGGCAGAGCCTGGCTGTATTCAGAGCACTGCAGGTCCCGGCTATTTGAAATAATACCCCTCTCACACCAGAAAATGCATTCCCAGGTTGCATTCCCAGGTTGCATTCCCAGGTTTACACCAGCCTAGTCCCTGCATTTTCTGGTGTGAGGGGGAGAGAAAACCACCCCTCCCCCCCCCCCTTTAACCAGTTATCTCATTTAACCGGCTATATCTTCGGAAACCAACGGACCCATTTACATGAGACAAGTATCATATTGAAGAACTTTTGAGTGGGCTTTGAATGATGTTGATCCAGTGAAAATGGAACGTTTGGTTCCAGGGTAATTTGCCCTCAAAGAACATAAACAGCCATGAAATTACATTTCAAAAATAAAAAAATCGGTTTACCCGCAATATCTCTGGAACCATTGGCGGATTCATGCCCCCTCTGTCATTTTGTAACTGAGGATCAGGGCTTTCCAACGAGCCCAGCTTCAGGCTCGGTGGCTCGCTTCGATCGCCACACTATATAAAATCAACTCCATGTGTAGTTGGATAGTGGGGGTATGAAATCACCCATGGGTGACTTTACAATTAAAAATCGTGTCTTTACAATGAAAAATCGCATCGCATGAATTGTATGCCACTATATTGCATATTGATGCGATGCAATGTAATACAATTAAAAAATCGGGCGCACAGATATTACACAAGTACCAAAACAACTATATAGAAATGTTTTGAATATGTAGTTGGCACCCTGGTGCTCAGGATGCCAGCATATGGGAGACCTGCACTGGAATCCTGACACCTACCAGAATACTGATGCTGGAATCCAAACAGCTGACAACAGCTGGTATACTCCAGCTCAGTTGGTGATCTGCTCAATTCCATACCTAAGCCCTCTGACTTAATTTACTTAATTTGATCCCATGAATGAAGATGAAGTATCTGCACTTTTCTCTTCCTTCCCCTCGATTACCTCTCCTCTTGACCCTATACCCTCACAAATAAGTAAATATATGTATCCTGTGCTCATCCCAATCTTAACTAAAATCTGTAACCTCTCTTTCTCTACTGGTGTCTTTCCTTCATTGTTCAAGCACGCAGTTATTACTCTGATTCTGAAAAAAAATGTTTCTGACCCATGCTCTCTCTCAAACTACTGTCCCATCTCTCAACTTTCATGCACCTCCAAACTACTTGAAAGACTTGCCTACACTAGCCTCACACACTTTCTTAACTCGCACAACTTATTGGACCTGCTTCTGTCAGGCGGGTCCAACACTCCAGAGACAGCACTGAATAAAGTTGTGAATGATCTGGTCACTGCTAAGTCTAAAGGCCACTATTCACTACTAATTCTTCTAGATCTCTCTGCTACTTTTGACACTGTTGACCACACACTTCTCATACAAACACTATAGACACAGCCCTCTCTTGATTATCATCCTACCTATCCAACCGCTCATTTAGTGTTTGTTTCTCTGATTCTACCTCCTCTTCGCTACCCCTTTCAGTTGGAGTACCTCAAGGTTTAGTTTTAGGTCCTCTGCTTTTCTCAATCTATACCTCATCTCTTGGCAAACTAATCAGCTCTTTTGGATTTCAGTATCATCTGTGTGCTCATGATACTCAGCTCTACCTATCCTCCCCGGACCTGTCCCCATCTGTATTGAGCCGTGACTCTGAATGCCGTTCTACTGTTTCATCCTGGATGTCATCTCACCACCTCAAACTCAATATTTCAAAAACAGAATTAATTATATTTCTGCAAATAAATAGTAGTTACCAACCTGATATCTCTATTGCTGTTGAGAATATGACAATCACTCCTACCTCTCAAGCTCGCTGCCTAGGTGTTATCCTTGACTCTGAACTCTCCTTTGTTCCCCACATTCAATCTGTCTCAAAATCATGCCACAAGCATCTAAAAAACATGTTCAAAATTCGCCCTTACCTTACACAAGACACTGCAAAAACTCTTATCCATGCTCTCATCATCTCACGCATTGATTATTGCAATAGTCTCCTTATTGGCCTTCCCCAATACAGACTCTCACCACTACAGTCCATCATGAATGCAGCTGCGAGGCTAATCTTCCTAGCCAGATGTTCATCGTCTGCAAAGCTACTCTGTCAGTCACTTCATTGGTTTCCTGTATTCTACTGTATTCAATACAAATTATTTTACTTACACACAAAGCCATAAACCAAACTACACCAACATACATCTCTTACAGTATCTCAAAATATCTTCCAACCCGACCTCTACGCTCCTCACAAGATCTGCGTCTCTCATACACACTCATAACTCGCTCCTATTCCTAGATTGCAGGACTTTCTGCGGGCTGCCCCCACTCTGTGGAATGCCCTCCTAAGCACAAAAAGACTTTCCTCCAGTCTCTAAATCTATAAGCGTTCCCTGAAAACTCATCTCTTTAGGCAAGCTTATCAAATTCAATCAGTCACTTAACCTTCATATACTGTTCCTAATCACATCCCCACTGTACAGTCCACAAAATATCCAGTCTTTCTTTTTCACATTTTCCATCTTCCTGACCCATGGCCAAACTGTTGGGTCACCATATCTTACAGCACACCAGGAACTTTGCATTCTGGTGGAATTAATGCAGTAAAGAATACAGTATCTATCCTTATGTATCAATGCCTATTTCTCTATAGATTGTAAGCTTGAGAGCAGGGCCCTCCTACATTTTGACTGTCTGTAAATACCCTGTTTGTTGTATCACTGTCTCCTTTGTAAAGGGCAATGGAATATGCTGCACTATATAAGAAACTGTTAATAAATAAATAAATAACCAACCCCATTCGATTTATTTTTGTGACAATCCTACACGTGTGTCCTTTTTCTTCTCTTTTTCATACAACCCCACTAGGAATCATTGAAGAAATGGACAGAGAGAAAAAAAGAGATACAATCTCAAAAGAAACCCCTACAGACAGCACTCTGATAATATCCCATAACTTCTTTATTGTTATTCTGTTTTCTTGTCTGGTTGTACAAGGTTGGGTTATATTGGAGCTACACATCTGTTTGTTTGGCCTTGATCACACTAATTTTCATATACACAATAGATCTTATATGTGCAATTTCACATAAGATCTATCGTAAGATCTGCAACTCCCAGCATACTGGTTGTCAGTAACATCTTCAGATTTTACTTGCAACACATAATATCTGAGGATCAGCCTAACAACATTGTACCATTGTACCGAAACATCGAATGTTTTGCACTGAAAACATACACAATGCATTGTACGACCCGTCAAAATCTTGCTTTTGGGCCTGAAACCATTCTGATATATGGCCAGCTTTAGTAGTAAGCACACTGGTAGAGAGGAGTCAGGGGCACATGTAATAGGCTGCCATTTTTTTTTTGTCACCTTAAAATTTGCATGTCGCAACAATAAAGAGAGAGAGAGGAGTGTTTTTTTTTAAGATGGCTTTGGTTCTGAGATAGAGGAGGAGGATTAGGAGGACAGTGAGGAGGTGCTACAGGAGATGCTCAGTGAGGAGGGGGATGCTGAGCTAGCTGCACCAGGCAAAACACCCTCTGGCAGGAAGGTGCACTTCTCATATGCTGAAAACTGAGCACTTGTGCATGCTATGGTGGATGTGTACCCCAATCTACTGGGGAACATGCCCACCGCACCTCTGCTATAACATATCAATGACATTAAACAGGTGCTGAAGGCCAAAATGGCAGAAGACATCTGTGTTGCGTGGAGGACGGGTGGATGCCGCAGGATCCCGGTACACTACACACAGCTTTAGCCGGAGCTTCAGCAGGTGATACCCCAGGAGTGTTGCTTGTAGTCCATATGCAGGTTCCTACCGCCCACTAACACACCCAGGTGAGTGAACAAGCAAAAGTTACCTTCGAACTGTTGTGTGAGCAATCTTTGTGTAAAGTCCCTTAATTATTTTTTGTATGCACAAATGTCAGCTTTAGTCATATAATGCTTTTTTCAGCTTTCATCTGTTTAAAATTGGAATCACCTCTGGGCAGGTGCACAGTTGTTTTGAATACCTTATTAGTTGTTAAAATGTCAGGACTTGGTTCAGAATCCCTTTGCAACCCACATATATGACTAATGAGTAATTGTGAAGTTTATTTTTGCACTGCATGTGGGGCAGATGTAACGTGCAAAGTTTGACTTTGGTGAGTTATTTTGTTTATGTGCAGGGTGAATACTGGCTGCTTTATTTTTACATTGCAATTTAGATTTCAGTTTCAACACACTCCATCCAAATCTAACTATCTCTGCACATGTTAAATATGGCCCATCTGCAGCACAACATGGATTTGTCCATTTGCTTAAAAAAAAGCAGCTTTTCGATCATAACCGAATCAGGCCCTTTGTGTTTGATTCGTTTAGAAATAAAAGCAAGACAATTTTTTTTTTATGAAAAAACTTTTTATTTATTTTTTTAATTACAAAAATGTTTAAGAAAATAATAAATGCACCAACCATACCGAAATGCATGTACAATTGCTCCATAGACTGTGAGTGACATGTAATAGAGTGTGAATTTGAGACATTTGCACATTTTTTAGCCAAAAACGGGAGAACACCCACGCTTTCTGAAAATCAACACATGTAATAGGATGCAAAATGCGGTAAGAATCGCACCTTTTGCCACGAAAATTGCACATTTTGACCTGTCGATTTTTTTCTCACACTTCAATTCACATCCAAATTTTTTCCCATTACAGAGTAAACAACTCACAAATGTAATAGGGTGCGATTTTTGCTAAATGTTACCAAAAATCACAACTAAAAATAGACCAGGTTCTGACTGGCGAATTTGACAGAACCATGCACAGATCAAATGTGTTAAACATTATTTGGTACTGGTCACTGATTAAAAATATTATCACTTAAAATGTAGGCTATATATATATATATATATATATATATATATATATATATATATATATATATATATATATATATATATATATATATATATATATATATATTCAGGGCTATTTTTCAGTAGGCTCCAGCAGGAACTGAGGCCCTTATTCTAGTTCACTCTTTCTGATAAAATATTTCTTAGATGGACAAAACCATGTGCACTGCAGGTGAGGCAGGTGTTACTTGTGCAGAGATAATTAGATTTGGGTGGGGTTGTACACCTGCCTCACCTGCAGTGCACATGGTTTTGTCCATCTAAGAAATATTTTGTCAGAAAGAGTGAACTAGAATAAGGACCTCAGTTCCTGCTGGAGCCTGCTGAAAAATAGCCCTGTATATATTTATTAATATTAAAAACGCACAAAAGTATAAAAAATAAAATAATAATACTAATATAGACAATAATAATAATATTAACGAACTAGACATTTAATAGTTTTTTCAACAATATCTTTACATTTATAAAAAACATGCACACACACACACACCTGCACGCAACTTTATCTCTCTCTATACACATTGCATACACAACACTATCATGCATGCGAACATTCACACGGGACTGCATAAATTGCCATGAGCCAAACTGGTGATTATATTTACTTACGTGCGTATAAATGCTGCTGTAGATGGCTCAGGAGGTCTGGCTGGCACCGCCGGAGCTCAGACCACCTCCACTCCAACTGCTCTATAGTGTAGCATCTCGCCACCCGGTTGTGGATGCATCTCCGGACCTCTGCATACTGTAGGTCTCCCGCTACACACAATTGGGCACATATGGGCTAACTCTGGTGGCCATCACTGACACAAGGAGCTGCAGCTCCCTAAGTATGGTGCCAGTGACATATTAAACATAATAATTAATATTTATGTACTCTGGCTGCTCTTAATAGGTCACTTAACTTGCAGGCATAATTAAAGCATTTGTCAGTGCACATGAATAATGCTTTTTTCAGTGGGCGTGTGTATTATGCTACAGCGGAAACGCATTTTTATAATATGATGCAAAATATGAAAAGTGAAACAAAGGGTGCATATTTATCTACAAGAATTGCCAGTGCTGCAAATTCGCAGCCATGTGATCAGGTATGAATCAGGACCATTGTTTAATCTCAGCTAATAGGATTCCCTTTATTGGGAATCTTCAGCAATACTTACATGGATCATGACAAGAAAAAGATACAGGTTATGTGAGACGTGCTCCTGCAATGCACTTCTCCCTGCAGCCAAAAACACCCTTAAATGACTGGCTCAACCTGCAGTCCGCAACATGTCATAACAAAAAAGATGAGGTATAAAATCGGTGCTAGGTCTGATGTAAAGTTAAAATATCTCTACTATAATAAAAAAAATCATAGAAATATCCAATAAATATTTAATACAATAGTACAAGCATTATCCAAAAACCAAATGAAAGTTCACAATAGAATATCCACAGTCAATAAAAAGATACAGTCAATAAGAAAATTAAGGTACTTATGTATTATAGCGGCGCCCCCGATTTCCATTGCGCGATTTTTTTTTTTTTTTTTTTAAATTTAAATTTTTATTGAATGTCACATATCAAAATAACATTGCGCGATTTTTTAATCGTATCGCATTGCATGCCATGCACCCGATGGCATGCGATGCAACGTGATTTTTGCCCCCTATACGATGAAAGATTGTATAAGCACCCTAAAGGGTGCTTTTAAGCACCGTAATGGGTGCTTACAATGTTAAATGCACCCCCACGCCACACCCCCCACTATAAACGTGAACCCGAAGCGCGGCGAGCACAGCGAGCCCGCGAGGGGCGGCGGTACGCGCCCTCCGACCTTTTCATACCCCCACTATCCACATCGGCGTGGAGTTGACAATAGAAAGTGTGGCGAGCGCAGCGAGCCCGAAGCGTGGCGAGCCCCGCGGATACCTTCACAGGTATCGGAGTCCCCTCGCGGCCTTCACAGGTATCCACGTCCCCTCGCGGGGCTCGCCACACTTTCTATTCTCAACTCCACGCCGACGTGGATAGTGGGGGTATGAAAAGGACGCGTACCGCCACCGCTCGCCACGCTTCGGGTTCACGTTTATAGTGGGGGGGTGGCGGGGGGGGTGCATTTAACATTGTAAGCACCCATTAGGGTGCTTATACAATGTTTAATCGCATCTCATCGCATTGTATGCCATATACAATGTCATACAATTTTAAAATTGTATGGCATTGTACAATATCGCGCAATATCGCGTCGCATCGCATACCATCGTATGCCTTATGGTATGCGATGCGATGGGCGCCTCCAAAATACACAAGTACCAAAATTAAAAAAAAAAACTCATCACCAAAATCTGCGTGTTGGATGTCCAATGTAAGCCGTAAGAAATAAAGACACTGTAGATGGGAACAATTAACCCCTGCGTCTGGGTGGTGTAATTGGGATTTCACTTTCACACCTCGCACTTTGGGAGGCATTGGATGGCACCTCCTGCTAAACAGCCAACTCCCTGGAAAGGGTCAGGAAGGCAGTCTAGCCTAGTCATCTCGCTTGCCATATGGGACCGAGTAGCCGGGGCCAACGCACTTGTCCGGTTTAATCTCCAGAGCTGGGAGATGAGGATGTCAATTTTTAAAATTCTCCATGTATGCAATTTGATGTGTACGAAAGATATCCAGCGAAAGGGGCAGTTCATCCACACTGGGGGATTGGGATGGATAGTGACATAAAAAAAACCCAACTGTTCAACTGCCTGACAGTCTGGATCGTGGCAACAAGGTCTATTCTCCCTCGTGGTTGGCGCGGCGAGGCACTGAGACTGCAAGGAGCTTTTTCTGCGCTCTCCCCGTGTGTGCACATGAGAGGGAGCACCTAAAGAGGTAGGGAGGGAAAAAGGCAGTTCTGCCTCATAAGATTGATTTTATGTTAAAAAGTTTTGCTTCTTTTCTTTATTAAAGATGAATAAATTGTGGGTTTCCTCATTTTTTTCTGTTTCTTTTTATTGCTAGCTATAAGGTTGTACAGTTTTATAAAAATTAAATAGTGTGGGTTTTTTACATTATATACGTGCACATACACCCTTAGGGTGTAAATTAATGTTAAATAAATTTTTCTACACACTTGTAGGTACACTATTTTGTGAGTACGTTATAGGTATGGAAGAATGTTTTTTTTTTTTTTATTACATTTATGGGTTCAAATTTGCCAAAGTGGCTTTTTAAAAAGGTAGATATGTGTTGATATTAATATTTTGTAATGAAAATATGCTTAAACATTGTTTTTATATCTGTCAAAACCTGGTTTATTTTTGCTATTTTTTTTTTAGCAATGTTAGGTGTGCGATTTCAAAAATTGCACCCTATTACACTTGCGATTTTGTATACTTTCCATTGGAAAACATCTGGGTGCAATTTTTGATGTGCGAGTTGTTGGTCATGATAAAGATGTGCGATTTTTGCCTCAATCGCACTCTATTACATTTTTGAATTTCAGACAACGTGCAAGTTTTTTCTATTTTTGGCTAAAACCTCGCACCTAGATGAAAATTGCACCCTTACATTTAGCCCAGGGTGTCTCTTGGCTACAGGATCAAAGGTCACCCCTAAATTAGAATAATATTTAAAGGAACGTTACTCCACCTTTGCAAGACACATACCAGTAACTGGGTGACCATAACAGCAGCTAATATCCTGCCTATAACCATCATTGGTGTGGTCTGAAAGAGGGTGGAACTCTGCAGTCCCTCTATCTGCAAGAACGGTATGGTCATTGTGGGGGCCTGGATTTGTTCGTCGAGTGATCATTGTGGCAAATGTTCGTGCAGGACAAAAGGCTGTACTACTAGACTTTCAGTGGTGGGGTGAGGATGTGCAGGACTCAAGTAATGAGCCTCCTTGGTACTATTTGTGTAAACTAATGGAAGAAAACTTAGATACCCTCGTAACACGAGATGGTAATTCCGAGTGGGTAGATGCTAATGGTTGCCGGACGGGGTCCCGACAGTCATTTACCCGACTGTTAAAACACAGACAGACGGGTTCCTAACGGCCACCGGCTATTCTCACTCATGGGGGTCCACGACCCCCATAGAGGGAGACCCCACGTGGCAAGCGCAGCGAGCCCGTAAGGGGCTTTGTTGCACTCACCATGCTGTCTGAGTCCGGCCAGTCAGGATCACGACTTCAGGCTAATGACTGTCGGGATACCATCTGTTGGAACCATATACTACACCCGATGGTAATGCCGTCCAATTAACGTATGGTAGTACTGTTTGAACCTGTGAGATGACAAGCATAATAAGGAAAAGGAGTAGCAGTACCAATCCTATGCTGCCGATTCTAACTATAGACACTCGGCATGAGGACATCTGGCTTGCATTCCACAGTGTAGAACACAAATCCCTGAAGTGTGGCAATTGGCTGGGCAGATGCATTATTTAGCCTGGGCCACTAGGCAGAGTCGCCAGCTCAGCAGACAGGATACACCAGTCCAGTAGAGGGGGGAATGGGATTGGTCTGGACTGTGTTCTTCTGTCACAGAGCTCCTAAATTGATACCAGTGGGCTGTCTAGTATTAGATACAAACAGATAATGCAGTATTTTTAAATAATCATTGTTGAGTGCAGCAATGGAAATCACTGAAAGGTGGCACAATTAAAAAAAAAAATAAACTTGAGCATGGCACTAATAAATTTATACCTAAGGTTAACAAACATAAACCAATGTGGCTTAACCCCTTCCTGACAGAGCTAGTTTTTGCGTTCCTGACAGAGCCATTTTTTTCAAATCTGACATGTCTCACTTAAGTGGGGATAACTTTTTTTTGCTTTTACTTATCCCAGTGATTTTGAGATTGTTTTCTCGTGACACATTGTACTTCAAGTTAGTGGTAAATTTGGGTCGATACAGTCTGTGTTTTTTTGTGAAAAATACCAAAATATCGTGAAAAAATGGAAAATTTAGCAATATGCAAAATGTCACATTTTCTGCTTGTGAGACAAATAATCATACCACTCAAAATAGTTAATAACTAACAAAGACCATATGTCTACTTTATGTTGCAATCATTATTTCAACTTCCTTTTAATTTTTTTGGACACTAGGAGGCTTCAAATATGACTAGCAAATTCTCAAATTTTCAAGAAAATTTCAAACACTGATTTTTTTAGGGACCAGTTCAGTTCTGATGTGACTTTGAGGGACTTGTATGTGAGACACCCCCATAAATGATGCCATTTCAAAAACTGCACCCCTCACAGTATTCAAAACAGCATTTTGGAAGTTTGTTAACCCTTTAGGTGTTTCACAGGAATTAAAACAAAGTGTAGGTGAAATTTCAAAATTTCATTTTTTTTTCGGATTTTCAATTTTAATACATTTTTCTAAGGAACACAGTACATTTTACTAGAGAAATGTGACTAAAAATTGATTCCCCCAATTCTTTGGTTTTCATAAATATCCTATATGTGGCCCTAGTGTGCACGGTGACCAAACCACAGGCTTCATAATAGAAGGAGCACCTACTTGATTTTGGAGACTCCTTTTTATGAGATTATTTTTTAGGCACCATGTAGGTTTCTAGGCACCATAAGATGCTAAAAGTTAGGAACCCCCCCACAAGTGACCCCATTTTGCAAACTACACCCCTCAGGGAATTCATCTAGGGGTATAGTGTACATTTCAAACCCCCAGGGGTTTCACCAATTGTGGTACAACTGGGCAGTGAAAATGAAAAAAAATAATTTTTCATTTTCACAGCTCAGTTGTATCAAAATTGGTGAAACCCCGGGGGGTTTGAAATGTACTCTATACCCCTAGATGAATTCCCTGAGGGGTGTAGTTTGCAAAATGGGGTCACTTGTGGGGGGGTTCCACTGTATGGGTGTTTCGGGGGTCATTCAACCAGAATCTGTGCTGCAAAATCCAAAAATCACTCCTTCCCTTCTGAGTCCTGCCATGCACCCAACTGGTATTTTTTGGTCACATGTGAGGCATTGCCGTACCCGGGAGAAATTGGGGCACAGATTTTGGGGTGCTTTGTCTCCTTCATTCCTTGTGAAAATGAAAAATTTTGAGCCAGATCTGCATTTTTGTGTAAAAAAATTTAATTTTTTACACAAAAATGCAGTTCTGGCTCAAAATTTTTAATTTTCACAAGGAATGAAGGAGACAAAGCACCCCAAAATCTGTGCCCCAATTTCTCCCGGGTACGGCAATGCCTCACATGTGACCAAAAAATACCAGTTGGGTGCATGGCAGGACTCAGAAGGGAAGGAGTGATTTTTGGTGGTGGAATGAATGGCGGGTGCTATGTCGCATTAGCAAGACCCCCGAAGCACCAATACAGTGGAACCCCCCCACAAGTGACCCCATTTTGGTCACCAGCTTTGAGAGGGGGGCTGGCGCTGCGGCTGGCGGGGGGGTGGGAGGGGTGCTGGCGCTGCGGCAGCCGGGTGGGTGGGAGGGAGGGGGGCTGCCGGGTGGGAGGGGGGGGGGGCTGGCGATCGTTGGTGATCGGTGCGGTATACGCACACACACACACACACACACACACATATATATATATATATATGTGTGTATATATATATATATATATATATATATACATATATATACACACACATATATATATATATATATATATATGTGTGTGTATATATATATATATATACACACACATTTGCACATTATTTTTTATTTTATTTTATTTTTCACTTTTCCAGCAGCAGCATGATGCTGCTGCTGCTGCTGCTGCGGGGGGGAGGGGGGAGGAGGGGAGCGCAGCGTGCGCTCCGGACGTAGCGGTGGAGCCGCTGGAGCTGCTGCCGGGTGAGTGCCCGGCGGGTGGGAGGGGGGTGCTGCCGCTCGGTGGTGATCGGTGCTGCACCGATCACCACCGTTTTCTGTGTTACCGAGCGGCTTAGCCGCCGGTAACACAGGAAACGCTGTGATTGACTGTTCAGATTTGAACAGCCAATCACAGCGATCGCCGACCGGGGGGGGCACCCCTGCCCCCCCTGGGCGGCGAGGGGGGATGTCTGCTGTCAGGGACAGCAGACATCTCTTAACTGTCACCGCGTCTATAGACGCAGTGACAGTTAGAAACCATGACGTACATTTATGCCATGTGTCGGGAAGTACTTCCCGACCATGACGTAAATGTACGTCAAATGTCGGGAAGGGGTTAATAAAAAATAAAAAGAGGTTGTTTAAAACATTTAAACTAGAACGGACACCTGAATCATTCATCACATGTAAGGAATGTAACATGAAATTTAAAAACATAATCAAAGTGGCTTAATTAGAGACTGAAATGAAAATAGCCTCAGATAGCAAATCAAATCCCCTCAAATTCTACAGTTATATAAATGGTAAGCGACTAAGGAAAGTGAATATTGGCACATTGAAAAGCAAGCAAAGTATCCTGGTAATAGAGGAAGAGAAATATGTGGAAATAAAAGAAGAGATGTTTTCTCGCAGAAAGAAAGTGCCGTTCTTGATAGCTCTCCAGCTTCATGTTTGAGTGTAGAAATAGTTAAAAATAGATTACATGATCTAAATATTAACAAGTCTCCAGGCCTGGATGAAATACATCCAATGGTACTAAAATAACTGAGCTCTGTCAATAGCACTGCCATTATATCTCATCTTCAGATCTACTTATTAGAGTATTGGAGGCTGACTAAGCCTTGGCTGGCTATAGAAATCTGGCTTTAGAAATTTTGTCAGAATTCAAAGTAGGAAGATTCTAAGTAGGAATATACAACCGCACACTGTCGCCTAGACTTAGCCTGGACTTGCTGTGACATAACTCCCGTCTTATTCTCTTCTCATTGCAGGTAAAATTCCATTCATGCAACAGTCATATTTGAACTAGCATCACTGTGATTAGTATACTGCTTTGTCCTAGGTAAAATTCCATTCATGCAACAGTCATATTTGAACTAGCATCACTGTGATTAGTATACTGCTTTGTCCTAGGTAAAATTCCATTCATGCAACAGTCATATTTGAACTAGCATCACTGTGATTAGTATACTGCTTTGTCCTAGGTAAAATTCCATTCATGCAACAGTCATATTTGAACTAGCACCACTGTGATTAGTATACTGCTTTGTCCTAGGTAAAATTCCATTCATGCAACAGTCATATTTGAACTAGCATCACTGTGATTAGTATACTGCTTTGTCCTAGGTAAAATTCCATTCATGCAACAGTCATATTTGAACTAGCATCACTGTGATTAGTATACTGCTTTGTCCTAGGTAAAATTCCATTCATGCAACAGTCATATTTGAACTAGCATCACTGTGATTAGTATACTGCTTTGTCCTAGGTAAATGTACAAATTTATTTTTAAAATTAGATAGTGACTTAAAATTGACTAGTGACTTGGACATGGTCTGTAACATCTCACCATTTGCTTATCTCAGTTTTATTGCTCACTTTCTCTAGTGGGAGAGGGGCATTGGGTGTGGTCTTAATTACTGAAGTTAGAAACAGCTTTTACAGATCTACTTATTAGAGTATTGGAGGCTGACTAAGCCTTGGCTGGCTATAGAAATCTGGCTTTAGAAATTTTGTCAGAATTCAAAGTAGGAAGATTCTAAGTAGGAATATACAACCGCACACTGTCGCCTAGACTTAGCCTGGACTTGAACTGGACAGAAACTGAAGGAAACTACAATCAACACAAGTGCAACTCTTAACTGCTAAAACTTTGAATATTACTCTTTCTGCTTGCATATGCACTGTCTGTTTTAAAAAATGCACAGCTGTACCTCTAATGACTTTAGCTCTCCTGCTCTTCCATTGATAATAGGTGTCCCCCAACATTTTATTCTTGGCCCTCTTCTTCTCTAGCTCTACATGTCCTCCCTGGGTGAGCATTTTTGCTCACTTAACTTCCACTACCACCTCTATGCTGATAATACTAAAATCTACCGATCCTTTCCTGATCTCTCTCCCTCTATCCTCACTCATATCTCCAACTGTGTCTCTGCTGTCTACTCTTGGATGACCCAGCACTTTTTTAGACTTAAAATATTAAAGACTAAGCTGACCTCTTCCCACCCTCCTGCATAAAACCTGACAATCTCTCAACCTAACCTGTCTAAGCTCACTTCTTCGCCTTCTGTGTCACCCCAGTCTGTCTAACCCTCCCCTTTAGAATGTAAGCTCTCACGAGCAGGGCCCTCTCTCCTTATGTGCCTTTCTTAGAATATATAAACCTTTGCCACCCTGATAATTGCTTCAGTGTCCTGTCCCCTGGTGCACCTATCCATATTAACCATGTACTTGTCCGAAACGGTCTTGTACTGTAATTTGTTATGTGTTTTGATTATAACTATGCTCTGTAAAGCGCTGCGGAATCTGTGTGCGCTATATAAGAAACTGTTAATAAATAATAAATAAATAATAATAATCTTCAAGGAATCAGTAAATTCAGGGATGGTACCAAGGGATTGGTGCATAGTGCCAATATTGAAAAAGGGTAGTAAAACAAACCCTGAAATTATAGACCGGTCAGCCTAACATCCATTGTGGGGAAAATATTAGAGGGGATAATAAGAGATAGCATCCAAGATTACTTAGAACACAACAAGGTCATAAGTAAGGCTCATCATGGGTTTGTTAAAAAAAAAAGATCATGCCAGACTTAATTAGTATCTATGAAGAAGTCAGAGGGAATGTGGACATAGGGAAATAAGTGGATGTAATTCTTCTTGATTTTGCAAAGGCATTTGACACGGTGCCACATAAAAGGTTGTTAAGAAAACCTGGTAACCTAGGTGTAGGGGAAAAAATTGTGCTTGGATAAAAAATTGGTTATACGACCATGAACAGAGAGTATTGGTAAATGCTAAACATTCCAGCTGGGAAAAGGTCATAAGTGGAGTCCCACAAGGATCATTATTGGGTCCCACATTGTTTCCAATATTCGCAGATGACACAAAACTGAGAAAGGAAATTAACTCAGGAGGGGGATGTGGAAGCAAAATTACTTAAACTAGAAAAAATGGGCAGATAGCTGGAAGAGGTCATTTAACGCTGATAAATGCAAAGTAATTCATTACGGAAGCAAAATTGAATATGCTAGTTATAAGTTAAATTAAGTTAATATGGAGAGCTCTGCACCAGAAAATGATTTATGGGTCATCATAGATGACAGGTTGAGTAATAGTGCACACTGCTCAAGTGCTTCAACAAATGCAAAGAGGACCCTGGTGTGCATTAAAAGGGGAATGGACTTGAGAGATGCCATATATTATATATTTTTAAAGTAATCCTTTCTATTCTTGAAATGTAAAGGTGCTCACACTCAATATCGAGTCTCATTGTTAGATCCCAGAGTGCACCATATAACTCTCATTCATTTTCTTATTTACTTGGATGACATTAATTATAAGATAGGTAGCACCATCCCCATTACGAGGAGAAAGTATCACATAAAGGATTCTGGACAGACAATAATCACTTATAACATACATACACAAAAAAAGATTAGTGCTGATCCCTAAACCCTTTGTTTTAATTCCAATAGGATAACACCATTTCTAGATTTTTTATTTTAGAGACGGAGCCCCTTCTCCCCCAGGTCAGCTTTGCATCCGTTAATAGAAGGTGCTGCACATAAGATTTATCGGATCTGGCACGATGCGGTAGCACTTACTGAGGGTCGCATCCGATACATGTATTGTATGCAGAGCTATTTTTTCTTTTATTCTAATGTTGTCTAGTATTTATGTGAAAAGCTAGTTTTGCAGAGTGTGTTTTCCACAGTTGCCCTGACGAAGCCAAATATCCGTCAAAATGAGCATCAGGATGTTAGGCGAGTGGTGTTGATAACTATGTGCATAGAAATGTGTTGAATACATAGTGACTATCCAAGGAAAGGGAGAAGCTCAGTGTTGGCATCATTTAACAGCCGCTATACAAATGAACAGCTACTAATAGACAGCATGTGTCTGAGCCCCCGGCACACTAACTACCGGCCACCTGTGGGTGGTATTGGGGTGCAAGAGACGACAGACTGGGAGAAGTGTAACATAGGAGTAGACCAGCAGTTGCAAGACATCTGCACAATAGCTCACTATCAATATACACATTTACACACAGCCACGATGGGAAACATTGTAGAGTTATGCTGGGTACACACCTAACTGTCCAATCTGTCTGGTGGGAACGAATATCTGGTAATGTATGGGAACGCATGGCAATTATCCATTTGCTCCTAAATACTGGAAAGCAGCCAATGGTCATGCAGACAAATTGGTTAAATCCATTAGATTTAACAAATATATACCAACAATTGTTTTTGTCTGATTTTGGTCTTTGGGAGCAAATGTATGATTATCAGCTGCTCCCATACATTACCAGATTTTTGTTCCCAATAGACAGACTAGACAGATAAATCTTTAGGTGTGTACCCAGCTTAAGAGGTATTCCTGAATAAGGAGTGGAATAGAAAGCATGTAGGAACAGCAGCTAATAGATAACACATGTGCGATCTCCTCGCACACACACTAACACCCTGACAGTAATAATAAAGGTGTGGAAAGATCCCTGCAGGCAATAAGATATATTAATTGACACTTGCAAGAGAACAAATCATTAGAACCGCAGGTAGCAGCTTCACATGTAGACAGCAGATAATATGAAGTGACACACCAATAAATGACATCCTTGACCTCTACAATAAATGCCTTACAAACATAGGTCAATAATACATACAAAGGGGGTCTCTATCAAACTGTAGCATAAAACATATGTGCATTATTGAACATAATTGATAACATTGTCAAAAATCATAGGAGAATATCCTGATATTGCAAATCTCCATGTAGCCATATAACAGCGGTCCCGCGGCTAATAGACTGTTATGGGGGATGCATTGATTCAATAAAGCTAAATAATTACTAATGTTACAATCAGGGGAGCCGAGAGAGGGGGGGAGCGGGTACTAATTACCCGGGCCCACACTTGCTAAAGGGGCCCCGCAGGGGCCCTGGTCTGACCCCTCCCTTCCCCCTCCATCCCTCCCGGGTAGCAACAGTAGCACACACTTCTACAGCATGTGCTGTGCTGACAGCAGGCTCAGCATGAGTGTCTCACTGACAGCGTGAGAGGTCATGCTGAGCCTGCAGTCAGCACAACACATGCTGTAGGTGTGTGCTGCTTCTGAAATTACAGTTTTTAGAGTTTTCTTTCACCCGCCTCTAAACATTTTGGGGGCGTGGCCTAAGTGTGGGAGGTTCCCACAACACACTTAGGCCACGCCCCCAAAATTTTACCGGGGCCCGGCATTCCTCTAGGCTGCCCTGGTTACAATAACATAAAGCTTAAGCTGTGTACACACGGTGCTATACTGACTATATAGTCAAATTTGAATAGACAGTCAGAATTGCACAGTATTCAGCCACATTCAGTGCCGATGCGCACCCTGATGCGTGCAGAATAGAATAGAAAGAATTACTTTCAAAATAGAACAACTTAAATCTTAACACATGAACACCAAGGCCACACAGTATATTTTTAAATCACCCTTTTCAATTCTATCTCTATTTTTTTTATTTTAAATATAGTGGGGATCGAAAGTTTGGGCACCCCAGGCAAAAAAGTCATTTTAATGTGCAAAAAGAAGCCAAGGAAAGATGGAAAAATCTCCAAAAAGTCATCAAATTACATATTAGACATTCTTATAACATGTCAAAAAAAGTTTGATTTTATTTACATCATTTACACTTTCAAAATAACAGAAAACAAAAAATGGCATCTGCAAAAGTTTGGGCACCCCTTTGGACAGCTGAGACCTGGCAGTGTCATGTAATGTTCTCAATCATTATCTGGAAAGACCAGGTGATGTCAATCTCAAAGGTTTTAAAAGTCCAGACTCATCTGACCTTGCCCCAACA
The DNA here is from genome assembly GCF_055691185.1 of Crinia signifera. Lineage (NCBI taxonomy): Eukaryota > Metazoa > Chordata > Amphibia > Anura > Myobatrachidae > Crinia > Crinia signifera. The sequence continues at coordinate 400,929,020 of NC_139217.1, read as the reverse complement.
CTCAGTACCATGGGTTCCTCTAAGCAGTTGTGTAGAACACTGAAACTGAGAATAGTTGATAGCAAAGCGTTATCAGATGCCCATATCCTCTATTCGGAATGTAATGGGGGTGGATCAATCATGCTTTGGGGTTGTATTGCAGCCAGTGGCACAGGGAACATTTCACGAGTAGAGAGAAAATTGAAGGGTCAGCACTTAGTGTTGCCCTTCTAGAGCGCTTAATTAGAGTTGCTTTACTTAATGGAGTGGCTGCTGGGGTGAGGATGGTCAGTCCCCACAGAAAAGAAACAAAGTTTATACACAGAGAATTAGCAGCTTCTTGTTTAATGATGAGTGAATACCACTTAAAATTAATATTTTTAATGTTAAAAATTAATGCTCATAGAACACTTTAGATGCACATTTGTACATAATAAAATAAATCAATATAAATGTAAAAAATACAAAATGACATATAAAAAAAAACACACATCAATAAAAATTATACCAATAAATTGGCTATGTGGCCAGATCTCACGTGGGGAGATGAACCCAAATGGGATTTCAATGTGACCTGCACTGTCCACACTGTGCCTAAACTTTTGCAGACGCCATTTGTTTTCTTTATTCTTTAATGTAAAAAAATCAACCTTTTTTGACATGTAATAAGAATTTCTAATCTGTAATTTGATGCCTTTTGGAGGTTTTTCCATCTTTCCTTGGCTTCTTTTTGCACATTAAAATGATTTTTGGCCTGGGTGTGCCCAAACTTTGGATCCCCACTGTACATGTATTAAATGAGAAGTATTTTCTGAATGTATATTTTTATGGGAACCTAAATAAAAGTTATGTTTTAAAACAAACACTCAATATTGATTTCAGCAGAGTCTCATTGTTAGATTCCAGAGTGCAGCGTATAACTCTTTTTCTTACTAACTTGCATAATATTGATTATAAGATAGGTAGTACCATCCCCATTACAAGGGGAAAGTATCACATAATGGAATCTGCACAGACAATAATCACTTAGAACATACATACACAAAAAAAGATTAGTGCGGATCCCTAAACCCTTTGCTTGAATCCCAATAGGAAAACACAATTTCCAGATTTTTTATTTTAGAGAGGGAGCTCCTTCTCCCCCAGGTCAGTTATGCATTGGTTCATGGCAGCGCATGCAGAGTATGCCAGGGTTCCGAACCAGGAAGCAATGTGAAAGCTTTACACTATTACACTGCTCCAAGATCTTTACCAGGAAGGTCTCCTATCCGAAACTGTCTCATGGCAAGTAAACATTTCCAAATTTGTGTGAAAATATTAATTTTCATTTTGATAATTTGTGGATTGTAATAAATATGCCCATTTGTCATTTTGCAATAAATGTAACAATGCATACTGACTATTCAATAATAACACTTTGCCATGACATATCATTTAAACTATATTGACTAAACAGGTGCTATCTTTTTAATTGGAGGAGGGGGGCAAGATATAACTTCACTTTGGTGCCCCTAAATTGCTGAATGTAAAAAAAAAAGAATAGAAGACTCTGGGGAATGCAGATGATAGTTTATTAAAAGAAAAATATAACATTAAGGTGCCCATTTATTGTTTATTAAAGTGTAGACTTGATAAATAAAATTTCTTATAGCCGCTATTTTGTCAATTCATTTTGCGGACAAAGGTTTTGAAAATCACATCTAGGGACATACAGTCTGGAGCCCATTCCAGCAATGTGTAAGCTAAAGTGGTAACATCAGGGATTTCTGGGGAGGGATACAAACAATCCATCTCCTATAAATTGTGTTATGTAGTCATTACAATTGTGTTATGTAGTCATTAGTTATGTAGATTACAATGGCTAACACCATGAGCTCTCACGCTGTCAGTGAGATGCTCATGTTGACCCTGCTGCCAACACAGCACATGCTGTAGGTGTGTGCTGCTGCTGCTGCTGCCGCCCGGGAGAGATGAAGGGGGATGGTATGGGTGGGGTCAGACCAGGGCCCCCGCCAGGCCCCTCCAGAAAGCCTGGGTAATTAGTACACACACCTCTCGGCGGCCCTGCCCATGTTGACTCATATCAACCTTTCAGCATGTCGAGCTAATGGTGTCGACCATCATGTTGTAGACCTAATGATCCATACCCGAATGGAGATGGGAATGATGGTGTTGGAAGACTTAACTAGATGGCGACCCAGTACTTTGACTGGCATCTCAAATATTTTTTGGGGGGGTGGAGAGATCCCCTTGCCTTCTCCCTCTCCCAAGTTCTGCACCTATGCAGGTAGTTATAGATCCACTTGGTGTCAATGATGATGATTATCAGCATAGCTGTTTTCAGTAAATTAATAAAATAGTTAATACGCAGCATCCTCTGGTTCTCTACCGTCAAGCCTGGAGTGTGTGTGTGTGTGTGTGCGCGCATGTGTGTATATATATATCCCCAAGGGTGACAAATCCTGATGACAAATGAAATAAAACATTTGAAACATTGATACAGCAACCGGCTCCCGGATCATGTTCTTTATAAAGCAGTTACGAGTGCCGCACCTTTGGGTGTATATATATATATATATATATATATATATATATATATATAAACTAGGTATTTGGCCTGACACTCCACTTACATTTAATAAATGTCCAGGTGCCCTCCGCAAAAAGGATGTGTAGCACAATGGAGGCAGCAGCACTCACATGTAACCAATCAAGGGTATTATTCAATCACAAAATCATGTGACTGAATTTTTGATTGCTGCAGTGCAGGCTGAGTAGTACCAGGCAGGAGCTTTTGCATTGCACTGCAGATGTTATCAGGACTTCTAGTATAGAGCCAATTAACTACAGGTTCACTGTATAGCTCTGATACCGTGGTGAACCAGAAACGTGCTGGTTTACATGCAGGTTCCCCTTCAGCACTTGGAGCCCGGAGGCTAGAGCTCCAAGTGCCCCTGATGAAGACTGGTAGGACCCAGTTGAAACAGCTGTCAGGACCGCTGTTATAACTCTTGTACTTATGGAATAAACCACATCTTTTTTCTTCACTACTCGTGTGCCGGTTTGGACTCCTTCCGCAGTGGGGGGGTAAGTGTACTATATATATATATATATATATATATATATATATATATATATATATATATATATAGATAGATAGATAGATAGATAGAGATATAGATATAGAGAGAGAGAGAGAGAGAGAGAGAGCGAGAGACACCTTTAGAGATAATGGGCAGTTTCGAAACACAATCTAATTTAAAAGCTGAGATCATCTGTGTCTCCTAGCTTAAAAATTCTGCATTATTTAATGGCAAATGTCCATAAAAAACAATGAATTTGGAGCTCTGCCACAGTTATTTGTGCAATCCCCTGTTTGGAGATGTGAATTAGGGCTGTGGAAAGGAAATACTATATGTTTGTACATCTTCCTATATATGGCCTATTCTCAGTAGACAACACACCTGTTTCTATAAAGTTAATCTAAAGCAGAAAAGCAACAGCATTTGCAGAATAATGTGTAATGAATTAGATGAGTTAAATGGTAATACTACCTAACTACTCAATCAATACTAGTCTTAATTATTTTTATGCTTTTTTCCCCAGGTAATCCAAAAGTGAATAATAAAAAAAAGCTTTATTGATGTTGCACAGCTTGTTATTAGCAGAGCCACAATGCATGTAGCAAGCCAGATGCCTGTCCTCATATAACAAATCAGAGTTACTGCCATATGATTGTCAAGTGCACGGAAAACTCACACTAGTTTCTTGCAGAACAGTTGATTTCCTTGTCTTCAATCTCCCACGTCTTTGATCCCACTGCAGTAATTGTAATCAGACCATATGTAAATGCATTTATAAATGCAGACATTTTGCACCTTTTTCTTGGGGGGGAATTGTTACTGAATGGGGGTAATTCATACCTGCTCACTAGGCTGTGTGTACTCGCTGCCTAGCGAGCAGGTAAGTGCTGCCCCTGCCGAACGCATGCCTCCCCGCAGCCCGAATGTCCCCACTACACTGGGAGTGGATTTGTACGCATCCGCCCGCATGATTACTCACCATCGAATGATTTTTTCCTGTTTGTTAAAAAAAAAAGTACATAATCCGCCCACCCCAAGCAGGCAGGGCAATGCCTGCATTTGCTGGGGTCCGCCCTGCATTTCCATGGGCGCACGCAACGTTTTTGTGGGCATGCCCATAAAATGCTTGGATCCCAGCGATTGCCCCCTTCCTGTCACTCATTTTGCATGCACACCAGCACGTGAAAAACTCCCAGAAGGCGTTCTCTCCGAGGGGTTTGTACATGCGCATTAGCAAACCCCTACCATCGGAGAGGGGCCAAATTCAGACCTGTACAAACAGGTCTGAATCGCCCCAATATGTTGAGTTACACTTTCCTAGGGATTCCAGGCCCTGTGCTAAGCAGTCTAGGGCTGGTTGATATTAAGGGGGTTATTCTGGTTCACTCCTCCTGGCAAATTCCTTCTTAAATGGACAAAACCATGTGCACTGCAGGGGGGCAGATGGAAAATGTGCAGAGAGAATTCGATTTGGGTGAGTTATTTTGTTTCTGTGCAGGGAAAATACTGACTGCTTTATTTTTACACTGCAATATAGATCTCACTTAAAAAAACACCCAAATCTAATTCTCTCTGCACAAGTAACATCTACCCCACCTGCAGTGCACATGGATTTGTCCATTTGAGAAGGAATTTGCCAGAAGGAGTGAACCAGAATAACCCCCTAAATCCAGGGGATGCCTTGCTATGTGTTTTCCTTATATATTGTCACTAGCCCTGGCTGCTTCATACTAGTGCTGGTTATAGATATTAATGATATTTAATTGATAAATAGAGGGATTCTCCATTCTTCTCCCTGCCCCCTATATTTCATTTACAATCTAGGATGAGTCACCCAGGGCTGGTTATGAAATAGAGGTGGATCCCAATGCATTGTTTTATTTAGAACTCTGAAAAATCAAACCTGCTCATCTCTGTAGTAATAAATCTGGGTTTTCTATTGTTAGTGCAGTGGGGTAAAATCTGAGTTCTATTGAAGATGGAATGTTGCACATATAAACCAATGCAGTTTATGTTTTCTCAAAAAGCTTCCATATAACTCCAATTCTCAGGTTAATTCAACCCATCTTTACTTGGGGCAGATGTACTAAGCTTTGAAAAGTGATAAAGTGAAGAGATATAAACTATAAATCAATCAGCTCATATTGTAACTGTCATTTTTCAAACACAGCTGTGTGTGTGTGTGTGTGTGTGTGTGTGTGTGTGTGTGTGTGGATAGATAGATAGATAGATAGATAGATAGATAGATAGATAGATAGATAGATAGATAGATAGAGTTGCACACATAACTATAGAGTTGCACACTTCTTTGCACTTTGGGCCTAATTCAGAAAGCCGATATCTCAAGCTGCTAAACTTTTTTGGGGGGCAAACTGCGCACATGCTGGAATCGTTTTGTGTATATGCATAGGCGTGCGCAGCACATTTTATTAGGGGGTGCACTGTCAAAGTGGTGTGCCTAGCACCACCTATTGGGCATGTCTCCGCCACTGGGTCTGTCTAACACCGCAAATCAGGTGTGCACTCACTACAATATAAAACGTCTCTCAGCCACACCATTATCTCCTGCCTATTTCAGTTTCAATTTTCTAATTACTCTGTGTAACAGTACATGCAAATAAAGTCAAAATCATATCTGGATGACACAGATATGTAGTGATATGACAATGGTGTAATACAATTAATAATGCAAAACACACATAATTGATTGATGGGCGCTTATGTTAATGGAATACAGGTCTAAAAAACAAAAGTCTTTGGTAAAAGTTATTGCTGGTATTACTAGCAGCAATAAGTGTGGGGGTGGGGCACAGCATTAGGGGGTGCCTGTGCACCCTTAACACTCAATGTGCGCACGCCTAAGTGTATATGTCAAGTTGCCGCTGCATCATTGCTTAAAATGAGGATTTAGTCATAAAGTAACTGAAAGGATGGGATTATTTGGGGGAGGTAACTGAGAACGGTTGTAAAAACACAGGCGTGTCTTGGCCATTTTCTGATCTTGCATTTGAGATCAGCTGCAAGCATGGCGCTGTGTGAAGTACTGCATTGAAGTACTGTTGCCATGTCCAGCCTGCGAATAAATAGGTCTACCCATAAGCCCATTGTTCCTTGTTCTTTGCATATAGTTTGTAAATATGTTCACCTATGCAAATAGTTGTGATAGTTCCTGTGGGTGCCTCTTAATTATTTATTTTTTTGTATATGCATGCTTGTGAAAGGGGAGATCAATATCACAGCATCTTTTCCAAAATGACTAAATAGTAATACAGTGGATAGTTCAAATAATTTATATTATACAGTATAATAGGCATTATGGCGTGTGTTATAATATATAATGGGCATTACGGCGCGTGGCATAATGTTTAATAGGCATTACGGTGTGCACTATAATGTGCAATAGGCAATATGGTATGTGGCATAATATATAATAATGTGCAATAGGCAATATGGTATGTGGCATAATATATAATAGGCATTATGGCATGTGGCATAATATATAATGGGCATTACAGCATGTGAAAATGTTTACTAGGGATTACGGTGTACAGTATAATGTGTCTTATGCATTACAGCATGTTGCATAATATGTAGTTGGCATTATGGAGTGTGGTATAATGTGTAATAGGTATTACAGTGTGTGGCATAATGTGTAATGGGCATTACGGTGTAAATTTTTGCCACGTGGGGGGAGTGGCACCAATTCCTTTCATGGCACACAGCACCAAAATGCCTTGTTACAGCACTGATACTAGAAGATGTATTTCTCCCAACAGCTGGCTGTGGAAGGGGGGGGGGGGGGGTGTAATACACTATAGGAAAGGTCAGAAATGCTTGCATAGTCTGATAACAGGGTATGTGAAGTAACACGTCCAGAACCAGGACATTTTTGTTTTATTTTATATACATTTGGTGGGAGATTCATCAGTTTTTATCTTTTAATAAATATGCCCCTGTGTGTATTCTTGAGAAGCCTTGACTGACTGATAATTACAAATTATGTCAGAAGGTATTTTTTATTTACAGTTACAGGGAAGTTTTTCCTCTTAGCATGAGCAAGAAAGTAATGAGACTACCAGTGATAATACCAAATGCCAAGTACTTGGAAAGCCTGACTATGCAACCATTTAAATTGTGTTCCGTAATGTGCCTGATTCACCTGTAAGCTGTGCCGTCACAAACTATCTTGAATGCTAGCACAAACACACTGGTTTCATTTTCTCAGAAGAACAATGATGACATATGTTGGCTCACACCTGAAGTTTCCCTGGATGAGAGTCACTGCTCCCTCTACAGGAAACACAGCAACTTACAGAATGTGTCCTACATTAATCTGACACGGTGTTCCCGAGCTTTTACAGCTAGAAACACATATTGTCAAATATTAGCCAAGGGCTGAGCTTGTATACTGTATGTATATAATGTATTATCTACAATATACTGATAATAATTAAAACCTGTTGCATTAATATCTGTCATATTCTAAAGACCCCCATACATTACAGCAACTTCTCCCTTGGGAGAAGTCAGACGCAGTGCTCCCTTAAACCACCTGGGACCTTATTGGTTTGCATACGATATATCGCATGCGATCCCATCCAAACCTGCCCGGCTCAGAAGCAATCCAAGAGATTGCTTCTGCAGCTGGGGCGACTTGCAGGCTCTGGTGTGATGCATACAAGACCACATATCACCAGTGGTGTAGCGTCAAAATGTTGGCTCCCCCTCTCCCCCCTGTCTTACCTGTCCGCGTTCGTGGCCGGGAGTCGGGACAGCAGATCTACTTTGCACTCCTAGCCTTCTCCGGTCTCCGAGTCCTTATGACAAATTGTCCCTTAAAAAATGGCCGCCCCCTTACAGCAGACCGTTTTGAAGGATGCTAGAGGAGGCCGCTGCATTTTTTGAGGGACATTTTGTCATAAGGAGCTAGGAGGAGGCTAGGAGCGCCGGCATGCAGACAAAGTAGGTCCCGGCTCCTGGCCAAGAACGCGGCATAGCTCCCGCAGACCCCGGCACCCACATTACTCAGCGCCTCCCCGCCACCGCGGGGTTTGCCGTACGGTGGCTACGCCACTGCATATCACATCAGACCTGTTGTAATTCATCTGCAAATTGGGTTCTTTTCCTGTGCTAGATTGCTGCAATCACAGGAAAAGAGCCCAAATTGCAGATAAATTGCATAGTATTTGGGGGCCTTTCAGCATATGTACACTGCTGTGAGTTATCTGAGCCTCAAGTCGAATCCGATTTCCCTTGAAATCAATCAGATTTTGTACTTGATGTGCTATTTTTACATGTGATTTATCGCATGAAATTTATCTGATGGGCTGTACTACGGGGGCTGGCAAATAGAGCATGTGATATATCACAGGTGTTAAAAACAGCCATAACGTGCACCTGACGCCTGCGATTCTGATTAATATTATGCACAGCAGGTCCAATCTCCAACTCCGACCTGATGCGCACGGGACCGCACATCGGATTCAATGGGATGTCAAACACATGCAATTTTGCCACTTTTCATCTGAATTCTCAGACTGATCTGTCGGAATCGGGTGAAAAGTGGTCAAATTGCATTAGTGTATGGCCAGCTCTAATCTAATCATCCTCCTAATGTCAGGGGAAAGGAATAAATAATAATATCCCTATGCCCTGTTTTAGTTCAAAGTACTATGGGGTATTTTTACTAAGCCTTGGGGAATGATAAAATGAACAAGCATAAAGTACCAACCAATCAGCACCAAACGGCCATGTTAAAGGATGTGTTTAAAAATGACAGTTATGAGCTGTCTGTTGCTACTTTATCTCAGTCTACTTTATCTCTCTCCAGCACTTGGTATACAGACCCTGTACATTTTTGCACACATCATAACTGTCAGGATAAATGGTGTTCAGTATAATGAATCTGTATTGCTTATCAAGCCATTTATGATTGCAGATTTTGCAAAAAAATAGTGATGTTATCATTATGAAACGATGGCAGCTAGCAATACTGCATGCTATTTACTAACATGTAATTGTGCCAGAATTCAGTGATATTCTGTATACTGTATGGGTGTTTGTGTATCTGATCCCTGACTAGAGTCTGGGACATCCAGGCATTGGAGAAGATGAAAGCGGATTTATAAGCGAGCACACTGTGATAGTGCGTCTCTCCCCACAATCATTACGCATCACCATCACATTTCGGGATGCACCTTTTCCAGAATACACAATAAATAGTCATATTTAATTTATTTTAATGAAAGTTTCGACTACAGCAGGCATGTCCAAATGATGGCCCTCCAGCTGTTATGAAACTACAAGTCCCATCATGGCTTGCCACAGTTTTGCTATTAGGGAATGCGAAAACGATGGCAAGGCATGCTGGGATATGTAGTGTCCCAACAGCTGGAGGGACACAGTTTGGACATGCCTGTCCGTAGTCATTTAATATCAATATAACTTAGATTGATGACACACTCGCATTACTCATACAGTTTTACACTGGAACACTGTAGGCGTCAAAGCCTTGTATATATACATCTAACATTGGTAATGGCAGATCCAGTCTAGAGGACTTTTAGCCATGGGTGAGAATGGCTCTTATGCTGGCTTACAGGTGAAATGATGAACAGACATCACCATGACAGATAACTGACTTGCCTCTTTGTGCAGCTTCTTTCAGATTCTTCCTCATCCTGGTTCTAGAGCTTGGAGTAGCACGGATGGCACCACACATCATACCTGAAAGACCAAGAAATAGAATTAGAAATGTTACATATGACTATTTAAATGTAATTGACAATGATCTAAATCATGTAAGTATGCAGCAATAGTGTCCTAAAACCATGTCAGTATCATAGCTTTAATTATGAAAAGCACTCACATAGGCGGATAATAAATAATAATAATTTACATTTTGCATGTAGTACTACATAAAGGCTACATGGGCTGTTATATATATATATATATATATATATATATATACACATATTGGGGTTAATATATATATTTTATTTTTTTTGTTATGTTATACATTGGTAACAGTGTTGATTGTTTAGAGTAAAACATCACTATCTTGTGCTCATTATGCAACACATGTGTAAAACATTTCTTTTATCATATGAAAGTAATTAATGCATTTCTTTTTTGTAAAGTTTGTGAACAAATCCTGTGTCAAATATAAGGATATCTACTTTAGTATCACCGTTGGCAATGTGGTATGTAAAACAGATTTATTGCAATCTATTTAAAAATCATCTGTGTTTAATTCTAACTCTATATTTATAAACTTTATTTTGCAACATATGCTTAGTAATGTAATGATGTATGGAACAATCAGCTTATGCTGCTTTCACACTGCCAAACCTGCTCTGACCCGTTTTATTTAAACTTTTCTTTAACCGGGTCAGAGCAAGTTTAACCCCATTCACACTGCATGTTGTAAACGGTATATTACTGGTTAATTACCATTTTTGTACCTTTCACATTGAACCCATTGTGAAAGGTACACGGTAATTAACCAGTAATATACCATGCAGTACGCAGAGCAGGTTCAGGGGGGTGACCCGGGGGGCGGCAGCCACAGGTGTTGGTAAAGCAGCAGGCCCCCCCCCCCCCCCACACACACACACACACAGCCAGCACCTAGCAACATTTCCTCCCTCCCCTGGTACCTGGCAGCGAGGTAAGCTGCGGGCGTGCACGGGTCACTAGGAGGGAGCGGATCTGCTCATTACATATGTGCATATGAATAAGCCTCGCATTACATATGTGCATATGAATGAGCTGCTCAGTACATATGCACATATGAATGAGACGCTCATTACATATGCACATATGTAATGAGCGGGTTCCATTCATTAAATATTCACTGCACTGATAACCAGCTCAGTGCTTACTGCTGCCTGAGTGCTATATACCGATTCAGAGCCGTTCACACTGCATAAAAAACGGCTCTAAACCATGTAGGACTCTGCTTTTTACCAGGGACGTGCGGTGACGTTTGTGGTTGGTGAGGCACTGGCTTGGTGGAGCCAGCGCCGACAGGCTCTGTGGGGAGCTCTGGGTCCAGGTTGCTTCTGCGCTGACAGGCAGGTGCGGTAGCTGCCCCCTGCATAAGCAGCAGTGGCCATAAAGAACAGCTCCTGCCTGTCAGCGCTGAAAGAAGCAACCTGTACCCAGCCACCATGGCGCCTGCCCACATACATTTTTCAATAAAAAAAAAATGCGGCCAAATGTAATACCTTATTAAGGGGCAGACTTGTCTGTGTATGTGTTGTGACAGTGTTGTGTATCTGTGTATTTGTGTAAAGTGACAGAGGTGTGTACTGTTTCTGTATGATTGTGTAAAATAAGTGTGATTTTAAATTAAGTATATTGGCCCAATACTCTTTAAAAAATCCTGAGGCTAGTACGTTGGGCAAATATACTTCATTTAAAAACACTTATTTTACACAAACACACAGAAACAGTACACACCTCCACCTCTGTCACTTTACACAAACACACACCTCTGTCACTTTACACAAATAAAAAGATACACACCTCTGTCACAACACAAAAACACACAAACACCTGTGCCACTTAAAAAAAAAACAGCCCCCAGACACACATTACCACAAATAATCGCAGCATCAGCACCTTGACACAGCGGGATCAGGGGCGTAACTAGACCTTTCTGGGCCCCATAGCAAAATCTAGAAAGGGCCCCCCTCCCCCCCCTGCTATTGTCACTACAATGCAAAAGAGAGGGAGGGGTATGAGCGGGAGTTAGTGTCAGAGAGGGAGGGAGAAAGAAAGAGGGGCACAAGAGAGTGTTAAGGTGCGTACACACAGGGGCGATTTTGTGCAAAATCGCAGGAAATATGGTCGCTGAGCGACCATATTGCCCGCAATGGGAGTGTGCACCGGCGATATATCGCCGGGTGCGCGCTCCCGTTTTTGCCCCTGTGGTGATCGCTGGTCGCAGGAACATGCTCCTGCGACCAGCTGATTACCCCCGGCAGTTTCTTTTTCATCAGCGACCATCTCTGGTCGCTGATGTAAAGTAGAAACTGAGCAATATATTGCTCAGCCATATCATGCTCAGCCATATATGGCTGAGCAATATATCTCCCCCGTGTGTACACAGCATTAGGGAGAGAAAGAGGAAAATACAGATTGAAAGTGAGGGTGTCAAGGGGATATAGTGTGTACCAGGGAGATAGAGGTAGACAATCAGTGTCAGAGGGTGCGAGCAGGAGAGGTGCTACTGGCTACATTACATGATGGGGTGGCAACTCACTGCTTATGGCCACCATTCACCCCCTACTGAAGTCTTCCTCTCTAACCCTAAGTCCTGTGGGGGTTTTTTCACCCACTGCTGACTGCAGCCCTTTCTCTTGAATTGAGGTGCAGTGCCAGGACAGACACACACTGCGCTATAAAATGTACAAACACCCAGTGTCAGACACACAGCATGCACCCACTGTTAGGCGCACACACACACACACACACACACACACACTGTCACACACAGAATGCATCCACTGTCACATACACAGCCCTATCTCTTGAATTGAGGTGCAGTGCCAGGACAGACACACACTGCGCTATAAAATGTACAAACACCCAGTGTCAGACACACAGCATGCACCCACTGTTAGGCGCACACACACACACACACACACACACACACACTGTCACACACACACACACTGTCACACACAGAATGCATCCACTGTCACATACACACACATCGCACACTGCGGGTCCAGGTGTCGGACATCTACTGCTACACCCCATTCCCAGTCTAACCTGCTGCAGCTGTCAAGCGCGGGGCGGAGGGGGTCTCCGAGTGCGGCTCCTGCGTGAGGAAGGGTGAGTAGCGCGGCCGGGTCCCAGTGCTGCTGCTGTGCTTGAATGTGAAGAGCGGGCGGAAGTGTCATGCCCAGCCACATTTCTAGCGCGGCTTCCGTCTGAGACCGGGTCAGAGGTCTGTCTTTGCAGTGCACAGGAGCCCGTCTCTGGGACCCCGTGCTGCGGCAATTAAAAAATGTGTTTAAAAAAAAAAAAAAAACGAACAGTCACTTCACCAATAGCAGTGCCACGGTGACGGTCAGGGACGTGCTTTCTGCCTATATGAAAGCACGCCCTTGTCACTGTGACAGCACCAATGTGCCCAATCACTTCTGCCTCAGTGACAGGGGTGTGCTTTCATATAGGCAGAAAGCACGTCCCTGTCACTGAGGCACTGCCACAGGTGCCGTATCTACAGCTTTTTTTAATGGGCTTTTACAGCCCGGAGCTCAGCCCTGCCCACTGCCCGCCCCTGTGTCTGCTGCTTTAGTATAGACAGCGGGAGGCATCGCTCTTGATGCCTCCTTAGCTAATTAAAAAAAAGAAAGAGTAAAAATGATTATAATAATACAAAGCATATACTTATGACACATAATATGTGTCATAAGTATTTTCTTTGACTTGTATTATTATATTAATCATTAATGACAGGGGAGGCTCTGCCTCCCCTGCCTCCCCTGACTGCACGTCCCTGCTTTTTACCCGTTTGCAAGTACTGGCTATTTGTAACCGGTAAATGCAGACTGGCGCTTTCACACTGCAGCTCTAAAATGTTTAAAAGGCTAAAAAAACAGCAATATACCGATTAAGAGCTGCAGTGTGAAAGGGGTATTATATTATGTTGTTTTAGTTTTATCTTTTGATGTATGTAAATGTGTTGATGCACATTTTCTATTGCTATGTAAAAGTGTTTTTTAACATACATTACCTTTTGGGAATTGTTGCTTAAGTGCTACTTTTGTTTTATTACTATTATGCTACTTGATGATTCTAAATGATTGTCTCTATTTTCTTTACCTTCCTATAGACTGTAAACAATACCGCACTTGGTTTTAGTGGAATTGGACTTACACAGTATGATGTAAGTCCCATTTGAAGTTCCCTTTTTTTACCCCATATCTGTCTGTGGCCAAGCAGAACATTTCTGTTTCTTAAGGGGGTCATTTTTCAAAGCATGGAGAGAGCTAAAGTGGGTAGATATAAAGCACTGCCTTGTCTGCTTCTGATTGTCACTTTACAGAATGTGTTTGACAAAAATTACAATAAGAAACTGATTAGTGCTTTATCTCTCTCCAGTTTATCTCTCTCCATGCTTTGATACCCCCCCCTCTCTTAATGTGGAAAAACTTGTTGAGATGAACAGCTCTAGATGCAACACAGACATATATATATATATATATATATATATATATATATATATATATATATATATATATATATATATATATATATATATAGCATTTATTGGTTATTTTGGAATTGTGCAATCTTCCAGATTTAAAATATGAGATCTAGACTCACAACATTGCCAGCGGGGCATAACCAGCTGCGGAAATGGCTGCTGTGTGTATACAGTACGGCTGACCACCCAGCAGCACAATGCAGGGATGCTCTCCTTTCTAAGCCTCTGTGTCTGCAGGTGTGTAATAATACACCCTGCCAATAGGATCACACATTGCAATGCAATCCTTGGCGGCAACATCCTGCGATCTGTGATAAATGAGCCCCATAATCTTCATGCGCTCCCTGAAATCTTACCTCTTTAGGCAAGCTTGTCAAATTCCAGAACCACCCAGATAACCTCTGTAAGCTGCCCTACCCAATAACACCCCTGCTATAAAGTCCACACATCACGACATATGTTCTGTTATATCAATGCCCATTTCCCTTGTGAGCAGGACCTGTTTTGTTCCAAAATGTGAATTGCAATGCAGAAGATAGTTAGGCTGTGTACACATATAAAGATGTATCTGTCCGATCTATCTGGTGGGAACAAAAATCTGGAAATGTATTGGAGCAAAAAAGAAAACTATCAAAAATGTGCTCCCAAAGACTGGAAAACAGGCAATGGTCAGTCAGACAAATCTGATTTAACAAATGTATCCAATCAATAGTTTTGACTGTTTTCCAGCATTTGAGAGCAAATTTTTGATAGTCATTTGCTCCCATACATTTCCAGGTTTTTGTTCTCACCAGATTGGACAGATAAATCTTTAGGTGTATACCCAGCCTAGATAGATAAATGAATCCGATCAATCGATCAAAACATTTACTCAATATGTTCCTGTAACAACTAGAATGTATGAAATATATACTGCACAAAATTCTCAGCTAACAATGAGCCCCTTCTGTCTTCATAGCCATCACACCTTGTGTCCAGCATCTATTCTCATGTAATGACCATGCCAGAAGAGACACCAGGAAGCCAGAAAACAAAAGAGACATTAGAGAGAGAGTGCAACAATACACTACAGGTGAGTTTTCATTTTGAACATTTGTACATCATTTGCATGCAATTCAGTGGTGGTAGATACACTTACGCAATGGAATTGAATTGTAATGCACTAATGTATGATTATGTAGCGTGTTATACCACTTTAAAGCAGTTGTTACACATTACAACAGTGATAAGCATTCTGATACACTTAGAGGGTGTATGAGCTACCCTCTAATCCGGGATGGGGAACCTTCAGCCCTCCAGCTGTTGTTGAACTACACATCCCAGCATGCCCTGCAACAGTTTTAGCATGGCGAAATAGCAAAACTGTTGCAGGGCATGCTGGGATGTGTAGTTCAACAACAGCTGGAGGGCCGAAGGTTCCCCGTCCCTGCTCTAATCTATAAAAAGGCTGCACTTTACCCTTAATCATAGTAATAAGCAGGGACAGCTCCTATCTGTTTAGTTTGGGAGGTCTGCAATGTGTACATGGACACAAAACCAAACCACCATTTTGGGACTCAGGGCCAATGCAAGGTTTTCCAGCACCCTAGGCAACGCTTCAGCTTACTGCTCCCACCACAACCCACACACCAATACTGACTTTCCAGGATGTGAAAGTGTGGAGGTGGCATCTTAGAAGTTCAACACCTGTCATTTGTATTAAGTTCTATACGGATACCTCTCTGAGTCACCCATAATGTTGTGATAGACTCAGGGGTGCCCTCCAGATTCTGGTGAATTAGCAGAAGAGTGACTTCCTGTTACAGGCTGTAGCCACAGCTTGTCTTGTGTTTGTTGCTGTTTATACCTGAAATTCAGGTTTTCTTATGTATTCTTTGTTTTGAAAAACCTGGATATTGGACCCCTCATCAAGACGGGTGTATTGTTACGAGCCACCTCTGGCAGATCAGTGTAACTACAGCCTGATTCCTTTATGCGTTCTGTGTGCCATTTCAGCTGCTTCAAAATTAGCCCATTACCGCTATATGTCAGCCTGCAGTGTCTGTCAGGTGTTTAGCTGCACTCACCTGTCACATAATTATACCATCAGCACTCTGCCTGTGTGTCTGGCTGTCCACCTGCGGTGATTAGGAGGCTTGTTCTTTTTGGTGGTTCTCATTGGGAGTTGCTCTTTATATTTTCCAGCCTGTCCTAAACATTATGCTGGTAAAATGCAGTCTATCCTGACAAAGTCTGATGACTTTTGTTTCCCTGTCTGTATAGAACTGTTTTTAACAGTTTTTGTTTTCCTGTCCTTATAGAACTGATCCTGTATTTGCTCAATTAAGAGCTTCAATTTGTGTACGGTCTGCTACTGGATATGCTTGATCAGCCCAGACTCTTTTTTTTTCATTTAGTTATTTGTGTAGCTATTAGTGGCTACTTCTGTCTGTTTGCCCGGTCCTGTTATTGTCCCGTCTGTGTCATTTTAGCATCTGTTCTGCTTTTCTGGATTCCATAGTAAGTCTGTTTGTCTGCCAATGTGTTACTGGTACTAATCCACATTTGCGGTTATTCCTGCATTCTGAGTGTGTGTCTGTCTGTATATTTGTACCAGCTTAGCTCCACAGTCCGGTACAGCAGTCTGCCTGCCAGTAAACAGTAATGTCCCTCAGTACTGTATGCAGATACTCATATGCTATTAACGGCCGTGTACACTACACCTTGGCCATTGTGGTCCACTACCCTGTACATATACGCTACATCTACTGTACAGTGATGCTTGTGTCCACCATCCGTCACAGTGGCCCGTGCCAGGCACAACTGGTAGTGTGCTTAAGTGTACTGTTTGTCTTGTGTATCTGGTCCTTCCTCCTGTGTCCCTGCCTGACTCCAGTCCTGCTTTCCCTGCCTTGCCCAGCCTCCGATAGCAGCCTTGTCCTTGTTTAGGCATGGGGGGTATCCAAGTACTGGGGGGGACCTAATTCTCCTGGTTAAGGCAGCTGCTATAGGTGAAGTCTTCGGCTGCAGGAGGCTAAAAAAACCGATGGGCAAAGTGCAACAGTGTCACCAATAATACCTTGGTGGCAATCCTAACCCTTCACATAGACCAGCAGTCTGTGTATCGGTCTATGAATTTGTGTGCTCTTCCCTTTGGCAAAATCTATACGTTTGCTAGTACCACAGTATAATGCTGGCAGGGTTACTGTTAATAGGTCAATAGGTGTAATAGGTCGAGCATTAGACTTGTGCAAAAGGTCACCATGGTCAAAATGTAAAAGGTGGACAGTGCTTAAGTTCAGAAGGTTCAAAAGTCGACAGGTTCATATGGTTGACATGGCAATAGTCAACATACATATGAAACACAAAAGGTTTTTTTTTTTCCAAAATTTACCATCCATCATTTTCCATGTTGACCTACTGACCGTGTTGATTTTTTGACCTACTTCATGTTGACACACAATCACACGTGAAGACATTCAAGAAACTATTTTTCAAGAACCAATCCCTGTCATAAGCAGCAATTAAGTACTCAAGACTTTCAGAATGTAGATTAATACAGGTGGACCTCGGTACCCTCTGTTTCTAACCCTCGTCCTTGTTGTAGATTACATTATATAACAGTCTCCTTTTTTTTTTCTTTTAGAATGGACCACAAGTGATAAAACATGGGCATAATAGGGTATGCATCTATAAATTTATTATATTTTAAATGTAAATATATTCTGTTCTCTGTGTTTTAAGAATTGTTTGGTGATCCAATTTTTTTTTCTCAGAAATGGCTATTAAGACTGGAGATAAAATTAGGATAGATTCTGATACTTACAGGGTATATGAGCTATCCTGTAACCAATAAAAAGGCTGCACATTGCACTTTATCATAGTATAAGCAGGGAAAGTTCCTACAGTGTCTGTTTAGCTTGGGAGTCTGCAATTGTGCACATGTAAACCAAAACCAAACCACCATCTAGGGACTGAACACCCAGCCACACCTCTGGAAGCTGTGCAAGGCTGGTGAATTAGCAGAGGAGTGTCTTCCCATAGACTACTATTCTGTGTATCTGTCTATGAGGGAAATTTACGAAGATGGGAAGTCTTCTTCTCATGGGATGTTGCTTTGGGAAAGCAATCAGAATCTACTTATTTATTTAGCACTTTCTAGAAGATGATAATAGATAGTATCTGATTGTTTGTCCATAGCAACATCCCATCTTATATAGAACTCCCATCTTAGTAAATTTCGCCTATGTATTTGTGTGCTTTTCCCTTTGGCAAAATCTACGCAAGTTTACTGGTATCACAGTATAACATCTTGATGATGGACTACTATCTAAATGTACTATCTAATGTAATTATATCTCACCAGTAGTTTGTGTTGTTATTATTTCTAGACCGGATGCTATTGTCATTACTGGTGTTAAAGCAGGACACCATGTTACCAATGTTAATGCATTTGAACATTGTTCTGTAACACCTAAATGTCTGGCATGATCCCCTTGAGTTCACTATTATGACAATGATTGTTATGGCGAGTGCAGCGGTAGCAAATCCAGGCACCTTGCTTGAAGTGTTGCAAGTAAAGCGAGCCGATAAGGAAACACCATCCATTAGTTTGGTTTACATATGTTTGACTACACAAAATGCCACAAAAAACTTGTGTTGACCATTCCCATGTCAACCTTTTGTACCTGTTGAACTTTTGTGGTGTCTACCATTTTTCATCTCAACCTGTTGACGATATAAGGTTGAGCTATTTTTAGCCGCCCCAATGATCTACACCTGTTCTGCATTGAGCTGGAAAAGACATATTCAAAAAAACAATTCTTCATGAACCAATCACTGTCATAAGCAGCCATCCGCTATTACTTACACAAGGTTTTCATATTTAACAATGCATTAATGGAGATGGACCTCTGTACCACTGTCTCTAACCCTTATACTTATTACTTTTTCTTTTAGAATGGATCACAAGTGATACAACATAGTCATAAAAAGGTATGCATCTATACATGTCTTATATTTTAGGTGTAAATATATGTTCTCAATATTTTCAAAATTGTTAATCAATCAGATTTTCTTTCTCAGAAATATCTATTTAGTCTTTTTTTCTATGGTCTTGGTCTCAATAAAAAGGTTGAACTTAGCCAGGGGCTTGTGTAACATAAACTAACAAAGAGGGTGAGCTTCTATGTATGTACAGTATGTATGTACTGTATGTCAGAAATTATCAGTTTATAGCTAATATACTATGGGCCACATCCCCTCTTCTGTTCTTTAGAAAGTTTAAAACAGGCATGTCCAACGTTGGCCCTCCAGATGTTGTGAAACTACACATCCCAGCATGCTTTGCAATAATTTTAGCATGCTCTAATAGCAAAACTGTGGCAAAGCATGCTGGGATGTGTAGTTTCAAAACATCTGGAGGGCCAATGTTGGACATGCCTGGTTTAAAATGTCTCACCCTAAATGTGTTCTCCTGGTAGTAGTCACTTTAATAAAAAGTCTTTTAGTAGAATGAAATATAGAAATAAAGAAAAGAAAATCAAAAGTAGGGCCATTAAGTACTAAAGAAAATGATTAAAAAAGGGAAGCCATCATTGGGATGCTGGCAGAAAAAATACAGCCACTAGAATCTCGTCCGGCAGCAACAACGGCGCCAGAATCCCAACATCAGTGGAGATGCTTATGCCAGAATCCTGACAGCCGGCTTTCCTATCAAGTATTCAGGGTGTTGTAGTGCTAAGCAGGGGGTGGGGGTTGGCGGTGGCAGGTTAGGTTTAGGAACTAGGGTGGACATAGGGTTAGGTAGTTGGAGGAGGGAAGATTTGGGTTAGACTGTGGGGTCAAAGGAGGGTTAGGCTGCAGGTAGGGAGGGACAGTATTAGGGGGGTTGTGGGAGAGGAAAAGTATCCTTACCCAGCCCCTGTCGGGACACTGTTAAGTGGAATGCAGATGTTGGTCTATTGACCACCAATATCTAATCCACTGGTCACGCGGATTCCCTATAAACATGCCTAAAAAATGCAGCCCATTTTCTAGAACTATTCATGTAAGCAAAGGTTTTATTTTCATTTACATCTTAGATTTACTTTTGCTGCAATAAAATATAACCTATAAATGTATGTTTCTTTTCTTTTTTTTACAGAACAAGAAACATACTAAAGAACTGTGTATGCAAATATTTGCTCTTAAAGAGCTATGGAGAATTTTTGTAGCGCATCCTAAAAAGCATAACAACCATTGTGCTTAGAATCTGAAGACATACAGAATTAAATACACTTTGTATTTTTGCCTTTATGTTAAAATATTGTACTAGAAATTCTAGATATTTAAACCTGGTTTAAGCAGAAAGTAGCTTCATAATGGTTAGTACTTTTTATCATTTATTTGTATCTATGATCTAGTGTAAGCTTTGGAAGTTACTGCCAGAGGCAGCAGCAAAGTAGATTTATTTTTATAAAGATTTTTATTTGGTATTCCAAATTTACACAATTGTATTGACTACATTGGTTAAGATTATATTACTATATATTGTATGTGCATACAGATAGAATCTATCAAATGCATTACTCTCTCTGCTGCTGGAGCAAATGTTGATTGTACTGTAGATTGCCTGTTCAGTCTTCTGGTTTAGAATGTACATCTGGTAATGTATGGGTGCAAATGACCATTTACTCCCAAAAGCTGGAATATGGGCAAAAATGGAATTAAACAATTTGCCTGAACATCCATTTTTGTCTGTTTTCCATTGTTTGTGGTGGCAGAAATTCTCAATTGTCATTTGCTCTCATACGCTACCAGGTTTTCATTCCAACAAGCAAGATTGGACAGATAATCTTATCATGTGTATCCAGATTTAGCTATTGTTTGGTAAATTTGGAATCACAAATTGCACTATTTTGCTATTATTCTTTCATCAGTTGACCAGTACAGCCATGATGGCTTCCATTTATTTGAACCATGCAAACCAGTGCAAAGTTAAACACTAAAATTATAATGTATATACAAATGTATTACCAAATTCTTTATAAACTCTAGGACAGGACTGGCCAAACCTTTCATTCATTGATAACCAACACATTCTACAGATCCATAGGTGGCCTCGAAAACCTGAACTGTTGGTACATCTTGAGGTCCGGTTTGGCCAACCCTGCTCTAGACCATTCTGTAGTCCTTAAATTTGGTGTTCTGTCTCCAGACTGTGCTGACAGCTATACATATTCCTAATTCATGTACTGTATTGTTATATTACTAATTATTTCAGAAGCATATCTGAATATGTTCTCAGGAAACAAGGTTCTCAGTATTGACTCTTTTATAGTAATTGAAATCTCTTATTTTATAAGTTTATAACATTGCTACAATGCTTTACTTCTGTATGACAATAGCCCGACTCACAGATCTATGTGCGTGTGCACTGAACATTTGATTTCCTTATTACTAATAACTGCCAATTTATGCTGCCAAAACTATGGCGCAATCTTGTTGGGCTAGGTAGTTTCAGTTTGTAAACTGTACATATTATGAGCTAGATCTTATTTATCCACTAAGTTTTAGGGCAGCAATTCTAAAAACACAACACTACATAGAATAAAACTATATTTTAGTCCCAGTGGTTTATTAATGTTTCTTATTTGCACTGTTGAAGTCTCACCATGAATGGAGACGGAAGATTTTGTTTTGTATTACCAGTGACTCGAGAAATTAGTAATGATAGCCCACTGCAGTAATGTATTTACTATTCAGTTCACTATTTTAAAGTGAACTTCATTGCCAATGTGGGGTATTACAGTATGTCTTTGTTGCGAAGCTTTTGTCTGCATATTAGATGCCCATGTGATGACTACTGTTTTTTACTACCGTGTTTTATAACTAGAGTACTGTATGTACAGTGTACTGAAACATTGGGATCTACCCAAAGATCTGATTGCAGTACAAATTTGTTCTCAAAAAGGGCAAAACCATGTGTACTGCAGGTGGGGCAGATGTAACATGCATAGAGAGAGTTAGATTTGTGTGAGTTATTTTGTTTCTGTGCAGGGTAAATACTGGCTGCATTATTTTTACACTGCAATTTAGATTTCAGTTTCAACACACCCCAACCAAATTTAAATCTCTGCACATGTTACATCTGCCCCACCTGTAGTGCACATGGTTTTGCCCATTTTGAGAACAAATTTGTACTGCAATCAGATCTGAATAAGGGCCCAAGTCTCATTCCTATTGTTTGTTTTAATTTTTTTATGTCAATAGAGATGTATGTAATTGTGTGTACACACGGCAGATATGCCGTGCTATGCGAGTCCCGATGCGATCAGATCGTATCGGGACTCGCATAGCACGGCATGCTGCAGAGGCACAATTTTGACTATATAATGCAGATCTGCACTATATAGTCTTGCCTGCCCTAACTATTTGGCTGCCGATTTGCGCTCACACGGAAGCATGCATTGGGCTCGCAAGCCCTAAAAAAACCACACAATCAGCATACGATTTTTTTTAACACCAAATTTAACAACATTGTTTTAAAAGTTCACATTCCACTTCACCATGAAAAGATGGCGACACACGGCGAAAATCACTTAGAAAGCAATTCGCCATCTTCTCATTGAATACACTCAAGGCGAATCACATTGAAAAACCACAGCGAGTTGCGAAGAGTATCAGACAGTGAATTGTCCATCATTCACTGTTCACCGTCTGCGAAAAGTGCACGTTGAATTCACTTTGACACAAAAAATCACCTCCCAAAGTGAAAATAGCACAATTGGCCTAATTGAATACTGCCCAAAGCCTCATTCCCATGCCACTAGCATTAAATGCCGGTTGTATACAACTTTGTTACATGCACATGGACAGTATGAATAGAGAGTGTTTAACACCATTACAAGGGGAGCTACATGTGTATTAGCCAAGTGAACCTGGAACCTTTAATCAGGCCCTGTTTGCTCAGTAAAGGATGGTATTACCCAGTCTGTATACCCGAAGATGTATTTAACTTTATTATGTTAAAACAAATGGAATGACTATTAATTAAAATTTTAGATGCCCAGTTGGGGTTGCTGAGAACATTTGATGTTATTTAAAATGTGCATTTTACAGCCATAAAGATTGCATCGAAAATAAATGTCATGTGATTTTTGAGGACACTGTTAAAATCATGCACTATAAGCTATACATATGTACAATGTTTAAATTGAAATACTTTCCATTTTACTGTATTTTCCTGTTTTTATAATAAAATCATTTTACATTTCTAGACCTGGTTGATCTTTGTTTATTTAATATTGATGATAATACATTCTTTGAAAAAAAACATCACAACGCAGCCTGTTTGTGGGGTATAGAGTGACTCTAGTAAACTAAGACGTGGCACTTGGATGAAAAAAACCAATCAATGGTACTTGTTTCCTAGCACGGCGCCTACGATTTAAATCTTATGCCATCGTTTTGATCGCATGCGATGTGATCAAAACGATTTTTTAATTGTACAGGCACCCTGATGGGTGATTACTATGTTATATGCACCCCCATTGTTAACACCACCCCCACCATGAACGCCAACCCGAAGTGTGGCGAGCGCAGCGAGCCCGCGTCCTCCGACCTTTTCATACCCCCACTATCCACGTCCGCGTGGAGTTGATTTTATATAGTGTGGCGAGCACAGCGAGCATGAGTTCACATGTATTCCGCGTCCCCGCACGGGGCTCGCTGCGCTCGCCACACTATTTATAATCAACTCCACGCCGACGTGGATAGTGGGGGTATGAAAAGGTCGGAGGACGCGTACCGCTGCGCTCACCACGCTTCGGGTTGGCGTTGATAGTGGGGGTGCATTTACATTGTACAGGCACCCTGATGGGTGATTACTATTACAAATCGCATCGCATGCCATTGTAATGGCATGCGATGCGACGCGATATTAAAATTGTACAGTTCGCCTCTCAGAACCCGAAAATCGGGTCCCATCGCATACCTTAATTAGTGGTATGCAATCGCATAAGATGGGTGTCGTGCTACGAAACAAGTACCCAATCAATTTATTAACACAATTAGAATGCTCATAAGAATAAAAATATAAACATAAGATCAAATAAAACAATTGTGACTCAGACCATAAAAGAACAATAAATGTTGTAATCAGTATACGGTTCCTAGTATGCCACCAATAATAATTCAATGAACGTCAAAGAGAAAAGCAAATGAAATTTGTATAATATATGCCCACAGTGGGTCAATAGTTACCCAATACTGCTAGAGGTTTAGGATCCAGTAGGATAGCATTGCAGCATCGTCATCCTCAGTATGTGCAGTACAGTGTCTACCTGGTCACAATTGTAATCCTGGGGTAAATGACAAGCTGTGGTGTTCACCATATAGCTTGTGGGCTGATGAAAATAAGCAGCAATGTGAAACCAGATGATGGAAGGCTGGCTGGTCCGGGTAGATTGCAATCACTGATAATTGTAATAAAGGTCTGGTCCTGTGGCCTCTGATGCATTTCGCTGTTTAGGGGTACAGCTTTATCAAAGGTGTTGGTAAGACTGTCCACGATGGGGTTTATAGACCAATATGCAGATGATAAAATCTCAGCACCTGTGCATGGTGATCATACAATTTACAAATACACACATACATCAAAAAGCAGAAAAATAAAGCTAATTTATGGTTCACAAATATCTATGTATTTCTGAAAAACGAGGTTCAGAAAGGTCTTATTTTTAGCTTAAAAGAAAAATACTAATCCCATAGGAACCAATCAGATTGGAGGTGCAGGGCTATGAGTTGACAAATTCCCTATACATAGTTTAGGATTCCATGGAAACGGGCTAGTGGCCAATCAGTGTGAATAAAACTCTGATCACGTGATAGTCACATGGTCCTATGCGGGCCTTGTAGTTTGTGCCTCGATGTTAAACACCAAAGCATGTAGCTGGCGTGCGGGCCACACCTCGCTCTGGTACTTAGCCAAGATCCGTCATTGCTCCGGGGACCAGACTGTCGCTCTCTGGTGCACGTCTGATGTCATCTTGTAGCGCACATCGGAGCAATAGTTTGTATGTGTGGTCTCCCGGGTAAAGAAACCCACGTCACTGCAACCAAAGCCCATATAAACATATAAGGGGACATGTTACACTTTTCTAGGGGAACTGCAGATATATGAAAATATCAGTGGGGTTTAATAAGGTAGATATTATTAATGGAAACATAGTTTATAAACAACCTTAACATAGTGAGCATAAAGTTAATTAAGACAATAATTACAGCTACCAATAAGAAAGAGGCATAGGAACCTAAACGGCTATACAACTAACTATCTAATAACGGGGCACAGATTTAATGTAAATTTAGATAAAAAAAAAAAAAGAAAATAATAAAAAATAATAGTGCCTGCTAACGCTACTAAGGTAGCAACTTTTTCCTTTAGAGTGACTCTGTTTATTAATTCACATTTTAAACTAGAGTGTGAGTGGGTAAAGCGTTCTTCCAACCCGCAGGCTTGGGGCTGTTAGATGCATTAGCCAAATATAATACAAGGGCTATATGGAGATTCAAAGTTCTGCTGACAATGACATATTCCCACATCTATTATGTGAACAATGGGGATTATTCAGATTTAATCATTGTAGTACGAATTTGCAATCCTAAAGATTGTCAGCTGACTGCGCATGCGTATGGGTTGTAGCGCAAGACCAAGTAGCAACAAAAAACAGCTATGGATATATTTGCAATCTCCTGCAGTTTGACTGCCAGGAAGTCGTGGTTTAGGGGAGTACCAGAAAAAATGTAGGCAAGCCCAATCATTTTCATGGAGGGTCTGACGTCAGCTCCATCCTCGACCAGTCTCCGTCGCTGTCGCACAGTTGTCGAAGGGTCAGTTACGCACTCTTGCACAGACTGGAAAAAAAATAATTTGATTCTGAATGATTTTTCCAGTCTGTGCAAGTGTACGTAACTGACACCCCCACCCCCACAAACGTAACCAGCACTGGGCTCTTTGAGCTGGTCCTGGATCCAGAAATATGCGGAGGAAAAATAACTGAGGTTCCTCTGTATTTTCAAAACCAGCACTGGGCTCTTGGACCAGTATTGGTTCCAAAAATGCAAGGGACAAAAGAGGTTCACTGAATTTTTAAACCAGCACCGGGCCCCACCAGTCAGCAGTGTAATGCCACAGCTGGCGAACACTTTTAATGTAACATCCTACGGCCATGGCAGTATCTCTTTGACTGGTCAGCCATAGACAGGGTCCCTGGGGGAGTGGGGACCCCCAATAAAGGCACCCCCAGGCCATCCAAGGCAATGGCTGAAGGCCAGGGCTATCCCCGGCACCCCATGGCAGTGAATGCCAAGTTGATAGCTTTTGGTGTTAAAAAAGAAAACTGGATTCTGCTGTCTCCCCTGCATGCAGGCACTTGGAAATTACAAGTACCTGCATTCAGGGCCATCTGGGACTTGTAGTTCCACAGCAGAAACAATAGTAAAATAAAAACAAATACACACAGTAGAAAGTATCATTTTACTTACATACATAAATAAATAAATGGTTCGATCGGGTCTGAAAAATCGGTCGCATCGCATGATTCGACCCGATTTTTACATTGGATCCAATGTTAAATGGTCCCTGAGACCCGATTTTACATTGGAACCAATGTTAAATGCCCCCCAGACCCGATTTTTCATTGTATACCCACCCTGATGGTTAATTATTAGGTCAAATGCCCCCCCATTGTTAACGCCACCCCACGATCAACATCAACCCGTGGAGTTGATTTTATTTAGTTTGGCGAGCGCAGAGAGCCACCGAGCCCGAAGCGCGGTGAGCGGACGCGGAATACGAGCCCCACGATGTCAGAGCGTGGGGAAGGTTGGAAGGTCATGTGCACAAAGCGCGGCATGTGACAGGGGAGGCTGGAGCCAGAGGAGCTCCTGAATATACTGTCTGACTCGAGTCCTGCCCTGTAAGTGCAATTTTTTTCTGCCCTGCTTGTCTTAATACTAAATTGTTCTCCATATATATGTATATATGTGCCTTCATCATTGGATTATCAATATATAGATATATATCTATAGATATATTGATATATATATATCTCAAATTATATATATATATATATATATATATCTATATCTATAGATATATATATATATCTATAGATATATATCTATATATTGATAATCCAATGAAAAAAAACACACTAGCAATTATGCAGAAATGACTGTATTAGCACCTAGCACTTGCAGGGTCTCCCCCGTCCTCAGGGCGATACAGCATAAATACTGTATACACTCAAAAAGACATTCAATTTCCCATATAAATACCCCCACTGTAGTCTCCGCTGGGCACCTGGGTCCATCCTACTAAAAGTGCTTGGCACCATACTTCCCGTATGGCGCACAGTAGGAAGTCAGGGCACACTCGCATTCATTCCACTGCTCCCCCTCTGCGTTCCACTGGCTGGCAGTACCCAGCTCATGACAGGCGGATCCATGGCACAAAGCTGTAACAGAAGAGGCGATTTTAGACCCCAGTGAATGAGTGCCGTGGATCCGCTTTTATGATGTAGCTTGGTACTGCCGGCATGTGGAACGTGGAGGGTGATCAGTGGAACACAGGTGAGTGTGTCCTTACTTCCTATTGGAAGTACGGTGCAAAGCACTTCCGGTAGGTCGGACCCGGGAGCCCGGCGGGGATGGAGAGATGGGACTACAGTGGGGGTATTTATAGGGGTAAGTGAATATCTTTTTGTGTGTATATTTATGCTGTATCGCCCTGAGGACAAGGGAGACCCTGAAAGGCGCTAGGCGCTAATACAGTAATTTCTGCATAATTCCTTGTGTGCCTCCTTCATTGGATTATCTGTACAGACTTCTGGAGTACACCAGTTCCACTACCTTGGAAAGGTGGAGTGCCGACATAATAGTGGACTCACTCAGGACAAAATATGCGCTGACACTTGGAGACTAGGTTATACGTCTCCAAGTGTCAGCGCATATTTTGTCCTGAGTGCCGCACCTCCTACAGCGTCTGCAAATTGTTTTAGTGAGGGCACCGGAATCGCTGTTAATTTCGTTGGGAGTGCCGTACCACCCACACACTATATATATATAGGCATGGGCAGGTGTGGTGCGGCACTCTCGGCATAATAAGACACACTTAGTCAGCTTGTGGTCAACGTTTCAATTTTATGAAAAAAATTGTCATCAGGATACAGTGAGCAAACAACAGTGAGTTTAAATAGGTACAAAACAAGGTGTGTCGGATGAGGGGGGTGTGGAGACACGCCCTCAAAGGTAAGAGCTGACATCATACAGAATGGCGTCGGCAAACAGTGACGAGCTGGTTACTGTGGAAACAAGTATACACAATAAAGATGCGTGCAATAACAAACATTAGGAAACAGTTACATAATTCAATACAATAAAATAACAGATAATGGCATGAGGGTAACAATTGGACAGTAATAGAAAGTTAAGGTCAGAGCAAGTATACATTCAGCGAAAGATAGAAAAAGCAATTTGCTCATTTAACCCCCGGGGAGCAATAACACCAAGACGGTGTATCCAGCGGGCTTCACACTGAAGCAATCTTAGGGCGCGATCACCGCCCCTAATAGATACAGGTATACAAATCGATCATGCGATATCGAAGGCTGGCTAATGGATGTTTAAATTCAGCTTTTACCTGAGCTGAGTGCATGCCTAATGGAACACCTATGCATGGCCATGCGTTCCTTAAACATACGTGTAGTTTTACCAATGTATTGTAAACTACATGGACAAATGATTTGATATACAACGTATGTAGAAGTACAAGTAAAATGATGCTGGATTTTAAATTGATGACCAGTGTGTGGATGACAAAATGTGTCACCGGTTAATAAAAATTGACATGTGACACATGTACATTTAAAACATCCTTTTCTGATAGGTGTTAACCAGTTACGGTCAGGGGTCACAGGTTGGAATATCACATTGGTCTTCACTAATTTGTCACGCAAATTACTACCCCTGGAGAAACAGGGCATAATGCGCTTGTTAGCGAATGGTAGTGACTTATCATTTTGTAAAATAGGCCACGATAACTCTAGTGATGGCAGGAGAGTTGACATAAAATTTGTTGACCCAGGGAATGACGGCATTGGTAGTGTCGACTTTACTTTTGGGGGTAAGTAATGATATACGATCTAGGTTCATCACCTTCTGTTTACACACTTGTAAATGCTTTAGATCATAACCCCTCTTGCATAGTCTGACTATCAAATCGTCAATTTGATCAGAACATGTCGCTAAGGGCCTTATTTTGGTTCATTCTTTCTGACAAAATCCTTCTTAGATGGACAAAACCATGTGCACTGCAGGGGGGGCAGATGTAACATGTGCAGAGAGAATTAGATTTGGGTGAGTAATTTTGTTTCTGTGCAGGGAAAATACTGACTGCTTTATTTTTACACTGCAATATAGATCTCACTTTGAAGTAAAACCCCACCCAAATCTAATTCTCTCTGCACAAGTTACATCTGCCCCACCCGCAGTGCACATGGTTTTGCCCATCTAAGAAGGATTTTGTCAGAAAGAATGAACCAAAATAAGGCCCTAAGTCACTATTGATCCGTCTAAACCTAATCATCTGGGAGTACGGTAGTCCTCTAACCAGTGACTTAGGGTGACAGCTCTGCGGTTGCAGGAAGGTGTTTCGGTCAGTCTCCTTCATATAAACGCTGGTAACTATTTTGTTGCCGTTTTTGGCCACATTTACATCAAGAAAGTGCACCCGTTCGGTGTCAATTTCATAGGTGAACTTAATCGTGCTGTCAGATTTATTGTGGTTGTCAATAGTGTTGGTCAGAGACAGACGGTCACCCCCCCATATCAAAAACAGGTCGTCGATAAAGCGCTTAAAGAAAATAATGTCATTAGCTACAGCAGGATCTGAAAAGAAAACATCGATCTCAACAATAAACATAAAAATATTGGCATACGCCGGTGCCACCGATGAACCCATAGAGCAGCCTTGTATTCGCAAATAATAGACATTGTTATAGATGAAGAAATTATTGCGCAGAATCAACTCCAATAAAGAAATAATAAAGTCAATTTTATCACTTGAAAAATCACTATGATGCACTAGAAAACGTCTTGTGGCAGTTAACCCCTGGTCGTGGGGGATCATGGTGTACAAATTGACTACGTCAATAGTTGCCAGTAGACTGTGAGCTGGTAACGATGAGAAATTATGCAATTGATTTAACAGCGTCATAGTGTCAAGTAAAAAGGTGGGTTGTACCTGGACTAAGGGTTGGAGTAGGCTGTCCAATAAGGTTGCGGTAGGCTGTAGCAGGGATCCTTCTGCCGACACGATTGGGCGACCCGGTGGGGGATTGATCCCCTTATGGATCTTCGGTAACGTGTAGAAGATCGGTGTAGTAGGAAAAGCTGGTGTCAGGATTTCTTTAATGGCTGTAGTGATGACATTTGAGTCGACGCCTCTTTGTAGGTTAACATCTTCTTGACCTCATTGGTGGGATTACGAGGCAACTTGCGATATGTGGAAGTGTCAGATAGATGACGCATTACTTCAATGTGATAGTCCTGAATGTCCTGTAGGACAATGGCCCCACCTTTGTCCGCCGGGCGGATAATAAGGTTGGAATTATTACACAGACTACTCAAGGCAATCCTTTCATCTTTTGTCAAATTCGGGTGGGTTCTTTCCGCCTGTGCGATCACTTCAGGAATTTCCTGATCAATGATACGAGCAAAAGTTTTGATGCTAGCATTGGTAGAAATAGGCTCGAAACTGGATTTAGCACTAAACTTCTTGATAGCTGGTGGCACCTGCACTGGAGGACTAGAATTAGATGTATTGTTGGCAAAGTATTCTTTGAGTTTGAGATTTCGAATTAGATGATGTTTCTCGACTTGCCACTGGAAATCTTGGAAGGGAACTGATGGAATGAAGGAGAGACCGTGGTTCAATAGCTTGGTTTCACTGCGAGACAGTTCATGGGATGATAAATTGAATATTAATTGTTCTTGTTGGCAGGTGGGTGCCCTCTTTTGCCTTTTGTTTTGGTGGCCTCTTCTAGTGCGCCTCCTTTTGCGGCGGTGGAGATCGGAGCTTTGATATGACGGGTGGTCACCCCTAAAGGGATGACTTCAGCACGAGTCGGCTCAATGTCACTGTTGGAACTACCATGTTCCTGAGAGGAGTCTGTGTCAAAGCGATTGGAGCCCTTCTTTTTATTAAAGGGTTTATTCCTCCTGAAAAATGGACGCTTGGGGTTATCACCAGAATTACCCGCCAGCCATCGATAGACGGTGTGGCGGTCGTAGTCACCTTGCACTTTGACCAGTTTTTCTTTTTTATATTGGATGAGGTGTCTCTTATAGACAGCAATCTGGTTTTTCAAGCGATCCAACCAGTCAATCTCGGTGTCGGCAGTAAGGGTGTTGATATGGATTTTTTCAAATGCTGTAATTTTGTCCCGGATAATAGCGAGCTCCTTAGATGACTGTTCGATAACAAGGACCATCAGGTCATAGGAGCATTTATTAAGGGTGCCAACCCACTTTTTGCAAAATTGTGCGTCATATCGCCCAATCGTTGGGCAGTTCCTGACGCGGAAACCGCGTGGTATCATTTCCAGTTTATAATAATCACTAAGTGATAAAGCATGGAGATGAAAGTCAGTCTCTTTCTTCTTGAGACGCAACAAGTCTCTATAGATGATGTCAGCAGACACGGCTTCAACTTCATCATCAATCCCTTTTGCACAGATAATGGCGTTGATTTCAATATCAGAGAACACATGGGTATCGCTCAGGGGGAATTGGAATTGACCAATAGTGTTATCCTCAGCCATAATCGGTAGTGGGTGCAGGTGCTTGATAATCCCAAAGGTGAAGATAAAATGTAGTTCGTACTCAAACCAGGTTACCGAAGATCCATAAGGGGATCAATCCCCCACCGGGTCGCCCAATCGTGTCGGCAGAAGGATCCCTGCTACAGCCTGCCGCAACCTTATTGGACAGCCTACTCTAACCCTTAGTCCAGGTACAACCCACCTTTTTACTTGACACTATGACACTGTTAAATCAATTGCATAATTTCTCATCGGTACCAGCTCACAGTCTACTGGCAACTATTGATGTAGTCAATTTGTACACCATGATCCCCCACGACCAGGGGTTAACTGCCACAAGACGTTTTCTAGTGCATCATAGTGATTTTTCAAGTGATAAAATTGACTTTATTATTTCTTTATTGGAGTTGATTCTGCGCAATAATTTCTTCATCTATAACAATGACTATTATTTGCGAATACAAGGCTGCTCTATGGGTTCATCGGTGGCACCGGCGTATGCCAATATTTTTATGTTTATTGTTGAGATCGATGTTTCTTTTCAGATCCTGCTGTAGCTAATGACATTATTTTCTTTAAGCGCTTTATCGACAACCTGTTTTTGATATAGGGGGGTGACCGTCTGTCTCTGACCAATACTATTGACAACCACAATAAATCTGACAGCACGATTAAGTTCACCTATGAAATTGACACCGAACGGGTGCACTTTCTTAATGTAAATGTGGCCAAAAACGGCAACAAAATAGTTACCAGCGTTTATATGAAGGAGACTGACCGAAACACCTTCCTGCAACCGCAGAGCTGTCACCCTAAGTCACTGGTTAGAGGACTACCGTACTCCCAAATGATTAGGTTTAGACGGATCAATAGTGACTTAGCGACATGTTCTGATCAAATTGACGATTTGATAGTCAGACTATGCAAGAGGGGTTATGATCTAAAGCATTTACAAGTGTGTAAACAGAGGGTGATGAACCTAGATCGTATATCATTACTTACCCCCAAAAGTAAAGTCGACACTACCAATGCCGTCATTCCCTGGGTCAACAAATTTAATGTCAACTCTCCTGCCATCACTAGAGTTATCAAGGCCCAGTGGCCTATTGTACAAAATGATAAGTCACTACCATTCGCTAACAAGCGCATTATGCCCTGTTTCTCCAGGGGTAGTAATTTGCGTGACAAATTAGTGAAGACCAATGTGATATTCCAACCTGTGACCCCTGACCGTAACTGGTTAACACCTATCAGAAAAGGATGTTTTAGATGTACATGTGTCACATGTCAATTTTTATTAACCGGTGACACATTTTGTCATCCACACACTGGTCATCAATTTAAAATCCAGCATCATTTTACTTGTACTTCTACATACGTTGTATATCAAATCATTTGTCCATGTAGTTTACAATACATTGGTAAAACTACACGTATGTTTAAGGAACGCATGGCCATGCATAGGTGTTCCATTAGGCAAGCACTCAGTTTAGGTAAAAGCGAACAGGCCATGGCACGGCACTTCGCTGAATTTAAACATCCATTAGCCAGCCTTCGATATCGCATGATCAATTGTATACCTGTATCTATTAGGGGCGGTGATCGCGCCCTAAGATTGCTTCAGTGTGAAGCCCGCTGGATACACCGTCTTGGTGTAATTGCTCCCCGGGGGTTAAATGAGCAAATTGCTTTTTCTATCTTTCGCTGAATGTATACTTGCTCTGACCTTAACTTTCTATTACTGTCCAATTGTTATCCTCATGCCATTATCTGTTATTTTATTGTATTGAATTATGTAACTGTTTACTAATGTTTGTTATTGCACGCATCTTTATTGTGTATACTTGTTTCCACAGTAACCAGCTCGTCACTGTTTGCCGATGCCATTCTGTATGACGTCAGCTCTTACCTTTGAGGGCGTGTCTCCACACCCCCCTCATCCGACACACCTTGTTTTGTACCTATTTAAACTCACTGTTGTTTGCTCACTGTATCCTGATGACAATTTTTTTCATAAAATTGAAACGTTGACCACAAGCTGACTAAGTGTGTCTTATTATGCCGAGAATGCCGCACCACACCTGCCCATACTTCTACCTGTGAGGGCACCGGCTCAAGCTACAAGCACGTTTCTGGGAGTGCCGATATAGTAAGGGGTTCTCAAAACGGCACTCTGTAGCAAATGGTAACGTTCTTGGTGCAGGGTCCAATGTATTAGATAAAGAAAGCACTTACCCAACCTTGCAGCAGGAAAAGAGACAGACCAGCACTCAGTAAATAGGTGAAAAAAACGTGTATTGAAGTTGTTTTTGCAGCATAGTAACAATAGGTTATAACAACATCACAGCTGACCCGACAGCTGTTTCAAACTGGATCACACGTCCAGTTCTCATCAGGGGTGCTGACAGTTAGAAAGGCAGCTATATTTATAGTACAGATAAAGGCGCCAAGTACGCCCATAGAACTCGTGCTGGCGCTGTCACTCAGCACCACGGGGTTTGCTGTAGCGTCCCGTTGCTAGGAGATCAGGAGGGGGCGTCATGCTGCTCAGCGCGTCACTGGGGAATCCCAGTCACGGCTGTGTCTATCTGTCAGTGCGGCTAGATGTATTAACATCGGCAGATGGTAGCGCTAGCGCTATTGCCGTATATCTAGAGATGGTAAGTGAGGGTGAAGTGACCATGTTAATGAAAGGATGGGGGTGGGAACACATCCAAGGTTTTAACTGAAACGGAGCTAAGTCAGTGAAACAGGATGATGGAGCCGTCACATTACCTCCGCGCGTTGCGGTGTCAGTGTGTACTTTAAATGCTGGCACTGTGGAGTATGGCCAAGATGCTGCCAAATGCTAAAGAAGCTATGTCTTGTGTATTACATGCATATGTATATCATTATAACGCAATCGGAGGAAAAACATCAGGACACACGATGGTGTCAACTTTTGGGTGTGTCGACAATCAGCAGTAGCGTCATGGAGGTGGTTTAGAAAAGCAAGTTGCTAAAGCAAGTTAATAAACATCTTGACACACGGCAGTGTCAGCATATGCTCATGTCGACCATTTTAGGCATGAGGTAGATATAGTCATTAGACCAGTCCAATTTTGGCATATAGCGATTTCAGTGCACAAAATCACCATGGTGGCTGTAAAACGATGCGAATCAAACGGCTATTAAATAGCATGACACACGGCGGTGTCAGCACAAGGTTATGTCGACCAATTCTAGCACGACATACATATAGTAATTAAATCAGCCCAAAGTGCATATCACAGCGTTAGCCCACACAGGGTAGTACAAAGACAACGTCCAGCTTTTAAGCCCACGGCGGGGCACATGTATATCATAGAGTCCAGCTCACAGACCCACGGCGGGGTTATTGTAATGTGTCTGTTGTGTATTTAAAAGAAAAGAATCACAAGCCATGGCCTCAGAGAAGGCTGTCCGACCTGTTCCCATTTCAGTTCGTGTGCATTATTTTAATGGTATGTGTTCGAGCGCTAGTCAAAAGAAAAAGGGGTTGGATATGTATCTCAAGAATGTCCATAAATGAGTACACTCAGGCACTGTTCGTGAGGTGTCTGCTAAATGAAGCAGCCCATTTTAAAGTCCTCATTTAGGCCATGAGGGGTGAGGGTATTCAAACGATAGATCCATTTGAGTTCACGCTGTAGCAGGAATTTGTCTCTGTCCCCACCTCGCCTAAGTGGCGGTATATGGTCAATGAGGTGACATTTGAGTTGTCCGATATTGTGTCCTTTTTCAAGGTAATGTCTTGCCACTGGGAGTTGTTTGAGGTCCACGGTTGCATTGGTAGTTGATGAGCTTTTCTTAATGGATGACCTGTGTTGTCCAAGTCTCTCTTTAATCATTCTGGTCGTCTTGCCGATATATATCAACTTGCAGGGACATATTAACGCATAAACTACATATCTGCTGTTGCAGTCTAGTCTGTGGTGTAGTTTGTATATCTGTCCAGTTGCTGGGTTTGTGAATTCATTCCCGGTGACCAGAAAGTTGCAATTGGTGCAACCTGAGCATTTGTATACTCCATGTTTACGGGATAGCCAGGTCGTGGCATTCTGGGTGTTGGGAAATACATCTGTAACCACCAGGAGGTCCTTAAGGTTCTGTCCCCTCCGGTAAGCAAATCTGGGGGGCGTTTTAATACACAAGACATAGCTTCTTTAGCATTTGGCAGCATCTTGGCCATACTCCACAGTGCCAGCATTTAAAGTACACACTGACACCGCAACGCGCGGAGGTAATGTGACGGCTCCATCATCCTGTTTCACTGACTTAGCTCCGTTTCAGTTAAAACCTTGGATGTGTTCCCACCCCCATCCTTTCATTAACATGGTCACTTCACCCTCACTTACCATCTCTAGATATACGGCAATAGCGCTAGCGCTACCATCTGCCGATGTTAATACATCTAGCCGCACTGACAGATAGACACAGCCGTGACTGGGATTCCCCAGTGACGCGCTGAGCAGCATGACGCCCCCTCCTGATCTCCTAGCAACGGGACGCTACAGCAAACCCCGTGGTGCTGAGTGACAGCGCCAGCACGAGTTCTATGGGCGTACTTGGAGCCTTTATCTGTACTATAAATATAGCTGCCTTTCTAACTGTCAGCACCCCTGATGAGAACTGGACGTGTGATCCAGTTTGAAACAGCTGTCGGGTCAGCTGTGATGTTGTTATAACCTATTGTTACTATGCTGTAAAAACAACTTCAATACACGTTTTTTTCACCTATTTACTGAGTGCTGGTCTGTCTCTTTTCCTGCTGCAAGGTTGGGTAAGTGCTTTCTTTATATATATATATATATATATATATATATATATATATATATATATATATATATATCTCCAGTATATGATATAAAGCAAAGGCCTTTTGTATAGTTTTGTATAGTAAGAAGAATCTGTATGTATATA
Source organism: Crinia signifera (assembly GCF_055691185.1). Taxonomy (NCBI): domain Eukaryota; kingdom Metazoa; phylum Chordata; class Amphibia; order Anura; family Myobatrachidae; genus Crinia; species Crinia signifera. The sequence continues at coordinate 400,891,947 of NC_139217.1, read as the reverse complement.
TGCTGCATATACAAATATAAAATATTTTCATCCAAAGACAGCAGCAATAAGGGACATTTTTAAAGAAGTCTGACCGAGTGCGGCCATCTTTGGAGGAATATATATATATATATATATATTCTCTAAAGCACCTTGATAAAGGAGCCTTGTGGATTTGAAACTGTTGGTGGACAAAACTGCCTGCTGTGTCTTCATTCTGAGTGCCGCCGCATCCCCTTAAGCCAGTGTAGCCAACCACGGTCCTCGAGAGCTACCAACAGTGCACATTTTCCAGACAACCTAGCTGCTGCAAAGGTGCACTCATTACTAGCTGAAACATTTTAAAAGATCCACAGGTGGAGCTAATTACTTCACTTGTGATTCTGTGAGGAGAGCTGGAAAACATTAACTGTTGGTAGCTCTCGAGGACTGGAGTTGGCTACCCCAGCCTTAAGCTATATATATGTGTGTGTGTGTATATATATATATATATAGATATATATATATATATATCAGCTGCTGGGAGGCATGAGTGGGTTCTTCTCATGTGCTAAACACGCCCTTAACATGCCGTGGTCACAACCCCCCCTATGGGGGCCCCTGGAAGTTGATGTACCGGGGCCCAGGATTTCTCTTGGCAGCCCTGCCCCTCACCACGCTTCGGGCTCGTATTCCGCGTCCCCGCGTATTCCACATGTATTCCACGTCCCCTCACCACGCTTCGGGCTCGTATTCCGCGTCCCCTCGCGGGGCACGCTGCGCTCGCCACGCTTTGGGTTTGCCACACTATGGGCATTATTCTGCTCGGAGCGGCCAAACGTGCGTACGTTCGCCATTACCGCACGCTAGCCGTACGCGGCCGTTAGGGTTAAGTCCACCCACAAATCAGCCGCTTACGTACGGGCAGAAATAACGTAGAAGGGGAGTGCCGTACAAATGAGCGTACGGCAACGTACGCGGCCGGCCCAGCCCTTACACTCCGACAACTGGCGTACAACTGAGCGTACGGCGCCGTCTACGGCCGTCTTTCCTCCGTCTCCCCACCGACTTCTTGCGGAGATCTGAGCGTACGCCAGTTTGCACGGACGGGTCCCTATTGTTTTCAATGGAAAACTCAGCTTATGTCACCGCTCGTGAGAGTGAGCGTACGTCCGTGTACGCTGACATACCCTTCACATATATGGACCTGCAAATCTTGCCTTTCAACTCTAATTATGAAAATTAATTAATTGATTGAATTAATTAATGTGCAAAATAGTGGTCATGGGCTTCAAACATTGCTGAAACATCCTTTGTAGGTGTTAGATGTGGTTTATGTTATTGTATCCTAAATACAAAACCTATGTTAGTATTAGAGTGAACACGTTGACACATGTCGACTTGTGTAGATTGAGTGTGCTACTGCGTAAAGTCTATGAAAGCACGTAGTGAATATGTCTGTTTAGCAAATACCTACCTTAGCGTATAAAAAGATTCTTACCTTAAATTAAACAAACCTTTAAATGTGGAGAAGTATAGAAACATAAGCTTCCAATGTGTTTGCGTGCTGCATGTGTGGCTTGCAGGCAGTGAAATCATGGTTTGGAGTTAATAGACTGCAGCATTGCTTATTACATTCAGGTGTATGTGTTTGAGTAGTAATCAGCGTTAATTAGCCAACTCAGGCGCACGCTGGCATGCGGTATCTGTAGGGGTGGTTTTAGCTGGCGGTTGGCGGCCGCCTGTTTGGTGTCCGAAACGAACGGTGCCTTAGTCGATCGTGCGGTAGTAGCACCGCTCATTTTTGGTGCACACCCCCGTGTACGCCCATATTTACGCCCATTTTCCCTCATTATTTCGGCCGCTCCCATCAACACGCCCCTATGCCGCCCCATTACCCGTACGCTCGCGTACAGGTTTTTTCGCACGTTGAGACACCGGCCGTAAGCGTTGTGGAGTGTTCGCGCCGGCGCATTAGCGTATCTGCACATGCGCAGATCGTAAAAAACCCCGGGACGTACGCGTACGGCCCGGACGCTCCAACCAGAATAAGGCCCTATATAACAAACTCCACGCCGACGTGGATAGTGGGGGTATGAAAAGGTCGGAGGACGCGTACCGCCGCCCCTCGCGGGCTCGCTGCGGTCCGGGCAACTCTCCCCAGCAGCAGTCACTCACCCGCCCGCCACCCGGCTCCAGGCGTTGATTAGCATGGCGGCTGCGGCGGCACATTGTGACTGTGCGCAGTCACATGATGCACAGCAGCATCATTTCACAATGCAGCCGCCACCGCCGAGACTCTGCAAAGGAAGCAGCCCCGCCCCCCAACCAGCGGCGTGACGTAATGACGTCACGCCGCGCGTGACAGAGGAGAGAGGAGCTGCCACACCCGGCCTTAAGGCACCAACACGAGGGAGAATAGCTGGTGGCCGTCGGGATCCGACGTCGGGTTAATGACTGTCGGGATCCCGACTGTCAGGATCGCGTCCGGCACCCGGCTAATGCTGCTTTCCCACTACCAAACCTGCTCCTGACACGGTTTTTTAAAACGTTTCTTTAACCTGGTCAGAGCAAATGTATTCCCATTCACACTGCATGTTGTAAACGGTATATTACTGGTTAATTACCGTTTTTGTACCTTTCACATTGCACCTGTTGTGAAAGGTACACGGTAATTAACCAGTAATATACCATGCTGTAGGCTGCACCTAGTAACACTCCCTCCCTCCCCTGGTACCTGGCAGCGAGGTAGGCAGCTGGCGTGCACGGGTCAATAGGAGGCAGCAGATCCTGCTCATTACATATGCGCATATGAATGAGCCGCTAATTACATATACGCATATGAATGAGTCACTCATTACATATGCGCATATGAATGTGCCACTCATTACATATGTGCATATGTAATGAGCTGACCGCTAGTTCCCATTTGCAGCAGGGACCCCGCCGATGAAAGCACACTCTCCTAATGGACCTGCTTCCACCGCCTGAGCACAGACTGCGCTGCCCGGATCCCCAGGATTGCTGCCAGGTACCAGGGGAGGGGGGGAGCGGGGGTACCAGGGGAGAGGGTACCAGCTGCAAGGTACCAGGGGAGGGGAGGGAGGACGGGGTACCAGCTGCAAGGTACCAGGGGATGGGGGGCAGGACAGGTACCAGGGGATGGGGGGGACCAGTGTGGGATACCGTTTAAGACCCTTTCCCACTGCCAAAAAAATGGGTCTTAAAACGGTGTAAAAAGCAGTGTACCGGTATTTGTTAAACGGGTAAAGCAACCTGGAGCATTCCCACTGCAGCTCTACCCGTTTAAAAGGGCTAAAAAAATGGCAAATTACCGTTTAAGAGCTGCAGTGAGAAAGGGGTATTAGACAGTAGAGCAATTTAAATGTGCTTGGAATAGGCATATTAATATCCTTCAGTAGGCCCTGAAAGGTTCCAGGTGTCCTAGGCTAATACACATGTAACTCCCCCTGTAATGGTGTATGTATGCTCAGGTTACTGCTACAGATGGAGCCACCTTCAGCCATCAGCAAGACAGGAGGAGCAGGGTGCTTCCCTGTCCATCTCCTCTTAAGGGAGACAGGCAGGGAGCGAGCAGCGTACGAGGGAGATCGGCTCCATCTGTATGTGCATACGTACACATGCTATTCTTATATTTGTGTTCGGATGTTTAACCATACACACATCCTCAATCACAATAGTTACTGCGATCAATTGTAATCTGGGTGATGCGAACACTGACATCGTGGACATAATGAGTGTGTGGAGACAGTACACACCACACGAAGCAAACAGTGGTGCAACTGTGGGCAGAGGCGTAGGGAGGGCGGAGCCACCGGAGCTCATGCTCCGGGCGCAGATTGGCCGAATGGCGCCGCCGGCCCGCCCCCCCTCCGCAAATGATGCCTGCACTAAAAGTGTAATGCCGGGCAGTGTGCGCAGCGCCGGCGGCTGCCCTGCCCGGCTCCTGCCCTGCTCGCCCGGTCCCTACCGCCAAGCGTCACGGGCGGTGGGGCCGGGGGCGGGCTGACAGTGACACTACAACCTATGTCCTCCTCTCTGTATGAATTGCTGCTGCTGCTCGGTTCCGGGTTCCGGCTTCCGGGCAGCGCAGCGTTGCTGCACACTAGACTCCTCCAACTCCGAGTCACCTGTCTCCGTCTGACTCCCTCCCTCCTCCCAGGCTACAGCAGCGTCATCAGCCATCCCAAGCGCTGGCTGTAGCCTGGAAGAGGAGAAGAAGGTGCTGCTGCCGCCCGCCCGTGCCTCAAACATCCCATTATTCAAGGTAACTCTTTTTTTGGTGCATTCGTGGGGGTGGGGTTGGTTGTTTGTAGGGGCAGGGGGGGGGGGGGGGACGGTGGGAGAGTGAATCTCTCTGGCTTCTGCTGCTGCCCTGGCCTGTTGTGCTGTATATATCTTTAATTGTATATTTATTTATTTATTTACAGCTGTCAGCATGTTATATAGCGCAGCAGATTCAGTTACAGTGTCTTATATAGCGCAGCAGATTCCGTTACAGTGTCTTATATAGCGCAGCAGATTCCGTTACAGTGTCTTATATAGTGCAGCACATTCTGTTACAGTGTCTTATATAGCGCAGCAGATTCAGTTACAGCGTCTTATATAGCGCAGCAGATTCCGTTACAGCGTCTTATATAGCGCAGCAGATTCCATTACAGCGTCTTATATAGCGCAGCATATTCCGTTACAGCGTCTTATATTGCGCAGCAGATTCAGTTACAGCGTCTTATATAGCGCAGCAGATTCAGTTACAGTGTCTTATGTAGCGCAGCAGATTCCGTTACAGCGTCTTATATTGCGCAGCAGATTCAGTTACAGCGTCTTATATAGCGCAGCAGATTCAGTTACAGTGTCTTATATAGCGCAGCAGATTCCGTTACAGCGTCTTATATAGCGCAGCAGATTCTGTTACAGCGTCTTATATAGCGCAGCAGATTCCGTTACAGTGTCTTATATAGCGCAGCAGATTCCGTTACAGTGTCTTATATAGCGCAGCAGATTCCGTTACAGCACCTTATATAGCGCAGCAGATTCCGTTACAGTGTCTTATATAGCGCAGCAGATTCTGTTACAGCGTCTTATATAGCGCAGCAGATTCCGTTACAGTGTCTTATATAGCGCAGCAGATTCCGTTACAGTGTCTTATATAGCGCAGCAGATTCCATTACAGTGTCTTATATAGCGCAGCAGATTCTGTTACAACGTCTTATATAGCGCAGCAGATTCCGTTACAGTGTCTTATATAGCGCAGCAGATTCTGTTACAGCGTCTTATATAGCGCAGCAGATTCTGTTACAGTGTCTTATATAGCGCAGCAGATTCTGTTACAGCGTCTTATATAGCGCAGCAGATTCCGTTACAGTGTCTTATATAGCGCAGCAGATTCTGTTACAGCGTCTTATATAGCGCAGCAGATTCCGTTACAGTGTCTTATATAGCGCAGCAGATTCCGTTACAGTGTCTTATATAGCGCAGCAGATTCCGTTACAGCGTCTTATATAGCGCAGCAGATTCCGTTGCAGTGTCTTATATAGCGCAGCAGATTCCGTTACAGCGTCTTATATAGCGCAGCAGATTCTGTTACAGCGTCTTATATAGCGCAGCAGATTCCGTTACAGTGTCTTATATAGCGCAGCAGATTCCGTTACAGCGTCTTATATTGCGCAGCAGATTCAGTTACAGCGTCTTATATAGCGCAGCATATTCCGTTACAGTGTCTTATATAGCGCAGCAGATTCCGTTACAGCACCTTATATAGCGCAGCAGATTCCGTTACAGTGTCTTATATAGCGCAGCAGATTCTGTTACAGCGTCTTATATAGCGCAGCAGATTCCGTTACAGTGTCTTATATAGCGCAGCAGATTCCGTTACAGTGTCTTATATAGCGCAGCAGATTCCGTTACAGTGTCTTATATAGCGCAGCATATTCCGTTACAGCGTCTTATATAGCGCAGCAGATTCCGTTACAGTGTCTTATATAGCGCAGCAGATTCCGTTACAGTGTCTTATATAGCGCAGCAGATTCCGTTACAGTGTCTTATATAGCGCAGCAGATTCCGTTACAGTGTATTATATAGCGCAGCACATTCCGTTACAGCGTCTTATATAGCGCAGCAGATTCCGTTACAGCGTCTTATATAGCGCAGCAGATTCCGTTACAGTGTCTTATATAGCGCAGCAGATTCCGTTACAGTGTCTCATATAGCGCAGCAGATTACGTTACTGTGTTTTTTTAATTTTTTTCTTTTCAAATGTGACATGCCAACACATGTTAGCCACGCCCCCAATTCATTAACGGGGGGGGGGGGGGGGGGCGCGAAATATGCCATTGCTCCGGGCACCATGGCGCCTAGCTACACCGCTGACTGTGGGTGGGACAATTAATTTGTAAGTATGGACACTGAAAGGGGTAAAAATGGTAGACACAAGTAGTGTCACTCATAAAAAACATTTGGTGGTAATACTGATTCCTAATATACAAATGAAACTGTAACATGTATTTTAATGCCGGGGACTGCAGCGCCAGACCCCGTTCTCACTGCTAAGGCGAATTCCCAGGTGAAGCAGTTCTACCCGGTAATTTGAAAAAAAAACAGAGAAAATGAACGGTGCGCTATCAACAGCAGCTGGCACTGGGTTGTCAAGCCCAATATGTTAGAAATACAAAAGAATGGTGATGTGCCAGCGCTGGCTGAACAATTATGAAGACCAGACGGTTTCTCAAAAATATTAACAATTTCTTTTATACATATAAAAACAATCATAAAAAACACATTAACTAAAATAATACTAATGAGCACAAAGATATTTTTGCAATTGAATTGCGGAGCTCCACATGTGTGGCTTTCTTGTGAAATGATGTTAGGGTAATATTACCATCTGATGTTGTCTGGTATAGGGGCTGTAGTAGGCACCAGAGGGGGAGTGATGATGAAGTCCCAGAATGTAGTTCCCTTGTTGGGATGGGGTAGTTCTCCCTATTAGGCGTCTTCTCCTTTAAGGCACATCACCATTCTTTTGTATTTCTACCTGGTAATTTGCCTTTTAACATGTTTTTTTTTGCAGTGTGTGTCAACCCGTGTCTGCATACCCGGATCTCAAACACGGGTAAAAAGCAGGGTTGGAGACCTGGGAATTTTGACACAGGTTGACCCGCTCACACAAAAAAAAAACCTGTGTTAAAAAGGCAAATAACTGGGTCGACATGCTAGACTCAGGAATTTGCCTAGCAGTGAGAACGGGGTATTAGTTGTAGCCACGTGAGACCCAGGAGTCACTTAGTTTTGTGAGGGATTTTCCTTCCCAACACTCGCAATCTATGCGTAGGTTTGTGAAAACACCACCCTGCCCTTTTTTGTATACTCCCCTTGGATATGCCCCGTTTTACGCCCATTTTTATAGTGTTCTGTTTTGTCGGAATCTGCCTTCAATGTTGTCAGAAACTGCAGCATTGAATAGGTGGTGCCACAACAGAAATAGCTGGTAAGATTGAATACCCACCTTTGGCTTTAGGCTGCCCAGCTGGCGCTTTACCACAATATACATAAAGTAATGGCTCTATCAGTAAGTTACCTATCTGGCAGTCATTTTAAGAACTTTACCCCCCATAGTACATCGGGACAGATAACAAGCATCAAATAAATTAGGCCTTAAATTTATTCCTCATCTATCACCTACAAGGCACTGCCCCCAGTCCTGGTGCCCTAGGCTGCAACCAAATCTATTGGTTAATTAGGCACTGTCCTTTAGTGACGTCATCCGACCCCTGCTCAGAGCAAGCAGTCTTTGATGTGATATAATCAAAATATAACTGGATGTTCAGGTGATGGAAGTCATTGTTAATGACCCGCAGGAGCATGCATTATTAACTAAACAGAATGTTCACAATAGACTATATGCACTATATATCATTAACAATATTGTTTTCGTTCATATCGTTAATGATAAATCATATAGTGTGTACATACCTTAAGGTTCAAAAAGGGTTGCGATTGCCTAAATGATAAAAAAAAGGGAGGCTAGATGGGCCAAGTGGTTCTTATCTGCCATCAAAATCTATGTTTCTATATAAGATGCCTAACCAGTCTGGTACAAAGCATATAGAAAACTTTAAGGTGTGTATGGACAACGATGTAGGAGAAAATCACTTGGCTGAAAATCACTCAGTGCATACACACTGAGCGTTTTTTGCCCATTTTCCCAGCGTTGGACGACTTTCCCTTGCAGGACACTAGGGAAAGCCGTCCACTCATCAAGTAATACCAGCAGATGAACGGCCATGCCAGCGATGATGCAGAACTGCACATCAGCGCTCAGCACCCATCGCTGCCCCGTGCACACTGGGCGGCTTTCTAACCAAAAGCCGCTCAAACAAGTAAACTGAGTGGCTTTCAGCTGAAAGTCGCCCAGTGTGTATGGGCCTTAACAGTTTCATCATGTAGTGAATGGAAGTGTTACATTGGCCCTTATTCTGATCGGTGCGGATATATCCGCGTGCGTTCGGTCCGCCGATGTTTTGTGTCTGCGCATGTGCAGAGGCGTCTCTGCGCATGTGCGAGCGGGGCGTACGGCCAAATTCCGCATGATATGTGAACACTCCGAACAGGGGGTGGAGAGGGGCGTGAAGGGCTATTTGGGCTCATTACCATATGCATACGCCCCGCGTTTCATGGGAGTTCCCATGAAAACGCTGGGCGTACGTATGGTAATGCGGCCTTGACGCACGTGTAGGGGGCGGACATATGACATTGCCGGATGTCAGCTGCCCGCCCAGATCCCTGCTTTTGCACGGAAAAATGTCCGTGTGGTCTGAGGTTGCGGGTGCTGGTGGAGCACTCGGTCCTGCATTCGATGGTCTGCGACCATCGAATGATGGGGGAGGTTCCCTTAGATGGAGGAGGCGTATTCCGTGAAAAATACACGTGCGGTCCGTTCGGACAGCTTCTTACCGCATACGGACGGAGTTGGCGATCCGTATGGAAGGCGGGGTTTCGCACGCACGGTCCTGGCCGCATAATCGGCTCCGGCCGCACCGATCAGAATAAGGGCCATAGTTAAGTTTAATTTAAAAAAACTAAATTATATTTAAAAAATGCTGACGTTACTTTTTACTGAAGCCTATAATTAAATGTTTTTGGATATGGAAATTGGTGGTATTTTTATTAATCATAATTTGACGTACTATGAACCCTTTGATTTTAATTTAGCATTTTTATTATTATTATTATTATTATGTATATTCTTTAATGCCCTGTTTAACTAAATGTGTTTTGCTTCTTTGTAAGAATACAAATTTTGGGGATGAGGGGTATTGTTTTATGTTATCCAAATTGTGCGCATCCCTTGAGTACTTTATGTTATCCTAACTCTGAGCATCCCTTGAGTATATGTACTTGTTGTGAAGCACACAGGTGTCAATAAAATATATTTTGAGTATATATTTTGAACACAAAGGGCGAAATGTAATAGGGTGCGATTTTTTAGACTAAAAAAAAATCGCACCAAATCGCACCTTTAAAAATCGCATTTTTTGCCGCGAATTCGCATATGTAATGAGATGCGAATTAGCGGGAAAAAAATGCGATTTGCCGCGATTTGCCGAGATTTTTAGTCATGAAAATGTGCGCATTTTCAGTCATGAAAATGTGCGCATTTTTATAAATGCGATTTTGTGCAAAAAAAAAAAAAGTAAAAAAAAAATTGGCGTGGGGTCCCCCCTCCTAAGCATAACCAGCCCCGGGCTCATTGAGCCGGACCTGGTTCCAAAAATACGGGGGGACAAAAAGCATAGGGGTCCCCCGTATTTCTGAAACCAGCCCCGGACTCTTGGACCGGTCCTGGTTCCAAAAATACGGGGGACAAAAAATCTGGGGGTCCCCCGTATTTTGAAACCAGCACCGGGCTCCAACAGCCCGCGGTGTCATGCCACAGCCGGGGGACACTTTTTATACAAGGTCCCCCGGCCAAAACATGAGCACCGTGGCTGGTCAGCCTTGGACGGGGTACCTGGAGGAGTGGGGACCCCCCCAATAAAGGGGTCCCCCCCCCCCAGGCTTCACCCGTCCAGGGCTGAAGCCCGGGGCTGTCACCGGCGTCCGTGGCCAGTGGACGCCGGCCTGATAGGGTTAAATCCATCATACATATCATTACATTGCTTTTTACCGGCGAACTACAAGTGCCAGCAGACCTCCCCCGCATGCTGGGACTTGGAGAACCACAAGTCCCAGCATGCAGGGCATTAATGGGCCCGCTGGGACTTGTAGTCCACCTGTAAAAAGAATGTTTATAAAAAACACACACACAGAGAAGTACAAGTTTATTACACACACACACCTCAATTTTACACCAGCATACTTACCATTCCTGGATCCACTTTTACACATTTTTATTAACAGAACCATGCACAGATCTCAATGATCTGTGCATGGTTCTGTCAAATTCGCCTGTCAGAACCTGGTCTATTTTTTTTGCGATTTTTGGTAACATTGACCAAAAATCGCACCCTATTACATTTGCGAGTTGTATACTTTATAATGGGAAAACATCTGGATGCGAATTGAAATGTGACTAAAAATCGCACTTCTAAAAGTGCGATTTCGCGGTAAAAAGTGCGTTTTTTTACCGCGATTTTCAACCTATTAAATGTGCGATTTTCGGAAAATGTGCGATTTCGGCCGTTTTTGACCAAAAATCGCACATGTCTAAAAAATCACACCCTATTACATTTCGCCCCAGTAGCCCATAAATAAAGATTTTTAGGATACATGGCTGTCTAGTCTCCTCAACCAGAAAAAAATGTAATAATCACAGGTGCAAAGAGTTAAGCTTTGTGGTTCTGCAAATAAAGTTTGCATAATGTCCACAGACACAATCAAAGGGACAGATATTTATAACTTGTAAACACAGCTTTAGTACAGTAGTTCTGTTTTTTTTTTATGAAAGAAAAGTTGTATGTTACTGTACATTGCATTTTTTTTTATACACTGGATGTTATTTGCTCACTAAAGTGTAAATTCTAAAAAGGGGCAAATAAAAAAAAAATTAATGTTAGCCTGTAGGAGTTGCAAGTTTAAAATGTGCAGATATAAGCTGGGTACACACTGAGCAACATACCAACCAGTCTGGGCGATTGGATCGCTCAGTGAGTATGCATTATATGCGCTCACCCACAGTGTGCTGCACATCCAACCTAGTGAGATTCCTATCGACATCATGCATGTTATTGGGGTTCCACACGGCTGACAGACAATGTCTAGTCAGTCAATAGATAGAAACCAAAAGTTAGACATGCATTAGTCAGACAACAGAAATCTTGGGGCCCGGTACACTGATCTATATACGGGCCCCCCAACCCACTGCACCTTGCGACACACAGGATGCATTTAGCATGCCACGAATCGGATCCCTCCAGCAACGATATTGATGCCGACTACCAACAGAAGACTGGTGCCGTAATGCTAACATCCATTATCCCAGCTGTGGGTATCCCTAGCGTAGGTATATGAGCAGTGCTAGCGTGGGGGGTTAGGAGAGTTAAGATGGCCATACACTGCTGTGATTTTGCATGATTCCGACGCATTGGGCCGATAAATTGTGTAAATTGCATGGGTTTGATCCGCAGTCCTGTACGCATCAGATCAAAGCCCCTAGCTCATAAGTGCTGCATGTAGGATATGTGGGATCGGACAGCCTCTGGCAGCACTTGCTGGAATTGCTTGCGAAATATCGCATGTGATCCTGGCGCCCAGGAAGGTCTTTGGCGGATCAAGGGGATGATGCGTGACTTTAGGGTTAGGCTGGGGGGAAAGGGGGTTAGGGAGGGACAAGGTTAGTATGCTTACCTGAACCCTGTCAAAATTCCGTCCTACGGGAAGCCAGAGTCAGTATTCTGACTGCCGGCATTCAGACCACCGGTCATTTGTATGTATCCCCACCCAACGCGCGCTGCCCCCTTTATATTATACCAGGCAGTAAAGCCCACAATATATATTTATGTAAACAATAATGGCCACTGTTCACATAATACAAATTGTAATAAATACAGCAGCTCAAGCAGAGACCCCTGCCATTTATTCTGTAGGATGGATACGCTCTGCCCTTGTGTCTGAGGCATCCGAACATTGCGCTACCCTGATGTTTTATATAGAAACAGCGCAGTGCAACTTATTTGGCATGTAATAGTGCTGGGTGAAAGGGGGATTTTACCGGGTGACTGCCTGAGAAATAAAGTGTAGGGTTAGTGCAAGCACGGTGCCCCTGCAGATAACTGGGGTTTGCAAGGGACCCAAACCCACATACAGTACTGTACAAGATGACAGATGCCCCTCTCCCCCTTATATCCTCCACACTGGTCATTACACCCATAATAATAACTTGCCATGCTGGATGCTGCAGCTGGAAACACTCTGCATTCCCTCTGTCTGCAGGGTCACAGGAGTCACGCTAGGAGTAAGGGACCATCTGCAAATGGCTTGCCACCATACAAGTGTAATCACTATCAGCAGTGTTAGATTACACTTATAAAGTGGCAACAAGTTTTTTGACTGCCCTTCCTCCCTGGTGCTGAACACTCCGTTTTAAGGGGGAAAAAAACATGTCAGAAATGACAGGGGATCACAGGCTACTGCCTGGGCCCCTTTGACCCTTGGCGCCCATCACAGGTGACCCCCCCCCACCCCCTGTCGCCGGGCCTGGCTATACCACACCCATGTTAAAGAAGGATAGAAAGGTGACCGGATAAGGATAGAGAGGTGTCTTAGATCTGTGAGCGCTTGCAAAATCATTCGATGGTCGACGACCATCGAATGATTTATCCCTGCACGGATATTTGGCGCGCGAGTGGAAGCTGGCCTTCATGCAGGCGGGCGGCGCTTAGATGATTTGCAAAGGTGAGAATTCATTGTAGTGCAGCAACATGAGAGCATACAGTATGAGAGCACCTACTGTTAGCGTTAATCCCCGTACACACTATGCTATAAAATGCAGACAATATCATTAACAATATTATCATGCATATCGTTCAGTGTGTGCGAACAACAATGATGCACACTCCCACGAGTTGTTATCGAACCCCTTTCTCATCTGTACATGCAGTCAAATTATGCCTATGTCATTTAGGACTACGTGCATATCGGTCATTGTGCACGAACGATAAAGATACATCACTATATATATATAAAAAGCTAAATCCTCCTCCCCTTTTTGAAGTGAAGTACCACCAGTGACCACTAGATGCCACTCAATGGGCCAAATTACCCTTAACAGAAAGTGAAACCAAAATGATGTTTCAAACTTCCTGGATATATAGGCCCTTATTCTGGTTGGTGCGGCCAGAGCCGCACACGGTGCTCTGGCCGCACAAACCAATCCCCGCCCACGAGACGGATCGCCACGGCCGTCCGTACACGGACGGCTGGCGATCCGCATAAAAATGGTGGAGGCGTACGCCTCCACCATGGTGGGAGCTGCCCCCTGCATTCGATGGTCGTCGACCATCGAAGGCAGGTCCGCACGCCCCAGCAGCTCCCGCAAGCTGAGACCACACGGACAATCGTCCGTGTGCTAGCTTGTATGGGGGCTGAGAGCTGACATCCGGCGACGTCAGCTTTCCGCCCCCATGAGTTGCGTCATACCCTCATTACCATGCATACGCCCCGCGTTTGCATGGGAACGCCCATGAAACGCGGGGCGTACACATAGGGAAATGAGGGTATGAAGCCCCTCACGCCCCTATACGCCCCCTTTGCGGCGGACGAAATACGTCTGCGGCGAAGGGGGCTGCACATGCGCAGATTGACCTCTGCGCATGTGCAGAATAAAAACATCGGCGGTACGGCCGCACGCGGGCCGTACTGTCCGAATTAGAATAAGGGCCAAAGAGAGGGAGCTGTGAAGACAGAAATTGGAGGTAGGAACAGGGACTAAGCTAGACTAGGCTTTTAACTAGTGAAACACACCATGGAAATCAAAATGTAATGGTTTTTCAGAAGCTTTTGATCCACATTCGATTCGATGGGCGCTCCCGTTTTCTCTATATTGAAAAGAAAATTAGACTGTGCAGGTAAGGAAATATAGAATTCAAGCCAGTAAATCGAAAGTGTACCGGTGCCTTGAATGCAAATCGAAATCGATATTGAATGCAAAAGTGCAGATCAAATGTGAAATTGAATAGAAAGCAAAGGCCAAATCGAAAGGGGGTTGAATAGGGGAATCATAGGAAATCGAATCGAAAGGACATCGATGCATGTGTACATACCTTGACATTAAACATTTCTATCAATTACAGTTTCTTGCAAATTTATTGTATAAACTGATACATCTGTTACATAATCATCATGATCATTGTATATATTATTTCTAGAAGGTGATTTTTGATGAAAATTCCTTTTTCTCCCTTCATACTTAACCAAAACCGATAAATGAGGTACCATTTTGAAGAATAAGTTATTCTCTTCTGATGAATTGTTATTTTACAATTGCACATTGTATTGTTTGCTTACAAATCAAAGTTAAAAATTGACTTTGGCGGAGTAAATACAGTATAAAGTAGTGAAAAATACTGAACAGCATTGCAGACCATCAACCGCACGAAAATAACTGCGTGGATGATATAAGTACAGTATGATATATATACACAATACCAGACACCCGTATACATAGTATCGGTCTTGATACATCGGTAGGTTTATGATCTGGTTTTGAAATATAAGATTCTACACTGTGGCCCTTATTCAGATCTGATTGGAGTACAAATTTGTTCTTAAAATGGGAAAAACCATGTGCACTGCACGTTGGGCAGATATAACATGTGCAGAGAGAGTTAGATTTGTGTGAGTTATTTTGTCACTGTGCAGGATAAATACTGGCTGCATTATCTTTACACTGCAATTTAGATTTCAATTTCAACACACCCCACTCAAATGTAACTCTCTCTGCACATGTTACATCTGCCCCACCTGCAGTGCACATGGTTCTGTACTGCGATCAGATCTAAATAAGGGCCTGTATGAATAGTACTGACATAATACTAGCCGGTAAAACTTTTATGAATAATCACATGTGCACACCAAAATATTGAAATACAGAGATCATGTTATAAATACTCTCCAAACACTGCAGGGAGATAACACGGTGAATAGTATCATAAGACATTCCTATTCATATGTATGTATAAATGGATACCAATCCAATGATGTGTTAAGATCTATATTTAAAGGCATTTATAATCCAGAAATATAGAAGCACCAAAGGGTTAAGGTATGTTAAAGTGATAAAATCAGCTGAATGATTCAATTACGCTTGAATAGCTAAACTGTCTCTAATCTATGAATAAGAAAGAAAGGTTGTATTGGCTTATTACTATTGAGCTAATTATGCTCAGACATTGAGCCAAACAGCGATGAATATTTGGATCTACTATGCAGTTGTAATTGTTACATATGCACCGACAACAAAAAGAGAAACTGTCTGATGATGCCTGGGAACAGTGCCAACTAACAGATGCTATAAAACACAGATACAATATACTATACTCCATGCTAGAGAAGTGTGCTACCAAATATTCACCCAAGAATATTAGAAAAATCAAGGAGGAGGTGGCACTTATACCACAAGACCAGGTACTTGTGTATTAGCAGGGAGCCCAATTAGCATACGTACGCTAGCGTAGGGAAATCGCATTGCATCGCATGGGCCGTTTTAGTGCCGTGCGATGCGATTTTCCTATGTAATTTATTGACTGCTCTCTTTTGCCCGGAGGATCGCATCGCATCGCACCTCCCGCAAAATCGCATGCGATTTTATAGGGTGCGATGCCATTACATTAGCTATACACTTGTATGACATGCAATGAGGTTTTAGGCACCCCCCCACTATCCACGCCACCCCGCAGCAGTGCACGGACACCCGACAGCCTGCAAGCCGCCGGGACCTTCCCGGCGGCAGGGACGCATGTGATCCGTTGTGATGGATCGCAGGCGTCCCTGCTTCCCGCCCGCCTCGCCACCAGGAGGAACGGGTGGTCAGACGGCCTGCCGGTCCGACCACCTGGTCGGGTCCGATGCGCATGGGACCGCGCATCGGACCCGATGGCATGTCAGGGAGGGACGATTTGGTCCGATTTAACGGGCCGATTGGTCGCAATCGTACCAAATCGCCTCAGTGTATTAAGATCGGGGAATGAAAGAGCCCGGAAATACATAATATCCGGATACCATTGGTAATGTAGTTTCTTTGGTCTGGCCACGGAGAATGCCGCGATACCGGAAGTGAAGTTACTGGAAGTCACTGACACCTGAGGATTCTGGGGGACGTAGTCCAGCTGCGTCCGCCCCTCTGTGGACATAGGGGAAGTGACGACGCCGGAAGTTACCGGCACCTGAGGAATCTGGGTGACGTAGTTTGGCTACGTCTGCTCCATCATTAAGGAATTAGGGTATAAAAATGGAGCAGGGACACCGGTAACTTAACATCACCTTTTGGACCTTGATAAAGAATCTAGACCAGGATTTGAAACGCGTCGGCCAGGGGGACCCCGAGAACGGCAGTGGTATCCAGAAAAGGCTATCTTTGGCCCTGCAGTTTCCCTTATGCCCGGGATATGAACTTGTGCGCATATATAACTGTTCATCAGTTCCAACACAGCCGGTACTTGCTTACTTTCAGCTGTTTTTAGGATCCCCATTATATGTTTCTATTGTTGTGTTGTGAATTGGATATGCATTTGTAATCTGTCACTCTTTTATGGATGTAATAAATGGTATTTCACTATGATACATATTTACTTTTTGCATGTATAATCTGAATGAATCTGCATTGGAGCCAATAAGAGACCTCCTGATTCCCACAGCGCTGATCAAGCTGAGTGCATAATGGGCCCCATACATCAGCAATTAATTGTGACAATCCTCAGATCTGGAGATGATTGTCACAATTAATCTTTAATGTGTGGGCTCCCCCTTTTGGCAATCCCAATCAACAATTAAAAGGGATCGCCAATTGATTGCTGAATCAGATTTTTAAACATGTTTAATAATCTATTATTATCTGCGGTTGTTTTTTATATGTGTGGGCATTCCCGTTTCGTCGTCTTCTTCTATTTACATTATGAAAAGAAGTAACATCTAAAATGACAATCGATTGAGGTGATGTATGGGCACTTTCCAGATATGAAGATGCAATCTTTAGATGGGAAAAATCTGCCGATCACTGAAATAAATCTGTAATGTGTGGGCAAGTCAAATAGATTGTAGAAATCATTTATCTGGCCAAAAAAATCACTGGATCTGGAAAACCATTAATTGTGATTGCTGATGTATGGGGCCCATAACTTTCTGTATCTATTGTTGTGGTGAAGGGCTGGGAAATCTTTCCTATTATTGCACTTCAGATTAGCAGCTGGAATTGTGCACAGTTTTTGGGATACTTTGCTGTTTTACATGTCTTTAAGAGCTGCCTCCTCTATCGTGTGAACAGAATTCAGTTTGCTTGACCCAGGATACCCGTTCACACTGCACAGCAACCAAAGTCTGACTCGAAATTAACCCTTCTTTTAACCCAGGCCAGAATGCTGCTGAGGAAGATGTGGGGTTTCCATATTGAAACGCATTGAGTCAGTACAACTTATTGTAACCACCACCCAGTTCAGGAGTAGTGATAACAGCATACCATCTAAAGTAGCTCAAGACAAACTGTCCATTAATGCCATCCACCTGTGCGAGGACATCTTGCTAATTCACAGACATTGTCTGATGGACTCTGACCTACACTGGATAACTAACCCATTGCTGGGAAATTGTCCTGAACTCTATACCACTCATTCTGATTATTTGCTCTCACCAATGCATGATAAATGAGACTGGAATTAACTGTGCAATAGCACAATACTAAAAACACAGAAGTTGGTTCTCTATAGATGAGTTTATGGGGAAAGGGGACGTGGGACGATCAGTCGCACAGGATTTATCAAAGCACTGTTATTAAAATTACCCTCAGTATGTTTGTACATAGGTTGGTTAACCGTAAATAGGGAGGGTGTGCTACCACTGGACACAGGTTTGACAATTTTAGAAAGAAGAAAAATTATGTCTCTGTGTGGTGCACAGATTATCAAGGAAGTAAAATGTAACTTTTATTAGATATGTTTTAAAAGATTGTTGCGAAATATAGACAGACAGTGATACATAAAGGCACAAACAGTGTTAGTTTAAAAAGGATAAAAATCCTCACTCAGTGTGATCCAACTCAATATCCTCCTTAGGATTGGTTAGATTCTTTGTATTAGCAATACTTGTTTATTGTTCATATCTCATCATTAATTTCACAGTAAGAATTTTTGTGCGTTGAGTCGCCTAACAATAAATGTTGGTGTGGGAGCATGAACTAATCTCCTGGTGACAGTAATCAAGGCTTATATTCCCCTGTAATGTTAGTGTTACTGATCAAAATGCCTCAATTAGCAGTATTGCTAATACAAAGAATCTAACCAATCCTAAGGAGGATATTGAGTTGGATCACACTGAGTGAGGATTTTTATCCTTTTTAAACTAACACTGTTTGTGCCTTTATGTATCACTGTCTGTCTATATTTCGCAACAATCTTTTAAAACATATCTAATAAAAGTTACATTTTACTTCCTTGATAATCTGTGCACCACACAGAGACATAATTTTTCTTCTTTCTAAAATGGTTCTCTATAGAGACCACTGTATACACCAATTGGGAGATGTATATTTGTTTTATTAATATGTCTTATTGAAAACACATGTGTTTGAATGTATTTTATGAGGATTTATACCTTGTTATTTAACAGACAATATATTGGGGTGTATTCAATGCTTTCTGCGAGCCTTGACCGCGAGCAGTGCTGCCTGCTCACTGTCACAACTCGCAGAGTCAGTATTCAACTGACCCCCTGCACACGCCGCTTCCCCCCTTGCTAGGTTTTTGGAGCCAGGGGGAAACAGCGTCTGCGGCCGCTAAAAGGCTTGTGGTTAAATGCAGCAGGCTCCCAGCATTAGCCGCGAGACTCGCTGTTTGGGGAATCCTCGCTGTCCTCTGACAATGAGGATTTCCCCACCGCGTTGAATAGGGTGAGTGGCCGGCACTGGGGTTAAACCACGAGGATCACTTGTTTTCAGCTATCCCTGCCGTTTAACCTCCGCATTGAATACACCCCATTGTGATGTTGAAATCATTCAGTGAGGCTTACCGCTGTTCACATTTTTCTACTGTATATGCTTATATTTGTTCAGAGGCCTAGACACACCTCTCATGTACAGCAGTTTGCTCATTTTCTTTCTGGCACATGCACCAAAAAGTCTAGCTGCAGCTCTGGTTGTTCTGCCCTGGCTATATAATGACTCAACAATACTTATTATGTTGACTTATTTAATAATGGGGAAGGCCTCATTTATCATTATGCAAAATAAAATGTAATCAATAATAAAAACAAATAAAGCAGAGGAACCTAATAGTAGACAGAGACGAGGGAATACCCACAATAACTATTCACTCAAATTAAGAGCCTGTGTGAAAGGTTTTCCCTGAGTAGCTTTCAAACCATCAGACCCTGCCCCCAAGATGGGAAAATAGGCAAATTAGGTGAGAGACTACCCCTATCACCACATATCCACCACATTTCCAGACTTGGGAAAGTAGAACTTTTCCCTTGTGATGTTTGACACTAAACTCAATGGAATAGATGTCTTTAACATATGTGTGTGTGTGTGTGTTATTACTGTTCAGATCTGTAACATGCGGTGATTATGCTTTAAGATCATTTAATCGTTCAGACAGTCATTCCATTTGTCGCATTCAGTGGAAAATATGTGTAGGGTATGCGGTCGATAGGTTGACAGTCAATATGTCTGGGGGACTTGCAGGGGTGCCCTGGTTGGGTAGTCCATGACCAATTCAAGTTATTTATGGCCAATATATTAGTCAAATTGTGGACACAGAGAAGTGAATCCTGTCCATTACCACATAACTGACATGAATAAGGTCTACATGAGTTTTTCATGTTTTTTTCAGAATAAAAGGCAGTTTTTCATACTTATCTATCTATGTGGACACAGAGGGAGAATCTAATAGTGTGCCAAGTGTATCGATGCAAAGTGCCCAAAGCATGTCGACATAGACACCAAAATACCATGGAAAACTCATGTTGACCTTTTTCATGTCAACCTTTTTCATGTTGACCTATTGCTTGTGTCAACATTTTGACCATGTCGACCCTTTACAAGCATTGACATTTTGCTTGTTGACCCATAGTGGTCGACCTATTAACTGTCGACCCTATGAACCATACCCGTACGGTCAGCCTCAGGAGAACAGACTCAAATTATAAGGTGTTTTGAATCCCTACAGGTTAACAATTATAACAATATTGTTTTATTTTTTTCAAGTTCTTTTTAGATTATAAAAGTGAACAGCTTAAAAACAAGTATAAGTTTATTAATTGTTTGCTCTAATCTTGCCTGTGGGAACACATTCATATTTTGTACACTTGCACTCCCCTAAGTTTGGAAATGTGAAAAAAAGAGGGGCTGCTGCAGAGTGCTTAGGTTTTTCTTTCCTCCTCCTTGGAGGGAGATGAACCCACTGGAATGACGTCTTTCTCTCTGTATTGGATACCTGGTTGATGTTTCATAACCACTTTCCCCTCTCACCACAACCTATCCGTGCGAGCGCAGCGAGCCCCGCGAGGGGACGCTGATACCTGTGAAGCCCGCGAGGGGACGCAGGGATCTGTGAAGGTATCAGATCTGGCATACAACTGGTCAGATCTGGCATACAATTTGCAGAAGTTCTATCCCAAAGACCATAAGGACAACTTGCAAATCTGCTCTGCAGAGAAACCACAGCTAGCCAATCAAGAAGTGCCTACTGAATGTGTGGAGTGAGCTGTGACTCCCGCATGGATAGGGAGTTTGTTGGTCAAATATGCCTGCTTAATAGTTAAACTGAGTCACTTGGCCAAGGCCTGTACCTTTAAGGAGGATAGATAAAGATCTAGCTCCTGGCCCACCTGGATAAAGGCTAGTAAGCGGGACAAGCAAAATACCCATGGTTTAAATCCTCTGGCTGAGCACCAGGCAAAGAAAGTCCCCAGACTTGATGGTAACTCCCGGCCAAGGAAGACTTCTGGGCTCTGAGCAATGTTCGAATTACGCTGCTGGAGAAACTAATTTATCTCAGGACGAATCTCTCATTAGCCAGATGGTCCAGATCCAGATGAAGCCATGGACCCTGAGACAGAAGCTCTGGTCTCCGAGGTAGGCATTTTGGTGTGTCGATGGAGAGGCTGTAATGTTCTATGTACCACCCTCTCCGTGGCCAAGCTGGGCCATCAGATTCATAGTTCCTCCGCCCTGCTTGAATTTGCTGCAGAATCATCTGGTTTTTGGGGGAAGGCGTATACCAAAAGAAACAACCATGTAGCCATCAATGCATCCACTAGAAAGGCCTCAGAATAACTCAGGAAAGAATGTCTTTGCAACTAAGGAACTCCATCTCCCAGTTGAGAATTCTTGGACTGAAGACAGCCACCAAGGTGGGCAGCTGTTGCTCCGCCCAATGGAATATCCGTGTTACTTTTGACATCGCCCCCAGCTGCGGGTGCCTCCCTGCCGGTTTACATATGCGACCTCAGGAGCATTACCCATCTGAATCTTGTCCGGATGACCACTGATGAGGTGCTGAGAGGCCCCCAGAGCTCAGATTGCTCTGCATTCTAATATATTGATGGGAAGCTAGCTCTCCTTAACTGTCCATCAGCCCTGGAAAGATTGAGGGTCACGGATTGCTCCCCACCTGCAGAGACTGGCATTGTGGTGATTAAAATAAGTCCAGTCCTAGGTCAAGCTGGATTGCAGAAGCCACCGCGTGAGGGACTGATGGACCTCCCGGGAGAGGATAATGGGGCCTACCTTGATGTGTGAGTTGAATTCATTCCAATGGCTGACAACCTGGAGCTGAAACCTACAAGATTGAAATTGTGCAGATTCCACCCTATCAAACGTGGCCACCTTCGGTCCCGGCATCTTTATACATGCATGAATGGAGATCTTGCAATGGCACAGAAAGGCTCTAATCTTGAATTGCAAGGACCGTATCTTGTCCTGTGGAAGAAAGACACATTGCAAGTAGGAGTCTAATAGCGCCCTCAAGTATAAAACATTTCCTTAGAAGTTATCAGTGATGATTTTTTCTAATTTGTTTTCCAGTTGTGTGACTGTAACAGAGTCATCCTTACCTACAGATGATCCTTTAACACAGCCAGGGATGTGGCTAATAGGTGGAGGTCACCCAGGTAGGGCAAAATCTAGATTCCTCAGCGAGGCACCTGAGCTGCCATGACTGCCATCACTTTAGAGAGGATGCACAGGACTGTTGATAGCCTAAAAGGCAAAGCCGAAAAAGTGTTCCTCCTGGAAAGCAAACTGTAGGAAAATGAGATCCATCCAGACAGAAGTGTAAGTATGCATCCTGGATATCTGATGATGCAATGAAGTCCTTGGCTCCAAGGTCAGGATAATGGAGTGGAAAGGCTCCATAGGAAACTTGAGCACCTGCAGAAATTTGTTAAGCTTCTTAAGGTTTGGAATTGGACAAAAATAACGGTTTGGCTTGTTGACGGAAAGAGGGTGGTATTAAAAACCCCGACCTCTCTTTGAAGGGACTGGGATGATGACATTGGAGGTTATAAGAGAGCGCACTACTTGCTCAAGAGCCTGTGCTGTTAATGAGCAAGGGAACCTCTGTGGAGGATGCTTTCAGAATGTCAGTGCATATCCCTTGGAAACTACACCCCTGACCCATGCATCAGATGTGATCTGCAACCATCTTGGAGCAAAAGATGGTATCTGGCCTCCCACTATGGGGTCCCCCCAGACGGAGGCTCAACCTGTCACAAAGTGGGTTGCTTGGGAGCTGGACCTCAGGTAGCACAGGGATGGTTGGTCCGGGTTTGAAACCTTAAGGTGTGGTCTTGTTCTGGGGAGGCGCACTGGAAGAATAGCTGTCTTAGATGCAGTCAGTGTTAAGACTATCTTGTCCAGATCTGGACCAAACAGTATAGCTCCTAAAAAGGAGAGTGCCTCATTAGCCTTCTATTGGGTGTCACTTTCACAATCCGCATCAGCACTGGTGTGATTGATTAATATGTAAGAAAATAGCCCTGAGACTAAAATTAAATTGTACAGACATCTTTTGTAATGTGTGATAAGTCACTCAAACATGTATTTCAGTACTGGTTCTACAAGAAAACAGTATTAAGGATGGGATCTGGTTAGCATACCAGTGGTTGAGATGGCAGCAGTTGGCATACTGATGCCAGAATCCCTACACTGGTCAAAAGACCGTCACAGAGATCCTGACATTGCTTACAATGCAGGCGCTGTAATCCTGACTCGTGGTATCTCGACCATAAGTATGGTCCCCTGGGAGGGCTGGAGTTACAGTAGGTACTAAGAAGGGAGGGTTAGGCTCTGCGAGGGGAGGGTAAGGGTTAGGCTAAGGGGGGTGATGGTAGGAAGGTAGAAGGTTAGGGCTTTAGCATACATACTTTACACGAAAGGTTTAAGAAATCTGACCATCGGATGTCGCTGCCGGGATCCAGATCTCATCTCTTAAGGATAGCAGGACATATAGTAAGTCAGTGAAACGTGTCACAATGCAATAATAATAATAATAATTTTGTTTATATAGCGCTCTTTCTCTAATAATAATGGGCAATTAACAGATATAATAAACATAATGAAATACAGAAAAGATATTCATAAAATACAGAGCGCACAGAGACACTAAAGGAATGTTAAGGCAATGCTTCAGTAAACAGGAAAACTTTGAGTCTATTGAAGGATTCTAGAGAGAGGGGCCTCTCGATTTGTGAGCGGCATAGAGTTCCATAGCGAGTTCATTAAAAGCTAGATCCCAAGATGAATTCTGGGAGAATGTAGATACTGCTAAAAGTCCTTCATCAACAGATCCCTGCAATCGAATGCGGTAATAAAGAATCAGAAGCTGCTTCTGATTGGGCCCTGATTATATAGTGATTTGCAATGTCAGTAAGCCAATCTTGAAATAGATTTGCCATCTTGCAGGCAGTCAGTGGATGGAGTAGAGCAGTGGCGTAACTATGGTGTGGCAGACCCCGTGGCGACTTGGAGGAGTCAGCACTGACGGGGTCTGCAGGACATCCAGCGGAATGAATACAGTCCAAGGACTCAGGAGCCCCAGGCATGCTGTGCACAAGGTGCTCAGCGGTTCTCACAGTACAGTGACAGTCTCCGAGTCTATTTGCTCGGCTGGCTTCCGGGAATTCCCTGCAGCTCCTAGTACGTGTAGCTACAGTGCCTCTGTCCTTCCGGTGGCAGTAGGGCCATTTGAAATGCGGCACTGGCTCGTGAGCCCTATCAGAACTTGTTGCCCTGCAGCTGCTCTGATTAGCTGCCGGGCCGCAAGCTCTGATTGGCTAAGGAATCAGCGCTGCATTTGAAATGGCTGGGATCGGAACTGCAGCTGCCGGAGACCGTGGACGCACCTGGGGGGCCCCCCATGTCGGCTGTCATTCATAAAGGCTGCTGGCTGTCATTCAGTCAGTCACCCTGCCAGCCAGCCCACCAGCCAGGAGAGATGACTCCTGGAGCCACGGCACTGCTGCTAGGCGGGTAGTGAAGAATTAAGGGGATTGGCCAGAAAGGCTGGCCGGACTGCTACAGTAGAGAAAAAACAGGTAACTAGGGTAGGGCTGGGCTTTGGGTGTGTGAGGCAGGATGCAGGGCTGTGGTATGGGTGTATGAGAGAGGGTGAAGAGCTGGGGTATGTGTGTGAGAGGGTGCAGGCTGGGGTATGGGTGTGTGAGGCTTGGTGCACCGCATGTTACCCCTGGTAACTGCATGTAACGAGCAAGTGGGGAAGAATGGGGTGCACCAAAGCCTTTTTTTGGCTTGGGGGAGCAAAATTTCAAGTTACGCCACTGGAGTAGAGAATGGGTATTATGTGCATCACAATATTGTGATGCATTTGATACTGTACAAATGTAAATAAGGAGGGATTTACAACATTAAAAATGTAAATACTTATAAATACAGTAGGTATATATCGTCACTTACAACTTGAGGATAGTAAAAACAGAAAATATAACTTTAAAATTATAATTAACATATACGCATTTGTACAAAATGATATCATTTGTATTTTCTTCTATGAATTCCTAAGTGAGCTATTATAAATGTATTCAATAATTGTTGAATCATAGTCATGACTATTACATACAGATGGGGATTCCCTTTTAGATTTCAGTGATAGCAACATAAACTGGTTCTAATACATTCATTGGATTTTCATTAACATTTCCACATTGTTATAGTTGGGTTACATTGACTCACTGCCAGGTAACTGCTGTATTTGTGTTACTGTAGTTCAGGAGTACAAACATGGTTTGCATATAAAGCATGAAGGAAATTTATAGTCTCGGATAATATGATCACATAAAAATACCAGTGCGCTACTCGGTGCTCAAAATGTAATGAAATTCATAGAGAACGAATTGTGAAATATCGGTACTAATTAAAAATAAAATAATTTGTTTGAAATCTTTAGAACATTATAAATGTGAACTTCAGTTTAGAACATGTGTTCTCATTTTAATATATTGCCATCTAATATATACATTAATTGTCTTCATGATCATTTGAAAGCCTCTAATGCCCCCTACACACATGCCAATATTAAGGCATTTTCTAAGCGACTTTGCTAAGTTTGACAAAATCATATAGAAAATGCCCTACACCGTTGTGTGTGTGTGTGTGTAGGGGCAATTGCGACAGCAATGCATGTCCCCGCGCATCGCTGGTTGAGATCAGTGGCTACCAAGGGTGCAGGGGGTGCAGCTGCTATGGGGCCCCAGTTGTTTCTAGGGCCCGCAGCTCCCCCTGCCCCTAGTGTCACAGTGTATACAGAAAATGCCACACATCACAGCCCACCATCAGCCACTGTAGCCCAGAGCATCCACCCCTTCCCCCAGATGCCGGAGCTCTCAGCTATCAGTCTCCTCTCCCCCCTGCCCAGCAGACCCAGCACCAGGCTTACTCCCTCCTCCAGCAGCCGTACCATGATGGGTAGCAGTGCTAGGCCTGCCTCCTGCTCCCAAACAGGGAGGGATTAGGCCGCCGCCAGCCACAGCACCCACAGCAGCCCCGCGGATGCCGCTACAGCGCTCAGCTGTCAATGTTCTCTCCCCTTGCCCAGCAGACCCAGCACCTCGTACGGTCCTCCAGCGGCCGCACCATAGGGGAAGCAGCGCTATGCCTGCCGCCTGCTTCCGCACAGGGATGCATTTCCAGCCATCCTGAAATGTAGTGGTTTATCCATGTCCAACCTGGATTCCCTTGCTGATGTCCTCCCCTTCACCCTGTGCCTGAGTCCGCAGGTTCCACTCACTGACACTCTGTAGGCTGAAGCATATCCCACAGATTGGTTAATGCCAAGGGAGCCCTGTACCCAACTACCCCCAGTGTGTGACCTCTTATGTGCGCGAGTGTGAAACTTTTACCCCCCTAGGTACTTGTGAGTTATCCGGACGCCCGATTTCTAAATCGGGTCGGATCGGGCACATCGCATCGCATGCGACCATCGGATGCGATGCGATGCGATGCGATGCGATGACCCGATTTTTCCATAGGAATCAATGTTAAAATGGTCCATTTTAACATGGAATTCAATGGGAAAAAGGGGTCCTTTTCATACCCCTACTATCCAAGTGGGCATGGAGTTGGATATAAACCTGTGGCGAGCGTAGCGAGCCACCGAGCCCGAAGCGTGGCGAGCGTAGCGAGCCCCGCGAGGGGACACGGAATACCCTTCGCTCGCCACGCTTCGGGCTCGGTGGCTCGCTACGCTCGCCACAGGTTTATATCCAACTCCATGCCCACTTGGATAGTAGGGGTATGAAAAGGACCCCTTTTTCCATAGGAATCATTTTAACATTGATTCCTATGGAAAAATCGGGTCATCGCATCCGATGGTCGCATGCGATGCGATGCGATGCGATATCGCATCGCATCGCATCTGATTGTATGCCTTAACTTAAGGCATACAATCAAAAAATCGGGCGTCCAGATAACTCACAAGTACCCCCCCCTACCCTCTGTGTGTGACCCGCTCATCCCTGTGTGTGTGACATCTTCTCCTCTCTATCCCCAGTGTGTGACCCCCTATACCCCATTCATCTGTGTATGTGACCCCCTGCTGCCCCCCTACCTTTGTGTGTGTGGGTGTGAAATCTTGTCCCCCCTACATCCTTCCTCTGTGTGTGACCACCTCAACCTCGTGTGTGTGTGTGTGTGTGTGTGTGTGTGTGTGTGTGTGTGTGTGTGTGTGTGTGAGACACCCACGTCTATCAGTTTGAGGAACAATGTGGACAAAGGGAGCAGATAATCTATGCGTGACATAGTGCCATGGGCTACCGATAAGCAGGTATATTCACAGTCGGTAGGCTGAAGCACCCGCCAACAGTCTATCAGTTGGAGCTGGTACGAAAAATATTTCATACCTATAGCCTGTTTTGATATGCGACCTGCTGTGGTAGAAGACCTGTCCATAGATGGTATTGCTACCATGTTGAAGTCGCCCCCCACCAGTTGGGAATCTGCAAATGGATGCAGTATATTAATTAACCTATGAATTATTTTTTTTAGATGAAACGTTAGGGGCACATACGTTACAAACATAGAAAGACTCTCGAAGCACACAAAAGAGATATCAGCGAGCACAAAACGTTCTGTCAGGTCTGCATAAAGTTGGGAACATTTAGCATCTAGAGCTGACCTCACTAGTATTGCCACACCCCACACCTTAGAGGAGAATGACGCAAATGCTGCAACCTTGTATCCCATCACGCCCAACACTATCAATGAGATGTGTTTCTTGTAGCATGGCTGTCAGCTTTCTGTTGTTTGAGGTATAGCAATAACTTTTTCCGTTTGATAGGGGAATTACCCCCTCCTCCTCCCCACATCCCATGAGCAAATTTCAGTTGAGACATTGCATCCATTAAAATGGTAAACTAAGAAAGACATCCCTGAAAGTTCTGCTGCAGATATACCCTCCCCCCCTCCCAGCATAACCTTTCAGTGCGGCAGGGAAGACACAGTGTTTAAATGATGCAAAATGCTATAAAGAAGAAAACAGTGATGAATACTTTTCTGAACCCAATGGTTCAGCCACATTGGGGAGACACAGGAGGAGAGCCCCTCCTCAGGTATGCCCGGGCATCTCCAGCAGTGGAAAAGTCTTTGAAAGCGTCTCCCTCAAATATGCGCAAACGGGCCAGGGAAAGTAGTGCAATCTTCAGGTTATCAGCAATCAGCTGGGAGCAAACCCCCGAAAACTCCTTTCTGGCTCTGGTTACTTCTGCTCAGTAGTCCTGAAACAAGTGCAGTTTATGCCCTTCCCACTGAATTCATTTCTGTTTGCGGGAGGCCGTCCATAGAACCTCCTTATGGAGGTAGTTGAAGCATCGGAATATCGTGACTCTGGGCCTTATATTCACCCCCTCCTTTTCAGGCCCCAGCCTATAGGCCCTTTTAATCACAATGTCAGTGCAGTCCGCCTCCACCCCAAGATGTAGTTAGCCAGCGGAGAGGCCGGAGCAGATGCTGGTGTGGGCAGCGTGATGTCCCGCTGTGCCTGGCTGTGTTGCACCTCAGTCTGTCTCCCAGTGGAGCACATGGAAGAGGAAACATCGCCATATTGGATTTCAGCTGTGGCGTCTGGGCGGAGGAATGGTGGTTCTGGCACTTTGGCTTGGGAGAGAAATATCTATCCATGCAGCGTCCCCGGCTGCCTGTGACTCCTGCTACGCGGGGCAGTGCTCTTGGACCGCAGTGCGGTGGTCTAGGGTTGCCGCCGACTCACCACCGGCGGAGCTCCAGAAGCCTGCGGCTGCTTCACATGAGGCCGGAACCGGAAATCGCGTCTCAGTTGTTTAAAAACTGGACATAGCATAAAGACACAGATGTGACTGCAGCAAAAGACACCGCCATGGCCGTGCATTCATCCATGTCTGAATCTATCTGTTCCTCTGATACTGCTGCGGATTCCAGTATTTGGCTTGGTCTGTTAAATATCTACTGGGCTCTTCCCTGGTACATACTTTTACTGTTCCAGTTCTGACTAATGGCTTCTTCTCTCCAGCATTGGTTCCAGGTGCCACCCTGTCAGAGTAGGTGGCACCACCGCGATCTCCTGTGCAGTGAAGCTCAGATCCCATTGTGGAGATCCCAGACAAAGACAAACGGCGCATTAGATTCCATGCCTCTGTCCGGGGTAGCTCCAAAACTAGTTTGCAGAAATCATCCATCATTGAGATTGTGACAGATATTAATTATAAACAAATGTAGATCTATCAAAAAAAGTTTGATTGAGTTGGAACACAAATATAACCGTATCACGATTGCTTCCCTAGAGGACTTCTTCCTGTACATTAGTATATGTAATATCTATTAACTAACTATTAGATCTTTATACAATATTAACATCACACATTTAATCCCATCTCACCTACTCATTCTCTTATCACATTAGATTGTTTGAGGAGCTAAAATCACCCAAAATTATGAACAAATATCTTTTTACTGTCCTTTTAATATTTATTTTTATTTGATTTGCAAGATTCAATTCCATCCATCACGTCTTAATAGAAATGCTCCAACATCAGGTGTTGATGATCACTCAATGCCACAAAGTAGCAAGTAGTATTGATCTAGATTAAATGGGAAGGTTGGTACCACACGTGCCCTCACCCGTTTTCATATTTAAAAAATATTAATTAGCATATTCATTAAAATATTCACCTGAACGGGTCTTCTTCATCCAATAGTCAGTAGCTCAGTGCCTGCACTCTTTGCACCATTGAGCGCACCAACATGCATTGTCAGGTGTGAAAGGTTTGTCTTGTTCTCATTGAATTTGTACATAAATTATGTAACTACAGTAGTTGCTTGTTTCTGTAGTGGCACATCTGTTTTGCCTTGTACCTCGAATTAAGCCCTTCAGTAGTGAGTTAAAACACACCTCCAAGGGATTGACTTTATATAAATGCAAGGGGACTGCAAGAGGGGGACCACTGGCTCAGAGGGAGATGTTGCTATCACCAAAAATGCCCCGGGATCACCAGGACTGATTCTTGTCCGCTTGCGGTGCTCTGGAAGCAGCATAAACCATTACCCAGTTAAACCTTCCCTGGCCAATAGAAGTTTGAGGGGTAGGTCTCACATTAATTGTTTATGTTGCGTCGCCATGCTAATCGCATGGCTGGTGTTGCCCGAGGACTACAGACACAACCCGTAAATCTTCTGGGGTGGTCAGTGATGTCAGTGACGCTGGCCCTGGAAGATTTCTGGGTGTGCCACCAAAGGGGTTAAAGATGCAGTTTTGCTATTCTAGCAATAAAGCAACTGCTGATGAATCAGGCCCATAGTGTATGCTGCGTTAATGTGTACCCAGCATAGGGGACCCATTTAAATAAGATCACATATACAATGCAATCTGGGTGGAATCTTACCTATCAGCAGAATATATGTTCCACCAAAGGGGTTCTGGGTGTGCCACCAATGGTTGTATACCACAAGGTTATATATGAAAGAGACATCAATATCTAGATAAAAATGACATTAAGCCGCGAGCCGCACAGTTTTGGTGGACGCACACACTGTTTCCACTTTGCTGTAATAACCCAGCGAGATGGAAACTGCGGGTGCAGGGGGGTCAGTTGAATACTGACCCACGAGCTGTGACAGGGAGCAATCAGCACTGCTTGCTGTCACAGCTTGCAAAAGAGCATTGAATACCACCCTTGGAATTATAAGTTATTTTTTACCTAACATAAAATATGCTCCTTTGTGGAAGCTCTTGCTTTAAATGTGAAACCGGTTACACATACACACACAGATGTCTGATTTCAGATTCGGATCTCTAGCTCCAAGGATGGGGCGTTTACAAATGCATGTTGATAGTACATTTACAATTAGATAGGGGTAAATGCATCATATCCATGGCCATATGACATATACATGACCACAATTTCAATGGTTAAAACTAATTTCTAATTTAAAATCTCCTTTGGCTACGTAACCAAACTGCTACACATTTCCCCTTTGTATATGTGTAATAACCGGCAGGCAATGTTCCCTCTAATTTTACGCAGGCTGTGTGCGGCAAAAGATTTTTGCTGTGCAACTTTTGAAGGAAATTTTAATTTTTGGGCGTCACTTATATATAACTGGAAAATGACGTTCAGCATTTGTGTTAACTTTACTTCAAAATGATATTAAACATTTAAACATTGAAAACACAGCAAACAATGTAGTTAATGGGTGAAACACACATTAATTGAGTCCACAACTGCAAAAAGGGACCACTGCTGCTTTGTGTGCTCTGTTGTAATGTCTGTGCGCATGCTCGGCGAGTTGTGTGCATGCGCACACGCGCACAGC
Organism: Crinia signifera; assembly: GCF_055691185.1. Taxonomy (NCBI): domain Eukaryota; kingdom Metazoa; phylum Chordata; class Amphibia; order Anura; family Myobatrachidae; genus Crinia; species Crinia signifera. The sequence continues at coordinate 400,860,467 of NC_139217.1, read as the reverse complement.
TTAGAGGGAACACTGCCGGCAGGTGACATTTCATTACCTTTTCTTCTGATTTCACCAGAGATGTAGAGAGGTTTTCTTCAGGCACAGAGAGTTATAGCTGGCATTTTTCTTAAAAAAAAAAAAAATTAACAATTTTACTTTATTGAAAAATACTATTTTATGAAAAAGAGTTCGATCCAATACATTAATTACATGTAAAGCTTCTAAACAATAGGAGTAAGTTCAAAATAATTACATTTAGAAGAATGACATGCTTCCAACTGAATTCATTTTATTTACTGGATAACTATTCATAGAATAATGTTTCTGTCATTCCACACCAATATATATTATTATTAATATTCATGCCCTCACAGCGGAGAAACAGGGGGTTGCCTCGTCGGAGCATTGCGAGTGCAGGCCATGCCACCTAGGTCACGCCCCCAAAATTCAGCGTCCCCCCTCGTACCTCCTCAATGTTTTGGAGGTATGTGGATTGCATGTTAAGCTGGTAGTGGCAGCTTAGCATATGTGATCCATTGCAATGCAAATGCAGGAGAAGGTGCATACCACTTCCTGTCTGCATTTGTTAAAACTGCATTACTGTTCTAGAGGAACATCGTTACCGGGTGCATTGTGCAGCAGACCTTGGCCTAATCATGTCCATGAAACAGGGGAAAACTTTGGAAAACTGCTTTATTGCCCAGGGAAAACAAAGGGTAGCGGCATTTGCTTATACATCAACGATAGATGGTGCACCAATGTCACGATCCTAAGCAAATCATGCAGCCCTCACCTGGAGATGCTATGTATCAAGAAAACCCTTCTATTCCACCCCCCTCCCCCGGGAATTTGCCTAGATTGTCCTAGTGGGAGTGTACATCCCCCCCTTGCATGCGCAGAGGAAGCCCTGCACCACCTGGCCACCGGCATATCTGACATGGAGCAAAAACACCTGGACTCTATGTTCATAGTGTTGGGTGACTTCAACAGAACTAACCTAAGCCAGGAGCTACCCAAGGTCAAACAACAAGTTACGTACCACAACCAGGGAAGGGCGTACCCTTGACCACGGGATGCAGTGTAAATCCCGGCGGTCGGGATCCCGGTGTTCAGAATCCCGACGCTGGAATCCCGATCGCCGAAATCCCGACACTTTCTCCCTCCGGGGGTGTCCACGACACCCCCGGAGGGAGAATAAATTAGTGTGTAGCGAGGAACCGGGCCCGCTGCGTGGCGAGCGCAGAGAGCCCGCAAGGGGGGGCGATCCACGTCTCCCCCTTGTCGGGATTTCGGTGATCGGGATTCCAGCATCGGGATTCTGAATGCCGGGATCCCGACCGCCGGGATTTAATACTGAATCCTTGACCACAGCTACACCACCCTTAAGTCTGCCTTCCGGTCAATCCCCCATGCTGCACTAGGACTATCTGACCACTGACTCGTCCACCTACTCCCTACCTATATGCAAAAGCTGAGAATGGCTAAGTCTGTCATCAAGACAGTTAAGAAATTGACTAATAAGGCTAAGCTGAAACTCCAGTCCTGCCTCGACTGCACGGACTGGAGGGTCTTTGAAGCATCAGTAACTGACCTGAATGACCTGACTGAAACCGTCACATCCTACATAAGCTACTGTGAGAACATGTGTATACCCACCAAGACCTACCAGTTCAACAACAACAAGCCTTGGTTCAACGCCCAGCTCAGACAACTTAGCTGAGCCAAAGAGGAAGCCTACAGCAGTGGTGACAGAGCACAATACAACCGAGCCAGGAACTCCCTAACAAAAGAAATCAGGCTAGCAAAAAAGAGGCTCTCTGACAAGCTGCCAAATGACCTGTCCACTAATAACCCCGTATCTGTGTGGAAAGGAATGCAATCTATAACCAGCTACAAGAAAACACCCAAACCCACCGCCATGTACCAAGACCTAGCTGATGAGATAAACAACTTCTATTGCAGGTTTGAAAAAGTAGTCCCCTGTGAACCAAACCATACCCTCTATGCTGCTCCAAATGTCGACAGCCAACTCCAGTCACTCCAGGTCACGCAAGTAGAGGTGGAGAAGTTGTTCAAGAGGGTCAAACCAAGGAAAGCACCAGGTCCTGACGGGGTGTCACCATCTGCCCTGAGATTCAACTTGCCCCCATATTCACCAGGATCTTCAACAAATCACTGGAGCTACGCAAGGTTTCCTCCTGCTTAAAAAGCTTGACTATTGTTCCAGTCCCTAAGAAATCCACTATTACAAATCTGATCGACTTTTGGCCAATGGCTCTGTGATCATGAAAACGTTTGAGCGCCTGGTACTCAACCACCTGAAAGCTGTGACTGGCTTGACCCTCCAATTCGCCTACCGATCAAATTGATGCATTGAGAGTGCAGTCAACCTGGGCCTGCACTACATTCTGCAGCACCTGGAAATGCCTGGTACGCAAGGGTCCTGTTTGTCAACTTCAGCTCGACTTCCAACACAATCATCCCAAACATCCTCCACCCCAAACTGCTCCGCCTAGGAGTCCCTGAAGCTACCTGTTCTTGGATTGTGGACTTTCTGACTGATAGAAAACAAGTTGTGAAAGCAGGGAAATTCACCTCCGAAGAGCGATCCATCAGCACAGGAGCCCGCCAGGTCTGTGTACTCTCACCCCTGCTCTTCTCCCTTTAAACCAACAACTGCCCCTCAGAGGCGCAATCAGTAAAGATAATTAAATTCGCCAATGACACTAACTCATCAAGGATGAGACGAAACGGCCTACAGACAAGAAGTGGAAAAATTGGACTCTAGAGCTCAACCCACTCAAAACCATTGAGATGGTAGTGGACTTTAGGAAGAAGTCTGTTGGTGTTCCTCTGCTAACAATTGCTGACAGTGTGGTGTCGGTAGTGGACTCCTTCAAGTTCCTAGGAACCACAATCTCCAGGGACCTCAAATGGGGGCCGAACATTGATACTATTGTTGGAAAAGCGCAGCAGAGGCTGTTCTTCCTTAGGCAACTGAGGAAGTTCAACATCCCACAGAAGTTTCTGCTCATCTTCTACTCCACGATTGTGTAGTCTGTACTGTGCGCCTCGATACTGGACTAGTATGTCTCCGCCAGCGAGAGAGACAAATACAGACTCCAAAATGTAGTCAGAACTGCGGAGAAGCTCATCGGGACGGACCTTCCCTATGTCCAGGACCTGTACCTGTCCAGAGCAAAAAAGTGGGCAACGAGGATAGTCAAGAACCAGCTACATCTTGGCCATGGCTGGTTTAACCTGCTGCCTTCAGGCAGATGCTACAGGGCCATTCCCACCAGGTCCACCAAAAGCCTAAAAAGTTTCTTTCCTGAAGCGGTTCACCTGGTGACACGTGAACTCGTGAACATCTCACGGTGTAGTCACGCCATAACCCTTTGCACATAATCTAACACTGTATCCCCTCGGAATAACTTTCTGTATGACTGTACATGTTCCCCCACCTGTTTTTATTGTTTATTGGGTACTTGTGTACTAGCACGGTGCCCACGATATTTGGTCGCACGACATATAATCGCATCGCATCGCATACACCCGATGCACTGCAATGCGATTTAAAATTGTATAAGCACCCTATACGATGTTTCATTGTATAAGCACCCTAATGGGGGCTTACAATGTTAAATGCACCCCCACGCCACCCCCACTATGAACGTGAACCCGAAGCGTGGCGCCACCCCCACTATCCACGTCGGCATGGAGTTGATTTTATAGAGTGTGTAGAGCGCAGCGAGCCCCGCGAGGGGACGCGTATTACTTTACATGTATTCCACGTCCCCTCACCACGCTTCGGGCACAGTGGCTCGCCGCACTATATAAAATCATCTCCACGCCTACGTGGATAGTGGGGGTATGAAAAGGTCGTAGGATGCATACCGCCTCCCCTTGCGGGCTCGCTGCGCTCGCCACGTTTCGGGTTGGCGTTGATAGTGAGGTTGCCGTTGGGGGTGCTTTTAACATAGTAAGCACCCAACACGTTTAATTAAATTATAGGGGCCACTTTTAACATGGGAACACCCTTTAGGGCGCTTATACAATTTTAAATCGCATACCATTGTATACAATTCGATGCTATACAATTTAAAATTGTAGAACATCGCATCGCATGCCTTATGGTCTGCGATGTGATGGGCGCCGTGCTAGTACACAAGTACCGTTTATTGTTTATACTGTATACGGTTTACTTTTTACCCACCTGGCTGCTGCACAGCAAACCAAAAACAAATTCCTAGTATATGCAAGTATACCTGGCCAATAAAGTGGATTCTGATAAGTGATCCCTGTTGAATTAGTGTCAAAGTATGTGTATGCATGTTTTGCACACATTCAGAACACGTAAATTCATATTTTACACAGAAAAAAACCTACTATGAATCACTGGTTTTCTTTTGAATTTTTTTTTGTTAGTGAGAGTGAAAATTAAACCTCCTTTATGTCTCTGCCAAAAACCTTTGCATAAAATTTGCATTCGACTCAACAACATGGTAACTAAGCACCAGGGTTCTAACAGAGAGACCGTTTTTTCCCCCATAAAACAAGGAACAAATGTTCAAAATCGCCTACAGTAGGTCCCTGATGTCTTACACACTGAGAAATTAGTTTGCATTATGGAAATCTTCCTTTTATACTGAAAATGTGTTAAACTTATCTAAAAAGAGATCCATCAGTATCAGGTGAAATCGGGCCAGATTGAACTAGTGTATAGCCACCTTTAATGTTCTACTTATTGCTGCATTATGTTTACTATTATCCTGCATTTACAGATCTATGCACCTCACCAACCACACTGGGATTATTCTAATTGTGAAACATAAACCCCTATTTTCCTAGGTAATTGTTGTAGATTGCTTAGGGGTTCTACCACTAACAATTATTCAGAAGCAAAAAGAAACATTTTTTTATATGGTTCACACATTCTTTATTATTACTATTTAAAACTAATTGTATTATATACATTATAAATACATTTAGTTAAAATCAGTTAAATAAAAAGCATAGATATCAAACAATAGTGCAAACAGAGTAAAAAAAAGTGATTTAAATGCGACACGGTTAAGATCCCGGCAGTCACAATACCAATGCTAGAAGACTGGTGCAGGAATCTTGACATCAATGGAAATGCCGTAACCAGAATCCCAACTGCCGGCTTCCCGATCACAAGTACTGTATGTGGGGTGTGAGGGTAAGGGGGGCTCAAAGGAAACGATTCAGATAAAGTTGATTGAGATGGTATCAGGATCCCAGCGATTGGGATACAGGGGGTCAGAAGACAGAGTGGCAGCCCAATAGTAAGGATCCAGACACCTTTTAGGTAATTATGCTAACCTTCCACCTCTTCCTGCAGCATAATCCTTACCACCCCCCGCCCCCCAACCTATCTGCAACCCTTCCTCTAGTGCCTAAAGCTAACTCCCTTTTCCACAGCCTAACCCTCCCCAACGTACTTAAACGATTCAGGTGCGAACAGTTGGGATTGCAGCCAGGGCTGTGGAGTCGGAGTTGGAGTCGGAGTCGAGGAGTCGGAGGCAATTTCGAGTACCTGGAGTCGGGGTCAGAGTCGGCAAACAATGCACCGACTCCGAAAATTATAATTAATGACTTCTCTACTGTAAGAATAAAGACCAATGCATGCAGTGCCTCACGTAACCGCAAAACGAACACGTTAAGTGACCGTGAAAAAGCATGCTTTTCATGTGCTTCACTATATGGCACGCAACGCACAATTCGGAGCACCAATACTTATAAATGTATTCTCCCTTGTAGTTTACAACTTATTTCCAACGTTCAATAAGGTTTTCATTATCTCGTTGGTAAAAATCACCTGGTGTAGACTCGAAAAATTCATTCAACCAAGCTTTCCCACCATACGCACAACATCTTTTTGCGCAGATGAAGATCTGGTTTCATGCGCAGGGTCGTTTGTTTACCTTGGCTAAGCCATTCCTTACGCTGGTTCATATTGATGTACAGGCACCATTTTTCGTCGCCAGTAACGATTCGGTAAAGAAATCGTTCCTTGTGTCCATGAATTGAACAGTGACGAGCAAGCAAACCAGCGGAGATTGTGGCTCGTTGATTTTTGTTGTCGTCACAAACCATGCAGAACTCATGCTCCACACTTCTGAACCTTTCCTATTGTTTTTGTTCCCAAAACAACCAAATAATGTGGTTTTTATCTTTGAACTGGTAAAGTTCCTGTTCCTGATGTTTATGCCTACTGCTACTATCCAGCCATTTAATTAATTAATCATTTTTTTAATAAAAAACGTTGTTTTCATTGTGTTTGTCCTTTGCTTAAACCAGGCATGTCCAACGTTGGCCCTCCAGATGTTGTGAAACTACACATCCGAGCATGCTTTGCCACAGTTTTGCTATTAGAGAATGCTAAAACTATTGCAAAGCATGCTGGGATGTGTAGTTTCAAAACATCTGGAGGGCCAACGTTGGACATGCCTGGCTTAAACTGTTCAATACAGTAGACTCTTGGCTTCCCAGCCTCTAGTTTCTGTAGTAATAATATGTATGTTGCCTTTCTTTCCTTCAAGGAATGTATCAAATACATTTGCATATTAATACAGAGGAGTCGGAGTCGAGGAGTCGGCATCAGAAGTACGAGGAGTCGGAGTCGGAACATTTATCTACCGACTCCACAGCCCTGATTGCAGCTCAGGGACTTTGAGCGATGTCAGGATCCCGGCACCAGTCTTTTCCATGACTCCTGGTATGCTAACTGGATTCCAGTTAATGTGGGGTCAGATAAAAACCAGAAAGATACAATAATGTTAGGCCCCTGATTAGGGCAAAACTGCATGCCCACCTCTCTTCCTAAACTGCCACCCCCAGACTCTCCGGGTGGACCAAACTGAGGTAGAATGTATGTTCAACCCCAGGAAAGCTTGAGGCCCAGATGGAGTGCCTCCATTTGCCCTTAAGACCTGTGCAACACAGCTCGCCCCTATCTTAATTAGAAATGTGTAAGGTCCCCTCCTGCTTCACAACATCTGGAGGGCCACAGTTTGAAGAAGCATGTTCTACAGCAACTGGACGGTCCAGGCACCTATGCAAGGATACTATTTGTTGACTTCAGCTCAGCATTCAACACAATCGCCCCCCCACATCCTGGAGCCAAAACTCTGATATCACTAGGAGTCCCAGAACCTACATGCTCCTGGATCACTGACTTCCTGACTGAAAGGAAACAGGCAGTGAAAGCGGGCACATTCCTCTTCAAACACACGCACAATCAGCACCGGTGCCCCTCAAGGATGTGTCCTCTGACAGTTTGATTTCACAGAAGTGTGATTGACTTGGGAGTTACATTGCGCTGTTTAAGTGTTCCCTTTATTATTTTGAGCAGTGTGTGTGTATATATATATATATATATATATATATATATATATATATATATATATATATATATATATATATATAGAGAGAGAGAGAGAGAGAGAGAGAGAGAGAGAGAGAGAGATAGATAGATAGATAGATAGAGAGAGAGAGAGAGAGAGAGAGAGAACACAGAACTGGTAGCCAGCAACATCAGGTTTTAGAAATATCAAAAAGATTTTATAAAGTGCAAAGTGACAAAAACAGTGGGCCTTATTTTGGTTCATTCTTTCTGACAAAATCCTTCTTAGATGAAAAAAACCATGTGCACTGCAGGGGGGGCAGATGTAACATGTGCAGAGAGAATTAGATTTGGGTGAGTTATTTTGTTTCTGTGCAGGGAAAATACTGACTGCTTTATTTTTACACTGCAATATAGATCTCACTTTAAAGTAAAACCCCACCCAAATCTAATTCTCTCTGCACAAGTAACACCTGCCCCACCTGCAGTGCACATGGTTTTGCCCATCTAAGAAGGATTTTGTCAGAAAGAATGAACCAAAATAAGGCCCATTAAGAGGAGTCCAGCAATGGCATAATATACTTAGCGGTCAAGCAAGAACAAGTAGAATAAAGCCGGTCCTCCTCCACCAAAGGTCATCGCACGACAGCTGTTTCGGTGCCAAACAGCACCTTATTCATGTATATGTATAATACAAAGGAGTGAGCCTTTTAGATACAAGCAGCTACTCTATATGGATCCCCCCTGTTAGCGGGAGACGGAAGAAGAAAATAGAGAGCGCTAATGACACCACCACCTTGTTAGGTCATACATCAATGTTTGAATAAAGAATGTGACACCTTCAACTTATATCTTTTTGCATTTTATTAAAAAAAATTAAAATCTTGACACCCATGTCTGTTTGTTCAGCTCAAAGTGGTGGTAGAGATCACAACACAGCATCCAAACCTACGCGTTTCGTCTACACAGACTTCATCGGGGGTTACACTGTATACAAAACAGTTAATACAAGGATATATAATTGTAATTTAAATAGGTCCAATCAAAAAGGTTTTAGGGCATTCAACCTCCAAAATATGTTATGCCGGAGTTTTTAGAAATAAGATTTTATTCTCCTCCGCGTTCACCACTATTCAGCCTAAATGAACCCCCCGATGCCTCCCCACCCCAAGATCAATGCCTTGGCTCTGCTCCCTCCACCTCGTGTGACTGCTGAATGTCACTAAAGCGGGGCCCCAGGAAATTGGTGTACTTAGTCTGTTTTGTTATGTATTGCTCACAACCATGCTGCTTCTACTGGTCGCTCTGCGTAGCGACATGTTATGGGATATTTTCCAACTTGTACCCCTCTGATGTTTGCCATCCTTACCCCCCTCCCCCCCCCCCTTTTTGATTGTCCCCTCTTTCCTTTTGCACCCCATATAACCTTTCTGTACCAATAAAAATTTATTGATGGAAAAAAAAAGAAATAAGATTTTATGTATTTCAGCAATGAACCTAAAATAGATTCGGTGCCTGGAGTGACATCTAACACTGGAGCTCCCCAAACAGCAAGTCCTTGCACAATGTAATGTGAGGGACATTAGTGTGGGGCCCAATGTGGTGTGAGATTACTGTAAACTCTGGTTCCATGCCTGCTGAATGAATCCAATTCAGTCTGTAGCCCCCTCACCCGAGCATGACATGTCCGCTGCCCAGGAAGAAGAGTGTGAGTGCAGCTCCCTCGCACATGTCGTAGGGCAAGTAACCGTAAGATTATTTCTTTATATTAAAATTATTTTCCATCCTAATGTTTCAATTGGTTGTACTTGTGTTTCTTTAGTATGCGACGTAGAACTGAGCCCATATTATGCAGTGGTTCGGGTTTTCATGACTCATATTTTTATTCATTAGCATTATGCATTTATAATGTATATAATAAATGTTATGATTGACGTATTAAAGAAAGGGTACTTCCTTATCTTTGAGTCCACAGCTTACGCCAGTTACGTTAGCATACCTCCCAACTTTCAGTCCTCCGGAGGAGGGACACCGATAAGCATGCGCAGACACGTTGAAAATTTCGGGTGCTTGGCCTAACAAAAGGAGGCGAGGCCTATACCTGAGGCTCCTCGCGAGTATAGGCCACGCACCCATTTTCGCCACTGTGGCATATGCACTGCGTCTATTCAGGGTGACAGGGTGCCCCCTTCCTCGAAGCGGGAGGGAAGCGGGAACGTCCCAAAAAAGGGACTTTCCCACGATAAGCGGGACAGTTGGGAGGTGTGCGTTAACAACTTTCAGAATAGCACCATTGTTCGCTCGCCACGCTTAGGGCTTGGTGTCTCGCTCTGCTCGCCACAACTTTACTAAAAGTAATAGATGGTGGCGTGGACACAGGAGGGTGGCATGGACCCAGGGTGGTATGGGTTACGCTACATAAGTTCCATAGCGTAAACTGTGGCCGAAAAGATTAGGAAGTACAAAAAAAAAAAAATTGTGCACCGAGCACAATTTCTCTTTTTCTCTTCTAAATCAAATATCCATTATTTTCCTTCAGAGAGTGATTACTGACCATAGTGTTCGAATTATTTTTGCATCTGCCGCTCACCCACAGCATATACATACAGTACACGATGGCATGCAGACACACTACGAGCTCGCCTAAGCCGAGGCTGGCTGCTGGCCCGCTTTAGCAAAAAATAGGCTACTGCAGGCGGAACAGAAGTGTCAGGGCCGACGTGTGAGGGGGAAGGGTAACAGCGCGGCACCCTCAGCCTGCACCCGGAAGCCGCGTGTGTTTTGAAGCTTCCAGCCTGTACCCACGTGTCTCTCACGGTGCTGCCGGGCAGCATCACACACAGGCACAGCCGGGCATGGCGGCGGAGCAGGGAAGCCGGGGCAGCGTTCTATTCACCGGGTACCGGTCGCTGGGCCTGTACAGTAACCACATACCCCACGTAGTGCGGTATCACAAGAAGCACAAGGAATTTTACCTGGTCACAGCCGTGGGAAAGAGTTTCCTCACTTACAATGTGAGTACAGCAGGCCTGTGCACGGCATGATTGCAATACACACTAGCTACGATTCTTTACATACTGTATAGTATATGAGCATGCCATACCTCCCAACATGACTCTCTCCAGTAGGGACAGAATGCTCTGTTCCTGGACTTCCCTCTTCATTTATGACTGCCATTACCTGTGCTGAGACAGCTTTCTGATCAATTAACCTGTTCTAAACAGGCGATGGCAATTATAAATTAAGAGGAAAGTTCAGGAACAGCATTTTGTCCCTCCTGGAGAGGGTCATGTTGGGAGGTATGGCATGCGTTATGCACTGCTGCTGATTGTGGAGTGCTGCATAAGCTAATGAGGCTGGTTGCTTGTAACGGAGCTGTACTAAGCCTAAGTGGAAAAACTGGAGAGAGAGATAAACTATTATGCAACTGGCTAGCAACTAATGTTTTAAATGCAGCCTGAGGCATGGCAGTTGGGAACTGATTGGCTGGTGCATTATCTCTCTCTAAGGGCCAGATGTACTAAGCTTGAAAAGTGATAAACCACCCGCCAATCAAGTCCTACCTGCAATGTCACAGGCTGTGTTTGAAAAAGCTCAAAAGGTGCCCAGTGTGTACGGGCCAGCGGCCACCGCCCATCTACTGATATTCAAAGTAGATGAGCAGAGGGCGGGTGGGCAACTTTCCATAGTGTTCTGCTATGGAAAGTCGTCCCAGAAAAATAGCTTGAAAGGGCGAAAATCCCTTAGTGTGTATGCACTGACCGATTTTGTGCCCAACAAGATTTCCCCATCATCGCTGTCCATACATGCTGAGCAGAATTGCCAGTGTGTATGGACCTTAAGACTTAAGCAATGTACACACTACCGATATCCGTAGTGCTGCAGAATAAATTATTTTCACTTAAAACACTGAATGATTCTGTTCAGTGATGTCACGGCTTTATATGCAGTTGACTGTATGCTCAAATGAAATGGGGGATTGTTAATGATGTGTGGGAGTGTGCAACCTTAACTATATAGTGTAAAGACACTGAATGCTGTGCAGGATAATATTGTTTATGCTATGCAGGATAATATCGTTAACATCACATACAGTGATTGCGAAAACCCTCCAAAATTATGGGTCCCTGGGACCCCTTACTTTCAAAAATCGGGGTGCTACTTGACCTTTTCTGTGTCCCAACGGAATAAAGCCTCCTCTCCCCTTCCCCAGCATGGCACATACAGAAGCCTCCACCTCTCCTCCATATGGCATATACCCTGAGCCAAGGGCCAGTCTGAGCCTATTTTTTTTTGGTAAGCAAACATAGATTTGGGCACCCCAAAACTGTGGCTGTTGGGGGGGGGGGGGGGGGGAGGGGTAATCAATTGGCAATTTGCCCACTCACATAAAGCAAGATACACATATACTAGAAAAAGGACACCTGTGCTGCACCAATCAGGCCCTGTCCATTGTTTCTAGAACAAAATTAAAAGTAATGGCAGGAGGGATAGGGTTAGTGAAATCCCAGCAGAGTGTATGCGCTCCTCTCCTACAGGCAGCTCTGCCTGTTAAGAGCTAATTGGTGAGATGCAGCCTCTCTGCCAGCCGTGCAGTGAGGGGAGAAGGGTACAAGTGGGCCATTAACAGCCAGCACTCAGAGCCTGGAGGAGGTGACAGTGACACACAAGAGAGCAGCACCGCGATGTAGGAGAGGAGGAGGGAAGTCTGTAGCCCGAGTCCTGCTAGCAATAAATCCCCTTACATGACACAGCCAAGCAGCCTGCTAAATGGACCACGCACCCCTCTTACCTTTACTTCCTGCCCGGCTCTGCTCCGTCCTCACTGTCACACCTCCCTAGTTCTGGCCCCCAATGCTGGTTTCAGTTCCTCGTGCTCTGTCCTCACACCAGCCGCAGCGCTGTTCCCCTGCTGAGCAGCTGCTTCTTGTGTTGGTTCCAGCCGTCTGCTGTTGAGGCACAGTGCAGGAGCCAGCTTACGCGGCTTCCATGCAATGTTGCCTTTGACTATGCGGTGACAGGGACCCTTTCATTTTCACGCCCAGCAGATGTATGACGCTGTGTCTTCTCCACGGTTGCATCACAACTGAGGGGGCAACAGATCCCTCCGCCCTGGTCACACATATTAACACAGCGTGCACGACGAAATGGCTGGGTCCCAGGGGACCCAGCCATTCATAAAAAATGAGTCCCTGATGCTCCAAAGTGGGTAAAATACTCGCTATATCGAGTATTTGCGAACCCTGACATAGTGTGTACCCAGCTTAAGTACATCAGTTACATCATTGTTCATATTGACACTTTGGTTTCCATCAGCAATAAGGATTATGTGACAGTCACCTTAAATCGAATTTGGTGCCAGAATTATTTCAGAGTTTATACACATATATAAATAAAAGTTTGATGCACAGAAGGTGTGTTATTTTGGTTTAACAAGAATGTCACATTAATACTGTCTTGTTGGGGATTGTTCTACAAAAGTCCTGCCCAAAATTCTGTCTGTGGCTTCACATTGAATTCCATTCTTTAAATCATTAAGCTGTCATGTTACACCCATCCCCAAAATATACAAAGGAACTGATTTATTAACACACATAATGTACATAGTATCTGTACCAGTGGAGCCTATAATCTATATTCTCTATCACACACTTTTTTTTCTTTTGTCAGAAGCTGATCTACACATGTAGTTTTTTTGAAGAAACTAGACCACTCAGATAAAACCCACAGAAAGAATAAATAAAACTCCACACAGACAGGCCCATGTATAAAAGTTTAACTTGTGAGTTCAGTACTGTGAGGAAGTAATGTAAACCTCTTCACCATCCATTCTGTCCTACAGTCAATGGCAGGTATTCAATGCCGGTGCGAGGGGGTTAAACTGTGAGGATCACAGAAAACCAGTGATCCTCGCAGTTTAACCCCCGCGCCGGCCGCTCGCACTATGCAACGTTCCGGGGGAATCCTCGCTGTCACAGAACTGCGAGGATTCCCCTAAACTGCGAGAGCCGAGGCTAGTGCAGCAAACTCGCTGTAATTAGCCTCGATTCTCGCAGTTTTTGGAGGCACATTCGCAAATTCCCCCTCGCTCAAAAAACGGAGCGAGGGGGAATTTGCGAATGAGGGGGGTCAGTTGAATACTGACAGGGTGAGCGGTGACTGCGAGCAAAAAGTCCTGCTCGCAGTCACCGCTCGCCCACGGCATTGAATATATGCCAATATTGCTGCATATCTTGAGGTTTGCACGCTTGTCTCCTGCTGCTGCAAGCATGGTGACAGGTAGCTGGCTGCTCTGCATTCTCTCTTGTAAACTGGGCATACATGAGGCAAAGATGGGTGATTATATGGTCATAAGACAGTTAGGAGCCAGCTTGGTTTCTTGAGACCCACCGATAATTGTGCTGCTACAGACCCTAAACTTGTCTGGCATGGCAAATTTCATTCTTATGCCTGCTGGGGTAATGTGAGCACCCTGAAACATTTTAAAATGCAGGCCACTTTAAAATTATTATATACTGCAACATACAAAGAATTACAAATCTATGACATGGCTAATTTTTAATTTTAGGTGTTTTTTTTTTCCTTTTCTCATTTTGATATACCGATATGACCTAATACATCTTTTTTGCAATCGCACCAAACAGCCCCTCTAGTTACTCCAGGTCATGTGAGAATCTTCTATTGATGTGCGTGTTTTTGCCAAAAATGCATCTTGGTTGCAATGCGACTAGGGTGCACAAACATTTATTCTGACACTTGTACAGCTGTAATATTTTTTGTTTGTCTGAGTCTCTGACTGTGCACTACAGTTTAGCAGCTGCAACGATTTGCTAATACAAATGTTGTTCTCCTCCCTGTACAGACATGATACATAATATGCAATTATGGTATCAAATTAATCAGCACAATCTCTTCATGTGTCCTAGTGGCATTGCCTACTGACTAGGATTTCTTGCAATGTTTAGAGGTTGGTATAAGTATGCTAGGAGGTGGCACTTGAATACTTGTTACAGCACAGCGCACATAGTTAATTGAATCTGCACCTACTATGTGGTGGCTGTGGCATGATCTTAAGGTGGGTACTCGCATCATACAATATATTGGCAAATGTTACGATCCGCATCAGATCGCAATGACCATGTATAAGGCGGTATTCAATGCCGTGGCAAGGGGGTTTTCTACCCGCATTTTGTGGCGAGCCCGCCATTTTAATGGCCACACTCACCATTTTACACACCGAAGGGAACCAGCGAGGTGGAAATGGCGAGTGAAGGGGAGGGATTACTCTGATGGCGAGCTATTGGCACTGCTCTCCTTAATAGATTGCCGTCAGGGGCATTGAATAGCCCTCATAGTGTGTCTCCCCAAATCCACCTATGTCAGATGGAACGACAGATGACACTGTTGTGTTACGTTAAGCATGTAACCGTATAAACTGTATATATTTTTTGATGTGCTGTTCTAATGTTCTGTTCCAGGTTTGTGCAGCTGCAAAATATTTTGACTAGAAGAATAACGTCTATATTTATTTAATTACATTTTGTTTTGCTTTTTACTGTATTTTTAAGGTGAACAAGCTTGGTCAAGTAGCTGTCAGTAAGTATATTTTCTCATTATTTTCTGATTTACTAAAAAAACATATCAAATTGCTTTATTTTCCACTTAGCAACCAAATTTTAAGTATGCAAAAGTTTGGGCAAATTCGGGGAAACTGCATGTTTCACTGAATTGCCATTATGACTTCAACGGTCTATGCCTGGCAAATTATAACAGGCCAAATGTAATCGTGTGACAATTACAGGAAGTGAGAGTTTTGGGGAGTGTTTCCAATTTTTTATAAAGCAACAATCAATTGCATGGCAAAATCAACTTTGTCTTGCAGTGTAAATGATTGCTGCTTTAAAATTTTTTGATAACTCCCAAAGGCTCTCACTTTCTGAAACACTCACCCTATTACATTTGGCCATATGTGTTTCTGTACGTTTTATTTATTGATTCATTTGATTGTTCTGTGGACAGACCTGGGGCATACGGTTGAAGAGTTTTGTTCAGTTTGTTCTCTGCTGAAGTTGTTAGTCTTTACACTTACAAATGGTAAGGAGTACTTTTAGTATACAACCATAGATGTCACCGTATCCTTGCCTGGGCTTTTTTACTTGGGCATATTATACATGTGGATGTTTTGTTCAGTTGCATTGGTTATGGAATGTAAGAGAAGCCTCTACATATCATTTATTTCAAACTGATATTTCAGATTTATTTTTACTATAAGCATTTTCTCATACATAAGTGAAATCCATTATGTAGGTTTAGGTGCAGATGCAATTAGGAGCGAGTAAACCACCTACAATTTGCTGATTACTACCTTCTGTCTGAGGAGATATTAGCAGAATTGGCTTATGCAGGGTACACACCAGGACGACAAGTGTCCGATCCCATCAATCTAGCTCCAATTCTGACCGATTGGATGTAGATTGTATGTTGATTGGGCCCTTTTCTGTCCTGTTCCGATCGGATGCGCGGCCCCGCAGGTCGGTCGGTCGTTATTCAGATCCTACCTGCAGCAGGTAGGATCTGAAAACGACCATACACCCGGGTGCGGGTCGTGATCAGATAGGAACCTGCTCGCGATGCACATCGTGAGTGGGTCGTGCACTCCGCGTGAGCGGGTCGGACGAGAAACTGACGACCCACTCACAATGTGCATTGTGAGCGGATCGTCCTGGTGTGTACAGGGAATAACTGTAACTGACCCTCTGCAGCTTGTGTGCAATTGAATCTGGTCTCACACTGTGCATTATCTGACGAATATATCAGAATGGTACTATTGTGAAATAATACTCGTATGCAAATCGCATGCGATATTACATACGATTAGATCTGCGATGCGATTTAGCACACCCCCACTATCCACGTCAGCCCGAAGGGTTGCAACAAAAACATGGTAATGGATATGAACAAATGACAGTTCACCATTTGCTTGGAAATGCTGGAACACTGACAAACTGTCATTCAGCTATTACCAGATTTTTGTTCCAACCAACCAGATCTGAAGATAAATCTGTAGGTGTATGGCCACCTTAACATCATGTATACTGGGCTAGACATAGTTTTATGTTATCCTTCATATCGGCAAACACAGAAAATTTCCTCAGCTACTGCTTTCTGTGTTCCCTGTAATATTTCAAACCCAGTCACACCTTCAGTGATGTGACATTACACCCCACACACAAATACTTTGCAATTAGGCTATACCCCCCTACGTGATTCTATTGTGAGAGAATTACAAACCTTTGCTACAAGAGAGATGACCTTAGGGATGACATATGGGGCCTACGCAGTGAGAACACTGGCCCTGACCGATTAATATCCAGTATGCTGGATATTAATCGGCAGTTAATAGCAACGCTCGGGGTCACGCGTCGATATGTCCCCTACATGCAGAGCATTTTCTTAACAATCTAGTGAAATCGCTTAGAAAATGCCTGTATATTGCTATGTGTGTAGGCCCCACTAGTCATTCTTGGCATATAAAACCATGGAAACGTACTAGATGATAAGCTCTGCAGTCAGACTTAAAAGCACTGTTAAAGAAACCAGGTAATGTGTTATGAGGTATTTTTTTTTTTTTTTTTACGTTGTTGCTTTTATAGTTGCATTATACAAAAACAAAGGGATATATATATATATATATATATATATATATATATATATATATATATATATATATATATATATATATATAGTGCTTACATGGCTATATGCTCATATTTCCCTATCTGGGACTTAACATAAATATCTTTGGTTCTCATCAGGCAATGCTCTTCCAGAGAGTATTAATTGTCTTGCTGCCGACCGTATGCTGGTGTTTGCAGCTCATGGAAATATCCTTAAAGCATTTGCAAGAAATAAAGAGGTTTGTGCAGTTTATTTAGGACCATGTATTCATATTGTGCCAGCAGAGGGTATTTTCTCAAGCATTCGCTGTGCTTTTTCAGGTAATTCAGACATACAGAGGTCATGAGGCTGAAATTCATCTGGTGTTGCCATTTGGGGATCACGTTATATCTGTGGATGCCAATAATATAGTCATTGTTTGGGATGTCCAATCAGAAGGTAAGATTAAAACGATTTGCTGATATATGCAGTCCAATGCGCAGTCATTTGTGAGATACCAGTTTTCTTTATAGTTTATTTTTCTTGTACTATTAACTCTGCTGAGATTAGTTTTGGTAAACCTTGTCCTATTGCAGAAAAGCTCTGTAAATAGGATTAATCGGTTCTCAGTCTGACCATGTCAGATTTAGATTAGATAATATTGAGCTTCTGTCTTTTTTTGTTCCTACAGAGGAATATTTGCAGTTGACCTTTGACAAAATGAATTTTACCATCTCTGCATTAATGCATCCAAGCACCTACCTGAATAAGCTCCTCTTGGGAAGCCAGCAAGGGTCTCTTCAGTTGTGGAATGTCAAATCCAAGTAAGTGAAGCACATAGCACTATTATGGTGGTACTCAATTAACCCAGAAGCTGATTGCTGTTAGTATTGAATATCCCACTTGTAGATGGACTAAACCTGTAAAGTTTGTGAAATGCCCCAGAAAATCTGGTCAAGTGTGTGTGGGTGGGGGGGGGCGACTTTCTGGGCGTGAGTCCCAATTTGTCCACATAGGGGAAAAAGGTTATTCAAAAGCCTTTGCCTAATTTTAACAGCAATTAATCACAGGGTGAACACTGTGACTAATTGAAAACACACATCTGTCAGTCATGTAGTAAATTTGTCTGACATTGGGGTTCAGAGTTACAAAGTTGCAGAGAAGTTGAAAATTGATCTTCATAGTTGAACAAACTCAGAATCCCGGCCTGTTTTTGCCCAGCTTGCCTGCAACTCGACAGGCAGAATTCAAGGTTCCGCCTGAAGAGTGGAGAAAACAGCCGTGGATTGGACAATGGATGGCCGTTTCCAACAAAACAGATTCAACTGGTTTAAAAAGTCAGATTTGTTTTGTCGAAATCCGCCTTCAATGCTGTATGAAACAGCAGCAGTCAATAAGTGTCGGGCGCTATCTCCCCTGTTGGAAGTGGCACCTGAGATTGAATACCACCACCCCATAACCACCCCCCCCCCCCCCCCCCCCAAAAAAAATTAGATTTGTTTTGGTGTAATCTACCACAGCGAAGCTGTTTCAGTTTTGGATTTTCAAGAGCATAGTGTTTTGTATTACATTTGATTATTAAATGAATTGCACCTGATGGACACACAAATCCTTTTTAGCATGGTCAGTTTGATCCGTTGACAAAAGTTGGTTTGCAGCAATCACAAAGGTTTAGGTTATTATTTTAAAATAACTGATGTCTGTTTTTTATTTTAGCAAACTTTTATTTACATTCCCTGGATGGGACTCGGGTGTGACTGTTCTTCAGCAGGTGTGTGGGATACTTAAACAACTTACTCTTTGAAGAGTTTATTATGTATTGCTTATGTATATCTTGCTATGCAGGGGGATAAAATAGAAGCTCACAGGCTTTATTCTGGCTCTCCAATCTAAATTGGTTAAAGTACACATTTGTTCTGTACAAATTCACATTTGCACATAATATGCAGACGTTCATCTTTGAACAAGGTTTGTATTCATTACCGAATCCATGCCAGATGAGTCACTGCACTTGTAATGTAATTACGTTACTAGCTGAAGTGTCACTAGTAGTTTTAGTGGAATGCAGGTCTCACTGTTTGTGTTATGCAATGTAGGCCCCGCCGTTACTATAGACACACAGTTACTGCAGATACTATAAATACATTTAAAATAAGGTTGGATAAACATTTATTGGTTAAAAACATCCACGGGTATGAATAAGTAACATAATATGTCTTTAAAATATCAGAACATACTATACAACAAGGGATAAGCTACTATAAACATAGGTTGAACTAGATAGACACAATTCTTTATTCAGCCTCACCTACTATGTAACTATGTTATGCATTATATAAACAAGTGTCTAAAGTACAAGGATGATGGAAAATGATTAATGTAAAGGGTATTTTTATGTGAGTCCTATTACAGGCAAAACCTTACTATAGTTCATCTGATACATAGACCCACACATAGTAATTAGTGCATGCCTTCAATCTACTGACTTTGTACAGACTTGTTCATTTAATGCTTCACTCTTTACTAATACACATGTAAAATAAAAATGTATCCTAGCACAGTAAGGAATGTAATTCCATTTGTGTTTCCCTATGATTTCAGGCTCCAGCAGTGGACGTTGTGGCAGTTGGTTTGACTTCTGGCAAAATTGTTCTACATAACATTAAATTTGATGAAACATTAATGACCTTTCAACAAGACTGGGGCCCTATCACAGCAATATCCTTCCGCACTGGTGAGTCAGGTTGTTTCTACCTCCTCATTCCGTAATTACAGAGGTTCCCAAACTCAGTCCTCAAGGCACCATAATAGCCCAGGCCATGTTTGGGCACAGGTGACTCAACTAGTAGCTCAATCAATTTGGTTTAACCAGCTGTGCTCAGCCATGAATATCCTGAAAACCTGGACTGTTGACTTGAGGACTGCATAACAGTCACTCAGTAGGTTGTTCTTCTATAACTAGTAAGCCTTCTTGAAGCAAAAGCTTTGCAAGCTAGTACATACTGTATTTGTGCATGTGTGAGAAATATGTAGTTTCACTCTCTCCCAGCAGATGGCAGTGTTTCGGAGACTCACGGACACTAGACATATATAAATATATATAGATAATGGTTTCCCCTCCCCACGTAAATGAACCTAAAACTAACCTTAGTAATCTATGAGGACAGATTAGCCCAATTAGGAATGTATATGCTGGAAAAGAGAGGGAAGACATGCTTAACATGTACAAATATTTCAGGGAACAATATAATGATCTGTCAGACTTTTTACAGACCCTATTTACTTTGAGGTCGGAGACTAGGACATGTGGGCATGCGCTAAGGCTGGATGAGAGAAGATTTCATACCCTCCGAGGGAAAGGCTTTTTTTTTTAAATCAAGTAATTTTTATTGAATTTTATCCATACAGATAAAGTAAAAATAAATGAAACTGAGGGAAAGGCTTTTTAACGGTCAGGGCAGCAAAAGTATGGAACTCCATTCCAGAAGAGGTGGTGGCGGCAGGACAGGCAATTAAGGTTGGATAAGCATTTATTGGATAAAAACATCCAGTGGTACAAACAATAAACATTATTTAGTCCAAAGTAGAATTGAAGTAAAATATTCAACTGGGGATTTGACATGTAGACAACATCCTCTAGCTGGTCTTGTAAAAGGTTGAACTTGATGGCCGTAAAGTCTTCTTTCAACCTAAAATAAAAATGTTACTAATCTGCACAAATACTTTTGAAGCACTCGCTACTTGAAGTGCATTATGGTACATCTAATGGTGTGTACACACGGCAGGATATGCAGTGAGATGCGAGTCCCGATACGATCAGATCGTATCGGGACATGCATCGCACGGCATGCATGCAGAGGGACAATTTAGACTATATAGTGCAGATCTGCACTATATATAGTCTTGGTTGCCCTCTCTATTTCACTGCCGATTTGTGCTCACACGGGAGCACGCATTGGCAGCGCATCAGGCACGCAAGCCCTAAAAAAGCATGCTATATGGCTTCCGATGTTCACTATATCGGCAACATCGCAAGCCATATCGCCCCGTGTGTACACACTATCACACTCATCTTATCTGTTGTAATATGTATGTGCATTAATGGCAAATGTATCAAAAAATGGAGGAATTGACTTTGTAAAGAATTTAAAAAGAAAGTTTTTTTCTGTATGAGACTCTTCTTGAATGTACAGTATTTCCATGCAGTTTTCAGATGGGTAATAACCTATTTTAGCACCTGAGGGCAGGGACTGATGTGAATGGACAAATATGCATGTACACCTCACTGCTAATAAATAATGGTGTTGAATGCAAGTTAACTTTACTTGGACCCTTATTGTATGCAGGTAGGAAAATGCAGATAGTTGCTTATATACAGAGTTGTATGTATCTGTGTGCACTGCCGTATCCGTACTCTTGATTCACTGCCTTTATCTTTGCTCAGTGCCCATTTGTTTCTGCCCTATGCTTGGCACAAGAGATCTGTTTTAAAAACAGAAGTGTCAGAGCACAAAACTGCTTATACACTGCAATTATGTAGCATGGCAGCTGTGAACTTTTGCCTATGCGTGAATGCCACAGAATTACTTTGCTTCAGCCGCAAATAAAGGGGCAACGGTACTTATGTAGTATCTGGGCGTCCGATTTAGAAATCAGATTGCATCGCATCGTATCGCATCGCATGCGACCAAATCGTATGCGATGCGATGGTCAAGATTTTTCCATAGGATTCAATGTTAAAATGGTCTGAGTCCATTTTAACATAGAATTCAATGGGAAAAAGGGGTCCTTTTCCTTTCCCCACTATCCAAGTGGGCATGGAGTTGGATATAAACCTGTGGCGAGCGTAGCGAGCCACCGAGCCCGAAGCGTGGCGAGCGTAGCGAGCCCCGCGAGGGGACACAGAATACTTTTTAAGAAATATGCGTCCCCTCGCGGGGCTCGCTTCGCTCGCCACGCTTCGGGCTCGCTGCGCTCGCCACGCTATATAAAATCAACTCTATGCCCACTTGGATAGTGGGGAAATGAACAGGACCTTCTTAACATTGAATCCTATGCAAAATCGCATCGCATCGCATCTGATTGTATGCCTTAAGGTAAGGCATACAATCACAAAATCGACAGCCCAGATACTACATAAGTACCGGGGCAACTTGTATGTCATTCAGCATTGCTCATTCTTGTGTGTGCTTGGCTCAGGAACATGTGAAAACATGCAAGATCCAATTGCAAAACATGCTCGCATTCAATTATTCACCACCAGCCCCTTTATTTTTTAAATGATTGATTTTGCTATTTATTTTTTACTTTCTTTTTTTTTTTTTTTAACACCATCTTTATTGAAATTTTATAAATTTAAACAAGACATTTTTACACAGACAATACATATAACACATTTAAGAGCATACACAAAGCAGTATTAAACGATATACATCTATAATTCATATTGAGCCATCCAGTTTCTTGTACTAAAACAGATTCCTATCTATACAGAGTTTATCTGGCAGTTACTAGCTACATTTCCATGGCTATCAACACTAATAAAAAATATGGTTAATCCATACTGAACTTTCATATTATTACACATTTTCGGTTCTATTTAATTAAATGGACTACACATCTGGAATAAATCTATACCTAGTATAATCTAATCTAGCATTATATATCAATGCCCCTGGTACCAATAGTAGGAAGAAAAAATAAAATAACTAAATGTTTAAATAAATAAGCTAAATATTATAATATAGTGCAGTCATTATAATATATTCAAAGACATAAGTGTTCAGTGCAATATTTAAACCGCAATATACGTCAATCCTATACATATGAATACTATTACGTAACTATGTCAACTATTTGTGCGCATTTTTAACAGTGTATAGTGTCCTTAATTTTAGTGATCAACTGGACTATGTTTATACTTATTGTGTCCACTATTTTAGTAACTATTCTATACTGTTTACATCCATTATACAACGGCAAAAAAGAAAATCCTATTTTAAAGTTTAACACAAAAAGGGAAAAAAACAAACAAAAAAAAACGAACCACTTTGATTATTAATAGTGCTAATAGTGCATTAAAGAAAAAAATCTAATTATTTACAGACTAAATAATATAGTGCAAATATTATAATATGTCCAAGGATATAGGTATTCAATTCAGTGGTTAGACAGCAAAGTACGACATCCCAATAAGTATCCATACCATTACCAACTATTTATGCACACCTTTAATAGTGTCTCTATATTTACTGACCAGCCAGAGTATAGTTATACTTATTATAACCGCTATTTTGATGACTATTCTATACGGTTTACATCAATATGCAATACTAAGGAAATCCTATTTTATAAATTGACAGAGAAAAAAAATTACTTTATTATTAATGTGTCAGTTATGTGCAAAATAGTGCTTCGTGACAAATAGTGCATCCATTATTATATCAACAAGAACCACACAAGATTAGCAGAATAGATAGGTAAATAGCCAACTAATAACCACTCAAACAGAGGCATTTGTGACCTGATGATATTTAGAATTGTACCATTTGCCCCAAATATCAAAAAATTTATTAATTGAGTTTCTAGAGAGGTGCATATGCTTCTCATGTTCCATAGTTAAGTTAACCTGAATAATCCATTCCTGTAGCCTTGGACCCTTTTTTGCCATCCACGAACGAGCGATTATCACCTTTGCTATAGCGCAGAGGTTAATCAGCAACCGTTTGAGTTCCGACTGAATACCATTCGGCCAAATCCCCAGAATGACAGCCCCTGGTAGAAAGTATCGATCAGAAAGCCCCATAGCCCTTAAAGTTATCCTAACTCCATTCCAGAACTTTTGGACACTAGTGCATTCCCAAAGAAGATGCCAAAAGTCGCAGCCCACCATACAACACTTTGGACACCGATTACAGCTACCCCGTGAAAACTTACATAGTTTGTCCGGGGTTATGTATGTTCTATATAAGATATTTAGTTGTATCTGCTGGATTCTAAGAGAATTTGTTGCAAGGCATGGGGCGATCAGAGCTAAATTCCAATTCTCTGCATTGACCTCAGGAATATTACCACTCCACCTGTGGATCAAACCAGTCATATCCGCACAATGAGTACTTGACATAAGAAATTTATAACATTTGGATAAACTTTTACAGTTATCTAATGAATTAATAAACTTTTTTAAAGGTGACTCAACCAAGGTGATCATCTTTATTCTATTCTGTTGCATAAAAGCACTTCTGATCTGCAAGTATCTATAAAACATGAACTTAGGAAGCGCAAATTCCGATTGTAACTGAGAAAAAGATTTCAATTCGCTATTATTAGTTATCTGCCCAATTGCATGTATCCCATAATACCCCCATATCCTACTACCCTGGTTTAGGGATAGATTAGTAAACTGGCTCATTGAGAATATGTGTGTGTCAGGGTCAATATCATCAAATTCCATTTTTTTGTTCACCCATTGCCATATATATCTAAGTTGTTTGACTACTGGGGGAATATTACTCTGGGTTGCCTTTTTCAGAATGGCCTGTAGGGGTGAATGTCCAGGGGATAAGTTGTTAATATATCCCACCAGTTCAGGATTGTATAGGTCCCCTTTAACCCAGGCCATCAAGTGAGCGAGCTGAGCTGCAAAGTAGTACATTTTAAAATTAGGCATCGCCATCCCCCCTTTAATACGCTCGCCCATCAAGTAGGACATTTTGATTCTTGAATTTTTATTTCTCCAAACAAAAGAGGAGATCACGCGATTAATATTCCGAAATACTTCGTCTTTAATGAGGATAGGCGAGTGCATAAAGATATAGAGAAACTTGGGCAAAATCACCATTTTAACCAAATTGACCCGACCAATAACTGTAAGTGGGAGTCTCATCCAATTTTTACATCTAATTCTAGTCTCTGCGATAATGGGGTCTAGATTTTGCGTGATATAATTATTGGGAATACTCGAAACGACTATCCCCAAATAGGTAAATTTATCGACCAACGGGATACCCAAGTCGTAATGCACAGAACAATCGTCTACGTTCTTGGTTACTAACAATTGCGACTTCCCGTAATTTATTGTCAGGCCCGAGAAGCATCCAAACTCTTGAATAGTTTCAATTACTACCGGTAGCTGATTAGTATAGTCGGCCATACCGACCAATAAGTCATCTGCGTACAAAGAGATAATATTGCTGTTCAGCCCTCTCCTCTGATCATAAGCACCCAGCAGTTCTCGTAGTTTGCATGCAATTGGTTCTATGGCTACTGCGAACAGTAAGGGCGAAAGGGGACATCCCTGACGGGTGCCCCTTGATATGGAGAATGGTTCTGAAATCTGACCATTAACTGATATTCTAGCTCGTGGAGACTGATATAGTAAGAAGACCCAACTAATAAACCTCGGACCTAGGCCAAATGCTAGCATAACGTGTCTAAGATATAACCATTCCAGCGAATCAAACGCTTTGTTTGCATCGAAAGATGCAATTGCAACACGATTACCTTTAAAGTCTGCCATTTGTAAATACATAAATAATCTGCGCAAATTAATGGCTGTAGATTTTGATTTCATAAATCCGGTTTGATCCGGGTGGATGATCTTATTAATCACTGCGCCTAGTCTATTAGTAAGAATCTTTGCAAAAATTTTTGCGTCGGTTGTAATCAGAGATATTGGTCGATATGAGTCTATCGATGCTGGATCCTTACCATTTTTGGGGATCACCGTGATAATAGCCTCTTTCATTGAATCAGATAGGCTACCTTCCTGGTCCATTCTCTGAAAGAAGGATAGCAACTTAGGGGCCAGAGTCCGTACAAACTTCTTATAGAATTCACCAGGGAATCCATCGATCCCTGGGGCTTTTCCCGTCGACAGGGACTTTATTGCAGATTCAACCTCTTCTATAGAGAAGGGGGAATCCAGCAAATTTCTGTCTTCAGCTACAAGGGAGGGGAGATTAATATTGTTAAGATATTTTTCTATATCGCTACTCCCATAAATAAGTTTGGTATTATAAACTTCTTTAAAATGTCTACTAAACGCTTCGGTAATATCTGAGGCAGATGTAAGTATTTCCCCTGTATCTAAACTAATTTTGGTAACCACACACGAAGGTTTTTCTAGTTTAGAGAGGTAGGCGGTATATTTCCCAGGTTTGTCAATATTGAGATAGAACTGATGGGAGTCCCTCAGTATCTTAAAGTTTATCATGGTTTGTAAATGCGCAACCCAATCGCGCTGTGCCTCGAGCCACTCAGTCCTTGCTGTTTCGGTAGGTTCAAGCCTAAACTTCTGTTCTCTATTCCGCATTTGATATTCTAACACTATGGCAGCTTCACGGCTTTTCCTTTTAGCCTGCGCTATTTTTTTCATACATTCCCCCCGCAGGTATGCTTTCGAGGTGTCCCAAACTATTGAGGGGCTAGCCGAATCCACATTAGTGCCAAAAAACCCATCCACCATTGAACTGATTTCACTTTCATCTTTAAACTGGGAGAGCCATACAGGGTGGAGTCTCCAGAATCTATTTCTCCCACCAGACCCAGTCTCGATTTGCATCATCATTGGTGAGTGATCTGAGATTCCCCGAGCCAAGTATTCAATTTTAGAGATACTAGTGATCATATTTCTAGAGACAAAAATATTGTCTATTCTTGAGAATGTGTTATGCCGGGGGGAGTAAAATGAGTACTCTCTCCCATTGGGGTGTCTCTCGCGCCATGCATCCCACCAGTCAAATTCCGAGACAAACTCGGCCAATTTTGTTTTATTTTTCACTCCACTCCCAGTACTATACCACCTGTCCATACTTATGTTCATTACCGCGTTGAAATCGCCCAAACAGATTAGCTTACTGTCGGGCCTTGCAGCTGCAAAGTCTACTGCTAATCGCAGGACCTCAAATGAAAAAGGGGGGGGGATATATACGGCAAGGATACAATATCTATCGGATTCAACCCAACCATCCAGGAACGCGTAGCGACCCCTAGAGTCAATTTCAGATGCTATAAGCCCAAAAACAGTATTTTTCTTAATTAAAATAGAAACACCGCGAGCAGATGAAGAAAACCGCGAATGAAAGGCACTCCCAATCCAGGGTCGCCTCAATGACGCAGTTCTCTCACCAGCCAAGTGTGTTTCTTGAAGGCAGATGATATCTGCGGCGGCAGTCCTACACTGTTTGAGAACCAAAGAGCGCTTAATTTTCTCATTCAGCCCTCGCACATTCCAAGTCATGAATCCCACCATAATTTATTATATTCTATTTCTGATAAGCAAATATAAGGAACTGTTGTATCTTGATGATTAAACCATATTTTGCCAGTGTTGCCAGTGTGGCTACCACATCTTACTAGACTTCTCAAAGAACCAATTTGACAATATTGTAATATCAAAGTGCTTGTGGCATGCTCAACATATACACAATTAGACAAACAAGACTCAAAAACCCTAATACCACATATAACATAAACCCCACCCCCCACCCTCCACCCTGTATCACCTACCCATCTAGGCATACCTAAATACCCACCCATCCAATTCCCCCACCTCAGCTACTTCTCGCCAGTTGCTAGGGGCAAGTAACTATCGGGCACACAAATATAGGCGTGTCCAGCTCTCCGGCGTCCCATAAAATAACTATTGTAAATGTGATCCCACCTCCAATATCAACACCTCATGTATTACTTAATAGAACCTTTGCTATAACTGCGATCTAGATATTCAACAGAGTCACGGTAGCGCTATTTCGAGCCTCATTGTCCCATTTAATTATCAGCAAGTTGTTTTCGGCCTGGGTGCGCTCTATCGAGCCAAGTCGCTGCCTCTCCTGGGGAAAAAAAAACCTTTGACTCGTCGTTCTCGATAACCCGTAGTTTTGAAGGGTATAACATAGAATACTTAATATTCAATTCTCTAAGTCTGGCCTTTACGTCTTTAAATCTGGCTCTGTCTTTCTGAACTTCATATGGGAGATCTGGAAAGGCAGCAATTTTTTTTCCATTGTATGTTAAATCCCCCATGCTTCTTGCAAGTTGAAGAATATTGTCCCGGTCCTTTGAAAGAAGAATTTTTGCTATTAAAGTACGGGGGGGGCTCCCTGGTATTGGGGTTTTAGATGGTATTCTGTGTGCCCTTTCCACTGTGAATAGGGGGGAGAGAGCATCCTTTCCCAAACTTTGCCGCAGCCAGTCCTCGACGAACTTTTCTGGAGAGCTCCCCTCTACCCTTTCATCCAAACCAACAAATCGTATATTATTTCTCCTTGCTCGACCTTCCATATCTAATACTTTGCTCCGAGTCTCTAGCAACTTGTCAGATAGGATTTTTAACTGTGATTGCATGGAGCCTATATTGTCCTCAGCCTCAGAGATACGGGTCTCAGCCTCTGTGACTCTTGCCCGTATTTTTTGGGCATCGTCACGCAGTAGCATAATGTCAGATTGCACTTTGTTAATTTGTTCTGAGAGACGACTTTCACATGTATTAACCGCCTCCAAAACTTGTTGCAAAGTAACCTCTTTCTGTTGAGAGCTACCTCCGCCTTTAATGGGTGTACTCTGAGGGGTTGTTTCCCGGGAACCATTTGAACCCGCTGCCTGGGAACGGGCATATTTTTCCAATCTAGCAGCAGCAGAGTTTTGAGTTGTTTTACCCATTTTCCTACTACTTATATTGTGGCCTGGGCCACTAATCACTGTATAGAAGCTGTGAATTCAATCGGAAAAAAAAAAAAAGGGGTTTGCAGAGCTCGTTATCGGGAATTTAATTTATTGGCTGGCTCTTCACCACACACACCCTTACTGCAAATTATATTGTGCAGCACAAGCCAATTAACTATTATTTGCTTCTAGCCCACACATAAAGCAGTGCCTTCACAGTTCCAACTTATACACAGAGCATACAGCTTTTTAACGTGGGGGTACAATCCTTTGGACTAAATGTCACTCCACAGTTGCTTTATATTAGGTGTGTGTGGACTTACCGACCGCTGTAGCCAGGTCACCAGCAGATGCTTCCTTTTCCAGCCGAAATGTCCAACCTGGACCCTCAGCCAACAGATATATCCTCACACGTATGGTAGCGCGGCGTTGATATTGTCCTGGTACTGCAGTATAACCTGTAACCAGCGGGGCTTCCTCTGTATCCTTTCCCCGTCAGAAGGAGCTAGTGGTGAGGGGCTTCACTTTATCTAATCCGGCTGGGCTCCGCTCTGCCAGCCGGCGAGTAGAGGCTGGGATATTCACTGTGCCCCGGCGTGCTCAAGCACAAACACCGCCGCAGCTCCGGACCCAGAAGCCGCAACTCGCACTGTCGCGCTCTGCCACGTCACACGAGAGCAGACAGACCCCTTCACACAAGCCGGCGTGTACTGTAGCCTTTAGCGCTGCCTTTAGCGCTCTGTCCGCACCTGGTCCAGACGCCGCTCTGAAGTGCAAGCTAGCCGCCCGGAAAGTCAGTCAAGTGGGATTCACATAGAGAAAGAACCGGCTGGACAAATGGAGCGCCGGAGAGCGATCAACCTCCCTCACTCACACGCCGTCGTTATTTTTTACTTTCAATAGTTTTTTTTTTATTAAGAGTTTTATTCCGATATCCACGGAAGGGGATGGGGTACAGAAAAGATAAATGGGGAAGGGTGTGGGAACAAGGGAAGGGGAGAGTCCAGTTACATAGTGTCATAGTAGTAATTATACATCGAGATAATATTCTTTACCACTTCAGTGGTACTCACGGTAAATTTCCGGGCTGTGTAGATAAGCTGACCCTGGCAGACCCGGAAGATCTCCGTGCTGTATTTTTCACTGAACTCCTAACTGAGTGCATTGTCAGGAGACTTCATAAATGAGCTTATTGTGCCATCTTGTGGCTTTTAACAGTATTGCTCAGTGTGCACCATTACTACAGCTGAAATAATAGAGCACTGTAGCTAAATTGTATCATTACCACAGCCTGCAGTGTGAGCAATACAAAGTATCCAGCTGAATTATGGCCAGAAGAAAAGCAAATAAAATGTGTGCAGAGTTTGTCCCGGAAGAAAATAAAGGAGATGGGAATGTAAGCTGTGTGGGAACATCTCATTACATCCAGAAGGCTGCTTTGAAAATTTTCATAACAAAAGAAAGTATTAGAATTTGTTTATGTGATTTTGCTTATATAGCCTGCCTTCATGGCAAAATATTCTGAAAACTACTTATTGTATTGTTAAATAAATTATTGTAAGGGGAATTTTCATGATAGACTCATCATTTAAAAACCCACCCTGGGAGAGGTGACATGGTAATAAAACCCCACCACTGAAGGGGTTAAATAACAATAAGGAAATAAGGGGTTTATTCTAGTTCATTCTTTCTGACAAAATCCTTCTTAGATGGACAAAACCATGTGCACTGCAGGGGGGCAGATGTAACATGTGCAGATAGAATTAGATTTGGGTGAGTTATTTTGTTTCTGTGCAGGGAAAATACTGACTGCTTTATTTTACACTGCAATATAGATCTCACTTTGAAGAAAAACCCCACCCAAATCTAATTCTCTCTGCACAAGTTACATCTGCCCCACCCGCAGTGCACATGCTTTTGTCCATCTAAGAAGGATTTTGTCAGAAAGAATGAACTAGAATAACCCCCTAGGAGCGATAATTCACAAACTCACAGTATCAATCAGGCTCCAGTTAGAAGGTTAGCTCCCTCACTTGAGGTGGAGTAGTCATGCCAGCTAGACCATTTGGTTAGGGGAGAGTTAGCCCTAAGAGAATATGGTAGTCCTATAGTTTCCATCTGAAAAGCTTTCTTAATCTTCCTAATGATTTTGGTAAGGGGGGGTGGGGGGGGGGAGGGATTTTTCCAGTTTTGTGCTATTGCAGCTCTGGTGGCTATCAGAATATGACCTAGTACGTAGTGGCTAGTGTTGGGTAAATTATTTGGGTATATATGGAGCAGAGCCAGTTCAGGGGATAGTGGGATCGAGTGATGTAAAACTTTCGCTGCTAAGGCGAAGACGTTTTTCCAGAGCTGAAGGATCTTAGGGAAGGACCAAAACACATGAAAATTATCTCCTATCTGGCCACAATTCTTCCAACATTGATTGGATATTGTAGGCCAAATCTTGTGCAGTTTAACCGGTGTGAAATAAAGGCAGTGTAATAATTTAAAATGCATTCCCATGTGATTAGTACATTTGGACATGGTATGTGATGAGGTGAAGATTGATTCCCATTGTTTCTGGGTGAATGAGCAATTCAGATCGGATTTCCATTTCAATTGTGAGGATGTTTTACTAACCATTGGATCTGCTTACTATAGTGTACCAGAATTTAATAAAGCCTTTGCAATTTCCAGAGGATATTTTGGCCAAAATATTAGGGGGGGGGGGGGGGGGGGGGAGTCTCGGCCCGGAGGACCGTATGGAGCTATTTATCCAATGCACTACACAAGTGTATGAAAAGAGTTCATGAGAGGAGTGGAGTTTAAATTGAGATTGTAGTGAAGTAAAAGCGGTGATTGATGTGCCATCTACCATTTCAGTAATATAATCAATGCCTAGGGATTGCCAGGAGGCCAAATTTAAATCTGGGATTATATGCGAGAGAGCTTTTAGGGAGAGTTTACGAGTAGGCAGAGTAAGTAACTTAGTTGAGAGAGTACAAGCTCATCCCATGCTTTCAGTGAGTCGGAGATGGTTCGAGGTGTGTTGCGTGATAGGGGTCTCTGTTGGGTTTTGATCCACAGTAGCTCTGTTAAGGGGACATATGGGCATAGTCGTCTCTCTAAGTCCACCCATTGTTTCGTACCTTGAGGCAGGGACCAATCACTTATTTGGGCAGCTAGGCAAGCAAGTTGGTATTTTTTTCAAATTTGGAACATCTAGACCACCAAATTTCCGCAGTTTAGTAATCCGTGTATAAGCTATTCTTGGGGGCTTCTTTTTCCATATATATTTTAGTATTATGGAGTGTATCCGGCTGATAACTTTCTGGCGGATCAGATATGGTATTGAGCGAAACAAATACACTCGTTTTGGGAGACATTTTGAAGGCGGCTATTCTCCCTAGCCATAATATTTCCAAGTCCACCCATCTCTTTGTCAGCGATTCTGTTTATTAAATGGCAATATTGACACACATATATAAAACTGCAACACTCACTCGGACTTCATTCAAAAAACCTATACCAGACAGGCACTCAACCCTATATGCACACAGAAAAAGTATGCTGAAGCTCGTTTAAAGTTTTGGACAATCCTGTGACACACCATGTGCACTGCAGTTGGAGCTGATGTTAAATTTGCCGGGAGTTAAGCCCTATACACACTGGGCGCCTTTGAGCTGAAAGATGCTCAAAACAGCAAGTTTGAGCAGCTTTTAGCTCAAAGCCGCCCATTGTGTATGCCCCAGCGATGACTCCCGCATCATTGCTGGGAAAGCCGCTCCTCTGCTGGTAATGCCAGCAGATGAGCGGCGTTGAGGACGGGTTTGTATAGCTCTGCGCTATGCAAAGCCGTCCGCCGGGCAGGGGGAAAGCTGCTCAGTGTGTATGCACTGAGCGGCTTTCCCCCCACCGATGAATGCGATCATCGCTGTCCATACATGCTGGGCATAGTCGCCCAGTGTGTATGGACCTTTAGATTTGGTTGAGTTATTCTTTTTTTTCTGTGCAGGGTAAATACTGGCTGCTTTATTTTTTACACTGCAATTAAGATTTACATTTCAACACACCCCACCCAAATCTAACACTCTGAACATTCTGAATCAGGCCCCATGTTTTTAGAGGAAATGGCATGGCACAGCACCCCAAAAACGCCATACCAACAATCCAGTTTGGAGGTGAGAACATCATGGCGTGTGGCCGTTTTTCAGCATATGGTCCTGGCATACTTCATATGCTTAAAGGAAGGATAAATGGAAAAATGTAATAAGACATTCTTGATGAAAATCTGCTGCTATCTACCAGGATTCTGAAGATCAAGGGTTTCTGAATTATTTTCATAAAAATAAAATAAATCTGCTAGAATGGCCCTGCCAATCACCTGCCTTGAATCCAAGTGAAAGTCTATGGAAAGAACTAAAGATCAGAGTTCCTAGAAGAGGCCCACGGAACCCCTCAACATTTGAATACTTGTTCTGCATACAGGAGGGCGCCTTGAAGCTGCTTATACCAAAAAGGATTCTGTATAAATTATTCCATTTCTGTACGCAGGTTTTTCTCTGTGTCATTTCACATATTTACTCATAATTTATTAAAATCTATGGTTTGCATGTGTTCTATCTGACATTTGGTGAAAAGGCTATTACAATAGCCCCACTACAAATATATATTTAATGAGAAAAATGTTGATGTTTGCAATTCTTTATTTTACCCACTGTGTGTGTATTATGGGCCTTATTCTGGTTGACTCGGTCTGGTGTGAATTTGCACCAAGCAAGATGTTTTTCTTAGTAAGCATGCGTACTGTCTGCAATGCACATGTGCAGGTTTGTTTAACCGTACATGCACGCGACCTTGCGAGCGGAAATACACTTGCGAACAAACTCAAGCAAAGTAGGTTTCATGTGGGCGTTTGTATGGGCGTGGCCACAAAAGTAGGCAAAACTGGGCGGATACTGGGGCGTATACATGGGTGGTGCCTACAAGCGCTGGATGTTGGCTTTGCAGCATTGTGCGAGCGCTTGGACTGTTCAAGCTCAAAATCATTTGCACCACAAAAACAAGTGAAACGCCTCGCAGGACAACAGCTTACCAGCCCAACATTCACAACCCCAATCCACACGCACAATTGGTAAAACACAACCAGCTGCACATATCACCCACCCATGCACCATACAAGTGTCTCTCATTAACCAATTACCTAACCACATCCACTCAATACAGTCACACGGTAAGCACACTTTGGCATTTTAAACATTCCACATTCCAGTATAAGCAGCACATTTATTTTAATGTGACTCATGTCATACTGTACACGCACTTAGGAGTTTGGCACATTAACATGCACAACCTTTGTAGGACACATATATGTACATTAACTTGTGCAAGTGAAACTTTGTAAACCCATTAATCGGCCATTGAATAAAAGATACTTGCTACTTCGGGGTATTCAATTCGTAAATTTGATCCAATAAACACAATGAAATGAGGGAAATTACTAAATGGGTTGCGAGCGTATTCTTGGAGTTGAGAAGGAAATTACTCGCACAGCCTGTTCATTCGCGTGCACCGTGGTTGACAGGCGTGCAGTTTGAGGTCACTCCCCATAGCCGGTTGTTGTGAATGAACGTGTTCATATGTGTCATCGGCGTGCCTTCTCTGCCTGTGTGCATCCTGTTTGGTCGGCTGTGTGCAAGTGTGCATACGTACGAATCAACCAGAATAATCTCCTGTGTGTGTGTGTGTGTGTGTGTGTGTGTGTACATACACATACATTCTCACTTTTTTTTTTTTTTTAGCGCTTATTAGAGTTTTTAATGTATCTGTGTCGTTAGATTGTGATTAGTGTTATTAGTTGTGCATATTCACATTTTAGAGATGCTTGGATTTGATGTGATTTTTGTATTGGTTTGCATTCTGATTTGAGCTGGTTATCCAGATACATTTAGTGCACTGCACATAGGGGGTTATTCTAGTCCATTCTTTCTGACAAAATCCTTCTTAGATGGACAAAACCATGTGCACTGCGGGTGGGGCAGATGTAACTTGTGCAGAGAGAATTAGATTTGGGTGGGGTTTTTCTTCAAAGTGAGATCTATATTGAAGTGTAAAATCATGCAGTCAGTATTTTCCCTGCACAGAAACAAAATAACTCACCCAAATCTAATTCTCTCTGCACAAGTTACATCTGCCCCCCTGCAATGCACATGGTTTTGTCCATCTAAGAAGGATTTTGTCAGAAAAAATGAAATAGAATAAACCCCATAGTGAATGTGCCTAACCTAAAGGCTGACCATGAGAATACACTTGCCAGTAAATGGGTAATACACACCAATATGTAGAGCTGCCATAACACAAGTGGTCACTGAAATTCTGATGTTTAAAAGGCTGAATGTAGGAGCTGTAGCAAAAATTTTAGTTTTTTTGTTGTTTCCCCCCCCCCCCCCTTTTTTTTGTTTTGTTTTAATGCGCAATATTTTTACCTGTATCTATTTAGTTCTTACTTTATTTCTGACTTCTAGATGGACACCCAATAATGGCTGCCGGCAGCCCCATTGGTCACATAGGATTGTGGGATTTGGAAGAAAAGAAACTGATGAGTCAGATGAGGGAGGCTCATTCCACTGCTATTGCTGGCCTGACTTTTGTACATACAGAACCTCTTCTGATCACCAATGGTGCTGATAATGCTATACGGGTAATGCATGCTTGTTTACAAAAAAAAAAAAAAAAACCTTTGTCCCATCCATACTGTAGAACATATGTGTCAAGGAGGTTGGTTCACCCAGTTCTATTATATTTGTTTCCTTTAAGTGTTGCATTTTAGCTAGTCACCTGTTCTCTGTAATGCAGGTTGTATGACAGCAGGAACTACTGAGATAGATTAAAGGGGCTCTTCTTTCTGTAATTATGATCAGTCTTCCCAGAAGTTTGGGGAAAATGCTGCAATATTTTTTTTTGTCTAATATTTTGTGATTCATTTAAATGACTATCTGCTTCAGTCTCTACAACTCCAGTCTATTGGTATCAGTTTGTGGGATGTTTGAAGTGTAAAGCACAAATTTGTAAGTGTGATGCATAACTTATCATGCTACTGTCTCATTCCTATCAGGTATGGATCTTTGATGGCCCTGGAGGTCAAGGTCGTTTGCTGAGATTCCGTATGGGTCACAGTGCTCCACCCACTTTTATTCGACACCATGGACAGGATGGTCAGCAGATTCTCAGTGCAGGTAAGCTTTGCCACTTTGTTGCTACGAGTTTCTTGGTGTTGTATTTTTCTTTTACAATAACCCTGCTGGTTTGTCTTTTCCCTTGTCATCCGATCTACAGGACAAGATGGGACCATGCATTCATTTTCCACCGTTCATGATCGATACAGTAAAAGTCTTGGCCGTGGTAAGTCAGCAATGGCACTTAGATCACATTCTGAATAGAAACCTTAAAATGCTTTCTGTATGAAATAAATGATCAGACTTTATAGTTTTTTGTGCCCCATTACACTCCACTTTTGGTATTTTCTGTACAGTACATGTATGTGAAGTGTTTCATCAATATTATGAATTCATTCCTTTTATAATTTAAACATATATTATGAGGCATTTACGTTGTGTTAGTAGTACTTTTAATATTTCATTACTTTTTGTTTGCAATAGGTTCTATAGATAAAGCCAAAGCAAAAAAGGGGGCCCTCCGCTGCATGTCCCTAAGACTACCTCCCGTTGTATCATTTGCCTCTGGTAGGTAATCTGACAAACCTTTCATTGGCAGGACACTGACATTTATAGTTGAATGCTAGGAAATTGTGTGGAGTTCTCTAGGAATGTTCTCTTGTATTCTAACGTGTTTTATATTTCATATAGTCCTGAATTTGCTGTGCATTGTGCTATGCAATTGTGGATGATTTTATTGGTAAATAATCATTCTGAAGAAAGTTAGGTTTAACAACATGCTGTATATAAAAGGCTA
The DNA here is from genome assembly GCF_055691185.1 of Crinia signifera. Taxonomy (NCBI): domain Eukaryota; kingdom Metazoa; phylum Chordata; class Amphibia; order Anura; family Myobatrachidae; genus Crinia; species Crinia signifera. The sequence continues at coordinate 400,823,842 of NC_139217.1, read as the reverse complement.
TCCAATTCCCAGTGGTAATTTACCTTGGATAATAATATCCCCTGGGGCTATTCAGTTAGCTCCAGTAATCCGTCGTGAGACACTGCTTATCGTGGATTTTGTTTCACCTGCCTCGGGCTAGCGAAACACCGTCCACGGTAGTAGAAAACAAACAGGTTTCACTTATCCCGTGTTTTCGTGCAAGAATGCAGTCTTTTGGGGGAAACTTCATAGGATTGACTGAAAAAACAATATTGGCAAAAAAAAACCTGATAATTATTTTTCTAGTAAGGTACCCTTTTTTTTTTTTTTTTTTTCTATTATTTTTTTTATAGTTGGCTTACACAGCCCAGCAGTGCACAGTATTGCTATGGGGGGGAAATTTCCTGCAAACATGTCTCTCATTTTTTATTCTTTTTAATAAAAACTTTGAAGCAGGAAGAATTTTTAGGGTGAACGTTAAAAGGGCTTTCGTACAAGTGGACAAGCATTTTTTCTTAAGTTACGGATACACACTAGACTATTCGCTCCATGAGTGATATCGTTAACTTGGATGCCTGTTCCATACATGCGGTCATTGACGATATAGTGAATTTGAGCTGCATGTACAAATGAGGAAGGACATTGTTACTGACCTGCTGGGGCATGCATTATTAACAATATTACAAGTGATATCGCTCACAAGTGATATTGTTTGTGATGTCGCATAGTGTGTATGGGGCTTTAGGTTTTGTGTGGAAAATCTGGTGAGTCGTGGCATCTATGTTAATGAAACAACCAAGCATAATTTATCATTTTGACTCTCTGTACAGTGCAAGTTCTTGTTATTTAAGGTGCCCCCCCCCCCCCCCCCCCCCCATGTCTTGATGTGCTGATTCAGTTATAAAGCTTTTTATCAAACGTCTTTGTCCACTAAACCTAAACGTGTTGTGTGGTTTTTCGAGGTGTTTTAAGTAAATCTGCAAATACAACAAAATGGATGAAAATAATAAAGAATATTTAGGCTAAAACTATACTGAGACAGAGACTGTACAAAGATTGATTGACAAATTGCTGTGTTGCATTTCAGAGGCAGCTCGGCAAAGAGACTGGGATGGGATCATTGCATGTCACCAACGCTGGTTAACATGTACTACCTGGAATTATGTTAGATCTACTATAGGAGCTCACAAACTTAGACCTCTGGATTTCAAGCACCACAAAACCCATGACACGTATGCAACGGTAAGTATGGGGCTTTTCTTAATACCAGTGTACTCGTCATAGTTGCCCAGTAGTTAGACTCCCTTATAAACAACAATACATTAGCAGTAAGATGGCATGCACTCCAGTGTTCTTACCATGGGCTGTCCTTCACCCCTTCATGACGGAAGTGGCTTTAGAAAGATGCCAATTACTGAGGCTGGTGCTTGATTCAGGTGGTCTAATAGTCTAACAGCTGTAAAGAGATAGATGGCTATTAGCCACTTCACAGCTGTACTACTACACTTCCCAGCTTGCCCTGCCACCGTCTTCTGATTTGTCCATGCTAAAACTGTTAAAGAGCATGTCGGGATGTGTAGTTCAACAGCAGCGGGAGGGCCAAGCATTGCCCACCCCTACTCAGCCCGGTTTTCCATGTGTATGTGATCCGTTTTGTACTTGATGATGATTCATTCTTAGGCTTTCTTTTAGGCTTGGGCCACACATTGAGTTTTAACAGAACACAGTCGAACAGGACCGGTTTGTCAGGATACACCTTTTTTGGGTTCACACATTGCGTTTCGACTGCATTCTGCTAAAACGTAATGCTACACACCTGTCACACAGGGCATGGTAGCAGGGATTGTGGTACAACCGCACAATTCGGCCAGATGTATCAAGCTTGAAAAAGTAATAAATTAAAGAGTGGCAAACAACCAGCCAATCAGCTCCTATCTGTCATTTTTTCAAACCCAGCCTGTGACAAGGCAGGTAGGAGCTGATTGGCTGTCTGTTTATCACTCTCCAAGTTATCACTTTTTGAAGCTTGATACATCTGGCGCTGTGTGCACACATACATTTGTAATTGCCATTCTGTTGTCCTGCTGAACTACAGCATACTACTGTTACATCTGGTGACTCCGATTCAGCAGGATTTGTGTAGACAGCCACATAGAAATACATGGGCAGGCTCCTTCCTGCCAAATGGGACCTGTTAAACAGCAATGTGTGGCCCCAGCCTTGTAGACCGATCCATGAAATGGATGTCCCTTTCCATGTTTATAGCTAGATTAACTATGGTACTGTGTAAAGTATTTCTTAATGTCAGATGAACACAAGTTATATGGTTCATAAGCCCTCCAATGGATCGGTTCTCCAACCTGTCCTAGACTAGTCTACATTCGTGTACTCTGTACTCCTAAATCCCCGAACATATACTGCTGAGGAGCATGGGGTAATGAAACTCACCAGCCTAAAATCGAAGGCTACAAAACACTTACTGTAATTGCAAGATCATACTGGTGGAAGGGTCTTTCTGAGGTTAGAGTAATTAGCCGTAAGGTTTCTTTGTTTACATTTCATCCTCAGCTCACAGAACAGGTGTAATGCTTCTCACATAATGTCATCTTTTGTTTTACTTGGCAGGCAGTAGAAATTACAAGCTGTGGGAATTTTGCTTTAATTGGCCTGTCAAATGGTAATGTGGAGCTGTTCAACATGCAGTCTGGATTGCACAGAGGTCAATATGGGAAAGATAAAGGCAAGTATGGACATTTGTTTAAAAAGAGCCTGTAACATTTGTAATAATGGAAAATAGTGTCTAGTTTAAAAAAAACTATAAAAAAAACTGGGTTCTACAGTGATCACCCTCATTTGTATAATGCAAAATAGCACACCCTTCCTTTGTGATGTGAGACGAGGTTCTGAAAACATGCAAAAAATACTTTTTATATAATAGGTGCAATTTGTTTTCTCTTGTCTTCAGCCCATGATGGCTCTATAAGAGGCGTAGTCGTTGATGGTTTAAACCAGATGACCGTTACAGCTGGCAGTGACCGATTGATCAAGTTTTGGAAGTTTAAGTCAAAAGAGTTAATTCAAATTACAAGCATTGATGTTTCACCATCTGCTATTTTACTCCATAGGGAAAGGTAAGGCATATTATACCGTGTCTTCTAGCAATGCACACCAAATTTGTACTTCTCCTGTCATGACCACCTATTGATTGACATATTACATTTAGTCATTCTATTTTGTTAGGCATCACTGTTTATTTACAGAAGAGATGGATTACAGTATATCTGGTGATCATGTGCCCACTCTACTCAGTTTGCTGAATGGAGTGTAATATGGTATGCTCTTTGACTGCTGTAGCTCATCCACTTCAGTGTTCGTATTGTATGGAGTTGCCACTTTTCTAAAGCCATGTACACACAGCAGCGATATGGTCTGAAATCGCTGGCAATATGGTGGCTGGCGACCATATTACCAGTGATGGGAGTGGGCACGCTCCCGTTTTCAGCCCGTCATAATCGCTGGTCGCAGGAGCTTGCTCCTGCACCAGCTGATTACCTCTGCGGCTCCGCCGGCAGAGGTTCCTTTCCATCGGCGACATCTCTGGTCGCCGATGAAAAGGAGACATTGAGCGATATATCGCCCCGTGTGTACGCACCGTGACACTTGTTTGGTACAAGTTTACAGGAAACTAGCCGTGGCTGTTCTATAACCTCAACAGCAAAAAAAAAAATTTGCCCAATGAACTAACGTGCATTGTACATGTTTATTGCTTTGTATAAAAAATCTCAGAGGGTCAGCAGATGGTATACAGAAATCGCCCTTTCCGGCACCTACAATTTTTTTATTATTCTTACTAACTATTGGGGCATACACAAGGGGTGGTTAAAGCCCTGTTCAGATTGCTTAGAATTGAAACACGGATCGCTCTGTGTGTATGGCCTCCAGTGATGTGCGGTCCAGCTTGTCGCTACTTCCTGACTAGGGCATCAGAGACGGTGTAATGGTTAGCATTACTGCCTCACATCACTGAGGTCGTGAGTTCAATACCCACCATGACCCTAACTGTGCAGAGTTTGTATTTTCTCCCCGTGATTGCGTGGGTTTACTCCAGGTACTCCGGTTTCCTTCCACATTCCAAAAATATACTGGTAGGTTATTTGGCTCCTAACAAAAATTAACCCTAAAATGTCTGTGTGCGTGTACATGTGGTAGGGATTATATATTGTAAGCTCCACTGGGGCAGGGACTGATGCGAATGGTCAAATATTATCTGTAAAGTTCTGCTGAATATGTGTGCGCTATATAAGTAACCGTTAATAAATAATAATAGATATATATATACTTTATTCAGTATATATCTGGTCATCGCCAATGTTCTTTTTCCAGAGAACACTGGCCATGACAAATCACTCGGCACACATCACTGGTGCATTGCTGTGTGCTGAGCGATCTGTGCATCGCAAAGCGCAGAAACTCAGTCGCCCCGTGTGTATGGGGCATTAGATTACGCCACTCAAATTTCTTCACCTGTCTGTGTTGTTTTATGCATTGAGGGCCTAATGCAGATGTGGTTGGAGGGTGCCCAGATGTGGTAATGCAGCAGGTATAAATCTAACTGAATAGGAATTAACTGTGTGGAACTATTTAATCAGTGACAAATGGTATGAATTGTGTAGGTGCAAAGGATGTGTGTTTGGGGAGCAGGGTGTCATTCCTTTTTGCAGCCCTTAAAAAAGGAAGTGAATCACCCCTTACATAATGTATCAATTATACAAGTAAATGTTTGTAGGTCATAAAGCATCCCGTAGGCAATGATGTAAGTGCCATGATTTCATGTATTTACATGAAATCGGAGTAGAATTTATTAACCAGAATGTACACTGTATAAAAAAAAATCAAACTATCACTTATATTTAAACATGTTGTATTCCACAATTCATATATTGTGTATTGGCAGTGGCATGTTGGCAGTAGCACTTGATGACTTCAGCACCAATGTTTTTGACATTGAAACTCGGAAACTTGTGAGACGGTTCCCAGGGCACAATGGAAAGATAAATGACATGGTGAGAGCATTTGCATACCTTACCCTTTATTACCTCTATAGAAAAAACTGCCTGGATCGCCTACTTTTTAATCCTAATTGTATTTTGTTACATTTTCCTTTTTTAAAAGACGTTCAGCCCCGATGGACGATGGCTGTTGACTGCTTCTATGGATTGTACTGTTAAAGTATGGGATTTACCATCTGGATGGTAAGACTGCTGTAAAGTAACACGTCACACAAATGATTTGGGGTATAAGAACAAGCACAAAAATGTAAAAAGTTTGTGATTTTCGCAGCTCCTCAGGTCGACTGGTTTCACCTCTATAGGAGGTGCCTACATTCATCTGGATGGTAATAGTGTACCAACATCTTTATGGCAACAGTATATTCTGATGGAAGTGGCCTCTTTCAGCGGACTAATGCCCCCTGCTAACACTGCACGGATTAAATGAGACACCTAATAAGTTCAAAGAGCTGCCCTTGTTTCCAGATCTCTTCAATTTAGCAACTGTGGTATATTTCTAAAGCGTCTTGCAATTTACAGGAGTTCATTAATTTAAACATAGAATTTGACAGCAGATAAGAACAATTTGGCCCATCTAGTCTTCCCCCTTTTTAACCCTATTTTTATATCAAACCCTATTTGATCCTTATTTCTTTGTAAGGATATGCTTATGCCTATCCCCCATGCATGTTTAAATTGCTCTACTGTCCTAGCGTCTACCACCGCTATACCTCTTGTACACTACTCTTTTTGTGAAGTAATTTTTCCTGAAGTTTGCTGATTACATAGCACAGGTAACCTTCAGATGTCTTGTAGAGTCTGTGCCTCGGTGGGTCAGAGCTATTCTGGAGGCACAGGGAGGAGCAATAGCATATTGGGCAGATGGTGGTAATTTTTTGGTTGAAAATGCATCTTCTTCGCAATGCATAGCTGCACCAGAGTCTGTATATTGAGAAATAACAAAGCATGACCTTAAAAAAAGCTGCAGCTGCAACAACGTAGTGCTTTGTATATAGATTCCGTGGTTGTTTCACACAATGAGGGGTATTCAATATGGGGTCAAGGCTGTCGAGCTGGTTCCACAGCCGTGACCCTGTCTTGTTCTCGGTCAGCTTAACCGAGAAATTGCAGGCGGGATTCAATGTCCCACCTGCCGCGGGATGAGAAGGGGGCGGGACGGGAGATGCTCGCCGTTGATTGAATATCCCCCAATGTCTCATGAAATTGGTCAGCACAGTCTCCTGCACAAGTCACAGCACATTTCACCTTAAATGCATTTTTAGCAAAAAGGATGTTCAGTGCTAGCAGAGTCTTAGGGATTTAAGGAGTCAAGAGGCGCTGTTTGGTGCCACTGCAACAAAGATGTATGCGCAATGCAGCCAGATGTTTAGGTGTAATGTATATGTGTTTGGTAAACTTTCCCATGTGTTTTCTTTTGTGCCTCCCCAGCCTCATAGATTGCTTTCTGTTTGATTCTGCTGTTGGGAGCCTCACTATGTCCCCTACCGGAGATTTCCTGGCCACTGCTCATGTGGATGACCTTAGTATATACTTATGGTATGTTATTTTTACTCTCTCTGACTATTAATCATCCATAGTGTAAGCTGTAGCAAACTGGCACATGCCGAGAGTTTGATGGGCAGAGCTTATCTTGCCCAGGGATATGCCTTATTTTTAAAGTGACTGCTACCAACCTTAAATGTCTCCACACATCCATGTAGTGCAACCAATGTAATGTAGGTAGTCTTCTGTGCTATAGGCCTAATTCAGATCTGATCGCAGGACAAATTTATTCTAAAAATGGGCGAAATCACGTGCAACATTTATTTTGATGCTGAGGAAATAATAATTTATTTACATAGCTCTTTCTCCCGTTGAATATAAATTATTGTTTTTGGGTGGCTGGAGCCTTCTAATGTTTCTCCTTCTTTACTTGCCCATGACAAAAATGTGACTACTCTTGTCATGAGATATGAAAAATACTTTGTAACATTAAAGTTTTAAAAGTTCTTGGACTTCTACAGACTGGCTCCAAAATTATAATTTTTTTGAGTTTCTTTCTCAGTTAGTTGCATTCCTATAAAAAGCCCATATTTATTATGTCTAGGATTGTAGCATACCATAGGTGCTAGCATTTGTGTTTGTCACTTTCCCTTTTAGATTGTTGCCATTAAAACTGTGATACATTTCCCTTTACCTTTTGGCAGAACTGGTTTCCCTACACATGAGCACCTTTATAATGTGCACAATTAAGACCAATGCCTGAGGCTACGGAGATCAGAGACGGCATCTGTTTCCAGTCTGTGTACATTCACCAGTCTTTTAAATAGCATAGATTTTTTTTTTTTAAGTAGTGAATGTGCAGTAATCTCTCTTATATTGCTATGTGCACGGCACTGATATACTCTAATTTGAAATCTAAAATGATGATGTAATTGTGACCAGAAAAAATAAATAAAACACAGGCCTGTATATTATGCAACAGTACTGTCTAATATTTTGGGTATTTACTCTTCGGTAACATTAAATACTAATCTTATTAAACATGTTGGAATATGCTCATTTATTAGCCCTTTTTATATATTACCTACAGGTCAAATAAATCTCTCTTTTCACTGATTTCTTTACGCCCACTTCCATCAAACTATGAGCCTACTGTGGTAATGCTACCTGGTGCAACTGAGGAGACTGATGGTAAGAATAACCTAATATTCATAGTGTATACCACCTATTTGTTTATTTCAGAAGCATCAAAGTATGCAAGCTTCTAATCTCTAGTGTGTATATAATGGTGGCAATGGGGTTTCTTTTATTAAGAGTTTTAACAAGGTCCAGGAGGGAAACTCCTGAAGTATTAGAACATGAGGACATGCACTGAAACTGGAGGGTTGTAGGTTCAGGGTAAATCTGAGGAAAAAGTACTTCACAGAATTGGTAGTGGACCAGTGGCATATCCTCCAATCAAAGGCGGTAGAGGCTAAAGGTCCATACCCTCTGGGTGTTTTTTACCCAGCTGACCGATGATGGGTCAAATTGCTGGGCTGAAAAACTTTCAGTGTGTACACACTGAACGATTTTTGCCCGTTTTAGCGATTTTGTTTCACGGGGTGGATACTTTTCCCATAGCAGGACGCTGTGGAAAGCCATCCACCCCATCGCTCATCTGCTGGTTGAGTGGTGGGCCTGCAATAATGCAGGAGCGCACATCAGCGCTCATCGCTAGCCCGGACCCACTGGGCGGCTTTTGAGCTGAAAGCTCAAAAAACAAAATTTTAACTGCTGCTTTCAGCTCAGTCGCCCAGTGTGTATGGGCCTTAAGACAGTAGAACAATTTAAACATGCATGGAATAGACATTAGGACAGTGATGGTTAACCTTGACACTCCAGATGTTGTTGAACTACACATCCCAGCATGCCCTGCTACAGTTTTGCTATTTGCCCATGCTTCAACTGATGCAGGGCATGCTGGGAGTTCAAAAACATCTGGAGTGTCAAGGTTAGCCATCACTGCATTAGGATATTTTTACAAAAAAATAAAAATGAAATAGGGTTTAAAAAAAGGAAAAATAGATGGTTCTTATTTGCTGTCAAATTGTTTGTCACATACGAACAAAAAAAAATAGATGTAAATGGACCCCTAAGTGTAAGAGCTTGTGTACTGGAAAAAGTGACTGAGAAAGTATAGGAAGTAGTTTAAAATACTGTGCCCTTATGCCTCCCATGCCAGCGATAAAATGTGCGTTTTGAACTAGATTGCATCACATCTAGTTCAAAACGCAAGCAATGGGCTAAAGCACTCTCCGTTTTGTACTAGATGCGATGCATTCTAGTTAAAAATAAAAAAAAAGTACGGGCAGCACATGTGCTGTGCGATGGGATGTGTGTGGGCGCGCGCGCGCATTGCACCTGTCCGTCGCACCGTGTATGGGCGGCGTTAGAACCTTTTCTTTACAAATATAGTTGTCTGACCAAGTTGTTAATTTAAATAAACATTTAAAATCAGCAGAATAAGCGTGGCCACATCAGTGTATTTTTTACCTTATCTTATCTTTCCTGTGATATAGCCGATGTAGAAGAAATAAGAGAAGACCCCAGTGAGGACATGATGGAATATGAGTCACCAGCCCAACTGGAAGAGCAGTTAGTGACCTTATCTCTCTTACCCGAATCAAGGTGGAAGAACCTCTTGAACCTTGATGTCATTAAGGTATGGTGTTCTTTTTTCAACTCAAAAATACTGAATGATTTGAAAGAATAAAAATAGCCCAGAACCGCCGCACTAGGGCAAGCCCAGCACCAAAGTAAGCTGCTGGCCTGCCCCCAGCCTTGGCGAACTCCCTACCCCCGTCCAGCAGATGAATGGATGCTGCACAAAGGCAGCCATTCACCTTCTCCCTGGCTCCCCTGCTGTCTGTACAGTACAGCAGCGGAGGCTGTGTGCGCCCCTGCCCAACCTCCATACTGACCGCAGGATGCTGTGGTCCGTAGTTGGGCTTCCCCATGGCAGGCCGGCATACCCATTTACACTGGTACCTCCCCGTGTTTCACCCTGTATTCACGGGGACCCAAATTTTTTTTCAGCTACCCCTTTTACACCAACACTTCCCAGGATCCACGATGCAAAATCCCGGGTTTAAAAGGGGTATTATTAGGATGAATGAATATATAGATAGATATATAGAGAGACTGATCTAAATCTGAGGTAATAAACACTTAAATGCATTTAAGTAAAAAGAAAGAAAAGTGAGTTAAATGGAGTGTATCCAGAAATTAGAGGACAGTGACATCTAGAGGAGAGTTTCAGCAATATCACCAGCAACAAGTCAGCTGGATATAATTTTGAAACTAAATTACTCTGTTTGGCTACAGGTCAGTGAGAACTTGTAACCAAGTTTTATAAAGCTGCTGCTAGTAATACCCCTACATATCGCAAATGGCAAGTTGCACCCTGGATTTGGACACGGGTCCATCCCGGGAGCGACCCGACATTTAAGATGCAAGGTGCCATCTTTGGGGGTGGAGGAGGAGGCTGCGCTTGGAGCTGAGGCTTCCTCCTCCCTATAGTGTGAACCGGGACCTGGGTTGCTCGACCCAGGTTACCCTTTCACACTGCACAGCAACCTGGGTCCGGCCCAGGATTAACCCTTCTTTTAACCCGGGTCGGAATGCCGGATTGCTGAAACCAGGTATTTTAAGAAGGCCCTGTCACACGGCTTACTTGTGCGATATGAAATAGGTAGAAGTGAAATGAAACATGTAGTGTTTACCCTGCATTAGTACATGTAGTATCAAACCCATTAACTCCAACTTAAGTCATGCATCAGTTAACTGGAAGTAGAAAGAAGCCCTTATCATATATACATGTGTCTGTCTATCTAGATATATCGATAGATCTTCTATATCCATATAATAACATTTACTTCTATACTTTTCAGAGAAGAAACAAACCTAAAGAGCCTCCAAAACTACCAAAGGCTGCTCCATTTTTTATCCCGACTTTGCCTGGGCTTGTGCCACGTTTAAATTCGAAAGCACAGGATGATGAACCTCAAGTAAGTCATTCACTTTACTTCTGTACGTATTAAAAAATAATCCAGCATATTAAATAATGCTGTACAATCCTGTCATTATTCTTATGTTTTTGTGGGTATAAGATTACCTTATTTAACCCCTTTCAGAGGTTACTCTGAGCAGCCGGTTACTGAGCAGCTGCAGGTCAAGCACACTTGTGACTTAGCGCCCCCAGTTCTGACCCCTAGGGGACAGTCCTATATATATTCTTTCAGAGGTGTGCCTGTTGCCGGGGCAGGCCCTCCTGTAAATTTTCCGGGCATGCAACTGGTAAGTATCACCAACAACCACAATCTGGTATCATCACCAGGGGTGGGGGGTTGGTTTGGGGCCCCTGAGCTTCCCTGAGTGTTAGCAATTGGTGCCAGCAGCCTGAGGGGAGCAGGTGCTGCTGCAGAGGAGCAGTGGCGGCCCCTTTAGTCTTGAGAATTTCTGACTTAATCTAGGAGAGACTTCAGTCCCTTCCTTATAAGTTATTATATGAGAAAAATAATAGTTTCTATTATATATATATATATATATATATATATATTATATGTTTGTACATAACAGTGAATTGATTATATATTTTTTTTATTATTATTATTCTTTTAGTCTAAAATTGTGAATCTTGGAGTTCTTGAACAGAAATCTGCGTTTTGTGTCCTCCTGGAAGAAGCACTTGATCATAAGAACTGTAAGTCAACCAACATTTAAATTGACCACTTCTTTTCCTCTGTGTTTATAATGGATTATGCAGCTAAACCTGTACGTACTAGCTATCATTTTTATTGGTGCCCAATAACCACAAAATGAACTTGACAAATAAGTGCAGGAGTAACCACCTTCTCTTTCCGTTCGTAATTAACATTTATCAGGGAGGATTTAATTGTTAGTGCACAGCAGATGGCACCCATTGTAGCGAATTCAATTGTAGTTCTATTCGGGTGTGATTAGATGCCATCGCTAACATTTCAGCTCGCACCCCTAGGGCATGACCTAAGCGAAAAGAGTGACCCGTTTGAGACCTGTCACGTCATGCTCATTAGGGTAGTCCGATTTTTCTGCTTTACGCGGCTATACCCAACCACTTTACATGGGAGATTGGGCAGAGATGATAATTGAATTTCTCCTGTTGAAGTTTTCTTTTGATTTATTTAGCTGCATTCGATATCAAGCCCTTGACCCCAAAGTCTTCAAACTGTGTGTTATTTTAGTCATTTTGAGTAACATACTCAGGATATGTAGTTGATAGTTGGATTGAACTGAAAAGTGCATAAAATGACAGATGAAATACACATAATAAAATAGACACAGATATAAAAGTCAATCTATATTTAACAAAGTCTTTAATATGGAAGCAGTAGTGTAGTGTAGATTGATTGGAGTAAAGTACTAATAAGGCACATTAATGCTTTGCAGATGATATTCCTCTAAAAACAATAAAGGAGATGGGGCCGTCCAGCGTAGATACCGAGTTACGGAACCTGGCTCCTGAAGGGGGCGGTTCTGTAGATGTGATGCAGAGTTTCTTAAAAATGATTGGGAGAATGTTGGAAACAAAACGTGATTTTGAGCTCGCCCAAGCCTACCTTGCTTTGTTCCTAAAGGTAAGCATGTTTATCGATGCCAATATGTAATTGTTTTGGAAATACATATGCTACCGTATTTACCCTTCTAGGAATGTGTGCATGTATGTCAGAGATTATAACCCCTTTGTAGCTCTTGGCACACTGATTATATTTAACTCTTTAAGTGCCAACATTGCTGTGAGATCCTCAAAATATCTGCTAAAAATGCCAGCCTCGCTCACAGCTTTTTTTTTTTGTGGTGCAATATTTTTTATTATTATTATTATTATTATTATTATTATTATTATTATCATCATCATTGTTTATTTATATGGTGCCACAAGGGGTTAGCAGCTAAATTGACGCTGCAGCAGCACAGAGAGCATGACTGACATGTTACTGGACTGTTACCGTTTTGTTATGAGCACCAATCACTTCGGCATGATGAGAAGGTTTAGAAGCAAGTGTTTGGGGAGAAAAAAGGCATATTTTTACATTTGGCCCCGGTTTTTGTTAATATAAAATGACTTGGGTCAATCGTTGTCCAGTGAGGGTTGTATGTGTAGACTGTTGTGTTATGTTGGTATTTCACTCTTGTTAAATTATCTGCATTATTTTCAGATCCATCTGAGGTTTATCTCATCACAGGCAACGCTACTGGAGGAGATTTCCAGGTTATCAACCCTTCAGGAGCAGACCTGGCTGCACATGCAGACCCTGTTTAACCAGAGCTTGTGCGTGTTAAACTACATGAAAAGTGCTTTACTTTGAAACCATTATCTCTCACTATCCTATGTACACGCATTTTAGACCATAACAGTCGTTTGAGGAAGCCAAAGACTTGAATGAATGGTTACCAACTATATGCTGGTGTTCCAATGGTAATTCCCTAAATATGTTGTGACTAATCATAAATATGGCTAATGCATATTGTATCAGGAATTTATAAACTACAGTTGTGTATATATTAGTGTATTGGTTTTAATATGTCCATTATCAATTGTTGTGAGATGAGTTGATCAGTTTTTTATAAGAAATGTGCCTTGTTATTGCACCAGACCAGTAAAACCAATATCTCCTATATGAAAAATCCTCTAGCTATAGAATGTATTTTTATATTTATACAATTATCAATTCGGTGTCACGTCATTCTACAATTTAGAATTTACATCACACATTTCTTATACCAGTGCAACCCACAGTGTAATACACTGTACACAAGCTTTGTGCCAGAGAGCCTTGTGCGGCATATACAGCTCAGGAGCTGCGCCAATAATAAATTTACCATTCTACAAACATGGATCTTTGAGCATCACCGGCTCCTTTATTTATTTCCGAACATGCATAGCAAGCTAGGTTTTGTGCTGTAAATAATACACCTGTGGTGGCAGATGTGGGAACTGCACAGATATGAAGAAGCCTTGGGTATTTAAAGTTATTGCATCTAATCCTACTACAATTGTATCTTATCCGTATCTTGCTGAATAGGAGTAACATACTTGCACAATCTTTTTCTCTGGTATTGTAAAGGGACCTCCGTACGGGGAGACATTGCTGTGAGATGCTAGATGTGCGCTGAGCAATCTGTCAGGGCCAGTGTTCTCTGGGGAGATCACTAGCCCTGACCGGCGATCAAACTAGATTTATCCAGCATGAGTGATATTAATCGCAGGTGCACTTAGACAGTGCCCGGATAGCACTTAGACAGTGCCCTGAAATCACCCTGTGTATAGGCCCCATGGGTGTGCAGGTTCCACAATTCTAGCTAAAAACAGCTTACATGAATGTATCATGTTGGCAATTTTATGGGAAATAACTGATGAGATCCACATCTGAGCCTCTAGAGCGCTTCTCGGACCACCTGGGGGAAAGAATCCAGGCTAGTAGTAGTAGTAGTACGTTTATTTATAAGGCGCCGCAAAGTGTCCGCAGCACCGTACATAGCAAACAAAAAAACAAATTACAAGGTAACGTACAGGGTGTGTTGAAAGATACAGTATAAATAGGGGTATAGCTGGTAGAACTAAAATCAGCATCAGTTCAGAAGTAGGTGTCAAAATTGTCAAGGAGACTGAAGATGAAGTAGAGGAAGGGAAGAACAGGACAGGAGCACAGGTGAGGTAATGAGGTAGGGTGAGTACGTGAGGAAGGAGGGCCCTGCTCATAAGAGTTAACATACTAAAAATAGGTGGGTGGACGAACGAAATACAATAGGATAAGTAGGAACGGAGGGGAACGGAGGCAGGATAGGAGGATCAAAAGAGGTTAGGAGGAGGGATAGGCTAGTCGAAAAAAGTGGGTTTTGAGGGAGCGCTTGAAGGAGGTAAGGGAATCAGATAGCCTGATGGGTGGCGGGAGGTTGTTCCAGTGCAGGGGGGCAGCGCGAGAGAAATCTTGGACACGGGAGTGGGAGGAGGTGATTAGGTGAGAGGTCAGTCGGCGGTCAGCGATGGAGCGAAGAGGACGGGAGGGAGTGTGGATAGAGATCAGTGAAGAGAGGTAGGGAGCTGTGGAGGAGGAGAGAGCCTTGTAGGTGGTGGTGAGGAGTTTAAAGAGAACTCGGAAAGGAATGGGGAGCCAGTGAAGAGATAAACAGAGGGGGGGAGGCGGAGGTAGAGCGGCGGGAGAGGAAGATGAGCCTAGCAGCAGCGTTAAGAATGGATTGGAGAGGTGCGAGGCGGGTGAGAGGTAGCCCAGAGAGAAGGATGTTGCAGTAGTCAAGGCGGGAGATTACAAGAGAGTGAATGAGAATTTTGGTCGCTTCAGTGGAGAGGAATGGTCTGATGCGTGAGATGTTGCGTAGGTGAAAGCGGCAAGACTGTGAGAGAGCACGAATGTGGGGGGTGAAAGAGAGGGAGGAGTCAATGATGACACCGAGGCAGCGCGTTTGGTCGGTGGAGGTGATCTCGGTTTCACCAATGCTGATGGAGATAGTGGGAGAAGAGGGGATGTTCGGGGGATGGAAGATTAGAAGTTCAGTTTTAGCCATGTTTAGTTTCAGGAAGCGTTGGGTCATCCAGGCTGAGATGGCCGTGAGGCATTCGGAGACCTTGGACAGGAGTGATGGGGATAAGTCGGGGGAGGAGAGATAGATTAGGGTATCATCAGCATAAAGGTGGTAATGAAAACCATAGGAGCTGATGAGGGTGCCCAGAGAGGTGGTGTAGAGGGAGAAGAGGAGAGGGCCAAGGACTGACCCTTGGGGAACACCGACTGGCTGGGGGGTAGTAGGAGAGGAGGAGCTCGGAGTGGAGACGGAGAAGGAGCGATCGGAGAGGTATGAGGTGAACCAGGAGAAGACCGTGCCAGTGATGCCAAAGGAGCGCAGGGTCTTGAGCAGGAGAGGGTGGTCAACAGTGTCAAAGGCAGCCGACAGATCAAGCTGGATGAGGATAGAGAAGAGGCCTTTGGATTTAGCCGATAGTAGATCGTTAGTGACTTTGGTCAGGGCAGTTTAAGTGGAATGTAAAGGGCGGAACCCGGATTGGAGGGGGTCTAGAATGGAGTTAGCAGTAAGGTGGCTTAGGAGACGATTATAGGTCAGACGTTCTAGGAGTTTGGAGGCAAAAGGGAGGAGGGAGATGGGCCTGTAGTTGGATGGAGAGTTGGGGTCCAGATTTGTTTTTTTGAGAATTGGGGAGACAAGAGCGTGTTTGAAGGAGGAAGGGAAGATCCCAGAGGATAGGGAAAGATTAAAGAGGTGAGCCAGGTGAGAGCAGACTGATGGACTGAGACGACGGATAATATTGGAGGGGATTGGATCGAGCGGGCAGGTGGAGGGAGAAGCGGATTGGAGGATAGAGTGGACTTCAGCAGCAGTGGTGGGGTAAAATGAGGACAGGGGTTGGAAGGAGGGGAGTGGAGATGTAGGAGGGAGAGGGTGAGGTCATGGCAGCAGTGATGGCAGTCCTGAGAGAGGAGATTTTGGTTGAAAAGTAGGTAGCAAAATCAGCGGCTACAATGGAGGACGGAAGAGCTGGAGGAGGGGGGGAGAGCAAGGAGTTGAAGGTGGCGAAGAGCCTGCGGGGATTGGATGATTGGGAAAGGATGAGGGACTTAAAGTAGGATTCCTTGGCCAGAGCAAGGGCAGAGCTGAAGGAGGAAAGAATGAATTTGAAATGGAGATAATCCGCAAGGGAGCGTGATTTCTTCCAGAAGCGCTCAGCAGTGCGAGAGCACTTTTTAAGGAATCGGGTGATAGGTGAGTGCCACGGTTGGGGGTTGGAGCATCGAAGAGGGATAGAGGAGGGAGGGCAGGCAGAGTCAATGCCGAAGATAGGGTGTCATTATAGAGGGAGGCAGCGAGGTTCGGGCAGGACATGAGGGCGATTGGGGCGAGAAGAGGACACAGCGTGTTTGAGAAGGCAGCAAGATCAAGTGTGTTGACGTTATGCCGTGAGACAATGCGCTTGGGAGGGGGGGTGGGAGAGGGGGAAGCAGTGAGGGAGAAGGAGATGAGGTGATGGTCAGAAAGAGGAAAAGCTGAGATAGTGTAGTCAGTAAGGGAACAAGAGCGAGAGAAGACGAGATCGAGGGAGTGTCCTTGGATGTGGGTGGGAGAGGTAGTCCACTGAGATAGGCCAAGAGAGGAGCAGAGAGAGAGGAGTTTGGAAGTGCCAGGATCAGCGGGGTTATCCAAGGGGATGTTAAAGTCACCAAGAATGACAGATGGCAGGTCGGAGGAGAGGAAGTGGGGAAGCCAGGCGGCGAAGTTGTCAAGAAATTGGGAGATAGGGCCAGGGGGGCGGTAGATTGCAGCGACACGGAGGTGGTAGGGGTAGTATAGACGGATAGAGTGAGACTCAAAGGAGGAGAAAAGGAGAGAGGGTTCAGGGTGAATGACACTGTGGGTGCATGAGGCTGAGAGGAGAAAACCCACACCGCCACCTTGGCGACCGTCAGGCCTGGGAGTGTGAGAGAAAGAGAGGCCACCGTGGGAGAGAGCAGCTGGAGAGACAGAATCAGAGGTGGAGAGCCAGGTCTCGGTGATAGCAAGGAGGTGGAATGCTCTAGAGATGAATAGGTCATGGATGGCAGGGAGTTTGTTGCAGATGGATCTGGCGTTCCATAGTGCACAGGAAAGAGGGGGGGTGGGTTGTGTATTTATGTGGATAAGGTTTTTGGGATTGCAGAGGCGAGGGGGGGTCATTGGGAGGGTGGGGGTGCGGGGGCGAGTGGTCAGGATAGGTATGGGATGGGAGGGGGGAGGAGCAGTTGGAGAAAGTGAAGTTGAGAGATTAACAGCCATGAGGAACCGAAGGTGAGAGGGTAGGTTAGTGAAAGCAGACAGAGGGATTTGGGAGGACAGACAGCGTCTGTAGTAGATTTGGTAGAAAACAGAGTGAGAGAGAAGGTAACAGGCAAGGAACTACTGTCAGAGAGGAGACCAGTGGGTAAAATCAGGTTGATTGAGTAATCCAATTAAGTATGAAACAACAAGTGAGAGGATGAAGGGAACAGAGAAGGTCAGAAGTGAGGCAAATGTGAGCAGGTGTGAAGAGGGAAACAGAGTGCAATAAATGTGTGGCAAAGATAAGAGAAAATAATAGTGAATGAGTAAAATGAAATACAATGTTGGGAAAATATAGATACAATGAATTAAATGTCAAAATTGAGCAACAGGTTACAATAGGATAGAAAGAAGATGAATATATTACAATAAAACAGAATATGAAAATTTAGACTGTTCAAACTCACCTTTTTCAGTATTCGAACTCACCTGCTTCAGTTTCCAACTCACTTAAGTAATCAAGCTTCACTTTAGTATGCAAGCTTCCCTCTCAATGAGCACGCTCTACTACAGGCTACTATCATTTCAGATGGCACACATATGGTGAATTTTATATCCAAAGCAATATACCGGTAGGTATCTTACATGCAACTTTAATGCCACCGAAAGGCAGCCAAATGGTCAGTAAAATATAGTTTCCTTTTTCTTCTTGAATCTTAAGCTGCATATCCATGTTACAACCAGGTGAACATTTTCATAGCATCTTATGGTAGTCGTCTGGCAATGGTGTGTTCCCAATAGCAATTCTTTTTTTAAGTACTTTTGATGGCTCTGTGAGGGGGTAGCACTACTGTGCCGTTGCTAGTACCCCTTTCACATTGCAAACCCGGGTTAGACCCTGGGTCTTGATCCTGGGTCCGACCCAGTCCAGCAGCATTTACCAGCATCTACAGTAGTACTTACTATAGACTTCAGGGTTCCTGCGTCAGGTGTGACAGGCCAAATGTACATTAGCTGTATTGGCCTAGTGCAGTGGTTCCCAAACTGTGCTGGGGTGCCTTGGGACACTTAGAGGTGTGCCACGGGTTGGTGGTCCAGGACCAATTCAAATTATTTACGGTCCATTATTTATGGACAAAACCAGTGATGGTGGCTGCCAGTCATAAAATTTGTGTACAAACAGAAGCAAATACTGCCCTTTAGCACATAACTGAATCCAAAGTATTATATATAAAATGAAGCAGATTGTGTTTATATATTTTTTTTCGGTACTTCTGTATTATCAGGGTGCCCATACAGGGTGCCCATTACGTAGTTTACGTAGTGGTGTATTGAGAATACAAATACAGCACTATGCTGGCTACGTAAACTACGTAAGTGGCTCTGGAGCCCTAAAAATACACAATGCTTTATATCCCCACTATCCACGTCATACCCGCAGTATCCACATCGGCGTGGAGTTGATTTTATAAAGTGTAAAGCCCGAAGCTTGGTGAGCGGACGCGGTTATGCGCCCCCTCACGGGGCTCGCCACGCTTCAGGCTCTGTGGCTCGCTGCGCTCGCCACTTTATAAAATCAACTCCACGCCAACGTGAGCAGTGTCAGGAGATGACAGTTGGGCAGAGCAGTCTGTGAGGGGGCAAATGGAGAGTCTCTGAGGAGAGGGAAGGAGAAAGGAGAGCGCGCAAAATGGAGTTCTCGCTGGAGCGCTCTGAGGGACAGTGCTTACCTCTTACAGTAGAGTCCTCCCTGGTCATCTCGGTGTTCGGTGGTGACATCAGATCGGCTGTGGAGACGCAGCGGGCGGCCATAGTGAAGGGGAGGTCAGTCGGTGACGCATCATCCCTGGGATGGCCTTAGGCGGAGTCTGTGGTGTCTTCTGCCTTGAATCCAGGAGGAAGGTGTGGTGAGTCCAGCCCCATCTACCCCTATTTGGCAAAGAAGGGGACGGCATCCATTACTATACACACAGGGAACTGCCCAGTGACTCTTGAGTAAAGTTACAGTCTAATTGGGAGGCAATAATCACAGTACAAGCCAGCTCTATATATGCTCCCAATGTACCCAGCTACTATATAAAGCATTATACTGGACATTATTCTAAGCTTGCACCCAAGGGAGCTGGTGAACCTATGCTCCATTCTCCGTGTAATACTCTTCAGGCACACTTCTCAAGGGGAAAGAAAAGCTTTGGTTATTTGTATACTGCACATGAGACAATATAAAGGGAATCTGTGAAAACCCTCAGGAAAGTGACAAGATCATTTCTGTCAGACAATGCTTCAGTTCAGAGGGTATTACAGAAAGTGAGACAGCTGAGCTTTAATAACATTATATGGTTACAGCAACAAATGTATTGACTGATATTAAACATCATTAAGCTGCTGGACTCTATTTAGTAAAGGAAAAGCACCGCTTTATTCAAAATGAGATTATCTTTCGGTTACCAGCATTAACACTGTGGATTACAAATATTTTACTAAAAGTTTCAACTGTAGAGCAAGGAACTTACCTTAAAGAACTCAGTAGCAAATTGTAGACTGGAGGAACAGCTGACTTTTTCTCACCAAGTAATTCTGCAAAAACATATAAATGCTTATTTTGTTACTTACTGCAGTTGCAGTCCGAGAACAGAGATTAGAGTGCACTAAAAGGGTTACACATATTGCACAATAATAACATTAATTGTAATATTGTATAAAATTGTTATTCATGAAATTCAGCATGTTATGTTATTTATGCATGAGCTGATAATTATGTTTATTGGTTATAGCAAAGGAAGGTAAGGTTGTATAACCTGTTTAATTTTAGGAGCCTGTTCAAGGAAAGAGGGAAAGCAGAGCATTATCCTTCCAGTTCCGTCTCAATAAAATTTGAATTGTCATTATTTATTGAATTATTTTATTTACCTGATGTGTTATGTGCAAAGTTGTATGATATGCTTGTTTGCAAACAAATTGTTTAACTCTTATGGGAGTATTTAAACTCCATGTGTCTTATGCGTTCGGAGTGGAAGTGAAAATAACCTGTAAAGAAGAGAATACTTACCAAAAAATTATACACTTACCTGTTGAACCTAGTAAAGTATCACAATTGGCATCCATGAACAGGTTCAAACCAGAAGAGAGCAATTAAGGAAAGACAAAATGTCGGGAAGGGAGCCCCAAACACCTGCCTTAACAAAAAGGAGAATCCTACCATCACCAGATGGAGTATCCACCAGAAGAAGGGGGAACACCATGGAAAACTCACTTATCATGATGCCTTATTACTTTGGGGCCCCGTGGTTACCCATATACTCAGGATGTAACCGTATCGCAGGTGCAACCACGTTTAGAGACTTTAAGGACAGAATGCAGTCCATGTTTAAGCTGTGTCCCTTGAGCGATGCTCAACAAGTCAATCCTTATAGGACAGTTAAAAAGGCACGCAAGGAGGGAGGTAAAAGCATGGACAGAAGAACAGAGAGCGACAGTACAAGGAATATTTAAGAAATTAGCCGGAATTATTGACGCACGGACCATAGCTGACCTGAAGGGACGACTTTATGCCAGGAAGCAGAAACCGCAATAGTCTCTTCAGGATTATGCATTGGCACTGCAGGAGGCCATACGGACAAGAGAACCTGGAGAAAGAACACAGGATGACGAGACCTTAGTGCATATATTCATCGAAGGAGCAAAGGGGGAATCCGCATGTGCACAATTGCAAATGTGGAGAAAGCAGAATGTAAAGAGTACCTTTTCAGAGTTCAAAGAATCAATATTTCAGATCCTAGGCTTAAACCAGAGTGATGAGAACTTTGTTTTGGGGGCCGAAGAAGAGGATGATGCAGGGTAAGAAGCACAGGCAGCCCAGATCTTGACACGTGCTGTAAGAGGGGCTGGCGCACAACAAGCCCAGACCAGTCGAGATACGTCCGGGGCTTTCACGGACAAACTCGACAAAATCAGGCAGAGTCTTGCTGAAATGGGAAGGGAGTTAAAAGATCTACTTGAAGATCAAGCGATACTCAAGCGCAGAGGGTGGTACCTGGAGCAGGATAGCCGATGCCGGACCCAATGGGCGACAACAAGAGGCCGAGGATAAAGATCGTCAGATCAGTTTGATGAACAAGGCAAGCCAATATGCCAAATGGCAGAGTAGCGGGCATATTGAACAAAACTGTAGACAGCCCAGAGATGTGGATCTTAATGCTGTAGTCTAGAACCAAATTAGAACAGTTGTCACATTAGCTACAGACCCAGAGCCTAAAGGTAGCACAAGAACAGTTATGGGGAGAGTTGTTTGGTTTAGTTTGAGATAAGGCTATGGCATTAGAAAAAGGGTACTTGTGAGTTATCCGGGCGCCCGATTTCAAAATCGGGTCGGATCGGGACATCGCATCGCATCGCATGCGACCATCGGATGCGATGCGATGCGATGACCCGATTTTTCCATAGGAATCAATGTTAAAATGGACTGAGTCCATTTTAACATGGAATTCAATGGGAAAAAGGGGTCCTTTTCATACCCCTACTATCCAAGTGGGCATGGAGTTGGATATAAACCTGTGGCGAGCGTAGCGAGCCACCGAGCCCGAAGCGTGGCGAGCGGACACGGAATACCGTCCCCTCGCGGGGCTCGCTTCGCTCGCCACGCTTCGGGCTCGGTGGCTCGCTACGCTCGCCACAGGTTTATATCCAACTCCATGCCCACTTGGATAGTAGGGGTATGAAAAGGACCCCTTTTTCCATAGGAATCATTTTAACATTGATTCCTATGGAAAAATCGGGTCATCGCATCCGATGGTCGCATGCGATGCGATTCGATATCGCATCGCATCTGATTGTATGCCTTAACTTAAGGCATACAATCAAAAAATCGGGCGCCCGGATAACTCACAAGTACCAGAAAAAGGAATGACACCAACAAAGATGTTTTTGTACATTATACTGCCATTAAGACCAACCCTGAAGATGCTTCCGGAGTCTGGGAAGTGGAGAAATAGTCGAGTTTCATTTGGCAAATGGAAAGAAGGGCATCAAAGCCATTGATGTTACTGGTCCTAATGGTGTTCCAGTGCAAGGCTGCAGATATATCAAAGAGCACAGCCACTACTGGCACTATTCACGTTGAAGAGATCCTTCATGCAACTTTCAGCAGGGTTAACAGCAAAGTGGATGCAAACGGCAAACGAGACCTTCAGCGTGCTGAGGAAAGACATCAAAAACCCGACATTCCAGAACAAAGTGAAGCACAGCTGCAAACAGACGAACATGTTGTGGAAGACTGGAATAAGACAATGGAACAGAGCCTGCAAGATGTGGTTAGGCCTCAACTACCTCCAGAGCAAGAACGGGAAAGCAAAGGGAGCGGAAGAGACTGAAACCAGTATGGACTACCACAGACAAGTAAATTTGAATGCCACAGTCCTGGAAAAAAATCAGAGGGAATGATTTGCATGGATATGGTAGAGGGATCAGAGACCATAAGACCCAATTGCCCAGATTTAACTGTGCCAACTTCTGAATCTAAGTCTACTGTAAAATCCTCTAGTGTAGCAAATAAAACCAAGAGGTACAGTATCTTCCAGATTTGCATTGCTCAGGCGAGTATACCACAATTTCTTTTGAGGAAATACAAATGATGCTCCAGCAGGTTTTGAAGAGGTCTATTGAATATAACAAAGGTACCTCATATAGACAGTGTTGATATTAGCCAAGATTTAGAGTGTAATATGTTATCCAAGATATGTATTTACCTATTGTACAACAAATGTTTAACTGTAAAACTATAATGTTAAATAGACTGTTCTATAGTGGACTTGGAATGTATTCCTATTGCATAGCAGGGAAGTATGTGATGACCTGCTGTGCATAGTGTATTGTGTGTCGTGATGAAGCATGCTATAGTGAATTTGTTTGCAGTAGTGAACAATTCCCAGCAGCCTATGCAACTGTTTAAGAGGTCAGGAATTGGTCACATGACCAGTGTCAGCCAGTTCCGGCTCAATAAAATTTGAATTGTCATTATTTATTGAATTATTTTATTCACCTGATGTGTTATGTGATAAGTTGTATGATACTGTATGCTTGTTTGCAATTGTTGCACTCTTAATTGTTAAACTCTTATGAGAGTATTTAAACTCCATGTGTCTTATGCCTTCGGAGTGGAAGTAAAAATAACCTGTAAAGAAGAGAATACTTACCGAAAAATTATATACTTACCTGTTGAACCTAGTAAAGTATCACAATTATAGCAGCATTTACATTGAATACAGGTTATTTTTTTTTTATTTTTTTTTTAATCTTTTTATTCAGCACAATCAATACATATATTACAAATCTTATACATGCATGCAATTTGTACATTGGAGGATACAGAAGATCTATACAATTTGTGATATGCCAGTAGCGGTTTTGAATTTACATTAATAAAGATTTTTTATTTCTAGCTTCTTGATGCAACTCGTTTCCTGTCTGTTTTTTGTTTACCATGTGCATATGACATATCAAGTATTCACTGTTTAATCATCTCTTACATGCATCCAATTAATTATAACATAGTAGAGAATGACAAAACATTAATAATGCTCTCTCTCCCCCACCTCCACCGCATCCCCGCATAGGTGTTGGCATTATTGCCCAAGATCTATTGGAGGGTCATTGGCTAAGGACCGCAATAGAAACCAAGATGTTTGTTTCATGCTCTCCTGAATCTGCTTTCTGATTCCTATAGAGAGTGTATTGATATAACTTTCCCACATTTGAAAAAAATTTCGACCCTTGACTCCTTGCTTAGGGACGCCTCCACCCAATCCATTCTAAATAAATGAAATAATTTACATTTGAATAATGGTAAAGACGGAGCGGATGTGGACGTCCACTCTTGCAAGATTGTTTTTCGAGCTGCTGCACTAATAGCCAATAGTAACCTTCTACCTCCTTTGCTTGCTCTGAGGTTTGGTGGGATTATCCCTAATATTGCCCATTCGGCAGTCAGAGGGACATAGTTCATTAGTTGTGATTCCACATATCTCCTTATCTGATTCCAGAATCCCCTTACCACCGGGCATGCCCAGAAGCAGTGATAAAGATCAACCTCCAGCTCTCCGCATCTGTAGCATGCACTTGTTTCCTTGTTACCCATAAGATGGCTCCTATGGGGAGATATATATGCCCTATGATAGATATTGAGAAACATTTCTACATACGTAGTCGAAGATATCGTTGTACAGGATTTGTTTAACTCCCTAACAAGATCCTCCACTTCGTATTCTGGAAATTTCGAGGTCCACTGCATCACTCCCGTCCCCGACTTGGAGTAATCCAGTATACTCCTAAAGTGTTGGTAATAACATGTTATGGCCTTTTTCTCCAAAGGTCCTTGGAGTAGCTTAGTATCTACTGGATTACTCCAGTCTCCGCTTGAGAACTGGCGAACAACCGAGCTAAGGTAGTGTTTGGCCTGCAGGAAGGCCATGGGATATCCCACCAGACACGGATATTTTTCCATCGCCTCTGTGTATGTCAGTATTTTATGTGTTGGTCTATCTACCAAGGCATTAATTGTGACTATCCCTCCCGCCCTCCAAATATTGAAGGGATATGCGGCCTTACCATCTTGGAAGTCTGGGTTATTCAAGAGTGGAAGGTGTAATGACTTGTGTGAGTTGAGGCCTTTTTGGTTTCTCACCCAATGCCAGGTTTTCTTAGTGTTCCACAATAATGGGTTTTCTTTTACATGTGAAGGGACCTCCTGATCATGTAGATGCAGGAACGACAGGAGACACCTCCCCTCCACCATTTCCCTCTCCAGAGAAGTACATGTGTAGCCCTCGCTGCCCAGCACCCAATCAGAAACATAACGAAACATTGCTGCCTTGTTATATTGTCTGATATCCGGAAAGTTGACTCCCCCGTTCCACTTGGGTTGCTGGAGTTTCACCAGACTCAGTTTGGGCCTTCCCCCTTTCCATATAAAATTTCTAAAGTTTTGGTTTAGGGCTTTTATGTCCTTTGGGGAGATAAATAGTGGCAGCGCCTGCAGGGGATACATTATTCTTGGGAACGATATCATTTTGATTAAGTTAATTCGGCCCAGGTAAGAGATTGGTAAGTTTTTCCAGCTCTCCAGCTCCCTATATGTTTGCTGGAACAGGGGTGTATAGTTTAATTTATATAGATTTGATAGTTGACGGGGTATTTGAGTTCCCAGGTATGTGAGCGAGTCCGTTGCCCATTTTATGGAGACACCCTCCAGGAATTCACGAGGCAAAGGCCTGGCAGTTAGAGAGAGGGCGATTGATTTTTTCATATTGATTGCAAAGCCTGATACCTCCTCAAAGATTCCGAATAGGTCAAAAATATGGGCAAGGGACTCTAATGGGTTTGAAATATACAAAAGTACATCATCCGCAAATGCGGTCAACTTAACTACCTTGGTACCCACAGATATGCCTTTGAAGGTTGTGTCGGAGTACAGGAGGCGTAAAAAGGGATCTAGAGCTAAATTGAATAGCAACGGCGATAGGTGGCAGCCCTGACGGGTCCCCCTATGCATTTCCACGGGCGCACTATATGTACCATTTACTATGATTCTGGTCATGGGGGATGTATATAAATATTTAATAAAGTTGATAAAAATGTCATTAAAACCTCTTTTCTCGAGGGTCATGATAAGGTGAGGCCAGAGTACCGTGTCAAAAGCCTTGACTGTGTCTAGACTTAGTAGAATGTTGTTATGTGTCTTTGTTGAGGATGATGCTGCCACTGCAGCGATTGCTGTTCTTATGCCTCTTACAGAGTGCCTGCCGCGAATAAATCCTAGTTGGTTATATGAAATTAAATTTGGGAGTACACTTTGTACTCTGTTTGCCAATATTTTTGCCAATAGCTTGACATCGGTGTTAATTAAACTGATCGGCCTGTATGATTCTATTAGCTGGGGGTCTCTAAGCGGCTTGGGTATTAAGACTGTGTTGGTATTCGTGAGGTGTGGGAATGGGGTACGGTTTTGAAGAAGGTCGTTAAATAATTCTACTAGGGCTGGGGCCACTTGATGCTGTAGCATCTTGAAATATTCATTGGACAGGCCATCGGGGCCAGGTGATTTACCCAAATGTAACGTAGAGATAGCTGCAGTGACCTTAGTGATTGTTATGGGGGTGGTGAGTGAATCTGCCTGCGCCTGGGATAGTTTCGGCACATTAAGATCTTTAAATAGAAAATCTTGCCTGATTGGGTCTATAGTGTTGTCCATATAGAGCTTTGTGAAGTAACTTTCAAACCCAGAGGCGATATCAGTTGTGTTGGTCAGCAAGTTTCCCGATACAGGGTCTCGTATGGCTGTGATATAATTTTTCTTATGGCGGGGCTTGGATAAGGTGGCCAAAAGCTTTCCAGCCTTATTGCCCCATCTATAGAATTTGTGCTTTGTATATACCACGTCCTTTTTAGCCTGCTCTAACAGATGTGTGTCGAGTAATTGTTTAGCTTGCAAATAGACGTCACGGGTGAGCGAGTCAGGTTGGTTAATGTAGCTGTTGAGGACATTAGTCAGTTCGCTAAGCAATCTGTCATAGGTCGCCTTGACTGCCTTGCGGTGTCGTGCTACATATTCTATTATAGTGCCCCTCAGAACTGCCTTTGATGCCCCCCAGAAGATAGTAGGCGTGTCCCATGCATCTATATTATCATCCTGGTAGTTCATCCAGTTGGCCAGTACAAAGTCTTTAAATTTTCCTGAATTGTAAAGGTATGCGGGGAACCGCCAGTGTGCTGGGCCTCTATAGTTACTAGGGAGAGTGAGGGAAGCTGTTATCGGCACATGATCCGATATTAATATTGGGTGAATCTCTGTTTTGAGCACTCTAGCTATCAGAGGGTCAGATAGATATATTGCGTCAATGCGCGACCAGGATTGATGTACAGCTGAGTAGAATGTGTATTGCTTATCTGTAGTGTTCAATAATCTCCATGCATCTGTAAGTTGCAGAGTTACTTGAAATGATTGGAATTGATTCCAAATTGTTTGATTAATTTGGCGTGGTGGTGGCTGCCTGTCGATTAACGGGTTTTCTACTGAGTTAAAGTCCCCAGCTACTATTAAGGGGAAATTGGTTCTTTGCGCAAGCAACGCTGTGATTTCTCCCAGGAAATCTTGCGGTGCAACATTAGGGGCGTAGATGTTCACTAAAGTATATTTGGATCCCCACATTTCCACATCCACTAATATGAATCTTCCATTTGGATCTGTCACCGTGGATAGAATTGTGTATTGTAAATCCCTATGAAACACTATGGCTACTCCTCTAGCTTTTTTGCAGAAGTTAGCTGTAACACACTGCCCTATCCACGGAGCCCTCAATGTGGCGACATCACCCTCCTTCCAGTGAGTTTCCTGTAGAAATGTGATGGCTGGTGTGAACCTTTTAATGTGTGTCACTACTCGCTTTCTCTTAACTACAGAGTTGAGATCCCCCACGTTCCAGGATAATAGTTTTAAAGAGTCGGTCCCAGTGTTACCAGGTATAGGTTTATTTATCCCCAACATTTTTTAACCAATGCCTTTCCTCCAGTGGTGTCTAGTAAGATCTAGCTGAGATTGATACACGCCTGCACCTGTCCCAGCCAGCAGGGCGTGCATGCAATGGGCCATATTGGGTGTCTCATGAATACCGATGCGGGTCAGTGGAGGAGAGCATACAAACACATGCATAAAGTTAACCAAAACAAGTAATTGACAGTGCTTTAAACATTTTTGAACTATGGTTCTCGTGAACTGGTGTTTCCTGGCGTGCGTCGTGTTTGACGACGCAGGCCAGATTTTTTTTTTTTTATAAACAATCTTCAAAACAGTAACGAAAAAAAATGACAACAATAAGGTTAAAGGCATAGCAATATTGAGTGTACAGTGGTAGTCACCACTCCTTTTTTTTTTTTTTTTTTTAGACATTTGTTTCACCTGTTAGGGAATCTCGCTTCATTAGCTCCAATATCAAAATGTGTTTTGGCTTGTTGCGGATCAATGAAAAATCTGGTTTGGCCATTATCCTCTACCCTCAATTTGGCCGGATACAGCAGCGCAAATTTTAGATTGTGTTCATAGAGCCATTTGCAGACCTCAGTGAATTCTCGTCTCTTTTGGGTGACAGTTGCGGAAAAGTCCTGAAAGATCAAGATTCTATTTCCGTCAACCTCCAGAGATGACTTTTTACGGTATGCCAGCAAAATCCTTTCCTTCATTCTATAATCTAGATATTTTGCAATAACTGGTCTCGACCGTGCATTGTTGGCTGCCCTTTCTGGTCCAACCCTGTGTACCCTCTCCACGTGGGGCAACAGGGAGGTGTCCGTGATCCCTAGGATCCCCGGTATGGTGACTGACACGAGATCAGTCAAGAGTTGACCCGTGACCTGTTCTGGGACACCTATAAACCTCAGATTCCCTCTTCTATTTCTGTTCTCCAGATCATCTACCTTAGCCAACAATGAGGTCACTGTATCTGAATGGGAGGTCAAATTTCTCTGGATTTCCTGTTCTTGTTCTTCTATGTCACTGACCCTGGATTCCAGGGCAGTGATTCTAGTGGTGTTGGTGTCTATTTTTGCTAGTGCTGCGTCAAATGAAGATTGGAGAGTATCCAGTTTTTTATCCAATAGGGGCATTATAATTTTTGAGATCTCGTGGGCCATCTCTGCTATTGTGGAGGGGTCTCGCCTGGCCGAGGCCAGAAGCAGGGGCCCCTCGTTGTCGCCCTCCACTACGTCACTGGTTGACGGGGAGGGGGGAGCCTGTTTTCCAGGTGGATTCTTTTTTACCATTTTATTGTTTTTGGAGCCAAAATTTGTCTTAACAGGTGTAGCCCGTCGGAGGTATTTTTCCATACCCCGGGGGTACCCTCTAATTGTCGAGTTTTATAAGTGGTCTTGGCACTTATGCTTCAAATTGAAATGTTTGAGCAGCTATCGCTATAGTGAAGGACTTTTGAAGCAGGAGTTGATTTAGGAGTGGCGACCCCTTGTCCGCTATCAAAATGTCATGGTGTCCAAATGGACAGCATCATGTATCATTTTGATGTAGTTTCCTGTTTGAACTTGACAAAAATATCTCAAACCTTATATAAAAAGAAAAACAGTTAGTTTCTAACGTCAGTAAATGTTTACCTAGGTATAATTTGACGGTGTAAGTCACCGAGAAGTAACAACCATAGTGGGAGAGATAACACTTTCTTCTAGGCTATTGCAATTTGTAAGGATAAGTGTAATTCAGCAATACCCCGTACGAGGGCACCGCAGGGTCAATTGTTTCTCTGTCAAGTTCTATATAAGTGGTTTTGTTTATGCGCTAGCAATTTTTAAGTTCTTATCAGGCTAGTAATGCGGGCAATTACACCTAGATATAATTTTACGGTGTGAGTCACCGGAAAGTAACAACCATAAAGGGAGAAATAACACTTTCTTCTAGGCTATTGCCGTTCATACAGATAAATGTAATTCAGCAATACCCCACATGAGGGCACTGCAGGATCAGTTATTCCTCTGTCAAGTTTTATATAAATGGTTTTGTTTTTGCACTAGCAGTTTTTAAGTTCTTATCAGTCTAGTAGTACGAGCAGTTGCTTAGAACTTAGTGAACAACAGTATTAGTGTAGCATTTTTTCAGATGTAAGAATGCATTATAATCATAGATGATCACACTTAACACCCATACCATCCAGACTGTGGAGGTGAAAGTCAGTTTAATGTCCGCCGGTGTCCTCAGGGGTTTGAAGTGTTTTGGGTGTCTGATGGTCTCCACCTATCCCTGGTAAAGTAGCGTGGTGTATTACTTCCCTCGTGGCAGAGCTGTGGCAAAAATCACCGTCCCAAGCCTAGGCAGTTTATTGCCTTGCCGGCAATAAGTTCTCAGATCAGTCCTGACAGTGCACTTTTTATAGTTTTCACAGTCTTGTTCAACTTGGCTACTTTATCTCAGCCAGTAAAGATGTTGTGAAGGGGGGTATTGAGGGGCATTACCAGCAGTGTCTGGTTTTAGTGCAGAGTCTCTAGTCCCTTGTTATTTTGCCACGCTGTGTATTGGTGTGAACTGGACTCTGGGGGGTTAATGCCTGCCGGAGAGGATGGACACTCCGCAGCCCAAGTCTGCTTCAAGTACTTAATGCTGTGGGGATTCAGTGGGGTCTGTGTCGCCAGGGGACACTTAAGGGAACGTCAGGGGAGCATCAAGGGTTCCACCCCCACCAGACTGTTCCCCTTCAGGCAGATTGCTTGTCCCGTGGCTCCAGCTGCCCGCTCCCCGCTGTCACTCACCCGTCCCGTCAGCCACGCGATGCGGCGGCTTGTTCTCCGGGTGCTGTCCGCTCTGATCGTGCAGGGGTGGGAGGCTGGCTTGTTGTGTCTTTGCCTCCTGCTCGCGCCGAGTCCCCCGCCGACGGACACGCTGTCTGCGGGTGACGCGTCAGGCGCTCCTGGTTCTCTGCGCCCGCTCTGGTGGTAGCCGGACGGTCGTGGCAGCCGCTTCAGGGTCCAATGCCGACTTCACACTGATTGCCCCAGGGGGACTCCTCCACTTCAGCTGCGGGCGCCTCACAGCCTCCCGGGGGAGCCCCGCAGTGAGCGGCTGATGTTCCGCCGCTGTCCCCATCAAGGTAGGCGTCCCAGGCAGCTACACCCTCTGGTATCGTAGCGGTACCTTCTCCAAACGGCGTACAGCAGACTAGTGCAATAGGGGTGGCTGGGGTTTAATTGGCCTTCAATATGGCGAAGGGTCTCGCGCCCGTTGTCAGGCGATCATGCAGGCCGTCTTCTCCGAGGGCCAGACTCCGGGGCTGATCAATCTTTTGGGCTCAATTCTTGCATCACTCCGTTCCTATCCTTCCAAGGAACATAGTGGTATATGTTGTTTTTGCGGCAGATAAGGAGGATAGACGATGGATGCAGATATTTTTAGTTGGAGCTAGGAGCCCTGTTAAAATGCGGCCGCTCTAGGCGCCCCGCCCACCGGAAGTCCTACAGGTTATTTTTTATACAATACTATATTTACCAGCAACCTAATTACTAAATACTTCATGGTTCCTGCATCAGGTGTGCAGGAGCTGACAAGCAAGAGGTACATAAGCTGTAATGGCCTAGCGTTTGAGGCCACAGCATTCTATGGGCTGTGCCTAGAGTTGAGATCCAGCCAGCAGTAAAAAAAAAAAAAAAATGTATTCCAATATACATTTTTTTATTAAAATGGGTTTATATTCTTCTGCACATACTGTGTTGTGCGAAGAAAAAGCCCAGTTAGTTTCCGATAGCGGGAGTTGCACTCTAAATTGTGTACTCCATACTGTAGCTGTGCTAATGCTCCCATACTTTAAACTTTATGCTTTGCAACTTGGCCCACATTGGACACTAAACTGCTATCTAAATGTTAAGTGGTAATGAAACGACAGTCAGCAGCATCAAGTGTGAACTGTATATGCATCCGCACTGTGGTAGCGTCAAGGTTGCGTCTTGCGTGGTTATTCAGTGTCAAAATGGCTATCAGAATAAGGAGGTCTAAAAATTACCAAGCATCCATTTTTATTCATCTTAACAACCTATAATGTTTACCTTTTATATAGGAAATATGATGTTTTTCGGTACTTGTGTATTAGCATAGCGCCCGATTTTACTACGTACGCAAATGTAGTGAAATCGCGTTGCATCGCATGGCGTTATGGTATGGCATGCGATGCGATTTTGACGCTTGGAATGGCATTTAATGTACTATAGCATTAAATGACATATAATGTCATTTATTAAGGCCCCCCCCCCAGTATCGACGTGATCCCGAAGCGCGGCAAGCGGCGGCGGTACGCGTCCGACCGACCTTTGCATACCCCCACTATCCACGACGGCGTGGAGTTGATTTTATATAGTGTAGCGATCGGACGTGTATTATGTTACATGTATTACGCGTGCGCTCGCCACGATTCGGGCTTGGTGGCTTGCTGCGCTCACCACACTATATAAAATCAACTCCATGCCAACGTGGATAGTGAGGGTATGAAAAGGTTGGTCGGACGACGTGGATAGTGATAGATAGACATTATGTCATTTTACCATTAAATGGCATTATTGTAGGTTCCATCAGAACCGATATCTCAGCATCGCATGCCATGCGATTTTTTTATCGCATCCTATCTTTTTATTGGATTCACTGACACAGAGCAGTGAATATATTAAATAGGAAAATCGCATCGCATGCCATACAATATGGCATGTGATGCGATGCGATTTCACTACCGTGAATAGCCCTCTACGCAAATGGAGTAGTGAGCGCCGTTATAATACACAAGTACCTCTTTTTCGCATAGTGGTGGATACTGGGAACCTTGGGGTATCCTGTGTCTGGAGGACTGGGGACCAAGAAGATGAATTTCTTTAAAAGAGTGCACCAGGTTTTTTTTTTTGGTGCTCTGAGGAACAGGGCACCGAGAAGGAGAAGGTTGTGTATTCAGCTCTTATTTCTCTCTTATTGTTTCACTTTTAATTTGGGTATCTGCCATCGACGCTGCATCAGTGCAGCAATCTGACAGTCCACGCACCTTACACAAGAAATGGGGGTTCTAGAATATAATTCTGCGCTAAGGTGCGAGCTTGAATCTATACAGTGAGTGTGTCACCAAACACACTGAAGTAACAAATTGTAGCAAAAAATACCGACAGAATTTTCAAGCGCTCCTTTTAATCCTATATTTTCATGTCATTCCGTCCTTAGTAGTCCTGATGATGACTCGTATGACATGAAAAGAAAAGAGAACCATATAGTGTAGCACCTTCAGGTAAAACCACTGATACGTATGTAGTCTGATGTCAAATAACCGTACCCTATATGGTGGTCCACTGAATCAAAGGTGGACAAATCACGCTCGATGATAAGGGGGTGATTAACCTCCAAAAAGGATCCTCCAGACTCCTCCAATTGATTTCATATATAAAACCAAAGATAGGTGCCAAAATGGTGAAGTAACGTTTAATATTTAAAAACATATACAATAAAAATTCATTGGGTGTAAACAATGGACTCTCACCCGATTGATGTGTCTACTAGATGGAAGCAGACATACAGAGCAGGAGATGGTATAGCCACAGGCGTCCCTGGATGCTGTCTGTAAAAGTTTCAATCCTGGTGAAGAAATCCAGAGTCCACAAGTCCCTGCTGCCAACGCGTTTCAGACCTCCTGTCCTTTATCAAGGCATAGAGACTTATCCCATTACCTGGGTTTTTATACCCACAATTCCCGCTCCAAACCCCCAGCCTATTTCCAGACATGGATTCCTAACATCTAATAAAGTCCCATATGTCCATGGAATAATGATCCGTTTTTTCAAACAAACCGCACCGCTGCCAGGTGTCACAAATTGTCCCAGGTGAATTACTCTGTCCGGTGCCGTCCGCCGGAACTTCCTTGCGTTCCAGACGCGTCGGCGCCGGAAGTGACGTGCGTGTCACTATCGTCTGGCTGGATCTCAATGTCTGGCGCCGTCCGCCGGAAACTGTCTTGCGTTCCACCGGCGTCGGCGTCAGCTGTGCGCTGCGTGTCACTCGGTTCTTATTTCCGCTTTGTATGTATAATCGTCTGGCTTGCGTTCCAACGTTGCCAGACTGAAGGGATATTTGCGGCTCATTATGTACATTGTCTGTGGTCCTCCGCATATAGGATATATAGCGGAGTATTCTTATTGCAGGCATCCCATAAATAAATAGAGATAAAAAAAGCATTAATATCACAAAATATATATAAAATATATATAAAAACAATTCCATGTAAAAACCGAGGAAATTTAAAGTGCTAGGTACATCGATAAAAAAATTCATTTAAAATCCAAAAAAATCTTTATAAAAACCATTTCAATTCAAAATCTTTGTTCAAGCCACCAGGTATTAGTGTCTTATACTGATAGATCATACTCATTTCAGTTCTTGCTAATTTTGTGGCTATGTTTCCTCCTCTTTCCCCAACATTAATCTTTTTGAGGGCCGCAAAATTTTTAATGTGTTTGGGGTCACACTGATGCTCTTCTTTGAAATGTAAAGAAAGTGCATGAACCTCCAGGCCTTTTCTTATATTACGGAGATGTTCTCCGATTCTAATTTTCAAAGACCTGCTGGTCCGTCCAATGTAAAACTTTCCACATGTACACTCTATGATGTAAATAATGTTTACAGTGTGACATGTTAGAAAGTCCTTGATCATGCATTTCTGTCCATTAATCAATAGTTCAGTAAGCTTAGCTCCAAAGGTGTTTGTGACACCCTTGCACCCTAGGCACGTGCCGCACCTGAAAAAACCTTTGGTGTTTATAGTGCCTTTTTTTGGTGTACTTGGGCACAAACTTTTAGTCAATTTGGATTTTAAATTCGGTGCCTTCCTAAAAATACATTTTGGTAGGTCGGGTAATAAATGACCTATCACAGGGTCCTTCTTCACAATGGACCAATGCTTTTTAAGGATGGTTTTCACTTTACTGTGTTGGGTGGTATAGTCTGAAATGAAAGACCATTTGAACATATCTGTCTCTGATGTGCTTGATTGTGGTTTTTTCTTCTTAATCAAGTCCTTTCTGTCCATGTCTCTTACCACTGCCATGGACTTCTCTAAGTCCTGTGGTTTGTATCCACTGGACAAAAAATTCCTTTTCATCTCCTCTGCTTGACTAATATATACCTCAGGCTCTGAACAATTCCTTTTAAGTCTTTTAAATTGTCCTATAGGTATAGAGTCAAGCCATATGTCCTGATGGCAGCTGTCCCGGTTTATATATGATCTGGAGTCGGTTTGTTTAATAAAATTCTTTGTCTTTACCCTCCCTCCTTCAATATAAATTTCCAGGTCTAAAAAACTGACACTTTTTTTACTGACTTCATAGGTCAATATGATATTTTGATTGTTGACATTAAGATGACTGCAGAATTGATTTAAGATTTCCTCCTCTCCCCTCCAAATAAATAAAATATCGTCGATGTACCGACGACATGACACCAGGCCCGCCCCAAATGAGTTGTTGTTATACACGAACTCTTCCTCCCATGCGCCCATGAAAAGATTCGCGTAACTCGGGGCGAACCTGGTGCCCATGGCCGTACCTCGCTTTTGAATAAAATATTCTCCTTTAAAAACAAAGTAATTGTTGTTTAAAATAAATGAAATGCCCTCAATGAGAAATTCTTGTAGGTGGGTATCTAGACCAGAAGTTAAAAGAGCCTTTTTTGTAGCCTCTACACCTTGGCTATGCTCAATAATGGTGTAGAGGGAGCTTACGTCAGCTGTCACCAAATAAAAATTATCATCCCAAGTTAGCTCTTCTAGAAATTGTAGTACCTCAGTGGTATCTTTCAGGTGTGAGCGATTTTTGGTCACTAGCGGTTGGAGGAAGGAATCAATAAATAACGATAAATTGGCCGTAAGAGACTCCACACCCGAAATGATCGGTCTCCCTGGTGGATTAGTGGTATTTTTATGCACTTTAGGCAGAATATAAATAGTGGGAATAATAGGATCTTCCACATTCAAAAATTTATACTCTCGATCTGTTAATGTGCCTTTTTTGTGAAATTTATCCAGAATATTCTTCATTGCCAGGGACATTCTCTTTGTTGGGTCTCCTCTAAGTTTCCTATAAGTATTTTGTTCGGACAATTGTCTGTAAATTTCTAATTCATAATTTATTCTATTAAAAATTACTATCCCCCCCCCCCCTTATCCGCTGGTTTTATTATTAAATTGTCTTTCTCAGTGAGTTTTTTGATCGCAAGTCTTTCTTTGTGCGATAAATTTAACTTTTTATTATTAGGTTTTTCTCCTAATTTCTGTAAATCCTCGACCACCAGACTACCAAATGTGTCTATGAAACACCCTTTCAAATACGCAGGGTAAAAAGTAGACTTCGGCCTAAATGGGGTTTGTACTTCTTCTATACTCGTTTCCTCCTTTTTCTGTTCAAAAAATTTTTTTAAAGTTAACTTTCTGAGGAATTTTTGTACATCCACATATATATTGAATTGATTTATACCTGTGGACGGACAGAAGTTAAGGCCTTTCTCTAGAAGAGTTCTTTCCTCTTCCAATAGAATGTGGTCGCTCAAATTAAAGATTTTTACCTTTTCCGTTGAATTTTCTTCAATGGTACTTTGAGCGACTAATTTTTTATTTTGGCGTTTTTCTTTCCTTTTTTGTTTAAGTTTTTCTTTGTGTTTTATTATACCTCCCCTTTTTCCCCTCCGTTTTTTTGGAGATGGTGGTCGAAGTTCCCCCTTCTTTTTGCTAAAAAAGGGTAGGGTGAATCGACTCTTTTTAGTGGGGAGAATTTATTCCTTGTTTGAATAGGGGGATTAACATACTCAATTGGGGTTGGTCTCCTTCTAGACGGGGTACGTGGTTTTCTTCTTAGAGGGGTACGGGGTTCAACTCTCCGTGGGGTCTCATACTCCCTTCTATGATATTCTCTATAGTTTTTTGACCTATATACCGGAGTTCTATTTTTGTTGTGCCCCTAAGGTGTTCCAGGGAATGATCCCTTCTTTCACCCCTCCACTCTTGTCTTTCCCTTCTTTTATTATTATTATAATTTCCTTGGATCTCTCTTCTATAATTAATTTTTGGTTGTTGTTTTTCTTTAGGGGCCTCCTTTTGGGTTTTTTCTCGGACTACATCTTTTTCCATTTTATCAGCATTTAGTGGGGCTTTACTCTCTTTAGTGTCCCTTTGGAATTTTTTTACTTTTCTATTAATCAAGATTTTTTCCGCTTTATTGATCCTGTTGCTG
The DNA here is from genome assembly GCF_055691185.1 of Crinia signifera. Classification (NCBI taxonomy): domain Eukaryota; kingdom Metazoa; phylum Chordata; class Amphibia; order Anura; family Myobatrachidae; genus Crinia; species Crinia signifera. Next base: position 400,786,700 of record NC_139217.1, on the reverse strand, counting down.
ATAATTTCTTCCTGCTCTTTATAATATTTTTGATCAGAGAAAGGTTGGACGATATTCCGATATTCTTTTATTTCCCCATCTAAATTATTAAGGGTTTCCTTTCTCTCTATGATAATGAGCTGTATTAATTCAGTTGAGCAGTTATGTAAGATGCTATCCCATTTCTTTTGAAATAGTTCTGTGGGGGCAGTATGGCTAATTTTCTTTTCTATTTTCAAGCCTCTAGGTATTAAATTGGCTGAGATGTACTTTTCCAAAGTAGCCACCTCCCACCAAATTCTGCTTTCCTTTAGCAGAGCTTTCTCCAATTTTAACAGTACATCATCTAAATTTTTATCTAGAGCCTCTAGATCTCCGCTGGATGAATCAAACACTGTTTTGAAAGCGTTGATTCTCTCCTCTCGGAGACTAAACATAGCTGCAGAATATCCTACTAGGTGAAAAACAATGGTACACAAGAAATGGGGGTTCTAGAATATAATTCTGCGCTAAGGTGCGAGCTTGAATCTATACAGTGAGTGTGTCACCAAACACACTGAAGTAACAAATTGTAGCAAAAAATACCGACAGAATTTTCAAGCGCTCCTTTTAATCCTATATTTTCATGTCATTCCGTCCTTAGTAGTCCTGATGATGACTCGTATGACATGAAAAGAAAAGAGAACCATATAGTGTAGCACCTTCAGGTAAAACCACTGATACGTATGTAGTCTGATGTCAAATAACCGTACCCTATATGGTGGTCCACTGAATCAAAGGTGGACAAATCACGCTCAATGATAAGGGGGTGATTAACCTCCAAAAAGGATCCTCCAGACTCCTCCAATTGATTTCATATATAAAACCAAAGATAGGTGCCAAAATGGTGAAGTAACGTTTAATATTTAAAAACATATACAATAAAAATTCATTGGGTGTAAACAATGGACTCTCACCCGATTGATGTGTCTACTAGATGGAAGCAGACATACAGAGCATGAGATGGTATAGCCACAGGCGTCCCTGGATGCTGTCTGTAAAAGTTTCAATCCTGGTGAAGAAATCCAGAGTCCACAAGTCCCTGCTGCCACGCACCTTGCCCGGTACAGCTGGTGGACAGACCTCTTGTCCGTTCACACTAGCCAACTCCTGACACTTGGAGGGAACTGAGGCCACAGTAGGGGGGGGGGGTGGGCCATGTAAGCGGCCTTCCTGCGTAGACTGGGACTAGCGGCTCACGCTGCTGATGACGGGGGTAGTTCCCAGCTCACGCTGCAGAAACCCCTAGACCAACTCGGATTTTTTACACTACAGGCGGCTCTAACGGGGCTGTAACCACAGGCCACCATTACTATTAGCTGCAGCAGATGGTGTTTGCAGGATGGGAAGGTTTACACATTGGCTCCAACTCTTTTTCCCTCAGCGCGGTCCTACTGTGCACTCCTGCTGAGGGCAGGTCCTCTACTCCCCCTTCTTTATGTAAAGGGGACATTTTACAGCCGTGTCAGGACTGATCATAGACTGACTCATGATAGACAGTCATATGGTCGACAGGGTCAAAAGGTTGACATAATAGGTTGACGGGGTCAAAAGGTCGACCGGGTTTAAAGGTGGACCTGGTCAAAAGATCCACATGAAAAAGGTTGACGTGCATTTTGTTACTAAATTTTCAGCAGACATGAGGTATTTTATGCCCTACCATCCACTAGGGCATGGAGGGAGAATAAAATAGTGTGCTGAGTGCAGCACTTAGACATGGTCTATGTCAAGAGACACCCTAAAAACATTAAAAACTCATGTCGACCTTTTGACCATGTCAACCTTTTTCATGTTGACTATATAACCATGTCGACATTTTGACCATGTCGACCTTGTGATTGTTGACCATTAGTGGTCGACCATATGACTATCATGAGACAGTCTATGATGCATACCCTAATCTTTACAGCACAGACTACAGACAGGAGCTGTGCAGTCGCTCCCCATACCTTAACTGTCTGCAGTGTCAGGCTAAACTACTCTCTGATATCACTTCTCTGTGTTGCTGTGAGGAGAAAAATGCCTCTTTAGAAAAATTTGCCCTCAGCAGAGAATGCACACTCTGGAGCTCCAGAGAATATTCTTCATTATTTTAAACTTTTATTTATTTGGGCATCTGCTTGGACCCTCTCGGGGGATCTCATAACCCCACTGCGCACAGTGGCAGCCTTTTGGTAAACCATGACCATCGGGCATGGTTTTACCTGTTATATATATTTGCCAGTATAAATATTCTCAGTAGTTACGGCGCCATTACAGGGGGCGGAGGTACCTCAGAGTGGGACCAGCAGTGATTCAGCGCCATTTCTTGCAAGGAACAGCGAGCATTTTGTTCAACTTTGTGTACATGTTTTGAACACAGTTTACTAGTCTGTCCATGTTGTGTTTTTATTGAGTAGTATTCTTCTGCTATCCCTATTCCTGGGCTTGTTAACCTTAAACTGGTCTCTGAGGACAGGAAGGGAGTATGGGGGAGGAGCTACAGGCTGCACTCCCTTTTAAAGAAATTAGTCTCCTTGGTGCCTGGTCCTCCAGAGCCAGGATACCCCACAGTTCCTAGTGGCTTATGAAAAAAAGATTTTACAGGTAAAGACCAAAAATCCCCCCCCCCCCCTTTTTTTATTTTTTATTTAAATTTATAGAACAAATGTGAGCGGCGCTGGCAGTTTTGTAGATATTTTCTCTCACTCAAAAGGGTTAACATTCATAATGAGTAAATACATGTGGAATACTGGTGCCAGGATCCCGATAGAAGGAATTCCGACAAAGGTCTGATAAGTATATTTACCTTCCACCTGCCCTCCATAACCTTAGCCCTCTCCGCTAGTGCCAAACCTACTGTGCATAAAAATAAAAAGTAAACATTTTATTGAAAAGTGTACATGAAAGGTGGCACCAAATTTAACAGCACACAAACAAAATACTGAGAAGAAAATGTAATCAATAATTCCAGAGGGTGACAATTTTTTATTTTTTTAAATATTTTTATTTATTTTTCACAAAATAAACACATTATGAAATACAATTGATTTAATATGAAGTTACTCCTTAATACAAATAACAATAAAGAGATACCTATACAGCTTATTTTAAACAATTACATTGACTATATTTCTGTTAAACTTAATGTATCACATTGGAGTAAATTATTATTTTATTATAATATTTATATACGTCTATTAAAATAATTGAAATTGTTAACTATTTATTATTCCTATAAATTACTTAATCATAAGGGTAAAAGGGGAAGGGAGTATTAGGGTGGGGGGGAGACCAGACAATACTTTAGTTTTCTAGTGTCGAAGTATTCATTTAAACTAGAGACTGGTTAAATAGATTTTCTTATTATTGATATTTGTCTAATCGAAAACCATGTGGTCGATTCAAAAAGTTTATGAATGTACTTTTGTGTATCATTATCTAGACTATATATATATTTTTCCCACTTTTTAGCAAATTTCTGTATTCCTTTTCTACGTCAGGAAGTGTTGCTCTTCTTTCATAATATAAGATCTTTAGTAACATATTTTTAACTGCAGATAGTAAAGGCGCACTCTTTTTTATCCAATGTTTGAGGATCTGTTTTTTGGCTATTACTAGTATGATGGTAATTACGGAGTTAATCTTCTTTTCTGGGCCTAGGTCCCAATCTTTAAAATCGAGAAATAAACATGCATTCGGTTGTTTGTTTATTTTTATGTTAAATGTTTTATATAATCTATCACCTTGTACAAGAATTTAGCAATTTTGTTACAAGTCCAAAAATTATGAAATAAGTCTGCCTTATGTATATTGCATTTGATACAACAACCAGAGTCTTCTGTGATCTCTGATTAGGTGCAATGTATGCCCTGTGAAGAAATTTGAGATGTGTTTCCTGTAGGGAAGAAGAATGAAGATACTTAAATGTAATTGAAATATCATCAACAAAAATTATCACATGAATCTAAAGAGGGTATATCCTTTTTCCACATGGAGGTTACTTTAGCCCATTGTTTGTCTCTATCTGAAATCTTGAATGTTGACCTATAATACCTGAGATGGTACTGCCAATTTTTGGTAAGTGTCATCAGGACATAAAGGGAGTCAGAGGCAGTTGTATGTAGCATTGGTGGTTTTTGAGTTTGAATAAAATGTCTGACCTGTAGATACATAAAGAAATCTCGATTTGGGTTGCAGTATTTCAACTGCATTTCTGAAAATAACATCATATTTTTTCCCCCAGTGTCAAAAATATATCTTATTGCTGCAATGCCATGGTCTCTCCATTCAACAAAACGTGTGTTTTCTATACCTTGGTTGAAGTTTGGGTTACCCCATAATGTGCTGTGTATGGATGATTCATATCTTCTATTTATTTTTTCAAGAGAATAACGCCAAGCCAAATATGAATGGCAAAATAAAATATAATTTTTTTTACCTCTGAGGGAAGTTTTTGTCTGGGTGTATGCAGAAGTGCAGCGGGTGAATAGGGTTGTAATGTGGTCATTTCTAAGTTATAGTTTATAAAAATAGATCTGCCCCATAGTCAGTCTGTAATATATTGGAACATTGCTGCTCTACTAAATTGAATGGGATCAGGGATTCCCAAACCCACCTCCTCTCTAGGAAGTTGAAGTTTTGTGAAAGGTATACTTGATTTCTTATTTGCCCATAATACTTTAAAAAAAATGTATTTATATGTTGGACGTCTCTTTTAATAAGAGGTATAGGTAGGGTTAATAATAAATATGAGAGTTTTGGGAAGGCTATTCCCTTGATCACCTCTGCTCTGCCTATGAGGGAAAGTGGAAGAGATATCCAATCCTCAAGCAACCTATCTATCTTCAAAATTATTGGTCCGAAGTTTATTGAATATAAGTTTGATAAAGAAGAAGGAATATGTATGCCTTAATATTTTATACTAGATTTTGCTATTGGGAATCTTGCTAAAATAGGATGTTTAGAGAAAATAGAGGATTCCCCTGACAATAATAATAGTTCTGACTTTGTTATATTGATTTTATATCCCTCAAAAGAAAGGAAATTCTCTCTAGAATTGATATTAGTGGTTTGGAGATAAATAGAAGCATATCATCTGCATAAAGTGACATTTTGACTGAAATATTGTTTATTTTGATGCCAGTAAAATTTTCTGATGTATGCAGTGAAACTGCTAGTGGTTCTAGTGCAAGCGCAAATAGTTAGGCGCATAATGGACACCCTTGACGAGTACCGGAATTAATGACAAAAGAAGATGAGAGAATGTTATTTCCTAATATCTGCGTGAGGGGATCCTGATATATTCGAGAGATTAAGTTCACAAAATCCTCCAGCGCTCCAAATTTTCGCAAAGTTTCCAGCAAATGATCCCAAGTAATAAGGTCAAAAGCCTTTTCCGCATCTAAAGACAATAATACATTTGTCTCAGGAAGACTGCAGACCTTGTATCACAGCCAGTACCATTTTTTAAAGAGGAATTGCAAGAAGAAGAAAGAAGATACATTGGGGGAAATTTACCAATATGGATTCGTTAAAAATAGGTGTATTCGTAGGCAGAAATACACCTATTTTTTACACATTTGTATTTTCTGGATTTACTATTCCGAAAATACAGCAATTCGTATTCCTAATGATGGGACATTCATATTTGTATTTACAAATACAAATGTCTACACCATCGATAGAATACGACAGGAATCACCATTCGAAAGAATGGTGGTTCCTGATGTACTAAGCAGCCGTATTGATAATACGGCTGCTAATTGGTGTAAAACAGGCACGAAAATAAGACAGGAAAATACACCTTGATGTTCCTGTCATATTTGCCTTTAGCCTGCATGGATCAGTCAGATCCGTGCAGGCTGCAGTGTAAAAAAATAGAAAAATAAATAATTTAAAAAAAAAACAGCGTGGGGTCTCCCCACAGCTGTAACCAGCACCAGGCTGAAAGAGCCGGGGCCGGTAATTAAAAATCAGGGAGCCCGACAAATAGGGGTTCCCTGACTTTTAACAACCAGGCTCCAGGTCCGGGGCTGGTTTCCAAAATACGGGGGACAAAATGACTAGGGGTCCCCTGTATTTTAAGAACCAGGCCAAACCAGCCAGCAGGGTAATGCCACAGCCGGGGGGAGACTTTTTATGCAAGTCCCCCCGGCCAAAGCATTAACCCTCTGACCAGTCAGCCTGGCCAGGGGCCCTGGGGGAGTGGGGACCCCCCCAATAAAGGGGTCCCCCCCCCCTCCAGGACTTACCTGACCAGGCTGAAGCCTGGTGCTGTCCCCGGTGACCCTGGGCTGTGGTCACCGGGCTGATCTTGGTGTAAAAAAAAAGATGAATAAACTATTGTTTTAAACTGTGGAACTATGAGTCCCAGCAAGCCTCCCCTGCAAGCTGGGACTTAGAGAACCACAAGTCCCAGCCTGCGGGGCATTAAAGGGCCCGCTGGGTCTTGTAGTTCCACAGTAAAAAAAATAGTTAAATAAATACACACTGACACCTGAAAAATAAAAGTTTAATGCATCCATTACACACACACTGATACTTACCTATCTTGATCCCGTAGGTAGCCCTCTGTCCTGGTGTCCGGTGTCCTCCTTCAGGTCCATGTCGGCGCTCCGTGTCGTCCTTCAGGTCCATGTCGGCGCTCCATGGAGGGGGACCCCTTTATTGGGGGGGGGTCCCCACTCCCCCAGGGCCCCTGGCCAGGCTGACTGGTCAGAGGGTTAATGCTTTGGGCGGGGGGACTTGTATAAAAAGTCTCCCCCCGGCTGTGGCATTACCCTGCTGGCTGGTTTGGCCTGGGGCTGGTTCTTAAAATACGGGGGACCCCTAGTCATTTTGTCCCCCATATTTTGGGAACCAGCCCCGAACCTGGAGCCTGGGGATTGTTGTTAAAAATCAGGGAACCCCTATTTGTCGGGTTCCCTGATTTTTAATTACCGGCCCTGGCTCTTTCAGCCTGGTGCTGGTTACAGCTGTGGGGGGGGGGACCCCACGCCGTTTTATTTTTTTATTTATTTAATTTTCTATATATTTTTTTTTTACACCTTGCAGCCTGCACGGATCTGACTGATCCGTGCAGACTGCCTCTACTAATTCGTATTAGCGGCCGTATATACGGCCACCTAATATGAATGGTTACACCATTAGAGGGTTACAAAGCAGTCGTATCTGACTGCTTTGTACATTCCCTTCCGGAACACGACTTTGCATACGATTGAAACAGTCGTATGCAGTCGTAGGGAAAATACTTATACGAAAAACTAGGTTTTTCATATTAGTAAATTTCCCCCATTATTGCAGACCATGATAAAGACAAGGAGGTAAGAATCCAGAGTAGAAAGGAGGTAGAAGTTTATTTTGATGTTAGGTGGCAGACAGGAGTCATAGCGGGAGAATAAGAAATTTGGGTTCACCTGAAGGGTGTTGGACATTAAGATAATGATATCTTGTTAGAGAATCAAGAGTTAGGGCAGGTCCACCAAACATGGAGTAAAGTGCTTCAGCGGCACAGCTTTGATAACATCTATCTGATGTGTCCAGACACAATACCTTATCTGTACATAAGCTTAAAGGTGTTTGCTTTTAATTTAAAGCGACTAGATCTAGTAACAGCATTTTCCTTGAGCTCTGTCCAATCATCATCTTCCAGCACTTTCCTAAGATCTATTTCCCATGGATTTAAGTGGATCATTAGGAGAAAATATGAGTTTCATTCAGCTCTGTCTATACGAGTGAGATTAGTCCTTTGTTTGTTGTGGGGATGACAAACTTGGACTTGTCAGAGAATATGGAAAAAGTGTTGCCTTGGGTGAGGTGGTTTAATTAGATGACAGAACCTGTCTTCCATAGTTTAAGTGAGTTAGTGGACATACATAGAGAAACGTTGGAATAATTGGAGAGGGAAGGAGGAAAACAAATATTTATGATTTGCACTGTGCCAAATTGAAAAAGAGTGTGCTACCATCAGGTGGTGGTGTCTGAGTTTGGGGATTGTAGGCAAGAGAACCAGATGAGGGGCGAGCTTTTAAACCACATTTAAAAATTTTCCACCTCTTTGTGAGGAACATTGAAGTAATTTAAACCACATACAAGGATGTTTGTCTGCCCAGATGATGTTTTCTCCACATATTAAGGTCCAATTTAATTTGAGTGAGGACATGGGAGTAATTATCTTGGTACAGTTGATAATAACGAAGAATTATAAAAACACCTAGATCTTTAATCTTCTGATCTTACCAATTGAAGGTGAATGTCACCTCTCTGGGGCAACTATGACTCCCCTTGAAGTATTGGTAAAAGCACTTCTGCCCCATTCTAGGTGCAATTGATTGTTCAGAAACAGGCATCCTGATGGCATCTAGAAAAGAAGTTTGGCTATGTACCCATGACACACTCATGAAACATGCATGGAGCCTCCATCTTGGCGCATGCACAATTTGTTATAAATTACTAGATACGTTGCATTTCGATTTATGAGCATGTACTGTATGCTGAAGTATGATCCCAATACTGTGTAATACTTGTCAGTTTCAAGTTGAGAGTAGCAGCAATGATATTATTTTTGCATCACCTCCCAACAGGCAGGATTAGATTGGCACGCACGTGGCATGGTGTTAGGACATATACATTAGCAAAGTAATTTCCCGGAAACTCCAGTGCAAACATCACTGAACAATTGCTAAAACCATTGACTCTCATAAACTGGATGGTGGGAAGATAACCACAGTCTTTATTCAGGAATGTACTTTGTACCTTTATAAAAATAAACCAGTTTATGCTTTCCAATTGGGAGTCCTTACTGGTTCTTACTACAACTTGCTCTATTAAATGTGACAGTTATTGTGTTGGATAATTCTTTTCTCTGTCTGGTAGTGTTGCTATTGACATAACGTTGCATATATTTATTCTGCTATCTAATTTTAGTGAGAACTTATGTAGTAAAGCCATTCTAAAACACAGCTCCTGGAAACAAGCATAATGTATTTGTATGATCCCGTATACAGTGCTTTCACCCAATATACAAAGGGTGACACAGAATTAACCTTTCTTATACCTTGGGTCAAAATTGCCAGGTTGCTGGACTTAGGTTATAAGCTTCGGTGCTTTCACACGGCACCTTGACCTGGGTCAACACGTCACCAGGGTGCGGTGTGAGAGGGATTTAAATTGTCCCAAATAAGTTAACAAAACCCTACAGCTCTGTTCTTGTGCATTATTTTAAAATGTGATTTTTGATATAGTTAATAGCCCGTCAAAATGGCGGAACATAATAGTAATGCCAGCACCAACGGCTGTATTCTCAAAGACAGAGCAAAACACTTAACTCCTCCAACCATCGAGGTGAGTAGCAGCTCTAGCCTTTTATTATATTGGATGATTGTAAAGGTCCCCTTTTACTAGGCCGATGTAGTGCATGCGATCCAATTCACTTCCCAGGGATAAGATGTATTAATTATTGCGGCTGCAGTGACCATCTCTGGATACGACGTGCATTGGATCGGTTTTGTAAGTATATTACATATGATTTGACACTTTTCACATGATTTATCTTCCCAATGTGTCAAAATCATATAGAAAAGGGCCAAATCTTACTAGTGTGTGGGGCTGTAAAGGCTGTGTGTAGTTAAATACTTCACCTTATGGACAGCAGGTGGCAGCGTATAGATTTTATACTGAATGATAGCCTTTTAAATCTTGCTGTATTTATACTTGTCATGCATGTTTCATTCTATGTATTGTGGCAATAGTCTGTGTACATTTGGCTTTCCCATGATGCATGCAACACCTAAATGACCACAGCATTGGCCTGATTCTGAGGCACACACAAAAGCACACACAGCATTTTGTATTTGTGGTCAGTCACCTATCAGCTAGTTTATTCAGACAGGCTACAAACTCCTTCCCTTGTGTACATCTTCGGGGCCCAATGCGTAAGGACTGGGATGCCCATTTTTTTAGGCCAATGGCATTATTGGCATTAGTCCCATGGGCGCCGTAATACTACACAAGTACCAAAAATTCTTATTTTTATTATTCTAATAATTTTTATAGTCAAAACGCTGGAGTAAAAAGTCTATGGCAGGTGAGGCAGTGCCTCACCTGGCTACCTTTTCTTCACATCTCTTATCAAAACTCAGTGAATCTCCAGCAGTACACACTGCTGCACATGTGTATTATGCTGGTATGTACCCCATGGCTCATATATTGTGTGCATATCTGGCTCTGGTACTTTCCAGGGACTCTTGAGCCATTTACCTCACAACACGTCCATGTGATAGACACACCCTTCAAATTATGCACCCTCTAATAAAATGGGCTGTGCACCCCTATGATGGTACATAGTGTTTGCTAATTGTGTTGGGGATGGATGATCTCTTATATATTTAGCCAGATCTGTCAGTCAAGCAGTGTGGCAAACGGTGGGTGGGGTTTCACGGGTGATTGACAGGCCCATCCACCGTCAGCCACACTGCAAAAGCAAGGCACCTACGTCCTACTGTTCTCCACAAGCACACACCCCTCCTCGCACACCTCTCCCCATGCCTGCCCACTAACTCCATCCACGCCTGCTCACCACCCACAACCCCTCCCCTAACACACTAATGGAGTAGTAGGATTCGGCAGTCAGGAGGCGGGGGCACTGTCTGAGTGACACTGCTGGCAAACTCCGCCTCCTGACAGAGAAAGTCCTGCTGTCCGTGCCCGTCTCTCGCTTGAACAACCCCAGCTCCTTCATCTGCACTGTCGCTGCTCAGGTTGATAATGGAAGAGGGGCTGGCGGATGTGCCTCGGTGGTGCCAGAGTGCTTACAGTAAGGCACACACCAGGATCACTTTTCAGTGTGTGGCTGTTTGTGTGTTTGGCTGTGTATGTGTGCGTATATGTGGCTTTGCTTTGAGTGTGTGAGGAGTGTTTGTCTGTGCACATGTGGCTGTGTGTGTGTGTGTGTGTGTGTGTGTTTGTATATGAGCATACCTCCCAACTTCTGACCTGTAGAAATAGGGAGCGCCCGAAAAGGGGGCGGGGTGTATGCAAATGAGGTCGCGGCTTATGCTAATTAGCTGCAACCTCATTTTCATACGAGAATAGACGCTGTGCGCATGCGCACAGCGTCTATTCTACTAGATTGGGGGGTCTCCAAACTGCCACCCCCCGCAGCGGGACAATGCCTCTAACCATCTTTCTCATGTACACATGCTCACAAATTAAGGGGGCGCAGCCCCTTACGACGGTGTGAAGAGCGCCCGTAGGGCGCGATGAATCACCTAGTTTCTAATGGATGATTAGAAAACTCTTGTGCAATTATGTACCCGGAAATCCTCATTTCCAGTGATGCAGCAATGGAGACTTGGCGCCCAGCAAATGAGCTCTATCTGTAATATTTGGGCAAGTGTCTGGTCTGTGTGGGGTATTTAAATGCTGTGTTTTGCTGCATGTATTTGTGCTGCTGTCCCTGAAGACAAGGGAAACCCCGAAACTGTCAGTTAATAAAGGACATATTTTATGAAGCCAAGGCATAAGTGAGTGCATCCTTTCTGGAAACATTGCATTGAAGGTTTATTTGGGACCTATCGAGGAGCGAACCCCAGCATCAAGGGTCCCAGCCTATGCACTTTCAAATGGTCAGCCTAACCTCTGCGGCAGTTGGCCACACCACTAAACAAGGACCCCTAACACTGCCCTTCATGCCACAGTCCAACACTACAAATATATTCAGTTCTCACTAATGATTTCTAAGATAGTTGACAGCTGAAGCCCTTAAGTAATATTGGTAACATTGTATAGTCCTTGGACTACCTTGTATCCTGCCAGTGATGCAAACTGGATTATAATTTCCCTCTCCAATTTCTCCCGGGAGTACAAAATGTAAAACAGATTAAAAGTTAAATGGCTCCTACTGAGTCTTCTATGTTCTAGCTGGTCTCTTTCTAGCCTGCCCTTGAACAAGTGGTATATCAATGAAATTCTGTCACTTTCTGGCGCCTGATATGAATGTGAATATATATATTTATATACACAGATATCTTCCCTTTAGTATTTTTTCTCTCTTGTATCTCACTCAGAGACTGTACCTGGTTCCCCTGTGATATCCAGAATACGCCACTCTTTCAGCAACTGCATTTACCCAGCAGTGCTCTCACATGATATGCACTGTAAAATACAGAGCCTCTCTGATGTCCAAAATATGACACAATGCTTTTACAGCTGCAGCATATTTCTCCTCTGTGCTGCCTATCCATTTACCCTAATACTTGGTGACCAGCGCTCAGGCCCTGTCATACATATGGTGTGATATATGGGTACTGTGTGCGTACTGCAACAGACAAGTCTGTGAGCCAGTAGTGAAAATAAAATGTATTTATTGAAACCGGTGCACAAAATGACTGTACTGGTATGCTCTGTGTTTTTTGTGCATTTTGTGCACCGGTTTCAATAAATACATTTTATTTTCACTACTGGCTCACAGACTTGTCTGTTGCAGTACGCACACAGTACCCATATATCACACCATATGTATGACAGGGCCTGAGTGCTGGTCACCAAGTATTAGCTATAATTCTCTGAGTTGGGACCCACTCGACACAGCAGCGGTTTGAGCGCCACCATCAACCAATATTATATTATTATAATATATATATATAATATTATATTAATATATAATATATTAATATATAAATATATATATATATAATATTATATTAATAATATAATATTATAATATGTATATTATCCACTAGCTGACCCGCCCGGTGTTGCCCGGGAAAACCTTGGGGGTTTTTTTATTTCCAAAATTGCTGAAAAATGTCATTTTACAGTATGCTGTGCCAAAGACCTAAGCTTGTAATTTGTTATAGATTCCACCATAATGTTCGAATGTGTTCGCATTGATACTCAATGACGGCAATGAAATGATGAATTCCACATCCACTCCTGAGATTTAGCACCTATGACATACCCTCCAACATCTGAGGGTCAGAAATCGGTACAAAATCAGAAAGGGACGTGGCCACACCTCCATTTTTATACCTTTCAATGGTACAGTTTCTAGGGTGTGTAATTACAGGCGCTGAGTGCAAGGAGACCGGGGTGGGCGTTTACATAATAAATAAAAAATTCACCGCTCCCTGCCACTGCCGCTCCCCTCATCGATCCTGCCTGCAGCAGTCTCTGAGGTCTGGAGATCTGTAAAGCACATGCACCGGGCGTCTCTACCAAAAAGTGGGGCAGCCCCTGAGTGTGAGAGCAGGTCCGCCTGCCTAGCCACATGACGTCATGACTCGAAGCACGCTACCCACACCACTGCAATGCACCACTGGGAACGGGTGCAATGGGCCAAATTCTTCCCTACACCCGCTGGGCAATCCACCGATCCAGCCATCGCAATCATAAATGGGTGCATTGATAAGGTTTCCAGTGTAAGAAGTTGAAGAATAAGACTGATATAAAGATTTGCCATGTTAAAGTGTACAATTTACTCAATAAATCGTGAAAAAAAAATTATCTAAGTGTACATAGAAGTACAATCAAGAAATGAAAGTAGGATTAAAAAATAAGTTCTGATTCAAACTGATAATTGTTTGGATGGGGGTGGGTTGCGAAACAAATCTACAAATCTATAGGTGGGGAGTATGGATATTGTGGGCATAATTGGTGTTTGGTACACCTACAGGGGGTCCTCAATTGATGGGATTTTTACTACAGTGTCACCATAGGGATTCCCAATTGGGGTCCAGGTGGTCTTTTAGGGACCCTTTACAATCCCGTAGGTCTCTTCTCCTTGAGCCTACGGTCTCCCTTAATGATAGTCAATCACTGAGGGAGACCGTAGGCTCCAGGAGAAGAGACCAACGGGATTGTAAAGGGGTCCCTAAAAGACCACGTGAACCCCAATTGGATATCCCCCTATGGTGACACTGTAGTGAAAATTTCTCATCAACTGGGGACCCCCTGTAGGTGTACCAAACACCAATAATGCCCACAATATCCATACCCCCCTCCACCTATAGATTTGTTTCGGAACCCACCCCCATCCAAACAATTATCAGTTTCAATCAGAATTTACTTTTTAATCCTACTTTCATTTCTTGATTGTACTTCTATGTACACATATTTTTTTTCACGATTTATTGAGTAAATTGTACACTTTAACGTGACAAATCTTCATCTCAGTCTTATTCTTCAACTTCTTACACTCATAGCATAGAAAATACATGCAGCGCTCATGCCCATCGACCAAACATTATCTATAAACCAAAAGAGTCTGGGAAACCCTTAAGGCAGAGCAGTGCCTAACATCCAACTGACTAACAGGGTGAGTGCAGTGTACCCACTTTGTATTGATCAACGGGTGCATTGGCCAGGACAAAGATTTCTTAGTGCAACTGGCCGGGGAGTGCAGTGACAGGCTGGAGGACTGAAGAGACAGATATGGGGGGAAAAGAAAAAACGGTACATTAGGTACAGTTTTTATTTGCCGGTACAGACGGTTAAATAAACGGCAAATTCTTTTATTATGTGTTATGTGTGTTTGTGTGTGTTGTACTGTTTTTGTGTGTGTGTTGTAATGTATGTGGTTGTGTGTGTTGTATGTATCTGTTCAATGCGTAAGTGTGTGAGGTGTGCTATGTATATACAGTATGTGTATGTGTGTGTTGTGTCTTTGTGTACCTGTGCAATGTTTAAGTGTGTGTTTTGTGTATGTTGTACTGTTTTTTTGGGTGTGTATGGTGACTGTGGGTGTGTGTTGTGCTGTTAGAGATATGTTATGTGTGTGTTGTGTGTATCTGCCCTATGTGTAAGTGCGTAAGCGGTGCTATGTATAAATGTGTGTGTTTGTGTGTGGTGTGCTGTGCGAATCTGTGCAATGGTTAAGTGTGTGTGTTCTGTGTATTGTACTGTTTTTGGGTGTGTGTTGTAGTGAATGTGGGTGTGTGTTGTACTGTGAGTGGTGTGTTATGTGTGTGTGTTGTGTGTATCTGCCGAATGTGCAACTTTGTGAGGTGCGCTACGTATATATCTATATATATATATATATATATATATATATCTATATATATATCTATATATAGTTATATATATATAGATATATATATATCTATATATAGATATATACGTGTGTGTGTAGTGTGCTGTGCGTATACTGGCAATGTTTGTGTGTGTTCTGTGTGTTTCTGTATCTGCACAATGTTTAAGTGTGTGTGTTCTGTGTGTTTGTTGTACTGTTTTTGGGTGTGTTGTAGTGTATATGGGTTTGTGTTGTACTGCATGTGGTGTGTTATGTGTGTGTTTTGTTGTGTGTATCTGTCCAATGTGTAAGTGTGTGAGGTGCGCTACGTATATATGTGTGTCTTGTGTGCTAGTTGTGCGTATGTGGTGTACTGTGTGTGTGCGTGTACAATGTGTACGTGTGATGTGTGGTCTATGTATATTCTCAATTATTCCTAATTGTTTAAAGCCTTCACCATAATGTTAGAATGTGTCATTCATACTCAATGACAGCAATGAAATCAGGTGTGGAGTTGTTCCTTCGTCAACGATTTCCCAGATCGTCGATCTTTTTCCCATTTCATCAATAAAGGCAAATTAAAACTTGGTGTTTTTTAAATTTCTAAGTGAAATTTCCGAAAAACGGCTTCGAGGTGCACACCACCGGGTCCAGAGGTATCTTGTTGCTGAATTTGATGGCTCTGAGTGCCACGGTGTGTCCGTAATGCAACGGACACGCACGCACACACACACGCACACACACTCTTCAACTTATTATATAGATTTACCCTGTAACTCTCTTATATGTCCTACAATAAGAAAAGTAGGTAAAAGGCAATTAGTGAGAAAAGAAGAAAGGTACACACTGTATTTACATAAAAATATGAAATGCTCTGGACAAATACAAAAGTCATGTTTAGTTAGTATACATATATTACATTATATTGAACTGCCCGACAATCAGGATCCCAACAGTCAGTATACCGACATTGGAATCCCGACTGCCAGTGCTATGACAGGGAGGATCCTGACTGACAGGGGCTATCCGCCCTTGGCCAGCGTGGTGAGGGCAACAAGCCCATAAGCAGGGCCGAAACTAGGTGTTTCGGCGCCCGGGTCAGCAGTCATGTGGTTGCCCCCCTCCCCCCCCCAAAAAAAAACCCCCAAATCACTGCCTTGGGGACAGGCAGCGGGGGTCCGGGGACTGGAGAAGGTTAACTCAGTCTCCTAGCGCTGCCGGGCGGTGGGCGGGAGGCAGATTTTGAAAAACCCTGTCATACCAGTTTTTTACCAATTACCAATAGTACACAAAGACACAACCAACCCACCAGGTAGACCAATCATTCCGGCATAGATTCCATCTCATCAAATTTATCACGATATATAGACCAATTCCTGCAAAAATACGTCACCACACAAAAATCCTTTCTCAGAGACACCACACACACATTACAAACACTACAGAACATTCAATGGAAAGAAGGGATGCTGATAGGCACCAGTGATGTCACATCACTATATACAGTCATTAATCATTAACACAGGCTAGACAGCATCAAACACTACCTAGAGACAGACCCGGACATGCAACCAACACAGGCCACCTTCATTTTAGACTCAATTCAGTACATTTTGGAACATAACTACACCTGGTTTCAAGATCATTTTTATCTACAGACAACAGGTACCGACATGGGGACAAGGTTCGCCCCTAGCTATGCCAACCTCTTCATGAGCAACTGGGAGAGAGAGAACATATGGGAGGGGCATGGCTTTGGGGTGAACCTTGTCCTCTGGCGGAGATATATAGATGATATCCTGTTCATATGGGAAGGACCTGAATCAACACTAACACATTTCCTCTCACACATCAACTCCAACAACTGCAATCTTAAATTTACCACAAACTACAGCACAGAAAAAGTAGAATTTTTAGATCTAGAAATCTACATAGAGAATAACCAACTCAGCACCCGCACTTTCCACAAACCCGTTGATATAAACAGCTACATCCTATCCACCAGCAGCCACCACCCCAACTGGATTAAGAGTATTCCATTAGGCCAATTCACCAGAATTAGGAGAAATTGCACCACAATAAAAGACTATCAAATACAAGGACAAGACCTCAAACAAAAATTCAAAGAAAAAAACTACAAAACAAAAACAGTTGACGATGCATATGACAGAATACAACAAACTGAGAGAGATACACTACTGACAAACAAGAAAACTAACACCAAAGAAAACACGGACGGTCCCTATTTTGTTACACAATATAACAACTCAGCTAACCAGATCAAACACATAGTCAAAAAATATTGGCACATCCTCCTGGAAGACGACACATTGATGGATATCCTACCACCACAACCAAAAGTGGTTTACAGAAAAGCCCCTGACATTAAAAAACAGCTAGTATGCAATCACATCCCCCCTGCACAGAAAATACAGTGAAAACTAGATGGTAGTATACTCAACCCAGGGTTTCACCATTGCGGCACATGCATGGGCTGAAAAATCTCGAATAGGGGGAACAAAACCAAGAACACCTTCAGTTCACACACCACGGGTCAAACCTACAAAATTAAGGAAGAGATTACCTGCCACACCAAGGGGATTATATATTTGATTGCGTGCCCCTGTGGCACTCAATATGTAGGTAGGACCATTAGACCGCTCAAAAATTGTATTTACGAGCACATACGTAATATCAGAATTGGATACGAACAACACCGTGTGTCACAACACTTTAAAGAAAAACATAACATGAACCCAGCACTCATGACTTACATGGGCATCAAACAGGTGACCCCCAACTGGCAAAAGGCAGGGCCGGCGCCACCACTAGGCAGCCTTAGGCATTTGCCTAGGGCGCCGGCCACTGGAGGGCGTCGTGGGAGCAGCTCCCCCCCCACTTGGAGCCATGTGAGCGGTGCCCCACACCAACACCCCACCACGGACTCAGCGGCATTGTTCCCTCCCCCCAGGACTCAAGCTCCCCTCCCTCTACTCGGCAACGGAGGCTCCCCCCTCTGCTCAGCATCAGCGGCCGCATCCCCCCCTGGACTCAGCGGCGGATGCGGCATCAGCCCCCCCATCAGCAGGTAAGCGGCAGGGCACCCACTCCCCCCCTCCCGCCTGGGGCGCTGCAGTGTGTCGCACCGGCCCTGCCAAAAGGACATAACATAGACTTCAATATCAGCAGCATCACATAAGTATTTGTCAGATAACACAGATGACACCTACCCAGCCAACTATCCAAACCTTTTTTTTTCCCTTCCCCCCCCCCCCCCCCCACATAAAGCAGTTTAATCACCACGGACAAAAACCCAATTCCCCCGCCCCCCCCCCCCCCCATAACGGACAGCATTATTAACAACCAGTTAACAGCCCCACCCATCCATGCCCTGACAGGACCTAACCAGTCACCAACTATATTCCAACATGACTTAAACCGTAGTCACGACTACGTAGAGTGACATAACCTCCCATCATAACTTAAATAAACTTATTTAGTGACTTTCACATGAACCAATATAGTATAGCACCGTAACATCATAATCCTTCAATACCCCCAAAACCCCACAACTGCAACTGACCACAATCCTGCCCGCAACGAAACACAGGACATTAGGTAACCATGACAACTGCTAACAGTCAGATGCACGCAGGACAGGAGACACTCCCACTAAGTGTGACGATCAGACCCACCCCCACACCCTATTTAAACCCATTCACATCTCCAGACAATATCCTTGACAAAGGCTTTTCATAGCCGAAACGCGTTGGCCAAGAAACTACAGCACCCACAAGGCTTTGCTAACAATACCACAATCCTCCATCTCCTCCGTGTGAGTAGAGCGCGCTGATGTCACAAGCAGTGCGCCGGAACACGCCAGGTCCGGCAGACCGGCGACTTGGCACACACGCTGTCAGCGGGGATTCAACACCAGACGCCACACCGGTTCAAGCACTTTATGGGACCCATCTGGACTCCAAGAGAGCCCAGGACGGCACAATACATCTACAACGAACGGGGTAAGAAGCAAGGTGCGGGACGCCGCTACTTGCTTTCATTTCTCCCATCCAGGACTTCCACGCTATACATCACTGCTTGAGCAGTATCACCCAAGACTCCAGGAGACATAAGTCCGCTGGATTTATGGTATAAAGGTACCTGTTGGCACCCTGATCCCCACGGGGCTCCTGAACAGTAATACACGCCATCAACATTTATGATCACCACAGCCCACAGAGAACCATCACACCCAACTGTATCCCTTATAGGAGACATAGGTCCCTTTAGGACGTATGGTATGAGGGAACCTGTTGGCATCCCTATCCCCACAAGGGCTCCTATTAGGAACAGCTAGGTGTCCTCCGACATCCATCGACACCTACACTATAGACTGTGTCGACACCAGCCCCAGTGGAGCACCCACAAAATATTGTATCTTCAATAAAAATTCTTAATTTTACTATTCATCCATCCTGACTGTTATTTGAACACTCAAGTGACCCATCCCACACCTCTCCTACTCCCAAACAGCCCCCCCTCCATTTCCCCCATCCCATTCCCCATTTTTCCCACCTCTCCACCCCCCCCTCCCCCAAATGACTCACACCACAAACAACCACAGAGTGCGCTATCCATCCACCCAATAAAACTATACGTAAAGGGTTTTGGACAAACCTTAGGACAAGCAGCACCACGCACATAGATCAGGCAGAGCAAAATATACCCTACTTTTTGTAGATTTTGAAAAGACTTGCTGGACGCTGATTGGCTGAATTCAGCCAATCAGCGTCCAGCAAGTCTTTTCAAAATCATCAGCGCTTCCCGCCGCCAGGGCTGTGTGTATGTGAAAGCTGTCGCTACACCAGTCCCTGGACCCCCGCTGCCAACATACTGTACCTGTGTGCAGCGTCCAGGGGTCCAGGGACTGGTGTAGCGGCAGCCTTCACTCACTCCGTCTCCTAGCGCTATCTGCCTGGTGGCGGGAAGCGCTGATGACTTTGAAAAGACTTGCCGGACACTGATTGGCTGAATTCAGCCAATCAGCGTCCGGCAAGTCTTTTCAAAACCTGCTTCCCGCCCACCGTCCGGCAGAGCTAGGAGCCGGAGTTAAACCACCAGTCCCCGGGACCCCGCTAGGACCTGGCATTAACCCACCAGTCCCCGGACCCCCACACTACACTAGCACTACACACTAGCGCCCCCACCCTCCAGTGCCCAGTGCGTGTGACCCCCTAGCCCCCCCCCTAGTTACGGCCCTGCCATAAGGGCTTCTTTGCGCTCGCCCCCCCTGTCGGAGCACAGGTAGTCAGGATTCCGATGTCGGTATAACAATTGTCGGGCATTTATCCCACAAGGACTATAGCGTATTCACTACAGTAATTTGCCATTTCAGTCTGGCACATTATCATGCATGCATTATCATTATACCTCTACTCCTGCCTTCATCAGTATTCCCACTGCCAGTCATCCGTATGTATCCCGTGAGAGTGTGTGTTATGCATGAGAATGTGACTTATATGTGTGATGCATGAAAGTGTGACTCTGTGTGCGTGTGAGGCCTGAGAGTGTGACTGTATGTGAGTGCAAGTGTGTGTGCATATTCTGCATGCGCGTGCGTGTGATATTGTGTGGCCCTGAGGAAGTTCAAACTTAGGCAAAAACCTAATTCTGGTCTTACTACTCCTTCAGCGACCTCCTATCCCCATATCTAACTAATCTCTTTAACGAACTATCCTCAACAGGCTATGCCACCCCTAAATTACTGGAAGCCCGCATAGTAACCATCCCAAAACCAGGCAAAAATCCTGCCCTCTGTCAAAATTACCGCCCTATTGCTTTATTGAATAACGATATTAAATTATTTGCCAAACTAATGGCACTCCGTATTAATACATTTTTGCCCTTGCTGGTACACCCGGACCAGACGAGATTTGTCCCGGGCCGACAGGCTTTGGATAACACTAGGAGAGTGTTCGACCTGATTGACTCCCTCTCGGCTGAACAGGACCTCCTCCTCCTGTCTTTAGACGCTGAAAAAGCTTTCGATAGATTAAACGGGAAATACATGCAGGAGGTGTTGACGCGCTTTGGCTTCAGAGACCGGATTCTCACGTCAATCTTATCGCTCTATAGCTCCCCGTCGGCCCGGGTGTTCAGCAATGGCTTTGTATCTGACTCTTTTAGGATCTCCAATGGCACCAGACAGGGCTGCCCTCTCTCCCCACTAATCTTTGTTCTCTCCATAGAACCCCTGGCCATTTCCATCCGCAATGACCCTAACCTCCCAGGTCTACGTATAGGTCCTACTGCCCACAAGCTTAGCCTCTTTGCGGATGACGTACTGCTTTTTGTGACCAATCCAACTACCTCCCTCCCACTTCTCCACTCAACACTCACTGCGTACAGTGCAGCTTCCTATTACAAACTCAACACAACAAAAACTGATGCCCTCCCAATAAACCTCGCCAGCTCCTTACCCCATCTCAAAACCACCTACAAATACAATTGGCAAGCCAAGTCGATTAAATACCTTGGCATCCATATCACACCCCTCATGGCTGATGTATTTGATGCCAACCTATCCCCAGTGGCGTAACTATAAATTTTGCTCCCCCCAGCCAAAAAAATTATTGCGCCCCCCCCCCCCCCCCCCATGGAATTTTGGTAAGGCAAAAAAAAATAGAAAAAAAAAAAAAGAGTTCATTTTATTTCAAATCAAGTAATGTTTATTACGTTTTTTTCAATGTAAAACATTACATTACAATAAATAAAATTAAAGTGGTGCAGTTACTGAGCATCATTTATAAACTTAATAAACGTAGCACAAGTGTTCAACATAACAACAGCAAACAGCATATAATTTTAGAATATAGGGCAGTGGCGCGCCCAGTTAGGACATCAACATACAATGAATAAATTGGGATCTGCCATATAAAATGGATAATACTGCCAGGGGCCCCAGAAACAAACAAGTCTAGTGACAACCAAACTTTCAACGGTGAACAAAATAACATTTTACTTGTATACTGCTACATTTCCTTCCACTCTTTTTTAAAATTTTGAACAACTATCTGAATTTCTTTCTTCGTGCTTTGGCTTCAGCAAAGTCATCAAGAACTTGATCCCTGTTCATTTTTCTACCTGCCTCACATTCAATGCTTAGGACTGAAAGGCTTTGCAGTCGTCCCTGAGACATGGTACTTCGAAGGTAATTCTTTATTAATTTCAGTTTAGAGAATGATCTCTCACATGAAGCCACTGTGACTGGAATGGTCAAGAACAATAGCAAAGCTGTGCATACATTGCAATAGGAGCCTGCAATAATATTGTTTTCCACAATCATCAAATGCGCAAAATCAGCCATGTTGTTTAATTTCTGAATGTCGACCGGTAATACGGTTCGCAAGGTAAGCAACTCTTCAGCAAATGCTCTTGTCAGAAATTTTGGATAAAAATCCACAATCTTGTTTGCCGACCTTATAACTTCTTCATCTGTCGCCTTCAACAAGTTGGCCGGTATAACAATGCCAAACCTGTCTACAACTTCCTTCATGCCTTTAAACCTGTTTTGGAGTTGTCCATTAACCACATCAAGTGTGGCATAGAACACACTCACTCTAAACGCATCTTCAGGGTCTTTGAAAGGCTCGTGTTTGGCCAAATCGTCAAAGAATTTTATAATAGCATGTGATCGTTTGTTGCCAAAATTGGCATCAATCTTCCAAGTTTTTGCTAATGCCGCAGCTTCCTCCTTTGTTCGCTGATAATTATTTCTTAGTTCCGTCATGTCATTGGTAACCTGTGCCAGAAAGTTGACAGATTTTGATAGGTCTGCATCTTTTGCCTGAAGGAACTTAGAAGTTGTCTGAACTGATTTCAGGACCTTGTACCAAATAACAAGTATGAAAACAAATTTAAAAGATTCCATGGCTTTCTTCAGGCCACTTGCCTCATCTCTTTCATCTTTTTTTTCCTTTCAAAATGATCTGTGCCTTCATTACTGCAGCAAATCGATGCTTCACTGCCAATACAGCATCAAACCTACTAGCCCACCGAGTAGGACACAACTTCTTCAATGTCACATCTGGATGACCCTCTACATTCATTCTTTTAAATTCATGGTACGGTTCTAGAAGTCTCCAACGATTAATGCTTGCAGCTAGAAAAGTATACAACTTCTGCAAGATGTCAAAGAACTTTTGGACATCTTCAATTTCTGCTACAGCATCATTCACAACCAAATTGAGATTGTGTGATGCACAGTGGACATACAAAGCATTCTTTTCTACCTTTTTGATGTTGGCTTGTACACCATTGTAGATTCCACTCATCGCTGCAGCTCCATCATAACCTTGGCCAACACATTTTGACACATCAAAGTTTTTTTGTTTTAAACCTTTCAGAATTTCATTTGACAGCCCCAAGGCAGTTTGATCAGTGATCAGTCGAAATCCAAGAAATGTCTCTTTAATTAGTACTTCTGTTGGTCTGCCACTCTCATCCTTACTTATAGTTACATATCTGAAAACTTCACTCATCTGATCACACTTCGATATGTCTTGCGTCGTGTCCATAAGAATTGAATAGAATGGTTGTTCAGCTATCTCATTGACCAATGTCTTCTGCAAATGTGAGGAAAGTACCTGAATGAACTCATTTTGAATTGCTGGGCTTAGGTATTTCACTTTATTCTTAACAGCTCCACCAGGATCCTTCTGCAAAAGTTCATTAAGAACAGGGTCGAATTCAGCCAAAAGCTCAACAATTGCAAGAAAATTTCCACTATGCGAATGCCCAATAACTTCACGATGACCGCGGAATGACAAATTACAAACGGCCAATGTAAATGTTACACTTAGCAGACGATTCAAGACTTTCTTCCAAAAGTTTTTCTCATTTTGTATTCCTTTCTCCAATTCCTTGTCTATTCTTCCATGCAATTTCCATTGTTTGAACATGCAACAGGCACTTGTATGTATGACGCTGTGTTCGTGATCCATCAGTTTTCGAGACAGTCCCTTCCAATCTGAAATTCCCGATACCCAGCTTTCTTGGTATCCTTTCTTATTGCGTTCTGCAAACAGCCAACAAGGTTCACAGTACACTTTGTTTAATATTGGAGAATAGCATATCCACATTCTTGGCATTTTCACTCCACATTCTGTCACTATGTCATAGTAAAACTTTGTAAAACTTCTACGGTGTTCATCACGTGGAAATGGTCCCACAGGTCTGCATGATCCATGTTCTATTATGAAAGCTTTAATGCCTGGATCAATAATGTTTACAGGGTAGTGTGCTCTGTCTGTGGGATATGCTGCAGTAATTGGTAATTGAAAGCCTGCATTGTCATCCTGGAGGGGATGTGCTTGTTCAGGAACTTGAGTAACTTCTGTGTCGCTGTCGGCTGACAGCGGCAGAAGAGTCTCTTCATTACTAATATTATCTGAGTTTGTACAGCTGTCGGCTGGCAGCGGCAGAAGGGTGTCTACATTAGTACTATTATCTGTGACTAAGTCCGTTAATACTTCATTTTCTGAGTGTGACACCAATGTGGACGTTGAAGGGTCTTCCGTACATTCTGTACTTGGAACAGTTTCCACATTTTGCGAACCTGAAGGTGTTTGTACTCGTTGAAGAAACCGATCCAATTTGGGTAGTTTCTTAACAGCTTCTTGTTCCATCCTGCGTTTTTGTCTATTCTGCGCTCCACTTAGTTTTTTGCTGATGTGTGACATTTTCTATCTGCTTGAAACTTCAGGACAGTGCAACCCTGCAACTGGTTCTGCTGCTGTCTGCAATATCAAACCAGAGATGTTTTGTAATAATCTGAATAAAGTAGCCGATTAAAGGAGAATATTGTACTTATATTTATAAAGTGTGGCTAGTTCATATTAAAAATTGAGTTGTGGAAAACCCTTACGCGCAATAGTTGCTCAATGGGACCTCTTTCAGTGATTTGTATCACCAAAACACACAAAGAAATACAGTACTGCACATGAAAACCAGGTTGAACTAGAGGGACGCAAGTCTTTTTTCAGCCTTACCTACTATGTAACTATGTAAAACACCAATACGGCCCCCAACGCTGATATTATTCCTTCCTATTCCTCAACACTGCAAAACCTGCTTAGACCAGCAATTTAAAATGTTTTTTAAAACGAGTCAGAGCAAGTTTAACTCCCTTTCGCATGTAAATACCTGGTCTAAAGCAGGTTTGCGGTGTGAAAGCAGCATCAGTGTCACAGCCCACACCTCCTCCCTCCCCTCTGCCTCCTCCTTCCCCTCCTCTCTGGCGGTGACCCCGGCTTGCTCTCTGGATGGGGATCTGACACTCACTGGCTGCTGGGGGTAAATGGGGGGGGGGGGAGGGACACTACCCCACTCATACCCCCTCATCCCCCAGTACCTGAGGCAGGGGCAGGGTACACTAAGCATTACCTGATCCCCTCTGAGCCAGCGCCGTGCATATGTAATGAGCATCCGGCTCATTAAATATGCACTGCGCTGGTGACCAATAGTGCTCACTGCTGCCTGGGTACCGTTTCAGACCTGTTCAGACATAAAAAAAAAACTTGTCTGAAACGGATAGGACCCTGCTTTTTTACAGTTTTAAAATACCAATTATTTTAAAACGGTAAATTCACTCTGGACCTTTCAGACTGCACATATTACCGTTTAGAAACGGTAAAAAAAAGGCAATATATAATATACAATAAGTTGGTGGTGTAGCTACAGATGGAGTATTTCCCATCCTTGCTGGTGGGTCGCCAGGACGTCCCCTCTGGCGACCCGCCAGCAGCCTCGCCAGCGAATACACTGAGACGCGCGACGGAAACCCTGTCCGTCTCCGCCTCAGAGAGACGGACAGGGTTAGGGGGGGTTAGAGGGGGGTGCGGGCAGGCGTCGAGGACCCCGGGGAACGGATGGAAGCGCTGTCGGAAGGGGTCGCGCGTGCGTCTCGTGCGCGCGCGTCCCCTTCTCGCCATCGCCATGGCGCTGGCGGGGGAAGTCGGCTGGCGACACCAGCGCCATCCCCTGCCAGGATGAGAGCTACTCCATCTGTGTGTTTATATATTCTATACTTGGCATCTATTGTATTCAATTGTAAGTCACTGAGTTCTTTTTTTGCTGGTTTGTTTATGTAGACCAGGCCTGTCCAACCTGCGGCCCTCCAGCTGTTGTGAAACTACAAATCCCAGCATGCCTTGGCAAATCCCAGTTTTAGCATTCCCTAATAGCAACACTGTGACAGGGAATGCTGGGATGGCCAGAGGTTGGACAGGCCTGATGTAGACTGTAATCGGGCACTATCGCTTGTGGCGACACATAAAAGGTCTATAATAAGAATACTAAGAACAATCTATATAACATGAAGCTATATGCAACATACCGTCTATCTGTGATCAGGTACCAAAAATAAATATCTATATATCAATAGAAAGGCGTCACTCCGGTTCTTGATAAGAAAGATGAAATTCAACTGTTTATTGTGAATGGTGTTTCGTGCCTACTTTTGTCTTCAGGACACACAACTTGTCCTGAAGATGGGCGCAGACCCGAAACACTGAGAATGCCAGGGGACGGCGAGGGACCAGGTAAGTATGAACAAATAAAAAAATTGAATAACCGTAAAAATTACTTATACGAAATGCATGTGGTCCTGAGATAATCTACTGCACTTTATTTATTTATATACCTAGCCGGTGCAGATCGGTCTCTCCCCTGTATCCAGTGGCTTAGCAGCATGAAAGCGTTGTGGATCATTGCTAGGCTACGCCCTCATCGAGGTGTGCCACAGGTGACATCACGTGCCACGTCAGAAGCCGCCCTGGACGGAGTGGAGACCGTGACCGCATCCTATCTATCTATCCATCCATCCATAGTAGACTATTCAGCCCGGCACTCCCTAGAACAGGGAGGTGAATAGACATGGGTGCCTTCAGGATACATATATAGAATACAGCACAACCACTCAGCGACACTCCACGGTTTATCAAGACATAGAAACATAGAATGTGACGGCAGATAAGAACCATTTGGCCCATCTAGTCTGCCCCTTTTTTTACCCTTCAGGTAATCTCATCCCTTTTTAATCCACATGCCTATCCCAAGCATGTTTAAATTGTTCTACTCTTTAATCCGTCGTTTCGAGGGATGGATACCCCTTTTTCAAGGTACAGTGCAAATAACACAGCAAACAAAAACACAATTTATATCTATCAAAAGTGCTTACTCACTTTTCCGCTGCGTGGGGCTGCCATGGCGTATTCCCCTCAATTTCCGGTCGGCGAGCTGGTATGGTTAGTTGTTAGGGTTGTCAAGGGATTTCCCTGAAGACAATGCATAAAAAAACGCATTGAAACGTTGCCTTAAATACCAGCATTTATTTTTCCGCTGAGAGTGCCATGTAGGGTGGCCTATCCCGGGATCGGCGGGATCCCAGGATTTGGCCCCTAAAACGACGGGATTTCAATCCCGGGATTGGAGTCTCCAATCCCGGAATTTTCGGGATTAGACTGCGCATCCGCAGTCTAATGCCGGGCAGCGTCTGGGCTTGTGCTCAGACGCTGCCCGGCTACTCCCGTCCCGGTCAGTGGGCCTCTGCGCATCGTGACGACGTCAGAGGTCACACTGCGCCGGCCACACAACAGCTGGCAGATCCTGCACTGACCTCCAGCCGTACCACACACCCACCCAGGCTGCCTGCATTTGGGTCCCTGAGGCCACACAACAGCCGGCAGATCCTGCGCTGACCTCCCGCCGTACCGCCCACCCACCCAGGCTGCCTGCATTTGGCTCTTCGAGGACCCCATACATCGCCCGATGCCTACATACCCAGGCTGCATCCTCCTGCATACAGCCCAGCTCCATCACCCACCCGCCCGGACCACACCGCACCTGTAAGTAAATATGCGGGTGCCCAGGTAAATATGAATCCAATCCTGCCGGCACTCTGTTAGTTAAGCAGCTTGCCCCGATGCACTAGAAGAATATTCATACAAACTCTAAAGAAAGAAGGCACTCAGGAAAAAACGATGTAAAGAAACACACAAACGTGTATTGTTGAGCTTTCGGGGTTTGACCCCCTTCCTCAGAACAATTGGCTGTAGTCGTGTTCTGAGGAATGGGGTCAAACCCCGAAAGCTCAACAATACACGTTTGTGTGTTTCTTTACATCGTTGTTTCCCGAGTGCCTTCTTTCTTTGGAATGAATATATATATATATATATATATATATATATATATATATATATATATATATATATATAGAGCGTTTCTTGGTAGCTCCGGCACTCACTGCATACATGGGTTTACTTTCCCGGTGCCTTCCACAGTCAGCGTTAGCGGGCTTGATACAAACAGATATCGGCAGCGGCACTCAGTATAAAAGAAAAGTCGACACAACGCCGTGTAGACGTCTACACGGCGTTGTGTCGACTTTTCTTTTATACTGAGTGCCGCTGCCGATATCTGTTTATATATATATATATATATATATATATATATATATATATACACACATATACACACACACACACACATATATATATATACATGCAGTTCCTCTTCCCTGCCTGGGGTGTCGCTGTCTGATGTAGTGCTTCTAGCACAGTGTGGTCTGTATATCAGTACTGATATGTGAACCAGACCAGTGGTAGAAACACCACAGCAGACATCAACACCCCAGGCAGGGAAGAGGAACTGCATGGGGGTGCTAGAATGAAATTGTATATATATGTATGTATATATATATATATATATATATATATATATATACACATATATATACATATATATACACACACACACACACACACACACACCTTTTACATTTATTTCTTTATATAGGTGCAAATAAAAACACACCTCTTATTTTACAAGTCAGGTTTTTGAGGAGTAAAGACTGGGTCTGGGTGGACTGGGACACTCTGTCTTTCTCTGCTCCCTGAGGCTCCCTAGTCCCTGCTCACAGTGTTGCCAACTCTGAAATGAAAAATAAGCAAATGATGATCGAAAAACAAGCCCAAACCATTCGGAAAAAATAATTGTGATTGTTTGTATGCACTAAGAAATATTTATTCTAAAAGGTGCATACATGGTCTCAGATTCTGGTCTGATCGCTCCCCTGAACCTTTGCACTGGGGAGCGATGTTTAGCTACTTCGAATGTGCATAAACTTTTATGCACATGTGCAGCCGCTTTGTGCGAGTGGGCACGGTGAATTGATTATTCACCGGCTCGTTCACACTTAGCAGTGCGGGCGAGGGTCGTGGGGCAGCTTCCATGGGTAGCGCCCATCGGAACACCCAGCGTTTCATGGGCATTCCCATGGAAATTCGCAGGTGACATGGGTACCAGGGGTCGGCAGCTGACATCATCGGATGTCAGCCGCCCGCCCTCTTCCCGCAGAGGGAGCAGCAGATCTAAGACACCAGATATTGTCTTAGTTCTGCAAGCGCTAGAGAAACCATTCGATGGTCGGCGTCTATCGAATGGTTTCTGCCCTACACATAAGGCTGTGAATGGATGTTTATGCAAAACATCCATTCGCATGCATGCAGGTGAAATCTGCATGTGGGCATCATTTACATAACACACAAAGCTGCGAATTCTGCAGCTTTGCGGGTAAATTAGAATGAGGACTCTAGTGCAATAGGCACCGCACATTTTGTCCTTGATCGCATTGCATGTGTTTTGAACAGGATGCAATGCAATGTTGTGCAGCACATACTTTTTGTGCAGTGCAATGTGATGTGTGCAGGAGCACGCATCACACCTGTTAAAATGTGCTGTGTATTGGGCACCTTAAGTAAAGATAAAACAATCTAATAAGTATTAAATCAGATTAGCCCTAATGTTTAAATCAGATTGGGGCAGATGTATGACCATTCGTTATGGGGGAGAAGGGGTATCAGCGCACGTTATGGGCACTGATACCCCTTCTCCCCCCATGTACAATGGAGCCAGTGTGCGGTAAAGGACAGGGGTGCTATGCGCCCCTGTCCATATCGGCGCTGCTATCTAAATGATATCAGGTCGAATGTATGAACGGTCAGCATCGCCGGAGGGGGGAGTTTACGCTCCCCTGCTTTGCCAGACAAGATATTAATGCATCTTGTCGGTCTCCCCTCCTGCTTCGCCTCGCTAATGAGGCGAAGCAGGAAGTATTATAGCGCCGCTATAACACATCTGCCCCATTAGCCCTAATGAATACACACAACCAGCAGACAGCAACAGAGATAGCCGATTTTTCCGATAATCAACAAAAATCAGTCGATTATTGTCGATTATCGATAAAAATCGGCCGATATATCGGTCAGAAATAGGACAATCGGCCAAAACATCATTTTAGTGTGGGGGCTATTAGTTCTACTTGTTCTCACATGTGTTTGTCCCTTATCTCTATGCTAAATGAGTGAATTTCCCCCCCAAAAAAACAAACCACAAAGCCCAAAACAAGCTGCTGATAAATATAATTAAAATAAGCCCCCAAACAAGCAACCCTAATATAAAATAACTAGCAACTGAACTCTACTCACAAAGATAACAAGCACAAATCCGCTTGTTATAAGCTGAGAGTGACTTGGAAGCGTGCTGCGTGCCTCACTGCCTCTGCTCAGCTTCCCGGCTCCTCTCCAGCGTGGCCTCTCCAGCGTGTGACGTCATCAAGTCACACGCATATAAAAGCTGAGGCAGGGGTACCCAGCAGTCATTGCTGCTTGCCTGTCACTCTCCGTGCCAGGCCACGCCCCCCGCCCTCATTTCAAAGCAGCCCGCCTACCCTCCCCATTGGACAGCCGCGGCGTCATGTGACAGTCTGACTGTGATTCTGTCAGACTGTCATGGCGGCGCCCGTGCTGTGTCGGCGCGACAGCAGCGCTGCACGCACTCACACAGCAGGTAGCTCAGAGCGCCGGGCAGATGCCTGCGGCCAGGCGCCCACGCAGCCCCCGCTCCCCCAAGCAGTGGCGGGGGCTGACTTGCGCAATTTACGCCAGTGCCTATCCCCCCTCCTAACATCCCTGGCCGCTATTTCTAAATCCTGGCTATCATTTGAAATTTCCTGGTTGGGACGTATGGCGGCATTTAAGATGTCCCTTCTCCCTAAACTAATGTATTTATTCTGTACCATCCCCTACGTTTTCCCCAAAAAATCTTTGCAACTAGCTTCCTCCATTTTGACGAAATATGTCTGGTCAGCTAAGCCCCCAGCAATGGCCCGTTCCAAAATGTTGATCCCCAGAGCTTTCGGGGGACTAGACCTCACCGACCTATTCCTCTACCAGTCAGCCTGCTTACTGGCCCCAATTAAATACTACACTGACCCCACACCCTCTAGAGCATGGGTAAACATTGAACAATGCCGCTCCCCCCATATAACATTATCAGAACTGTTTAAGATCCCAAAGCATGTTAGAACGGCCCTCCCGAATCTACTCCCATTCACTATAGCTACTCTTCACGCGTGGGACCAACTGACTGCTACCCTCCCCGCTCCGACTCTCCTTATTACTACCCTACCCATCGCTACAGTGGCGAAGTTGATCCCCAACCTTCGTCTAAATGTTTGGAGATCCTGAGGAATAACCTCCTTGGGTGACGTCTTGGATGCCCACTCTATGATCCCCTTCACTACCCTCCAACACCGGTTTTCACTCCCCAGTACTGAACAGTACCACTTTCTACAACTCGCACACTGGTGGAAAGCCAACTTCCACAACTACTCCCCACCGGATGCAATTTCACAGATCGCTCTCTCCAGACCATCCCTATCACACTCTACAGGAGATATTTCCTTTTGGTATAAGTCATTGGTAACCCCCTCCGAGTTCTCTAAGTCTTCTGCCCATAGGAAGTGGGAATCGGACCTTGGTGCGTCCTTCTCGCCTTCGCAGTGGCGAACGATCTTTCTATCCTCCTTTACAATGTCCCGCTGCCTCAATCATACTGAGATGCATATTAAACTCATCAATCGACTTTACCTGACCCCCAACCATCTCCATACCTTCTGGCCATCCTGTTCTAACCAGTGTTGGAGACAGTGTGGCTGTGTGGGCAACATATACCATGTCTTCTGGTCTTGTCCTAAACTCCGGTTGTACTGGGACGAGGTATTCAAATTAATCGATACTGTCCTCCAGCTGAGGCTGGCCCCATCGCCAAGTACTGCTCTATTTCATGTGTTTCCCTTGGAGGTCCCAACAGGAAAAGTATATGTCCTCGGGCATATACTCATTGCGGCAAGGGCAAACTTAGCCCAGCAATGGAAACAACCCTCCCCCCCATCCATCCTCCAGGTTATATTAAAAACAAATCATCACTTCCTTTTGGAAACCTGCTCACTATCCTCCCCTCCAGGACCCTCCCACTCCCATCCCCGTTGGCTACCATCGTACGTTTATGCCACAGAAGGCGATGGTACCAGATTTCTCCCTTCCACAACCTCCCTACCCCCATCACAGTTCAGCCTGAATAAACCCCCTGATGCCTCCCCACCCCAGGTCCAAAGCCCCTTGCCTGCCCCTTCTTCATCCACTGGTTAACCTATTCATGGTTCTTAAGAGTATCATGGTCACCATGCTCTGCTATGTGCTCCACCATGCTCTTTGTACTGGTCGCTCTGCGTAGCGACATGCTTTATGCTTTATGTTTTATGTCTTATGCTGTTTACTAAGTTGTAACGTGTTACGATTAAAGTCCATGTCCCCACCCCCCTCCAAATGTCCCCTCTTTCTTTTTGTACCCCATATAAACTTTCTGTACCAATAAAAAACTATTGATGGAAAAAAAAAAAGGTATATGAAATAAACATTACATTAATATAGACACAAAACACAGAAATAAGACAATTTTATTAAACTGGAGCTGGAACGAAGCTTCTCATCCCAAAGAGTTTCTTTCTTCAGGCTGCCTGTAACAAATCTGAATTTACTGTACTTGCAAATTTGTATCTTATCTAATACCGAACAAGATATTTATATATATATATATATATATATATATATATATATATATATATATATACATATATATTCAACATAGATATAAGGTTACCATTTTCACATGACATCAAAATGACAAGATTATCACTATGATATGCTAAAATACTAATTTATTATTGTGCAATAATATACCTGCTGCAGCTGTAAACTTTTACTTAGCCTGTCTCTATTAGGTAGTCACTATAACCAAAGCGTCTATTTTTGTTTTGTAGATTGGAGTCCGGCACTAAATATCCTGACAGTGGGCTTATTTGTAATCAACAAGTGAAAATGAATCAGGTGATAATTTCTGGCTTCTCACAACACCGTAACATAGTTACCTACCCTCCTGCATTGTGCAGGAGACTCCCTGAAATAGCAGCAATCTCCCACTCTCCCTCATTAGTCTACCAATCTCCCTCATTTCACCTAGCCCACATTACACTGTTACATTTTTGGGGAAAAAAGGAATGAGAGACAGATACATTTACATCGAATCATCAGCACCATTTCCCAGCACTTTAGCAAGTATAGTAGCGCTTACTAACTGCTTTTGGGCTCATCCACATTTGGATATGTCATTTTAAAAGATTCCTCTCAGATGTAGCAGTACACACCCACACATCTAGGTGCCACGTTCACAATCTCTTTTCACAATCTCTCCATATATGGCACTAGACACACCCTTTGGGTGGAGCATGACACGCCCCCTCAGTGGGGCGCTGTGCAAAATTCTCCTACCAACTATAATCTCCCAGAAACTAGTTTTCAAAAGTAGGCAAGTATGCACTGTAACAACAATGTATATATCCTCTCTCCACTTTTCTTCATATCCTTTGCCTAAGCGTGTACAGATGGAGTCGGGCTCCCTCTTGCTGGCGAATCGCCAGACTGTCACCGCTGGCGATACGCCAGCAGCCCGGCTCTCCATCGCGTGCGTCTCAGTTTCCGTGCGGCGGGGCGACGGGAACCTGTCCGTCTCCGCTTCAGGGAGACGGACAGGGTTAGGGGGGTGCGGGGAGGCGGTGGGGACCCCGGGTGACCGCCGACAAGCCGGCAGGGACCCGGGGGAAGCCGTCGGAAGGGGACGCGCGCGCATCCCCTTTCGCAGATACAGATGGCGGGTGGCGGGGGATGGCGGCTGGCGTCGCCATCGCCATCCCCTGCAAAGACAAGCCCGGCTCCATCTGTACATCACTGTAGCATGAAGCCAACTGTATAAAGGCTTTACACCATATTGCTTATTACAGTCACTATTTCTCCATCAAATAATATTAGTCAGGGAAAATGACTTCTATCCTTCTGATGAGGAAGCACATATATGTCTGCCTGTTGTACAGTTATCATCTGAGGTAAACGCAGTCTCTGTGTTAACCCTGCATTAGCTTCTTTTAACCTTCCTGGGATAGTATATCTTTAAATATATACATTAGGGTGAGAGAAGAGCGTATTACAGCCTTTCTGAGGTAAAAGGTCTCTTTTCAGAGGTAAAATAGTATACAGCTGTGTAGGTAAACATGAGAACACCTCTTTCCTGGGCTGGTACAGGTATGAATGTATTTTGGGGCTGGACTCACCACACATCTCCTTTTATCATTTACAGTCTGGCAGGTGATAGCAAGAACCTCAGAGGGAATCCTCACCATCGATGAACCATCTCTGCATACCACCAGTAAGTATAAGCGTCCTCCATGCTCCCTCTGTCTGCCGCTCTCTTTCTCCCTGGACTTCTCCTCACAGACTGCACTGTCCAACTGCTGCTCACTCTCCTTCTGACACTGGTCATGTGACATGCAACTGCCAAAGCTGCTGGGAATTATTCACCACTGTAAACAAAATTCACTATCGCGTGCTTCATCATCATCACACACAATACTTGTATAGCAGGGTATTACACTGTATGTACAGACTACAGAAAGCTGTGTTAACTACCCACTGGAGCGCAAATTGCTGTTCAAAATATCATTCAGTAATACACACCAATAGTGATGCCACTGTGCACTAGCTGGGGGCTGCCTGTGGTACAGTACACTCTCCAGCCCCCCCCCCCCCCCCCCCTTATCTGGCTATGCCACGCACCCAGGTCTAAACCAATTCTCTCCGCCTCTTAACCCATTGATTAGGCTTTTCATTTACCCCTCCTCTCTATTTTGTCTCCACAGTACTTAAGAGTGGAGTGGAAGTGAGCAGTTATGGAGTAGTGCCACTGGCTGTATACTGTCTCAGGGCTTCCTGGCGTTGTAGGATGATTGCTGATCTCTGAGGGCAGTGAGGGTTGTTTCCAGTGGATTGGTGGTCGCGAAAAAGCATGAGCAGACGCTAATGACCTTTCTTACAGAACCGGAATAGAGGCAACGTGGTTCGTCTTCATGGCATTGGGAGACTTTTTTTTCCGCCATTACCAATATTATTTTCAAGTACCTCCAACTGTTCTGCAGAGTACCCCCATGGGTACTAGTACTCCAGGTTTGGAATAACTGCATTAGATCCATATCAGGCCAGAGTGCACAATTTTGACGGGTCGTGCAATCGATTGTGTGCACATCATGAGGTATTTCAGTGATGCGTGGTCCCGCAGGTCGAGAGGTCATTTAATGGATCAAACGTACTGCAAATATGATTAGTCAAGATGGCTTTGATCGATGGGTTTGATCGATCATACAACCTACATACGATCTGCATCATATGCAGGTCGTTCTAATGTATGGCCAGCTTCAGCTGTAGGGTATATTTTTATTATATATTCCGCTCAATTTGCCCTATTATAGGGCACTTTCTGAGCAAATAAAAAGAAAAGGGTAATACACCCTATACTGTATATATTGTATTTTACATAATACGAAACTGAAGGATTTTAAAAATTATATGTAAAGTATAAAAATATTTTAACAATTATTCTGTGGAGGTAAGAGTGTGACCGCTTTGAATTGATTTCCCTTGCTTTCTTTTGACCAATTTTGTATACATGAAACCAATGGACAGCACCAATAGTTGAAAGTTGAAATTGTGTGATTCATATACATATAGAATATATTGATCTCTCCTTAACATTATAACTTGGGAACTTACCAGAGGTGGTTTATACTTATGGGCTGCAGTCCCCCCCCGGTAAAATCCGCCACTGTAGTGAAGCCAGATGCAGTCCGTGAGACTGCTTTGGCTTCACTGTGACTGGCAGTGACTTCCTATTGGAAGTCTGACCTGCCAGCCACCCAAGGCAATCCCATTGGTAGGTGTTCCCTCCCTCCGGGACACATCTACATGGGCTGCTGAGCAACAGCCTATATAAACCGGGTTCTATGCATGCGCAGTATGGGATCCTGAATATGCCTCTGTCGGCTGCTGCAAAAGCAGCCCATAGAGGCTGGGGGCTAACGCATGCGCAGTACAGAATAAGCTACTGTGCATGCGCCGGCCCTGTGGCGAGGTCCAAGACTGATGGTCGGGAGTGCCAACGGCGGGGACCAGGACTAGGTGCATAGCAGTGGCGAAAGCCCCCTCCTCTGCAGAGGTATGAGCCACCGCTGGAACTAATCCTGGTGTGGGAATCTCCTTTCTCACAAGGTATTGAATAGGTAGGCTATATGGAGCAACAGGTAATGGTGACTGTCACACACACACACACACACACACACACACGGAAGACTGTCACATAGATGGAAGACCTCCACAAATGGAGGAGTACCACACATCTGGAGAAATGTCACACACCAGGACTTCTGTCACACAGTGGGAGGGCTGTCACACCCCAGAACCAGTGTCAAACAACTGGAGGGCTGTCACACACCAGGAATACTGACACACAGTTGGAGGGCTGTCACACCCTAGGAATACTGTCACACAGCTGGAGGGCTGTCACACCCCAGGAATACTGTCAAACAACTGGAGGGCTGTCACACCCCAGGAATACTGTCACACAGCTGGAGGGCTGTCACAAACAAGAAATAGTCACATTGCTGGAGGATTGTCCCACATCAGCAATACTGTCACACATCCAGAGGGCTGTCACACTCCAGGAATACCGTCACATAGCTGGAGGACTGTCACACCCCAGAAATACTGTGGCATATCTGGAGGGCTGTCACACCCTAGGAATACTGTACCACAGCCTCCAGCTGTCACACACCAGCAATACTGTCACATACTGTAGCTGGAGGACTGTCACACACCAGGACTGCTGTCACATAGCTGGAGGACTGTCACACACCAGGACTGCTGTCACACATCTGGAGGGCTGTCAAACCCCAGGAATACTGTCACACAGCCTCCAGCTGTCACACACCAGCAATACTGTCCCATAGCTGGAGGACTGTCAAACACCAGGACTGCTGTCACATAGCTGGAGGACTGTCACACACCAGGCCTGCTGTCACACATCTGGAGGGCTGTCAAACCCCAGGAATACTGTCACACAGCCTCCAGCTGTCACACACCAGCAATACTGTCACATAGCTGGAGGACTGTCAAACACCAGGACTACTGACAGTCACACAGCTGGAGGAGTGTCACACACACTGTAGCTAGAGGAGTGTCACACAGGGGCACCTCAGTCTGGCATCCTCAGCACCAGCTTGTGCACTGGCTCCGTCCCTCAGCAGCAGCAGGTTGCACGGAGCAGGGTTGCGATGGCAGCGCTACAACTAAACAAAGTCCGAGTGTGCCTATAAATACCCCGGCTCCCGCGTTCCCCGCACAGCTGGCAGCCGCCTGGGTGCTTAGAGGTAACACAGGGAAAACAATCAGGAGGAAGCTATCACCCTCCCTGCGGGCATCACCCCGGCTGCCCTTCTCCAGCGTGCACCTCGCTCTGCACAGGGCTCGTCCGAGAGGGTACAGTGTGCCAGTGCCCAGCAGCAGGACCACCACCAGCAGCAGCAGCAGGGGCTCCGCATATCATAGGGACCTGGGCGCACGCAGACCCTGCCTCCTCCTCCTGCAGCCGCTCCATTGGCTGCAATCTCTGCTCCAGCGAGTGAGGCTCCGTGCTGAGGGCTTCCATCTCATCATTCCCCCTTCTGGCAGCCCTGTCCTCCTCCTCCACCGCCCCGACATGCTGAAAGTCACTCTGCCTTCCTCGTCCTCGTCTTCCTCCTCGTCTTCCACCGCGTCCTCGTCCGCCTCCTCCTCCTCCTCCAGGTCCGGCAGCGCTGCACCCGATTACTGGATCGATGGCTCCAACAAGGACACCTTGGCCCATTACTACGAGCTGGAGTCCGAGCTGGGACGGTAAGGAGATGGGGCAGCAGCCCCCCCATATGCAGCAGCCACGCTCCCGGGCACAGCATGCCGGGCACACGGGGAAAGTTCTCCTCATCATGGTGCCGGTGAGGGGGCAGCACTGTATACAGCTGTATTATACACATGCAGGCAGCAGGCATTCTCATTCCCAGCACATCCTAGGACAGCGAGCTGTGCCCGGGGGCCGCACTGCACCTGCTATAATATGCAGCCTGTACATGTGTTATAATATGCAGCCAGTACATGTGTTATAATATGCAGCCAGTACATGTGCTATAATATGCAGCCTGTACATGTGCTATAATATGCAGCCTGTACATGTGATCGCTGTGCCCGGCTGCAGGCAGGGCAGGGATGTGTGTGTGCTGCTCCCTAGCATGCACTGTACATACATGCCATTATGCTGCTGCGAGCCTAGCACACAAGAAGCCGGTGATGGTCTCAGGCTTGTTGCCCCCTGTTGGAGATCAGATGATGGTATCTCCACCTTTTTAGGTCACTATATTTACACTTTGCCTCCTGCTGTGGAACAATGGTGGTAGCACATCTGCCAGTCATCTCTCCATCTGGGTTGATGTGCTCACACTACATAGGGTTTGTAGTTTATTGTATTATATTTGTTTTAATAACGCTGCCTCCATCCAGCAATAAGCACAGATGACCTTTGTGCTAAAGCAATAATGTCAGTGCTGAGACACAGAGATAATACAAATGATATGGATTTTTCAGTGTTAGAATGGACATCAGTGATTCACAATGTGTTCTTTGTATGTACTGATTGTGTGTGTAATTAATTACCTAGTTTGTGGTTACAAATATTATACATAATAACCAAATACTGTAAAGTCCTCAGCAATAATGCTGCTGGCTATCAGGTTATTGCATTGCCTGCCTAGGGTGACTTTGTAGAGTGAAAGGCTGGTGTCTGAATGGTATTAATGTACAGTAATGTCCTGATGCTGTAAATGAAATCAGGATACATTCGCTTTAGGAAATTGTTAGAACAGGGAAATAGAATTAAACTCATATTCAGCCTGGTTCTGTTGCACAATATCAAATAATCTTTCTGTGCTGTTCTTGTTTGATGCAATACTAGTGGAAATAATGTGTATCATCTTAGAGCCAAGCATTAGCTCTTACAGAGAAAGTATAATTACAGCGAAAGTTGTTCCTATATGGAGCAACACCTTGGTGCAGTGATTCCCAAACTGTTTGCCTTGCAGGAGTGCCTTGGGTTGGTGGTTCAAGAGTAATTACAATACATTTCAATTGGCTCATTATAATAGGCAAAACCAGTGCTTGTGGTATCCCATCATAACAAATGTGGACAAACAGAATTGAATCCTGTCCCTCAACATATAACTGACCCCAAGGATGACAGATAAACACAATTTACTTAATGTAATATTTTTGTTTCTAAATTTCTCATTAAGAAACCTTTAGCCTAGGGGTGCCATGCAAAAAAAATTCTGTTATACCCCTTTCACACAGAAAATGAAATACCCGGGTGAAGCAGTTCCACCCGGGAATTTCATTAAATACAGGATTCCTTTTTCTGTGTGAAAGGGCACACCCGTGTCGTAAATCCCGTGTCTCCGACCCTGGAAGTGACCAGGGTCGAGGACACGGGATTTATGACCCGTGTTGACCCTTTCACACAGAAGAAATACCCTTGTTATTCAGCAAATTACCGGGTACAAATTTTCAACCCGGTAATTTGTTCTTCTGTGTGAAGGGGGGTCAGGCTGCTCCCGGCAAAATGACACGACATGTGAAATGCCGTGTATTTGCCGGGATTCTCAGACTTTTCTGTCTGAAAGGGGTATTACTCTAGGGGGGATGCAGTTAATGCCGAAATGCCGACACTTTCTCCCTCCGTGGGTGTCCACGACACCCCTGGAGGGAGAATAAATTAGTGTGCCGAGCGTAGCGAGGCACCGGGCCCGCTGCGTGGCGAGCGCAGCAAGCCCGCAAGGGGGGGGGCGATCCACGTCCCCCCCTTGTCGGCATTTCGGCTGTCGGGATTCCGGCGTCGGGATTCTGAACGCCGGGATCCCGACCGCCGGGATTCAATACTGAATCCCTCTAGGGTGCAATGATTCGAAAAAGGTTGTGAACCACTGTCTTGGTGAATCCGATCGGAAATAATGGCCAGCACCAGATCGCCATCTCAGAGGATCGGCAAAAATTAGATGGTTTGTATGTCCAATAAAGCTCTGCAGGGATTTCTTAAGGCCCATACACACTGTAAGATTATCTTTCCAATCTGGCTGGTTGGAATGAAAATCTGAACATTTTTGGGAGCAAATGACAATTCCCAGGTCTCCAACCCTGCAACCCCATGTTGACCCTTTCACACAAGAAAATGACTGTTTTGAACAGTAGAAATGTTTAACCCGGTAATTTGCTTTTCTGTGTGAAAGGGGTATTACTATTTTTCTCAATGGAAGTTTGGTGAAAAAGAATAAAACAAATGTATTTAGAATCACCAAAGAAAGGACTTGGCAAAGGTAACCATTGGGTAAGCACAATCATCTCAAATCATCTGAAATGGTCAGTGATATCTCATATATATATATATATATATATATATATATATATATATATATGCGAGAGAAAGATGCCACTTGCAAAATTGCGGGATAATTGCATATGGATTGCTAATCACTATCATTTTGCACATCCATACGCAATTCCTGAACCATCAAATAGTTTTTGCTGTCTGTGCAATGGTATATCTGAGGCTTCTACTAATCTGCAACTAGGTCAGTGTGGAAGTGGTCATCGGTGACATCACAGACCCTCCTCAAAAATGCCTGGGCAAGCCTGCGTTTATTCAGACACACCAGAAAACAGCATGTTACCATCCCTAAACGCCAGCTCCTGTCAGTCAAACTGCGAGAGGCTTATCATCCATATACGTTTTCTGTCGCTTAATCCGCTCACACATGTGCAATGTAATCGTTACACATGTGCATTCGCCCGATTTGCGGATTATCTAATTAGCAGTCCAGTCTGAATATGGCCCATTGTGTGGTTGTGTAATATAAGAGGTGTTTTACACTTTTGTTACTTGCTGACTCAGTTTTGGTATTGAGATAATTTTAAACTGAGTTCACAGACTCCTCAGATATATTTGAGTATGGCTACACCCAGCGGAACTCAATCTGTTAGATATATCAGTCATTTTCACACATCAATTATTCACTTTATCTCACTTGTGTATCAGATTCTAAAACTGTGGTCTGTTCATTCGGAATATTTTCTCTATTTGCAATGCTAGACTGTGCGCTTCTTGATGAGCCCTTAGTTGCAGTGGGCTTAGAAAAAAAAAGAAATACGACTTTCTTTATTTATGTTTTATGCTTTGAAGTGATGCAAATCACATTTTCTAGGGAATTAATTACAGAAATTAACATGGAGTGCAAAATATAAGCAGAGTATTGCCCAAATAATTCTGTTTGTAGTGGTAAGAATTATTTTTATTGAATAATCAGGAGCAGTGAAGCATCAACACTTGTCTCTGGTCCCTGTATTGCTTATTCCATACATTATACATGTTACCTAACTATGGTGTATTCTCTACACTTTATTGCTGTTATTAATATATGGTACATTATTATGCATGCAGTAGCAGTATTTACTATATATGTTTATAAAGCGGTCCAGACCATGCATTCTCTAAAGGTCCATACACACTGGGCCATTATGCCCAGCACAATTAAATAATGCAAAGCCGTCCTCAAAGCCGCTTATCTGCTGGTAATACCAGTAGATGAGCGGCTTTCCCAATGATGATGCGGGAGCGCACATCACCGCTTGTCGCTGGGGCATACACACTGGGTGCCTTTCAGCTGAAAGCCGCTCAAACTTGCTGTTTTGAGCAGCTTTCAGCTCAAAGTCGCCCAGTGTGTATGGGCCTTTGTGGATAGCCAAGCCTCTGTAGCAGCTGGCCACACCCCTTAATATGGGCCTCTACCACTGTATTTCCACGGTACACTACGCATGGCAATTCAAACACTTCGCATGTTGGAACACTCATTCCAAATTTTCACTGAGTAGATCGATTAAACACTGAATTTTAGCTGAAATAGTTCAGTAATGAGGAGAGTGAAAATATAAAGTCCAATGGTTTAAAATAAATACAGGTTTCAGTTAATTATAAACATTCTACAGCTGTAAGGTATAGACATGTCAGGGTGGGTCCAATTGTGGGAAAGATGCTTGAGAACATCAGCGACATGTTCGGTAATATACATATAATAATGGCATTCAAAGACATAGTACAAAAGTAATAGTTCACACTGAAGGGGCTGCTGGTCTTGGTGGTGGAGAAACGTGTACAAGGAAGTACAGAAACACATGATCATAGAGAAGGAGGAAAACAAACATGTGTGAGATTCAGATGAAACAAGTTGTTGGTCTCAGACACTGACTCTGAGGCAGACACAACCTGTGTCCTATGATGGTGTGTAGAATATACTTTGACGGTTCTAGCTGTATTATAGAAATATACTTGATGTGTTTGGCTAGGAATATAGACAGACTTGCCTATGGCAGCCGTTTCTGATCTGATATCAGCTAGTGCCACAGCAATTACCAATAGGTGTAGAGAATTTCGGTCAATGAAATAGCTGTGACCACTGCGATTGATCATTATAATGTTGAATTATTCCACAACGAGTAATTGGTTGACAATAAACAGTAA
Source organism: Crinia signifera (assembly GCF_055691185.1). NCBI lineage: Eukaryota > Metazoa > Chordata > Amphibia > Anura > Myobatrachidae > Crinia > Crinia signifera. The sequence continues at coordinate 400,743,760 of NC_139217.1, read as the reverse complement.
AGGTGCCCATACACAGTACAATTATTGTATACAATATTGTATACAATATCACATCTCATCCGATCTGGGTTTTGCGATAACATCAGATGAGATGAGATTTAGTACAAAAAGTATGTGCTGCACATACTTTTTGTACTAGATCTCATCTCATCTGATGTCATCGCAAAACCGAGATCGGATGAGATGCGATATTGTATACAATATTGTATACAATAATTGTAACGTGTATGGGCACCATTAGAAATGTATTGGTATATTGTCTTTTTGTGTGGTGTATTGAGCACAATAACTCTACTCAATAACTCTCTGATATACAAAACTTCAGTACTAGTTCAATGGCTGATCAGCAGAAAGCAGACTTGGCACATGCAGTGCACCTGTATTATAATATCAATCGACACATTTTGCACCGTGTGACTATCACACAGCGTTGTACATGGCTGGATTACAGACCTGTGTGATAACACCAAATTGTCTAGGTGATCTTCTCAGTGACAACTATCAAGCAGTCACCATTGATGTCACCCAGGAATGCGCAGATTCTGATCTACGCTCATCTTATGGTCAGCCGTCACAGAAATAAATAAAAAATAAAAAAAACACAAAAGCTTTATCTGCAGGTTTCACACAATTCAGGGTCCAATCACATTGTCAACAGTTACCATGTTGACATTCACAATGTGATCACCACGCTAGAATGCCGGCATTGTTCACTAAGTCGACAGACACCATGCCGACATCCTCAGATATCAATATGTGCACAAAGTCAACATCTGAAATGTTGTCATGTGAACTATTGGCATTCTCAGAATGACAACAGCATTAGATGCTGCCAGGAGGGTTAGGCACTAGAGACAGGTTAGACTTTTGCTGCAAGGAAGGAGAATAGCAGAGGGGGATTGTAAGGAATAGGGATGAATATTCACCAGAAGGCTGCTCCACTGACAGGACCCAGAAAACAACGCCGGAGATATGGCTTCTGCCAGGAGTGGTAAGACACCATTGGAACACTAGGGATGACTTGTCATCAGTCTGTCTTGTTAACATGTCATTCATGTAGACATGATGAATGTCACACTCCTCATGTTGACAAAGCAGACCAGACTTTCACAATTCACCTCTGGTTGCTATCTCAAAAGGGATGTGTATAAAGACAAAGTTGGATTTGACCAATAGGCCTAATTCGTAGACCTGATCGTAGCGCAAATTTTTTCTTAAAATAGGCAAAACCATGTGCACTGCAGGTGGACTGATGTAACATGTGCAGAGTTATAGTTGGGTGGGGTGTGTTGAAACTGAAATCTCTATTGCAGTGCAAAAATAAAGCAGCCAGTATTTACCCTGCACAGAAACATAATAACTCACCCAAATCTAACTCTCTCTGCACATGTTACATCTGCGCACGTGGTTTTGTCCATTTTGAGAGCAAATTTATCCTGTGATCAGGTCTGAATTAGGCCCAATGTGTGTCGATAACAGCACAATCCAGACCTATAGAAATTGTAGGCCCGAGCCATTTATGAGTTGTCTTATTAAGGTAATATAAAATTAAAAGAGCTGAACTTCAAAATCAAGGTATCCATCTGTGCTGAACCAGCGGTAAAGTACATATTTACAAGCACCATCTCTTTCTAGGACAAGTTACCAAAACGGTATTATTACAATTTGAGGGCGGCTAAATCATAAGCAGCAGCTAGAAGAGCAATTTGTTGTTTCCACCGTTATAATATAAATCACACAGCGTTATTTTTATAGGATCACCAGATACTAGATCAGCTTTTTGAATTGGTTTTCCAGTCCAGAAATATATATGACTTTTGTACACATTCCTAGGAAACAAAATCAGATAATGGATTATCGGTGGACAGAGTAGAATATTTTAAAGGTTGTACAATTTTTACCTTTGATTTATCACCAGATCAAAACACAAAAACAGACAACTCTTCTCAGTTAGAAAAATGGCAGCCTGAATGCGAAGATAAGATGTGCAGGACACCTTCACCCCCCACCCCCCTTTCCAGAGTATCCATATAAATATTTATTCTATAAATTGAATCAATAAGATGGAAATCATTTGTGTTTTTATTATATCTTAAATGGTTGTGAAGCCGACAGTTCAAAAAGAAAGTGCTAAAGACTTTATGAAATTTTTAAGTAGACATTCATGCTTTATCATAAAAGATAACTGCAAGACACAGTTCATTTTGTATATTCCTATTTCATCTTCTAGGCATTATAATGATTTATAAAATAAGATTAATTACTTTTTATTTATCAGTGATTTCAAAATAAATGAGTTTTGTAATAAAGCGTACCAGATAAATTAATGGGGCATACACACGGTGCTATATGAACTAGCGATATGTACTCTATAGTCCAGTTTAAAACATAGTACATATCGCACCATGTGTATGCAGCTTGTGATGCCGATTTGCACCCCCACGGGGTTGGTATCGCAAATATACGTCATAGGCTAAGAAAACCACCTGGGCGTTTTCACAAACACACCCACCCACCTACAATGGCTTCTTGTCAATCAAACTGCAATTGCTATGCATACAAATATTTATTTGCAATATGTGTAAGTGCATGTAAACGATACGCATGTGCAGTTGTTCGTTATTCGACCACATTGCGAATTCTCTAATTAGAAATCCATGCTGAATTAGGCCCTAAGTAAGGTAATTGGAGACTTCCAATTGCCTAATTAGTCATAAGGGGGTTTCCATGGTGTCCTGACATTTTAACCTAAAAATAATGATTTTTAGTATGATCTCTCACCCTCAGGGCCTTATTCTGGTTCACTCGACCGGATGTGCATTCGGTCGTATCGGACCGAACGCACCGCACAACCACGCGGTGAGCGAAGACACGCCTACAAGGTCACCACATCCGTTCGGACGGACTACCACATAAGAGGGAGTGGAGTGGTTCTGCATGTACCGACATACCGACAGAACTCACAAAGTTCGCACGGTCTTTCAGCGTCCAAGCGGCCGGACAGCCGACCAAATGCCCTCTGTTGGAGATTTACACAGCATGAATCCGAACGGAACTCATGCTTCAAACCCATTAAACAATTATCCTAAAATATCACAATATATGTATGTGTTGCATGTCAAATAATAAAAATAGCAAGATCCTTCAAATAGTTGATAAACTAATTTTTAGACATTTATTTTAAAAGTACACATTACAGTTCACCTAAAAACGATGTCGAATGCAAAACGGTGAAACTCGGCGAAAATCACAGTGAAAGCAGTTCTCCATTTTAGCATTGAATACAGTTTTGGTGAATTAGAGTAAACACCCCATTGAAATTCACCAGCGAATTGCATCGACGATCAAATGGTGAATTGCCCGGCAATCACTCTGCTTTTGGCAAACAGTGATCATTGAATACAGCGAATATCATTTTCAGTGAAAAAATTCACAGTTTTGCTGCAAAACAGCCCTGTTCACCGAAAAAAGCGGTCAAGAGCATTGAATACTGCCCTATGTTTTAATTACATATATACCTTGTCTGATGATAGCACTGTGTATACCTTGCCTGATGATAGCAATGTATAACACTGTGTATAACTTGTCTGATGATTGTCCCGTATAGCAGTGTATACCTTGTCTAATGATAGCAATGTATAGCACCGTGTATAACTTGTCTGATGATTTTATAGATTTTTAACTAAATTAATCTATAGAATAATTTTTTTTAAGAGTGACACAATAATATTATTAATATTCACTTAATGAATATTAAAATCTGATTCCACTATTGCTCAAGTTTCATCGCTTGAAAGGCACATTTATAATGACATTTTGGGTGTGATGTATTAAAATACATTGCCGCCCTTCGCGCCCCCCCCCCCCGCCGCGATGCCGCCGCATATGTACTAATATATGCGGCTGGCATCGCGGTGCGGTGAAGGAGGCCCCCTGTGATACCTGGAATGTGGTGTGCGGGGGGGGGGGTCTCCGTCACCTCCCAGCCGGCTCCTGCATCCCTCACGCGGCGTCACGCTGGGGACAGCTAAGCAAGCTGTCCCCGGCGCCTCCTCCTCCCCTCTGCAGCCGGAAGGACGTCCGGCTGCGTCACTAGAGGGAGGAGAGGTTTACCTTCCAGGGTCCAGGAGGACCCTTCAGGAAGGTAAGCCAGAGGGGGGGTCGGCGAGGCGTGGGGTTTGCGTCGGCGGCAGCGGGCGGTGAAAAGAAGCCCATAGGCTTCTATAGGGTATCGCCACCCAAAGGTGGCGATACCCTTCACTGCGGTATCATTTTTGATACATAGGAAAATGCGGTAAAACCGGGGTTTTACCGCATTTTCCATTTGATACATCTCGCCCTTAAAATGAAGTTCACAGGGGTAAGATTCATAAATCATTGTAAAATGCGTACAGTATATGGATCAAGCAAGGAGTGTTGAATTAATAAAACTTTAATTGCTAGAAGTGTGTACTATAGTTGGCAATCTCATTCTGCAACATATTAATTTAGCATCAAATGTTGTTAAACGCAAACTTGTAAAGAAGCCAGAATGTGTATTGGCGGTAAATGGAAATATGAATTCTCCTCAGCTCCCCAGGGAACCTGGCTGGCAGCAGTATCAGAGCTCTTCAGTGCCTCTGCACATGCGTCACCTGGCTGTGCCAATTGCTAAATGCGCAGTGGCCCAATTCCTCTTTCAAGATTAAACACTGTTACATTATGTGTGTGTGTGTGTGTATATATATATATATATATATATATAGAAGAAGCTGCGCTATATCCTATTTAAATGTTTTAATAGAACAAGAATCATAAAACATGTGCACAAACAGTAAGGTGGTCGTACCAAGCATAAAAAGGCTCTGTAGGCTGATTACCACAAGAATCATAAATTACCAGGCACAGTCTCCAACAATTGTCCGGGACAATACCAGGATGGAAACTTTAAACCCTGCTGCCTGTACCCCAAGGCACTGCGACATGCCGGAAGCCAAATCAGGGACAGATGGGCAGAATAGAGCAACGTCACTGAGCCCCGCGGGGTACCATCAGCAGGAGTTTGTTTCCTGGCAATGCCCCAGACAGTGGTTGGAGACTGTGGGCGAGATGTAATAGGATGTGAATTGTTAGAGAAAGTCAAAAATCACTTGCGGTTTTCAGTAATGGGAGTGTGCGGTTTTTTTTATTACATAAAAAATAGCGTGGGTGGAGGAATGATGGGGTCCCCCTGTATTTAAGAAACCAGCACCGGGCTCTTGGACCAGTCCTGGTACCAAAAATACGAGGGGGGGTAAAAAGAGTAGGGGACACCGTATTTTGGAACCAGCACCACCGGGCTCCAACAGCCAGTGGTGTCATGCTGCAGCTAGGGACACTTTTTATACAAGGTCCCCCGGCCGAAACAAGATCACCCCGGCTGGTACCCGGGTAAGTGGTGATCCCCCCACAGGCTTAACCCTTCCATGGCTGAAACCTGGGGCTATCCCCGCCTGGCTGATTATTTTGTGTTTAACATCAGAACTAAATTGTATCATTGGGTTGTGCTTTGGAACAACAAGTCCCATCAAGCCTCCTCTGCATGCAGGGATTTGGAGAACCACAAGTTAATTAATGACTACAAGTCCTAGCGGGGCATTAAAAGGCCCACTGGGGCTTGTAGTCCCACAGCATGACCATGATCAATAAATACACACTGACACCCAGAAAAGTAGAACTTTTTTAACATACATGCGCACACCCATTCACACACAAAAATATACATACATGCATACTCACCTTTCCACACGCTCCCCCTGCAGGTCTGTCCCGTTTGTGGGTGGCTAGAAAGCTGCAGATGTGCAGTGACATCTTATGGGGGCCACTGTGAATTCATACACAAAAAAACTGAGTGAGTCATAAGTATATTTTCCCAAATCTGCCTCATACAAAATTGCAGCTGTGCATACAACTGTGCGCACCTCTGAATTAGGCCCCAGTTAGCTATGAGATTTGGAATCTCATTAATGCTACAGATGAGCATGTGAAATTGCATGACAATATTATTAAATTATACCTCAAGATAAAACAGCAGGTTTCTGGTTATCCCAGCTGGTGTATAAGATGATATAAAGCAAAAAAGTCCTTTGTAGAAAAAGAAAGAATTAACATTCCCAGAACAGGGCTGTGAATCCCAGGAAAAGACAAATGACCAAGCTGTTCTGAAATGACTTGTAGGATGTATTTGTATATAACACTAATGTACCTTGAACCAGTATATTTGGCATCCATGATTATGTTTTTGCATTTGCTTTCCTGCTTCACGATGAAGTGAGCTTCATTTCATAGATGATGGGTTTGGTAATATATCACATACTGATATAACCAATGAAAATGGCTGTTTTAGCACAGTGGCCCTTATTCTGATTGGTGCGGCCGGATCCGAATATGCGGTCAGGACCGTGCGTGCTAAACCCCGCCTTCCATACGGATCGCCAACTCCGTCCGTATGCGGTAAGAAGCTGGCCGAACGGACCGCATGTGTATTTTTCATAGAATACGCCTCCTCCATCTCAGGGAACCTCCCCCATCATTCGATGGTCGCAGACCATCGAATGCCGGACCGAGTGCTCCACCAGCTCCCGCAACCTCAGACCACACGGACATTTTTCCGTGCAAAAGCAGGGATCTGGGCGGGCAGCTGACATCCGGCGATGTCATATGTCCGCCCCCTACACGTGCGTCACGGCCGCATTACCATACATACGCCCAGCGTTTACATGGGAACGCCCATGAAACACGGGGCGTATGCATATGGTACTGAGCCCAAATAGCCCTTCACGCCCCTCTCCACCCCCTGTTCGGAGTGTTCACATTTCATGCGGGATTTGGCCGTACGCCCCGCTCGCACATGCGCAGAGACGCCTCTGCACATGCGCAGACACAAAACATCGGCGGCACGAACGCACGCGGATATTACAGCACCAACCAGAATAAGGGCCAGTGTACCTAAAGGGTATTCGCTCAGTATGTTAGACTGGCATTGGCAGGTCTCCTCACATCTGAGCACATGTCACCGCACACCCTAAACCAATGCAGTTACCTCATAGTTTAGACAATTTTGTTAAATCTGTGCCTAAATTAATTGTATGTTCCGTAGATTTACTAAATTGTGGTTTGTCAAAACTGCCTATGGAGGTTGGGCTGGACTGCCTGGTACTGCTGCTAAATCATTCACGCCTGTTCGTTTTTTGGGTTAACTAGCTGTTCTAAAGTGGTTTTAAGAAGCACCACTTAATAAATCAGGTGATTCTATTTATTGTATGGCCTAAAACATTGATGGAGCATTGTTACTGTAAAGTGTGGTTTTGGCCTTCGTTAATTGTAACGTTGCAAAAACCAATCCTGCCACTTAGTGAATCAAGTCCCATGTATCAGGTGAATTCAGGTGCCAGCCTATATCCAGGTACTGTAGTCAGACTTTTTTTTTTATTATTCTACTACAGTACATGTAATGCTGCCTTTCATCAGTGGTGTTGGTAATGCCAGGTTCCTTCATTGTGTTGCATTTTTAATGGCTCATTTATTTATGTAAAATAAATGAAACAGAGATAGGAAATGTAAAAGGAAACGTTTAAACAAAAAACTCACCAATCTAAAAAAATATCTGTGTCTGGTATTATTATAATCAGTGGTGTAACATATACGCGCAGACCCCACGATGGCGGGTGGCGCCAAGTAAGTGTAGGCGCTGGGGTCTGTGGGGGCTATCAGTGTGCTGACCTGCCTTATCCTCCACTTGCCTCCGCGTCTGTGGCCAGGAGCCGCAGATTTACCTGTCTGCTATCCCGGCGCTCCTCCTGGCTCCTGCTAATGAAAAATCTCCCTCACAAAATGTCCGCCACCATACAGCAGACCGTTTTTGAGGAGCTAGAGGAGACGGCGGCCTCTTCTAGCATCCTCAAAAACGGTCTGCTGTAAGGGGCAGCAATTTTGTGAGGGTAATTTTGCATTAGCAGTAGCCTGTAGGAGCGCCGGGACCACAGACAGGTAGATCTGCAAGTCCCGCTTACAGACCCTGCAGCGGCCAGCGGAGGAGTAAGGCAGAGTCGCGGAGGGGTGGGGGGGTTTTGGTGTGCTGCTAAAATAATTTTCAGCTGGGGGCACATATTTTCTAGTTACACCACTGATTATAATGCTGCATTCTTCATTCCGGAATGTTTTACTCTCCCAACAGTATTCAATTGAACTATTGGAATGATAATAGTTAATCCTGCTATGTGTTCGAGTGTAACAGACTACAAAACACAATAAACTATTAAATTGTTACACAGTAATCTACACATAATTGCAGTGACTGGAATCTATCTGAGAGAAACATAATAATGGTTAATTGATCTGTATGACAATGTCTGTAAACAGAATTATAGTGTGTAAATACACAAATCTTGGACTAACAGTAACAGCACACAGATTATACTGACATTCACCAACTGTGTATTAACATAAGTCTAAATGATAGTATCTAATGTATGATTCTATCATGGCTTTGTTTTGGATACGTTGTTTGAACATGAGCTTTGATCCTGTGTGTATGGGAGGTGTATTTAGTTAAGGGTTTGTATTGTACATGAATGTTTGTTTCTTAATTGATAACAATCTGGATTCTTTACAGGTATTTGTTTGCACCATAGCATTGCTTTGATTTCAGTTACTGATATAAGAAGTCATCAGAACTGTGTATTGGCATGGTTACACTGCCTGACTATTATGCTTGTAGAATGTATACTCTTGCATGTTGGGGATTCACATTTACATGTGTATTTCTCTGTGCTTTGTCCATGTTTTCAGTTATATCAATACACTGTTATAAATTGTGTTCTGTATATATTGGTTAAACTGCAAAGTTTACCTGTGACCTAAACTGATAGGAGGCATTCAAAATGAAAACGATTATCATTCATTGTATCAATCTACTAGGAATTGGTGATATATCTCAGTGATGTCACAAGTTACTAATGAAATGGTAGGTCTATTACGTGTCGGTTAAGAAGATGGCTGCTCATTGGTGTGAAGATGACAATTTAACCTTAAACCAGTGGTTTCCAAATGTTTTTGTCAGGGTGTTTTTCACGGCACCCCTATGCCAAAATTGTCTTATTGAGGGATTCAGAAAAATTATATATGTTGTGTTTATAGGTCACCCTTAGGTTCAGTTATATGGTCATGGGAAGGATTCACTTCTATTTGTCCACAAATTTTATGACTGGAAACCGCAAACACTGGTTCTGCCTATTACATTGTTCATAAATACTCTGAGTTGGTCTTGGACCACCAATCCAAAGCACCCCTTCATGTACCCTGAGACACCCCTGAAAGTGCCCTTAGGCATCCCATGGTTCAGTGGCACCCAGTTTGGGAACCACTGCCTTAATCTGTGATAAAAAATAACTTTATAAAATTGTAGCAAAACCTAAGGCACCACAATATCCTGAATGTAAAAAACGGTACTTGTGTATTATCACGGCGCCCCCGATATTTATTCGCGTGATTTTTCATCGCAACGCATCGCATGCCATACACCCGATGCACTGCGATGCGATTTTAGCCCCCTATGCAATGTTAAATTGTATAAGCACCCTAATGGGTGCTTACAATGTTAAATACACCCCCAAGCCACCCCCAGTATAAACGTGAACCCGAAGCGTGGCAAGCGCAGCGAGCCCGCGAGGGGCGGTGGTACGCGTCCTCCGACCTTTATACCCCCACTATCCACGTCGGCGTGTAGTTGATTTTATAAAGTGTGGCGAGCCACCGAGCCTGAAGCGTGGCGAGCGGCCGCGTATACCTATGAAGTTATGCACGTCCCCTCGCGGGGCTCGCTGCGCTCGCCACGCTTCTAGCTCGGTGGCTCGCTGCACTCACCACACTTTATAAAAACTACTCCACGCCGACGTGGAGAGTAGGGGTATGAAAAGGTCAGAGGATGTGTACCGCCGCCCCTCGCGAGCTTGCTGCGCTCGCCACGCTTCGGGTTCACGTTCATAGTGGGGGTGGGGTTGGGGTGCATTTAACATTGTAAGCACCCATTAGGGTGCTTATACAAGTTATAATCGCATCCCATCGCATTGTATGGCATTGTATGCCATATACAATGCCATACAATTTTAAAATTGTATGACATTGGGAAACATCGCGCGATATCACATCGCATACCATCGCATGCCTTATGGTCTGCGATGCGATGGGCACCGTAATACTACACAAGTACCTAAAAAACTATTGTATGCAAGGGCCTAACCACAGGAGATCTAGACATAATGAGACCAATATTTGATGATCAATATTTGGGAATCACCAATGGTTCTGTTACCATAGTGATGTAATTTTCATTTGATGGCAGCATTCCAATGTTCTGAGCAATTGAATGGAGTAGATTGGATGAAGAAGTCATAATGCTGACCCCTCTCCTATACTGAGAGGCTTACAGCACTTAACCAGTTCATTAGAGGCTGTCCCATAGGGCAACATGACTTGCTCCGAGTGTCTCTCACTCTCACAGTCTCTAAGAAATCTATACTCAGCGGCAGCCCTTGCCTCCCGGCTTGCTTTTAGCAATACCCCTATATTATAACTGCAGGCATATTCTGCACATTCACAACATTGATGGTTCAAATCATCAAATGGTTTTCCAACAATGGATACATACTGTCAATTATACCATGACTGAAGCACAGCAACAATTCAATACTGCCTTTTTGTTGCCCATCTCTACTGTAAAAGGAGACACAGCATTGACAGGACCATGAAGAGCAGGCTACAGCAGTATTGCATTGTCCGCAGCCAAATATCCCTATGTGGCTCAACAATGCGCTGCATGAAATAGTCCCACACTACTTCTCCCATTGAAACAATGAACCGCTACAGTCTTTAATTATTCATGTTTAATGTGATTACAAGTAGAAAACCAATAGAACTCTTTTATCACAAATAAAAGCAAGTATAAGAAGTATAAGAAACTAGTGTCTCCTGCTGAAAGTGTTATCCTGCATTGCATTCATCTGTCGTTAAGAAATATCTTGTAGAAAAACGACTTTTCACATCATGGAATAAAAGGCATAAGGCCGTGACTGGGATTGTGCGTCGCACTAATACAATGATGGCCAGTAATATTCTTAAGAGTTACTGCATGTATTTCAAACCCTTGTACAGGAAGCCCCATAAAATTAGTATTAATATTATATATGCGGAATAATAGCAGTACATTGACCAGAAGTACAGTCTGCAGAAATCATCTTCTCCATGTTCTGCATATGCAGTAGCTTAGAGGGGGTGGTACCAGGATTCCGGCACTTGGGATGCTGGTGGTTAGAAGACATCCCGATGGTGAGGATACTGACACTTCTTTCAGGTAAGAGTTCTAACCCTCCCCCCAGCAACCTTAGCCTTCCCTGCCTAAACCTATACCACCCCCCACCCCCTTGGTGCCTAACCGTCCCTCTTAGTGCCTAATCCTAGCTATACCCCTTAGTGCCTAACCCAACCCCTCCTCTCCACCTCCTACCCCCCCCCCCCCCCCCAGTTGACTTAACCCTCCCTCTAGTTCCTAAACCTAACCCTCCAGAATGCAGCTGGTCTTTTGAACAGTGTTGACCAGTGTTAGGATTCCAGCATCGGTATTCTGACTGTTAGCATCCCTACTGCCGCTACTATATAGATTGTAAGCTTGTGTAGGTTTGTTGCCACATACTTTGTTGTATCTGTTTCCAAATATTGTAAAGCGCAATGGAATATGCTGCGCTATATACGAAACTGTAAATAAATATTATATAGTATACTGCATACACACTATGCTGGTAGCATACAGCAAACACAAGCAGCAAAGACTGGTTATACTACATTACTTCCTGAATGTTGTAGCCACCATTATAAGAGGCAGAGAGCAGCTCACTTTGTACATTCTGGTGGAGAAATATAATATCATCTGCATGATTATAAAGCATTCTGCTCATTAACTTCTCCATCGGTTCAGCAGTGACAGGGAAATGATACTGTTAGCTGGGGCAGTGCTTCAGTTGTACAGAAAACAAATAAAGCGTCACTCTTGTTTGATGTGTTGTCTGAATCCAGCCCATGGAATGAGTGTGGTCACTAGTGCATATGCTATTCTTCCTCCAGCTGTCTCCATCCTCCATAGCAAAGCCATATGCACCACTGCTCACTTTGGGCCAGATGCACTAAGCCTCAAAAGTGATAAAATGGAGAGTGATAAACAACCAGCCAATCAGCTCCTACCTGACATTTTTCCAACACAGCGTGTGACATGGCAGGTAGGAGCTTATTGGCTGGCTCTCTATTTTATCACTTTTGAAGCTTAGTGCATCTGGCCCTTTGGGCCTTATCCAGCTTGAGTTCTTTATCTTATACGGCCTACACACATGCCGATATTAAGGCATTTTCTAAGCGATTTTGCTTAGTTTGGCAAAGTCGCTTAGAAAATGCCCTCACATCGGTGTGTGTGGGGGGGCTATAGCTACAGCAATGCGCGTCCCCGCACGTCTTTATCGCTGGCCGAGATTGATGAACAGTGTCCATCAATCTCGGCATTGGCAGGGTTCTCCCACCGGAGAACACTGGCGCTGTCTGCTTGCTTAGCACACCGAGCTGACAGCTCGCTCTGTGTGTGGGCTGTCAGCTCTGTGTGCTATGCGATAGCAGCGCAGCACAGCCCGACCTAGCATAGCTAGGTCGCCCTACACACATCGGCATGTGTGTAGGGCCCATAAGCCTGAATGCTTCTTAACTTAAATCTCCATGCTTAATTGCTATGCTTAATCGCTAGTGCACATCTCTGGCACTTTCTGAGTGATCTAGCTGAGGGAAGCTCAAAGGGAATCTCTCATGCTGAATCTCCCATTCTAAATCTCTGGCACAAATCAGTACGTTTGTAGGCCCGATAGACTGTGGGGTGTTAGTATTAGGCTAGGAGGAGGGAGGTTTAGACACTTAGAAAGGGGGTAGGGGAAGGCACTAGTGGGACACTAGTTTTAGGGTCAGGCTGCGGGGGTAGAGGGTTAGATTTAGGCTGCTGGGAGGGTTGGGGGGGGAAAGGGGGGAACGGTTCAGAATACTTACCTGACCTCTGTCGGGGTTCCCTCCTTCAGAATGCCGGCGTCTGTATTCTGGCCGCTGGCATCTGGAACCGCCGGTCATCCATCTGTATCCCAAATGCATCATTAAATGAATGTGAATAGACTAGCTTCTAGACCTCAGTGGCTTGTTTTGTATGATATCAACTGAATGGTGCTTGCTATAGTATAAGTACTGTACCCGTAAATGAACATGAATCGAATAGTTTCTATTCCACAGCGGTCTGTTTCCATGATGCTAATTGAATCTTGTTTCTGTAAAAGCACCATTAAATGAATACAAGTAGAATAGCTTCTAATCTCCAATGATTTCACTAGAAGCCCCTGCCAAACAGAACCCACCATGACAGACTTAGGATTCACCAAAACAGCTGATTAGTAAATGCTACCAATTACACATAGAAACCTCTGTCAATTCACGGTGGTTTCTAAATTACACTCAAACGGCTGTTTAGTACATTTAATCCTATCTATTTATATAGAGTGGGAGAGTTGAAAGTGATGTGTATAATGAAACAGACAATACAGGTCGTTTTATACTCACTGCATTGATAACAGATACACTGGCTGGCGAGATGAGTTGCTTGGTGTAATAACATCTTTGCCATTTCGAAAAGACTGAAAGAGGTCACATTCCAGGAATCACTCATGTCCAGGATGATATGTTCTATCTGCTAATACTATTCTTAGCTCTTTGTTAAATATATTTATAGTACATCAGTCATCGTTTTCATGTCAATAAAATTATTACCAGGAACATTTTCATTACAAAGTTAAATACATCACACAGCAAAGATATGTAGTATTTTTCATTTCCTTTGTAAATAAAGTACCCACTCCATTAAAATTCATTGGGGTTGTTTATACCCCCTTCACATCCCAAATTCCGAGTTGCAACTGGGATCTGGACACGGGTCAGTCTCAGGAGTGACCTGGCACTTGCGAGGCGAAGCTCCCCTCAGCGATTTGTCAATAAGCCGGGGGAGGGGGGGGGGGGGGCAGAGCATCACTGCGTCACCAGGGGGCAGCGCTTGGAGCTGTCGCTGCATCCTCCTTATAGTGTGAACAGGACCCGGATCACTCGACCAGGGTTACCCATTCACAGTGCACAGTAAACCAGGTTCCGACCTGGGATAAACCATTCTTTTAACCCGAATGGTCAGATTGCTGGTTGCTGGACCAGGGATTTTTCCACTGCACAGTGACCCGGGTCGACCCAGCAACAACTCGAGATTGACCCGAGCCACAGCCATCCTCAGAAGAGTTAAAGGAAAACGCAAGGTACTGCTATATTTTTACTACAGTGTTTTAATTATGGATTTCTCAATTTATCTAACCTACATGATCATACAGCTAATGCAATGGCTTAGTTATTCACAGTACATCTAGGATTTGAAATGTAAAAAGAAAGTGCTGTGAAGCTGCATTTCAGAAAGAGATCATCAATAATAAATTCAAATATTCAGTGTATGCCTCGTGTGCACACTCCTACCATGGACTAGAACACTGACTGGCGCAAATGTGTTTAAACAATATTCCACATCACAAGTAATGCGTTATATGAATAAATTATATAAAGAGAGAGATGTTATGCACCAGTTTAAGTTCATACCAGGAGACCACAGGCACGCTAGCAGTCCTCCCCTCGCATTCACTACCAACACCCCAATTCAGCAGCACTCACATGCACACTAGCCCAAAACCACATTCACTATCAACACCACAGCAGTGCCCAGACATAAATCCCCCCCAACACTGCAGCTGCACCAAGATACACACTCTCCTTTCTCTGCATTCACTGCCTACACTAGAGCAACACCCAGATACTCACTCCTCCCCCAGTTAACGACCAACACCAGGGCCGAATTAGGGGGGGGGGGGGTCAGAACCCCTGGGCCCCCCTCTATCTAGGGCCCCCCTGTGGTCGGCATGTATTTTAAAAAAATACATATATTTTAGGCTAAAGGTTTTGTGCATGGGAGTGGGGTAGTGCTGCAGCTTCACCTATCTTCCAATGTGACAATGATTAATGGTGCTGAGCATCGGGAGCTGAGGTACACTGACTGCACAAGTATGCAGTGCATTACTGGGAGTTGACTAAGTCCCATGAGACTGCACAAGAGGTCAGAGGCTGAGAGGCTTGTGCTGAGCTCTAATTGGTGGAGCTCATCACATGCTTCTCCAGCCCATGGAGGACAGCAGCAGTGGTGGCCTTGTCATGGGAGGGTTTTTAATCAGAGGCAGCACTGAGCCTGTGAGGTCTCCTACAGAGTAAGGTAGAGATTGACAGTAATGACAAGTGGGAGTGGGGCCCCCCTGTCTAAAGTGACCCAGGCCATCACCCCAGCACATAAAAAACTGTTGCTGATCATGATATGTTTTTGGTATATTCTGCTAACACAGCAAAAGCAAATTCTTTAAGTCCTGTATGTGTGAGGGGGAGGGCCATTCAATCCAACCTCTACCCCACCCCTTACTTTCATGGTGTTTCCTTGCTGGAACCAGACTCCAGGGTGGTCTCCTGGAGGAAGTGAGTACTGCAGCTTATGCCATTGGGCTCTCTGTTCATTAGGGTGTCATATATATATACAGTATATATATATATATATATACTAGTTGCTGCGCCATCTCTGCAGCGCTCAGCCTGTACTGCCTCTGCGGTGCCAAGTATCTTTGCCTGGTTATAAGCTCCTGTCAAGGTATACCCATCTCTAGTTTAGGGAAAAAATTTGCACAGACTGTCGCTATATCATCTTGAAATACTGACACTAATAGTTGCCTGGACGTCACATTATCAATGGCTATACCACACACAACCTGGCAGCCATAGATGGTGAGGATGATAATGAGTACAAATGTTGTACCACACATACAGCCATACATAGTAATTATCATCATCATCAATGGCTACCAGGCGGTGTACTGTACTAACAGTATATATTATCAGTGTCTGGGGGTACATTGTGTATTACAATAATATGATTTCCTTCCTTTTAAATCCAGGGGTAATGTTGGCGTATCTAAATATATTTTGGGGTAAAAGGTAAAAATGTTCCCTGACCCCTGCTCTACATGATACCCTCAGCCTCTCCTGGTCATCCTCTGCCTCTCATTATCACCAGTTACTGGGCCAGATGCACTAAGCTTCAAAAGTGATAAAATGGAGAGTGATAAACAACTGGGTGCCAGACAGGGTCCCGACAGTCGGGATCCTGACAGGCATTTACCCGACGTCGGGATCCCGACTGTCAAAACACCGCCAGCCAGGTTCCCGATGGCCACCCACTATTTTCCCTCGTGGGGGTCCACGACCCACATAGAGGGAGAATAGAATAGGTGGTTCGCGGAGCGAGCCACCGTGCCCGCAGGGTGGTGAGCGTAGCGAGCCCGCAAGGGGCTTAGTTGCGCTCACCATGCTGTCTAGGTCCGGGCAGTCGGGATCCCGACATCTGGCTAATGACTGTCGGGATCCCGACTGTCGGACCCCTGTACCACACCCAAACAACCAGCCAATCAACTCCTACCTTTCATGTCACAGACTTTGTTTGAAAAACGTCAGGCAGGAGCTGATTGGTTGGTTGTTTATCACTCTCCATTTTATCACTTTTGAAGCTAAGTGCATCTGGCCCACTGTGGAGGCCTAGAAGGGAGGGGACCAACATATATTTTTGCACCTGGGCTCACCACTTGCAAGTTGCACTACGGTTATTTGACTCTGGCACTGTATATGTCTGAGGTATTGGCAGGACTAGTGGAGGCCCAATAAAGTGACATGGAATTTAATAAGGAGTATATCTACCCACTCAATATAAATAATTAACTTACTGTGTTTCAGAGGACAGGCTAAACAGTACTTAAAAGTGATAGGTGCATGCCAAATTGTGGGGAAGGGGGCACATACAAATTCCGGTCTTAATAGTTGCCTGTATATTACCGTATTCAATATAAAACACTTCTACTTGCTTATAAAGCTATTAGCCATACTGCACCAGCATATATCTCTGCACTTATCACAAAATATCTCCCATCTCGACCACTACGCTCTACACAAGATCTGCGTCTCTCTTCTGCACGGATCACTAGCTCCCATTCATTATTACAGGACTTTTATCGGGCTGCTCCCATCCTATGGAATGCCCTTCCACGCACATTAAGACTCTCCACCAGTCTCCAAACTTTCAAGCGTTCCCTGAAACTCACCTCTTCAGGCAAGCCTATCATATTTAAGTTCTACATGCATAACCCTCCGAGGCACTTATGTATTATATAGCTTCCCTTCTGGACTTGTAACTGCTATGCTATTATTGGTGCCTGTCCTTATGTTTCCCCCCTACATCCCTATAGATTGTAAGCTTGCAGCAGGGCTCTCCTACCTCCAAGTCTGTCTGTTGTTACCCAGTTTGTCTTATCACTGTCTACTATTGTAAAGCGCAACGGAATCTGCTGCGCTATATAAGAAACTGTAAATAAATAAATAAATAATAAATAGTTGAGGCTACCCTTCTTACTATCCTTCACTGGCGCGGCCACTTTTGTTTTTTTTTATACGAGGGCGATGGAAGCCTATAAAGTGACAATATTTTTAAAGCTTTCCCACATGATTTATTTTAACAGTTATAAGGAGATATATAAGTATACCAAGTCACTATTTTTTATCAAAACAACCATAAAAGGGAAAACATTACATTTACTTCTCTTCACATTGAACTGTTAAGAATCATTTAACCTCCTACAGTGATCAGAGTACAGATTTGGAAAGCTAAAGGTGCATATTGATACAGACTGCTGCTATTTTGTAGAATCATTTTCACAGGCTGTAATGAAATCCACAAGTATCCAAATTATGACACCTCCAGAATCACACCTTTCACAGCTCTGTAGGCAAATAATAAATGAACAAAACTGCAAATTGCTAAATTATGTTAATTACAAGGAGAAAAATAGAAGAATTCTGTTAATGTGATAAAAAGAGAATTTATGCATTGCCTCTACATTATGATTCTGGGTCACATAATTACCAGCAGACTGGATATGCATCAAAGAAATAGAATGTACAAGCTCCACACCTTTCACATTTACCTGATGGAGAACACAGGGGGTGGGCAGTTTTCCTTTCCGTGTGTAGCCTCTCCTTTCCTTCCGTAAATGAGTGTTTCTAGGTGGTAACAGATCAGTGTGAAGTCTGACTTGTGTGCTTGTTTGAGGCATGCAGATTGAGATAGGACATCCTTTGTACCCAGTGCCGGGTGGGCATATGTACCAATGCTAATGATGATCCCTACATGAAGATGGATGGTTAGATGCATAAGGTAGTTGATCTGGCTGTCGCAGACATCCGCACTTGTGTCAGAATAAGGCCCTGGGTGGGTTCTAAAAGCCTATTTGCGTCTTATAACTCTGTATACATGAAGAAAATCACACAAAACATCACACACACACATAGATGTGTGTGAAATGGTCTCATATGTGTTAAGAGTTTATGCAGCGTAACTGCTCAGTACTGTGTAATTGAGCATCCAAACATCTAGCCTAATTAAAGTTCTCAACTAATCATACAAAGTGACAGCTATGGGACTGAGCGGGTACAAGGCACACAGCAAGCAATTAGGAGCACACTGTTACTTTCTTTGGTATAAAAGTAAAACATTTAGGTTCTAAGTTAGAAATAGGTTTGCTGGTTTGTTAAATTAATTGTAAGTAGTTTGATATAATCTTTCTTTAGGCAGTGTCTTGTGTTTCCATTAACTATCCTATCAGTAGTAGTCCATACATAGGATCTCCACCATGACCTTACAGGGACTGCTGTGTAGACTATGGAATCTGACAGCAAGTATACCTGAGAATGTTGAGGTGCCCACACACTAGAACGATTTTTTTAGCAGATTGGCAGATTTCCGATATATCGGCCGATGTTTACCGATAATCGTCCAGAAATCAGACGATATCGGTCCCGTGGATCTATTTCTAAATCTTTTGATCTTACATGCTGCATGAAAGATCAGAAGATTTAACAAAAGATCTATAGGAACGCACATGGGCTCTTAAGAGAAATCTTTGGTAAAGGTGCTCTTGCCTGATATCTTTCAAGGCAAATTTCAAGGCTAATTTATGCGCACATCTTAAGATCGCAGATCTTTGTAGTGTGTGGGTACCTTTACGCACTGAGCCGAGGAATGATTGAGCGATACCTATCTGTCAGAAGTGGAAACAATGAGCCTTTGTACGCTAATGCCTTCATATTACACATTTTGAGGCTATAGAACAGCTAAACATTGCTGTATCAATCAACATTGATGAAGCTATCACTCCTCAGTCAACTATCACATATTTTAACGCCGCCCACCGCTCGTCCAGCTGCCCCCTCGCTCGCCGTGTTCCCCGCACGGCTGTAAATGCATTTGCAGCTTTGAGTGCGGGGACGAAATCATTTGATGGTGCAGCACATATTTTTGTACTAGATCTCATCTCATCGCAAAACCGAGATGCGATGAGATGCGATATTGTATACAATTTTGTATACAATAATTGTACAGTGTATGGGCACCTTTAATAATATTTTCACTTACCGGAAACATCATTCGATGGTTCCGGAATTTCTTATGGATGTACGACAGGATAATGGAAAGCAATATTTCTGCAATTGACTCGCAGATTTGCACTGGGTTGATTTCCTTTTTGTGTGGTCGGCAACTAACTACTTTGCCGATAAACGATCAGGTCTGAATCAGGCCCACCATTACTAGAGCTTCCGCCACATCATGCAGTTTAAGGAACAGAGAAGAGCTGCGGCACATTTGTAGCATTTTGTCCATCAAGTTTGCTGGATCTATGTCCTCAATCAGTATGCTGGACCAGAGAGTAGCCATCAGGAAGAAGAGACAGGAGCATTACCATGAGGTGGGAGTGCAGCACTGGTTCTATTACAGTATGTTTGTGTATTTTTTTGTTATGATATAGCCTATACTATATACCATCTTTGCTGCTAAATATTAAGTCTTTGAGTGCCAAGTTAATTTGTCAAAATAGGTGTGAAAATTGCCAAGCAAACATTTGTATTCATCATAAGGACTTGTAATGTTTACCTTGTATAGGAAATGTAATCTTTTTTTTTTTTTTACACATACAGTACATGCAACAACAACAAAAAAAAAAAATTAAAACCCTGTATTGTGTACAATACAAAGAAAATATGTTGTGACTGTAACCACATGTCACAAAATCATTAAACAAATATGGCCATGCTGACCAGGAACACTGTGTTTTATGATTTATTCAAAAGTTCTGCTGCCAGGGTTGCTATAAGTAGGGCACCAGCAGTAGACTTAAAGTTATGCTGTAAAATTCCTTGATGGTGCATAGAAACATTGTAAATATAGTGCAGGTTTAAAGATTAAAAAAACAAATGGCAGATTTATTGTTTCTTAAATGCGGCTTTCTATAGTATTATTATAGATAATAATTGTTAGAAAATCAAGAGAAATAAACTCTCCTAAAACCATAATCCTATGCAGCTGTACTGTATATTAAATGAAGCAAGGTATAATGTTACATGCTATGCATGACATATTAAGTTATTTTTTCCTGTATTTTAGATCTTGGAGGTGACAGTAAGTTGTGGCTATTTATCTAGGGACTATCAGAATTCTCCTGGTCTGCTTTTGGTACTGTTTTCTTAGGTACTTGTTTCCTAGCATGGCACCCAGATTTCCTACGTACAGCACCGTAGGAAAATCGCATCGCATGGGCATGTGATGCGTTTTTTTTTTTTTTTTTTTTTTAATTGAGTAATTTTTATTGAATTTTACAAAACTAGTAAGCTCCGACGAGTACATTATAAGCACACAGCAAGTGAAATCAAACAAATATGTAGACATACATACGCTAATGAGCATATTTAAAATAGGTGACATTATATGCATTATCTTATCCGTGTGGACGCAAAAAACAGTTGCCCAGAGGCGCCATCCGGGCAGACTGTAGCAGGATATAAGAAAGAAAAAAAAAAAAAAAAGACACATTCTTACAAAAAAATATCACTTAGAAGTATACTATATCTCCAATGGGAAAATATATATATATTAAATTGTCACCCGCCAAGAGCTCTATACTAGCCTAAATAACCTGCCTATACTACCCAGAGTAAATCCCCCCCCAAAAAAACAAAACAAACCTCCCCCAAACCCCCCACCCTGTACAACCCACCCCCAACTTAGGCGTACCTGGATCCCCCCGAACAGTACCCGAACAGCCCCCCGCCCCCCAATTAACTAGCACTAAGAGGAAATAAATTAGTGGCTTTCAGCTATATTAGCTGAACTTGCCTTAAGACCTAATTTACCCCCCGTCCCCCCTACCCTATAGTACTACCTAACCCCCCCCCCCCCCCATAGAGATTATAAACGGATAAGAAAAGGATGGACTGGCTGGGGCAATGACTTGGAAAAAGAACATTACAAGGAGCATACAGAACAGGATATTGTCACAGAATGAAATGGCAAGAGCAATATAATGGCAAAAAGGAGAGAACCTGAAAACATATTATAAAAATATATACATATATATATATGAAAAACAGGCTACCATGTATGTCACCAATCTCAGGGTGATCATCTCCCCCATCAAAGTATACGGATATAATATACAGAGCATAAATAATATAGACGCCTGTCTATGGAGTAACGGCTAGATCAACAATTACACAAAAATAATACAAAGAAGAAAAAAAAAACAAAAAAACAATTATGATTGGGCTGAAGGACATCAAAGGGAGCCCCTTTTTTTTCTGTTCAGCAATATGTTAGAAAATACTAGTCCGGCCAGTCCTCAAGCCCAGTATGAGCAGAAGGTATGCCTCCCGGGACAACTCCATCAGGATGGCGTTTCCAAAAGACATAGCAGCAGTCCTCGGGTGGAGTGAAGACCTTTAAAGACAGGTTGGGCAGTCCTGGGCAAGTAGAAATAAGTAAAGGGTCTTGAAGCAGGGTATTCAAAGGAGCCGTGAATGGGCATGCAAATTTTATTTGAGGGCAAATCTCCCACACATCCATAGCTGCAGGAGATGCCCGGGCCACAGCATCACAGCCATCAGGGTGGTGAACCACGGACGTTTCCACACATGCTTTGCCAGGAGAGATAGAAAGGGAAATTTCTTGGATGTCTTTAAACTTTTTCACAAGCCTGTCAGCTGAGGCATAGATAGCATGTATAATGACCTGGAAAGATGCTTCCATGACTGTAGTAAGTGCAGCTGTAAGTTCAAGTGTAACAGAGCCTGGGCAGGCTGATATAAGGAAGTCTTTGTACAATATGAGGGTGGCTAGCACACCCCCAAATGTGCCTATACCAGGGGTGTAAGTAGCAGCAACACAGACCTGTATAGTCCGGGTAAGTTGCAGGCAGAATTGCACGACAGGTAGATAAAGGGGAGCATAGGCTGTGAACACTGCGGCACCGCCTCGCCTCCCCCAGCCTGTAGTGACTCTCAAGATGGCGCCCACTCACTAAAATGTAGCGACAGGGCCAGAGGACCAGCGGACAGCTGCCCCCTCTCTCCCCGCCCGCCGAGCACCAGCAGGGGCCAAGCTGTGAAGGGGGGGATATCCGGAGGCTCACCTATTGCCGTCCCTCGCCTTCTCCGGGGCCCCGGAGCCGAAGCTCTGAAATCCAAGATGGCGCCCGCGAGAGATCAGAGCGCCGGAGCTCACCGTTCAGCCGCGCCAGACAGACAGGGACCTAGAGAGTGAAGCCCAGTGGAGCCGGAGGAGCAGAATACCGCTCTGAAGCAGGAGAGGTATGCCAGGAGGGGTCCGCGGGACCCAAGACAGGATTTTTAAACAGGATAGCCGGGAGCTCTCACTAAGTGCGTCCTGCTACATTCCCGGCCAAGCCACGCCCCCGCGTTTTTATTTTTTTAATTTTTTTTTTTCTATGGGCATTGTACCCCACTATATCGCATGACATCGCATCGCATGTCCCGCAAAATCTCATGCGATCGCATGCGATTTTATAGGGTGTTCGATGCCATGATATTAGGTATACAATAATATGATTGTATGTTCCAAAAATAGGTTTAACGCACCCCCCCACTATCCACGCCACCCCGAAGGGTGGCGAGCGACGGCGGAACGCGTCCTCCGACTTTTCATTACCCCACTATCCATGTCGGTGTGAAGTTGATATTATATAGTGTGGCGAGCGCAGCGAGCCACCGAGCATATTACTTTACATGTATTCCGCGTCCCCTCGCGGGGCCCGCTGCGCTCGCCGTGCTTCGGGCTCGGTGGCTCGATATGCTCGCCAAACTATATAGAATCAACTCCATGCCGACATGGATAGTGGGGTACTGAAAAAGTCGGAGGGCGCATTCCGCTGCGCTCGCCGCGCTTCGGGGTGGCGTGGATAGTGTGTGTGTGGGGGGGGGTGCGTTAAACCTATTTTTGGGACATACAATTATATTATTGTATACCTAATGTCATGGCATAGCACGCCAAAAAATCGCATGCGATTTTGCATGAGGTGCGATGCCATGCGATGAAATGGCCCTGGGGACAAAACAGCAGTGAATAAATTAACTGAAAAATCGCATCGCATGTGATTGCATGCGATTGCATGTGATTTTTTGGGAGATGCGATGTGATGGCCTGGTGACATGAAAGCAGTGAATAAATTAACTAAAAAAATCGCATACGATGCTATTTTTTACACAGAATAGCCCTCTACGCAATTAACGTAGTGGGCGCCGTGCTAGGAAACAAGTACCTTTTCTTACAGCTACTGTGCATTCCAGTGGCTACACCTTGTGATTCGGGCCCTAGACCTTTGCTTTCTGTTTTGGCTCTGACACCTACCGTGATTGGTACTGCCCCGAGTAAATGTACCATGGTGGGACTGCAACAGATATCTCCATATCTGCCGTGGTCCCTCCTTCTGCTGCAGCCCCAATAGGTTTCTTTGGGAGCTACAAAGTTTCCGTAGTTGGCCTAACGCCATATGAATTTGCCCTTCGCAGTATCTTTGAAACCCTCCCCTACAATGGCCGTAGCACATGCATGGCAAGTAGACCGCACATACCCATGTGTCTCACTAGAGGATTAGAGAGATCACGAATGGAGTCAGTTCACTCCTAGTACATTGTGGGTACCGTCTCTCAGAGCCCTTGTCCCTGTGCTATTTCATGCAATCATCCGGTGAATAATTTCCTATTGATTCATATATTGGCAATAAGAAATTATAATTACCTTATCTGAAACCAATAATTGATAAATATGGCCCTAATTGTTCGCCTAGCACCTTATATTCTATACTGTACACATACCCTTGACCATAGGCGTGCACAGCAAATTTTATTAGGGTGTGCACCACCTATTGAGCATGTCTAACACCACCATTGGGTGTGTCTAGCTCCAATCAGGCGTTTCTCCCATCATCTATTGGCACTCGCTACACTATATAAATGTCTCTCAGCCATACCATAATCTCCTACCTATTTTAGTTTTAATCTTCTAATTACTCTGTGTAATAGTACATGCAAATAATAAAAAAAATATATATGGATGATGCCGGTATGTAGTGATATGACAATGGTCTAGTACAAGAAATAATGTAAAACATACATAATTGATTGATGTGTGCTTCTTTTAATAGAATACAGTTCTAAAAAGCAAAAGTCTTTAGTAAAAGGTATTTGTGGTTGCTAGCGGCAGGGAGGTGTTCATAAGGGTGGGCACAGCATTAGGCAGTGCCTGTGCACCCCTAACTCTCAATATGCGCACGCCTATGCCCTTGACAAATCTATAGTAATGGGGGCTTTTAACTGCAGCTGGGGTAAAACACCTGGGGGTTTGTAGTGATTTTGAATCTTAAGTTCTCCTCTGTAAGGCAATTCAGACACTATTAATTATGAATGATAGTGGACGTATATTGTATATATACTAGGTCCCAATTTCATACCTCCCAACATCCACCAATTCCAAACAGTGTACTTTACCCTCTTCTTTTTGGTGAACTTAAAGATAACTTGATGTGAAAGCATAACATCTGTACACTGTGAGTTGGGGTACGAATTAAGTAAAGATACCTTGATATGCTTCAGTAGTCATATCATTGATGTGAGTTGGGTACGCGATTCACTTTCAGAATACATCGAGTGGAAGGAATAGCTTCTAAGCCCCCAAATACCTGCACGGGTGTCAAAACAAAACTTTGTGTGGACGTACTTCACTATATGCTATTTTTTTCTATTTTTTCACATGGACAAATATATTTGAAAATTTGGCCACAAGAATTTATTTACGTCTACCTGATGAACAAACAACATATTAATAAGGGAAGTATTGTGTTATTCTTGTAAGCATTGGTAGGTTTCCACTTAAAATTTTGTGGACTGTTGTGTATTTTGTGGAGTGGTGTCTCCTCATTAAGGGCCTTATTCTGATCTGAGCTCAGTACAAATGTGTTCTTAAAATGGGCAAAACCATGTGCACTACAGGTGAGGCAGATGTAACATGTATAGAGAGAGTTAGGTTTGTGTGAGTTATTTTGTTTCTGTGCAGGGTAAATACTGGCTGCATTATTTTTACACTGCAATTTAGATTTAAGTTTCAGCACACCCCACCCAAATTTAATTCTCTTTGCACACGTTACATCTGCTCCACCTGCAGTGCACATGGTTTTGCCCATTTTAAGAACAAATTTGTATTGAGCTCAGATCAGAATAAGGCCCTAAGGGGGGCGTGGCCTGGACACTGAAGCAGCAGGACGTGCTTCGCCTGAGCTCCTGCCCATCCACACAACCAGTGCCCTCAACCACCCCTGTATACCCCGCTAACTACCCCCACGCCTTAGTCCCCGGTGCCCCGGACGTCAGGGTAGCTGGGAGCCCAAGCTGCGGAGCCGGGGAGTACCCTTGGGTGCTCCCGCGGGTTGCGGCCTACCCCCCCCTCAAGCCGGGGCCTGTAGTTTGGAGGCGCCCGGACGCAGCCGCTGCCCGGACGCTCTGCACCACGTGGAGGGCTGCCTGCTTCGCGGGGACCCGGCGCTCACCTGCATCTCATCCAGAGGGTCCCGCTCGCCTCCTCTCAAGCGCCGGGGACCTGCACCAGCCTGAGGCTGAAGGGTGTCCGGCTCTGTGCGGCCGGCGGCCATCTTGGAGTCCCCTGCCGCTGCCCGGACGCTCTGAACTGCGTGGAGGGCTGCCTGCTTCACGGGGACCCGGCGCTCACCTGCACCTATCCCAGACGACCCCGCTCGCCTCCTCTCAGGATCCGGGGACCTGCATCGGCCGGGGACCTGGGGCTGCTGGGTGTTCGGCTCTGTGCAGCCGGCGGCCATCTTGGAGTCCCCCGCCGCGGACGGAGCAGCGTCCCGGCCGCCTGGGCTCCTTCCTGCAGCACTGTACCAGCATAGGGGGAATACCACTGGCCCTGGGCCACGAAAAGTACCGGCTCCCCCTGCGTCCTGTGGGGCAGAGAAGTGGAGATAAAAGATCCCATATGTCCGGCGGCCATCTTGGAGTCCCCCATACAGGTACTCAGTGAGCCCACAATCCTACAGCAGGCACTCCATCCTTGCTGCTCCACACTGTCCACAACTACCCCTAGCACCCTCTATACCTTTGGGGCGCCAGGTGACAGCTGTACTGACCTGGTTCCCCTGTGGCTCATGTCCTCCCCCGTTGTGGGTGCCTGGGGGCTGGGGCGGAGGTGCAACCCCCCTCAAGACCATCAATATAGCACTGTGGACCCCTGGACCCCCGCTGCACCGGTACTACCTGTGTGGGACCCCCGCAGCCGCAGAGACCCTCCTCCTATCCCCCTACATCGCCCCACCGACCTAGCTGCAGGAGCACCTGTTTATCCCATTAACAGCCGCACAGGCTGTGGAAGTCGACCTGGCAGCTCCCCGCAAGCTTAGTGGATACGGCATCCACCCACTCACCACAGTCTACTACCCCCTCCATAATTCCCCCACAGCAACCACCTACAGAAGCAGCACGCTTTCACCTGAGCAATTACCCCCTCAATATGTGATCTCCTGAAAATACCCCCAGGCCCGGAGCCTCATTAATATTCTCCAGCAAATGCAATAATTAACCTTCTGCCCTACCACATCCCTGACAACCCTCCAACCGACTACATCTGTCAGCTTCTAACACCCCCATCCCGGCATCCACTATGCCTAAAGGCCAACGCAAACAGGGGAACTCAGACTCCGCTCAGAGCATAAGAAGATTTGCATTCTCTGCGGACAAATCACAGAAAAGCTCTACAGCATCAAACCATGAGCAGTCCGACTCAGATGAATCCGACAACTCCCCTCTTACTAGGGGCGACCTTCGCTCTCTACTCCGTGAGGTACAGGAGACAAGGCGCTCTGTCCAAGCAGTCCAAGCCGAAGTGCGAGAAGCAGTTACCGCCCTCAAAACTGATCTCAACGACCTCGGAGATAGGACGGAGCACTTGGAGGCCAAAATGGACGATGTAGTCTCAGCCCAATCAGACCTCTCCACAGACCTCCTTAACCTAAAGCAAGAAATGCAAGCCCTACAAGAGCGTCAGGAAGAACAGGAGAACAGAGCGCGTCGGAATAATCTCCGGATAAGAGGTACACCCGAAGAAGTAGACGCCTCGACAATAGACGACTATCTCAAGAAACTCTTTACACACCTCTCTCCCTCTACCCCAGAGGACCACCTACTCCTTGATAGGGCCCACAGGGCACTTCGACCTCGCTCACAGGACTCCTCCCAACCAAGAGACGTCATACTACGCTGTCACTACTTTCAGGCCAAAGAGGACATCCTTAGGGAATCCTGCAAGCTGCCAAGTGTGTTGTTCCAGGGCCAATCCCTCCAAATCTACCAAGATATCGCACCCGCCACCCTGCTCAAACGCAAAGAATTTAAACCGATCACCACATTCCTGAGAGGGAAAAACATCCGATACAGATGGGGCTTCCCCTTCCGCATCCTAATATGGCATCAGAACAAATTCCTCCCCGCCAGGTCCATCGAGGAGGCCCAGCGCCTCTTGACATCCATGGGCCTATCCCTGCCTTCCTCAACCAACGATATCGCCCCTGAAAACCAGTCTACAAATGCACCTGCCCAGACCAACACCCCTAGGAAGTCCCTGAACCGGGACTGGTCGCAAGTCCCCTCTTCAAGGCTATCCGCCTCTTCTGGACCTCCACCTTGAACTGTCAACCGGCGACTGAGTTTTCCGAAGATACACTGTCCGGTAGAATCCGCACAACGCCAGACGGACATTAAGGTTTATTAGAAATGTTGTTTGCCCCTATGGCACTTCCTTAATATCAGATTGTTAGCAGTTACTGTGCCCCCCGTTAAAGTACTAGTCTCAACACCTGTCAGCAACCATGTTAGGTGGTTTTCGGACTACTGCATATAGCTAAAGTCTAGCTAAATATTTGTCACAATTCTTGCTAACCACTATAAGAAGTTAATCCCCTTCACTATTTAATCCTCCCCATAGGAGAACACCCCCCACAGTGGCAGAATTAGAGTTATACATATAAATATATTATTCACCTTAACTATATGCTCTTGCCACATTTATACTACCTATTACTTATTATTAGCTCCGGGCCGGAACTGGATTTTCCGGCCTAACAGTCTGTTATGCCCCTGGACACTCCAGGTCATGCCCCCTTAGATGGGCTATCTGCCCATGACCGGTCTCAGTCACATAGTGACTCCCCCCCAATCCCCCCTGACCGGCAATCTAGACCAGTGGCCCCTCTTCCTGGTCTTCCACTTCCCCTAGACCCCTCACTACCCCTGGTTGTTGTTTTTTGTCTCTCTCCCCCTTCCCCTGTCCCCAAATCCAGGGTCACCCCCATCCTGTTCTATTATATAGGCTTGCTTGTATTTGGTGCATATTTCTCCCCTTGCTCCTTAGGTGCAGCAGGATGTTTTAGAGGAGGATCCGAGGCGGACCACAACTATGGCAGCTATGACCTTTAGAATATACTCCCAAAACGTCAAAGGTTTGAATTGCCCCTCAAAACGCACTAAACTTTACATGTCACTCAAACGCTCTAAGAGCGATCTAGTTTTCCTACAGGAAACTCATTTCAAGAAATCCCTACACCCAGAGTTAAAGTCTAAACTATACCCACTTACTTTCCACGCATGTGATTCCTCCCAGAAGAAACGGGGGGTCTCGATCCTGCTAGCCTCCCATCTCACATTTGTCCAAGACAATGTTTACGCAGACAAAGAGGGGCGCTGGCTTATCTTGACAGGGAAGCTCAATCAAACCCAATGCACACTAGTTAATATATACGCCCCTAACCAAAACCAAGCACGATTTTTCAAAAAAGTAGACGCCTTACTATCCAAATACGCCCAAGGGGCTATAATCATGGCAGGCGACTTTAATGAAGTATTAGATAATAGTATTGACCGCTCCTCTACCCCCGCCAAGAATACATCTAAATCTATATCCCCAGCCTCAAGGACCTTACTTTCCCTCCTGAAGCGTCACCTACTATTTGACTCTTTCAGACTCATAGACCCCTCAGCAAGGGACTATACATACTATTCCTCGACACATAAAACCTACTCAAGGATCGATATGATCCTGCTAAGTAGAGATCTCTTGCTTAAAATTACCTCAGCTGACATACACCCTATGATATGGTCGGACCACAATCCCATTACTGCTGAACTAGCTTCGATAGCTGCACGCCCTCCCTCAACTGCCTGGAGAATTAATGATTCACTTCTGCATAGTCCCGTATTCACAGACCAAATTAGGACCTGTCTATTAGAATACTTCCAACTTAATGACTCCCCCGACATATCTCCGCAGACTCTTTGGGAGGCTCACAAGGCAGTCCTTCGGGGACACCTCATCAATATGGCTTCTAGACATAGAAAACTTACTGAAACCCACTTGGCTTCATTAACGACTAAGCTACACTCCCTCAAACTGCAACATAAATTATCCCCGTCCCCACCCCTTCTGGATCTGTTAAACAAGGCCAAATTAGATCTCTCTACCTTTCTCTCAGAACGCACAGCCAAATCCCTACAGAAACTAAATCAGGTTTTCTATGAAAAAGGGGACAAGGCCGATAAACTACTTGCCTCCAGGCTTAGAACTAAAAACTCACAAAATAATATCCTAGCAATTAAAAATGGAACAGGAAAAGTATCTTACTCCCCCAACTCTATAAATAAGGAATTCCAAACATTCTACTCAAACCTCTACAACCTGCACAAGAACACAGCAGCTATCAGCCACAATGATGGAGTCATTGACGAATTTCTCCGTAGAGCCAACCTCCCCTGCCTCTCTGAACAGGCGTCCCTCCAATTAAACAAAGATATCTCCGAGGACGAGATAGCCAATGCCCTAAAGTCTCTGAAGCCGTCGAAGGCCCCAGGCCCCGACGGCTTCTCAGCATCCTACTACAAGAAATTTGCCCACATTTTATCGCCCCGCCTTAGGACCCTGTTTAACACAGTGTTGCATGGTGCTCATTTCCCCCAATCCATGCTAGAAGCTAAAATAATTATCATCCACAAAGATGGTAAAGATCCCCAAGATTGTGCAAGTTACAGGCCAATCTCACTGTTAAACGTCGACATCAAGATATATGCCAAAATCCTAGCCACACGCCTGAATGGCGTTCTTCCGGGTCTGATCCACTACGATCAGGTTGGTTTCATTCCTGGAAGACAGGCCAGAGATAACACAAGGCGTACAATAGATCTCATTCAAATTCTAAATCACAGACAGTCCCCCTCGCTAGTCCTAGCCCTTGACGCTGAGAAAGCGTTTGATCGCATTTCTTGGCCATTCTTATTTAAAACCCTACAAACTTTCGGCATAAAAGAGGAATTCTTCTCAGCAATATCAGCTCTATACTCCTCCCCAACAGCGGAGTTTTGACCAATGGTACCCTATCTGAACCATTCCCACTAACCAACGGCACAAGACAGGGCTGCCCGTTATCCCCTCTCATGTTTGCCTTGGTCATTGAGCCTCTTGCTGCCATGATCAGAATGACAAAAGACATCCGCGGAGTAGAGGTTGGGTCCCATGTTTTAAAATCTCGCTTTTTGTGGACGATGTCTTATTAACACTCACCCACCCCCAAACTTCTCTGCCTGCCCTATACTACATCATAAACGAATATGGCCACCTCTCAGGCTATAAGATCAACTACTCTAAATCCGAAGCCCTGTCTCTTCATATCCCCCAAGAATTGAAAAACTCCCTCGCCTCCACCTTTCAATTTAAATGGCAACCCCGTAAAATTAAGTACCTGGGAGTCTATATAACCTCGCGCTACGAATTCTTATATGCTGAAAACTACCCACGTCTCTTAAGTAAACTCAATAAGGATGTTGCACTCTGGAAAACCTATATTATCTCATGGCTAGGTAGAATTATCACTACAAAAATGACTATCCTCCCCCAACTTCTCTATCTATTCCAGACACTCCCAGTAAAAGTCCCAGAGAAGGTATTGCGGGAAATTCAAGCATCCTTATCCAGATTTATTTGGAACGATAAACCCCCTAGGTTGGCATTCAACACTCTTAAGCTCCCCAGAGCAGCAGGTGGCCGAGGATTACCCGATGTCAAGTCATACTACTTAGCAAGCCACTTAAGCCAAATAGCTGCTTCATTCGCACCAACGGGTACACTAGCATGGTTAGACTTAGAATACTCAGTGTTGGGGATCCGCTCCCTCGGCTCTATCTGGGGCCTATCAAAAACCACAAGACAGCCAATCAGGTGCCTGCTACCTTCCCTTAGATTCACCATAAATCTCTGGAATCACTCCTCCCCCAAATTTAACCTCTCTTCCTCCCCCTCCCCCATCACACCCCTCTGGGACAACCCAGAGTTCCCACCGGGATGTGCACCTAACCATTTTAAATCGTGGTCTAAAGTGGGAATCAGATTGATATCCGACTTCTACGTTAAGAACTCGCTGGTCTCTCTAGACGACCTTAAAACTAAATACCCCTCTCTGTCACCCCTCTTTTACGAGTATCTCCAGATCCGCCACTTTGTCAACTCAATCGTTCACACCAGACCGATTGAAGCCCCTACCCAATTTGAACGGGAATGTATCGTGAACCCAATAGGAAGAGGCATGATCTCCCGAATATACTCTATCTTGATAGAGGTCACGGCTCCCAAGCGGACCCGCCATGAGCTGGAGTGGGAGAGGGATCTCGGCCCACCCCCAGACGATATGTGCTGGGGCGAGGTGAGAGAGGGAATTGCCAAGAGCTCAATTTCCACACGCATAAAAGAAACCTCCTATAAACTATATTATAGGTGGTATTACACTCCTGATAGACTGTCCAAAATCTTTCCCTCGGCTACTCCGGTTTGTTGGCGGGGCTGCGGTAGAAGAGGTACTCTCTACCATATCTGGTGGACCTGCCCTGTCATAACCACCTTTTGGTCCCAGGTCCAAGATCTGTTGGGGTCCCTTTCTGGCACTTCAATTACCCTGGACCCATGGTCTTTCTTGCTAGCACGTCCCTTCCAGTACCTAGACCCACCCATGAATAAACTGCTGTCCCATGTGCTAGCTGCTGCAAAATCACTAGTGGCAAAAAACTGGAAGTCACCATTACCCCCTACCCTACAGGCACTTAATAACTATATTGGATATATAGCAAATATGGAAAAGATCAGCTATTACCTCCATGACTGCCCCCATAAATTCGCCATAGTCTGGAACCCCTGGCTACTAGCAAACGATCCTACCCCTAACCGTGTATATCAGCCCACATAAGAGTTGTTGTTGCCCTCCTGTTGTCCTACCCTCGGATCCTCCTTCTACCACTAAGCTTCTGAGTTATGGTTAATATAAAGTATGTACGTCTGCTCAGGTGTAACCCTCAGACCTATTTGTATTCTACTACTCATCTCTGCTCCCGTGCTTTCTGACACCCACGAATTCATCATCTTCTACTTATTGCTTGTACTCACGACCTGACCCTCCCCCCCTTCCCCCTCCCCCCCCCTTTGTCTTCTATGTACGTATATTTGTTGTATCAATATGTTTGAGCTATCTGCGTATAGCTATTAATGTTCTACTATGCAAATTGTTCATCTAGCTCTTCAAAGCAAAATAAAGAGTTAAAAAAAAAAAAAAAGAATAAGGCCCTAAGTGTTTTTGAGGTTTTTAGCCTGAGGGTGATCCATTTACCTGTTTTTCCTGTAAGTCTGCTTTACCTGTTGTAGCCTGCAGGCTACACATCACAGAGTTTTCAAGAATAGGGATCCATAGGATCCCTTCCCAGAACTTTCCACTTGCCCGTTTGTAGTCAGCAGACCACTCATTCTGAGTAGCACACTCATTCTCAGTGAAGCAATTGCATTATTGGAGTTCTCGCATAATTGTGTTAATATATTTCGGCAACCTCTAATTTCTTATTGCCGCAAAAAGTGTCAATAAGGAATTACAGTGCATCTGGAAAATATTCACAGCACTTCAATTTTTCCACATTTTATTATGTTACAGCCTTATTTTAAAATTGAATACATACATTTTTTCCCTCAAAATTCTTTACACAATACCCCATAATGACAATGTGGAAAAAGTTTTGGGGGAGAATTTTGCAAATGTATTAAATATAAAAAACTTTGAAATCACATGTTCATAAGTATTCACAGCCTTTGTCTTTAAACTCATGTGCATCTTGTTTCCACTGATCATCCTTGAAATGTTCCTACAGCTGAATTGGAGTCCACCTGTCGTAAATTCAGTTGACTGGACATGATTTGGAAAGGCACACACCTGTCTATATAAGGTCCCACACTTGACAGTACATAACGAGGCACAAATCTGGGGAAGGGTACAGAAAAGTATCTGCTGCTTTGAAGATCGCAATAAGCACAGTGGCCTCCATCGTCTGTAATTGGAAGAAATTCAGAACCACAAGGACTCTTCTTGAGCTGGCCGGTCAGAAGGGGGAGAAGGGCCCTAGTCAGGGAGGTGACCAAGAAAAACTAATAGTCACTCTGTGAGAGGTACAGCATTCCTCTGTGGAGAGAGGAGAACCTTCAAGGTGGAAAACTATCTCTGCAGCAATCCACCAATCATGCCTGTATGGTTAGAGTGGCCAGATGGAAGCCACTCCTTTCCACTCCAAGCACCACTCATCACCAAACCAATACCATCACTACAGTGAATCATGATGATGGCATCATCATGCTGTGGGGATCTTTTCAGTGGCAGGAACTGGGTGACCAGTCAGGATAGAGAAAAAGATGAATGCAGCAACGTACAGGGACATCCTGGATGAAAACCTGCTCCAGAGCGCTCTTGACCTCAGACTGTGACCACGATTCATCTTTCAGCAGGACAACAACTAAGCACACAGGTAATATATCAAAGGCATGGCTTCAGGTACAACTCTGTGAATATCCTTGAGTGGCCCAGACTTGAATCCGATTGAACATCACTGGAGAGATCTGAAAATGGCTGTGCACCAATGCTTCCTATCCATCTTGATGGAGATTGAGAGCTGCTGCAAAGAGGAATGAGTGAAACTGCACAAGTTGTGCCAAGCTTGTGGCATCATATTCAAAAAAACTTGAGGCTGAAATTGCTGCCAAAGGTGCATCAACAGCAAAAGCTGGGAATTCTTATCTACATTTTTTTATTTTTAATACATTAGCAAAAATCTCCCCAAAAGTGGGGAAAAAAATTAGTTATTCTTTTTTGAAATAAGGCTGTAACATAACAAAATGTTTACAAAGTGAAGCGCTGTGAATAATTTCCAGGAGCACTGTATATTAATAAATATTTCCCCTATTGATCTGGGTGGCTGCAATGTGTAATAATTTCTAAAAATGAGTACAGGTGCTCTGATCCACCCAACATTGAAGATCAGTGACCGTAACCAAAATGTGAAAAACATGATACATGTGTTGAAATGTTTGATTTAACAAATGTGGTGCAACATATTTATGATTTTAAAATAAGTGATTAGTTGATGACATCCACTTGACTATTCCAATCTGCTAATTTGTTGTTGTGTTTATTATTGATTTGACTAATTTAATAATACCCTCCAGCATGATCAAGCCCAGGAACAATTGATATGTTCTGTACTGTAAACAGCATGATAAATGACCTTTATTGGGGCAAATGTAATACATTTGACTTGCGTTTTTGCTTAGGCTTGTGTAATGCTATGTGAAAATTTTTGTGGATAGAACTATATGCAAACTATTCTGGATATTGGTTGATCTCTGCATTCGCTAACACTTAGTAAATATTGAATGAGGCTCAGAGCATGAATTAATAATTAGAAGTTACTGTAAGAATCTATTACCCTATATACATGGATCTCTATGTATATATATATATATATATATATATATTACAAATGGTGACAATAGCGCTAATCCTATTAACGAGTATGAGTACTTATATAGTGATACTAGTATAGCCTTATCTTCAGTCGAGGAAATGTCTCAAGGTCCCTCAAATAGTGAATCTGCAACATTAAGTAAGAAAGACGCCTCCTAGTGCATTAATCTTATATGGTCCAAAACCCGTCACCAATGACTATGCACCCTAGCAGGTGTAAGGAATACCGTGGAAAGTGGTTCTTTAACCACTTGTAATGCGCCTCTGGTTAAACCAAATGTGATGGTGATAAACTATACATGAACTATAAATTTGAAAAAGAGGGAGCATAGAGTAAACTGAAAGATGATACAATGCATTCTGAACATTGTTATGCAGCTCCCCGCTACGGGGGTGAAGCTAAACTTCATAGCAGACCAGTGGCGGATTCAGGGGGGGGCACCCGGGCACGTGCCCCCCCGTCATTTATTTTGTAGCTGAGGATCAGGGCTTTCCAACGAGCCCAGCCCCGTGTCTCTAGCCCCCCGGGATCCGGAGATATCGCTTGGCAAACCTGTAACGGATAATATGGGACCCGTCAATTCTGACCCCCACCAGGTTCCGACGGCTGCCAGTTCCCGCCCTGGCATCACAGAAGCTTGTAATTGATTTCATTCAATTCCAAATCGCTGGGCCTTCAATATGATACCAGGCTGGTCCAAATTGGTCAATCGGTTCCAGAGATATTGCATGTAAACCGATTTTTTTATTTTTGAAATGTAATTTCATGGCTGTTCATGTTCTTTGAGGGCAGATTACTCTGGAACCAAACGTTCCAGTTTCACTGGACCAAAATCATTCAAAGTCCACTCAAAAGTTCTTCAATATAATACTTGTCTCATGTAAATGGGTCAGTTGGTTCCGAAGATATAGCTGGTTAAATGAGATAACTGGTTAAAGGGGCAGGGGTGGTTTTCTCTCCCCCTCACACCAGAAAATGCAGGGACTAGGCTGGTGTAAAAGGGGCCAATATGGGAATGCATTTTCTGGTGTGAAAGGGGTATTATTTCAAATAGCCGGGACCTGCAGTGCTCTGAATACAGCCAGGCTCTGCCACTGTCAGTGGCTATCACTTCTGCCTGGCGGCGGCTGTCCCCCATTTACCACGAGCATGTATTCCCCCTTGGCAATGAGCATGTAATCCCACATGGCAACGAGCATGGAACCTCTGGCAATGAGCATGGAACCCTTGGCAATGAGCATTTAGAGAAGCAGCACTTATGTAGCATAATTTTTAATAGGCATTATGGTGTTTGGCATAACACATAATGGCGTGTAACTTAACGTGTAATGGACATTATGGTGTAAATGTTTAATGTGAGCCTTTGGTGGACAATGTCCCTGTTTATGAAGTGTATTGTGAATTTTGGCTTAATCTGTGTGGCATTATGTGAATTCTGGCTCAATCCATGTGGCATTATGTGAATTTTGTCTCAATCCGTGTGGCATTATGTGAATTTTGGCTCAATCCATGTGGCATTATGGGAATTTTGGCTCAATCCGTGTGGCATTATGTGAATTTTTTCCCAATCCATGTGGCATTATGTGAATTTTGGCTCAATCCGTGTGGCATTATGTGAATTTTGGCTCAATCCATGTGGCATTATGTGAATTTTGGCTCAATACGTATGGCATTTTATGCATTTGGCTCAATCCGTGTGGCATTATGTGAATTTTGACACAATCCATTTGGCATTATGTGAATTTTGGCTAAATCCGTATTTTGGCTAAATCCGTGTGTGTTATTATGTAAATTTTGGCTCAATCCATGTGGCATTATGTCAATTTTGGTTCATTCCATTTGGCATCATGTGTAAGGGGCAAGTATAATGGGGTCTAGTATTTTGTTGCATAATGTGTAGAAGTTGTATATGGTGTTAACAC
Source organism: Crinia signifera (assembly GCF_055691185.1). Classification (NCBI taxonomy): domain Eukaryota; kingdom Metazoa; phylum Chordata; class Amphibia; order Anura; family Myobatrachidae; genus Crinia; species Crinia signifera. The sequence goes on along the minus strand of NC_139217.1, from coordinate 400,706,354 downwards.
GCCCCCTGTTGAGTGGCCACACACCCTTTTCCAGAGCGCGCCTTTGGCGCGCGCACAACTACATCCTTCACTTTTGTCGCCATGGTGGGCCTGCATACTTTAAATGCCAGGGCCTATTTTTAATTCCATTCCCACCCTCTCTCTGCCGCTCTCTTAGCATGTACACTGGCACCACTAACACCGCCCCTTCCCCACCCAAACCCTTTTTTATCATGGTGCCCCCCCCTGTCATTTTATCCTGGATTCGCCCCTGTAGCAGACAGGCAGCGATACAGACAATTGTTATGTTCTTTTAAGGTAACTTCCTTCCTGTGTGTGGTCTGTCCTCCATGAGACGTATCTGGTCTCCTCAATGCAGTGGTTAAGGGACCACCTAACACCCCTAACAAGGATCAAGGTTTCCACACACCTTGCATATTTTCTATCAGCGTGTCTGTTAGCCACTTTATCACCCCGTGTGCTCAATGAAGACGTAAGGCAACAGGTGGGGCTCCGGGCAGTGGCGCTGTACATTTTTTAGACCTTTTTATATCAATCTATATAAAAATAATGCATTTGTTCCAATAATTTAAAGGTGCTGCTTTTGGCTATGTGGAAAGTGGTTTAATGCGAGTTATGTTTCTACCTGTATGGAATGAATTCGCTAACATAAGCTGTACCGTATGTGAAAAAGACTAACGGCCCCTTACACTTGTGAGATGTGCCTGTCTGACAAAATCTGATGTGCCTGATGTGTAGGATACAATCCACAATCCTGTGCCATTGGGTTTAACCAAGAGATTGCAAGAGATTGATCCTCCTGCACATAGGATAAATCTCGAGTCAATCAGGTCCAACTTGTTGAACAATAAGTTGGACAAGTGTAAGGGGGCCTTTACCGTAATTCATTTATCAACTGTTTTGCCTTGATTATGCTCTTATGAGGGAGCTTCATTACTATTGTGTATTATTATTATTATTATATTATTATTATTACAAGACAAATCTGTTTGTTTTTGATTGTTAGTAAAATTATATTGTAATATTGTAAGTTTTTACTAGGTGGACCATGCGAAAGTTTCGCATGCAAATAAAATACGATTAATTTTATAGCAAGGTTGGCGGTTCATTTCTATAGTTTGTAAGCTTGCGAGCAGGGCCCTCCTACCTCTATGTCGGTTTGTTTCTACCCAGTTTGTTTATTCACTGTTAAGTTACCAATTGTAAAGCGCAAAAGAAAATGCTGCACTATATAAGAAACTGTAAATAAATAAATAAATTTGTAGCCATTTCGAATAGCCTAGCAAAACTAATCATCATAGTCGTGCCGTATCGACGCATCCAGGGAAAGAAGTCTAGGGCTAAAAGTAAATTTTTAGCTTTGATTTTTAAGCAAACAATACACTGTGCAATTCTAAATGAACAATTAATCAGAAGAAGAAAACTTATTCTTGAAAATGGTACCTTATTTATCAATTTTGGTTAAGTATGAAGGGAGAAAAGGGGATTTCCCTTCTAGAAATAATATATGTGATTGTCATTTTTCCATATATTTTAGGCAGAGAGGAATAAAAGTTATGTTTTAATGGAATTCTATTACCATGACACGAAAACAGTGCCCCACGAAGGCATCTGCTCCTGGGATTGTACTTTCCATCCACCCCCCTCCTTTTTTTTGAGTAAAAAGAAAGATAAAAAAGATCAGGAGGTAAATGATGGAGTATAGAGCAGTGATGGCTAACCTTGACACTCCAGCTGTTGTTGAACTACACATTCCAGCATACCCTGCATCAGATTTAGAATGGCCAAATAGTAAAACTGTAGCAGGTCATGCTGAGATGTGTAGTTCAACAACAGCTGGAGTGTCAGGGTTAGCCATCACTGGTATAGGGCCTTAATGCAAGGGAGAGCTGGGGACATAATACTGTTTGGTTGGGGAAGGTGGATTGAGATAGTTCTGGATGAGAAACATGCTGGTGATCCATTGTGCTAGTAGAGAGGACTGCGGGTTTGGGGTGGTAGTTCTCCATGCTTTTGCATCTTGGAACTTGAATAGGAAGTAACAATGCATAGTTATGTGTAACTTGAAGATGAAACCTGCTAAGGGTACACCTTAACTCCTACATTCCTGCTCTGAGTGCTCCCTCAATGGCGCAGATGTGCCTTTGAAAAATTACTGGAATTGATTGGCTGCCCGGGGACACAGCCCCCCCCCCCCCCCCTCCCCGGAGAGCTGGCAGGGGTGCTGTGGAGGGAGCCACTGCAGGGGGCTGGGAGCCGGGAGTCGCTCGTGCATATGTAATGAGCGGGACCAGTTTGAAGTGAATATTTAATGAGTGACTCCCGGCTCCCAGCCCCCTGCTGGCGAATGTGTACAATTTTTTTTTTATATATATTCATGTATGAAGCATGCCCCTTCACAGAATAAAAATTCTGATTTTTTTTACACCAAAAAAAAAAAAGCCTTTATTTGATAGGATCAGTTTCCAGTTCACCTTAAAAAGATGTTGAATGAAAAACGGTGAATCATTTCGAAAATCATGCTGAAAGCAGTTCTCCATCCTAGCATTGTATACCCTCTCAGCAAATCCCAGTGAAATCTCCGTTGAAATACAGCAGCGAATTGCAGCGAGCATGAAACTGAGAACTGGCCGACATTCACTGTTTGCTTTCGGTGAACAGTGAACATTGAATAGGGTGAATCAGATTTTCAGTGAAAAGATTCTAAGATACAAAGCTTGATATTTTATATATATTTTTTAACAAGAAAACAATTTATTCAATAGTTTTACAGGTTTATTTTTATTCTTTTACATCTGCTTTTTCTTGTCTATTGCTGATCAATAACCCTCTAATTCCCTGATGGGAGCATTGATTTGGCAGAGGTCATGTAAGCATGTATAATACAGACTGCTTGTATTTTTGATCCAGCTCTAATACAAAAGTGACTTTCTCCATGGTTTCTTAATTTACATGTAATTAATGTTGCCTGAAAGGTGGCATTACCGCATTGGGAGCAGACTTTACAAACCTCTACTTGCCGTTTTCTATGTTAGTTGTAGAGCAAGATTAAGCTCTGTTTTAGTAAATGTCAGCTGGTTGCTTTTATTAAATATTTCCAGATTATTAAACATTTGTCCAGAGAGATGTGTAAAACATTTTATTTTGGTTTAGAAAATACCGCCCTCAAAAGCTTTGGTTCGTATTGGGTTTATGGATCAGCTTGGTATTCCTTTCAAATCAATAAAATATGATACATTTTGATTTTAAAAAATCAGAAGAATTGATAAAAACAGCTAAAATCATGTGATTTGAGACAGTTTGCAAGAATGCCATGAATCTAAATCCAAGTTTTAAGCTGACAACAATCCACAGCTGGGATTTGGTTTCACTAAGAACCCCAAAGTGATTCCAAACAGGGACTAGATTACACTTGGAACTCCTTTGTTCAGATGTGTTTGTATTTCGGGAAAGCCGAACAACACCCTCTGATTAAAGAATATAAATAATTTAATTAATAGTCTTCTTTCATTCTATCATTTAACAAAGCTTCTTGACCATTCTGTGTTCAATGTTCAGGACTGTCTTTGGGTACACTGCTTTAGACATTCCTCCTGTCGTGCATATTTCCGCTGCTCTGTAGCTCTTGCTCCTGATGTCTGCTGTATAGAAAACTAATAATAGTTAAATATATCCCAAGTGGATTCATATTTAAGCTCAATAGGTCCCTCAACTGCTGTATTCTGAATGATATAGATACTGTAGTTTGCAAGTTATCTGAACAGCTATGGTGATATCTATGACCTGGGTTGAAGAGAAAACTAAGAGGGTCATTCAGACCTGCTAGCTAGACTGCGTATATTCGCTGTCTAGCGATCAAGCAAATGCTGCCCTGAACGCACGTCCAGCCCACCACCCAAATCTCCATGCTACGATGTGGCTGCACATTACTCACCATCAAATGATTTTCCTCTGTTCATTTTGAAAAGTATCCCTAGACTTACCTTTCATGTGACATCATCCACCCGCCCCAAGCAGGAATGGATAGGCAGGGGTAGGCCCAGCATTTCCAGTGCACCCACTGTTTTTGTGGGGACAGTCATGAAATGCTGGGCGGACCCATCGGAGACGGGCCTGAATTTGGACCTTTACGCACAGGTCTGAATCAATCCCTAATATTGACTCTGCTTGTCAAGATTAAAACTTCTTGGTAAATCCTAATATTGATTAGATCTAGATTCTTGAAGGATGTCCCCATTTGCTGTCTAAGGGGTATATTCAATTGATGCTGTTCCATTCTAAAATTATTTTGACGGAATGGATACAACATCCATTATTCAATGCAGCGGCCAAATTCGGGTTTGTCGGATTTGGCTGCTGATTGATGCTCACCTGGCCGGAGTCAGGACCGTGTGAGTGCAGCGGCGGAAGGCTGCACGATTTCCCGGGAGGCAGCGGGAACCGGAACGGGGCCGGTTGAGCTGCTCTCAACTGGCCCAGCCTCAGGACAGGTGAGTGCGGCGGGTGGGTACAGGAGACGGCGGGAAGGTATGGGAGGCGGCAGACAGGAGATGCTGCTGCTGCTCACTCGGAACCGTCCTCCCTGTCTCCATCCAGCATCTTTTCATGTCGGATTGAGATTGCCGGAAACATGGCCAAAACCTTTCAGTTTTGGCTGTGTTTCCGGCAAAAAGCAGGTGGATTAGTGGCTATTCCGTCAATCCACCTGGTTTTTGGCAGGTTGAAACATTCCGACATTCCTACATGCCAAAGAAAAAACAGCCAGCACTGACTAGGTCGGAACCACTTTTGACCTATTCACGTAAAAAATTGCCATCTTTTCAGCAATACGACAGTTTCGACATCAATTGAATATACCGCTTTAGCTGGTTAGCTGGCCTCTCAGTCTATGACTGTGCCTCGGCTGAAATTTAGCTGGTGATACTTTATTTACAACCATTGTTTTGGTCTTCAGCTAGTCAGTGCATATACAAGCTTTACATAGCAGCATTTTGTTTCTCTAGTTGTGGGAGTTAAATAGAAGTTAATTATAATGCAAATGTTCCCTCTCTGTGTATTTAAGTGTGAAAAACAGGTACATGGTGGTAAGATATAAATATTCTTGGTAATAGCTCATCACCTGACCTCTGTGCCTCCCAGCACCAATGCTTTGTTGCATTGATTATTTACATTAGTATAACATGACCTTACGCTATAAATAGATGCAGTGTATATAAGTAGTATAAAGGCGAATAGCGTACCTGTCAATGTGGCTGTTTTATTTCTCTAGTACCAACATTTCAGGATTGCTTTACCGATTGCCCTAGAGAGAGCAGGAGATGTGTGGGGATTATTGCAGCAATTGATTAATAACTGAAAGCAAATTTGTTTTCATTAAAATAAAATAACCCTCAGTCTTCTAATTATAATCTGGAAATTACTTTTGCTTCCAATTCCTGTCAAATACAATTACCCCACAGGTGGTAGGGATCTGTGCAAGGAGAAGTCCTGTTACACTCAGTGAAATCCCAAGCAAGCAGTAAGGCCCCTTTCACACTCTCCGGCTCCTGCCGGGTGGTGAAACCCAGCACGGCCAAGAAGCCGTGCTGCACACAGAAGCTAATAATGGACATAATTGTGTCCATTCACTGGGGCAGCCACTGGCCGGCCGCCCGGTTGCAGCCGGATGTCGCTACTGGAAGGGACGGCTGCCGGGCTGTGGCCATCCCCACCATTGTAAATTTCTGTGTGCGGTGCAGCTTCTTAGCCGTGCAGGGTTTCGCTGCCCGGCTGGAGCCAGAGCGTGTGAAAGGGGCCTAAAGGTATACTTATACCTCAGGTAGGAAACAATTCATCTTAAAAGTAAATGTTAATTGCATACTTTAATTATTTAAAATATATATTAGATGCACTAGATATTGTTTCCGTGAAATTTATTTAGTAATTCTTTTAAGTATGTTTTTATGCATTTTAAACCTCTTTCTATGGAAAGAAAGAGTAAAACTCTTTCTAACCTTAATATCCAATAAATATGTCCTACATTTGTTTAGCATTGCTCACCGTAAATCCATTGTGATCCGATAATCGCTAAGCTCAGCGTAGATCCTTTGATGATAATAACAACAGTATAGGAGATATACAGGGATTCTAGCCATCTACCCCAAATATTGTGAAATTTACCTTCTGCATTCCTTGCCATGTATATGAATTTTTAATGGCCAATGGTATAGTTAACAAAGGATTTCCAAGTAGCAAGCACTGGACCGTTAGCGGGCATCCAGGTCAAAGTCCAGGACAAAGCATACCTTAGCAATAGTACAGAGATCGCAAACATATTGTCTATCGCTTTTGTCTAGTAATTCCTCATTCATAACTGATAAAATGCAAGCTGTAGGGGTAAGTTCATCTGTGTAGACTATAACAACCAGAACCCCTGTCCAGAGTGTGGAAACAGCAGGGCAGGCCCATAACATGGGCCAGGACGTTCCACTATCTGAGGCACACTTGGGACAGCTAAAATGAGACCTTCCCCCAAATCTAAAGAGCCTCACAGGGGACATATAGATTCTATGTACCATGAATAGTTGAATTTGTTGAAATCTGATGGAATTGGTGGCATAGTGGATATTCACCAATGACTCCTGCCAACTTCTTCCGAGATATCCCCCAGTTCAGTCACCCATAGGGCAGGTAAATTTGGCAAGGCCGTATTAGGGAAAGCCACAAGCAAGTCTGAGTAGATAATGGAAATATGGTGTCTTGGTCCCAGCCTACGGTGCAGACCCTTGGTGAGAAAATCCTGCAGGACTAGGGTGGATCCCCCAAATTGCTTAGTGAGGGCGTGACAGGGCTAGAAATAGCTGGAAAGATGCATATTTGGAATCTGAAAATCTAATTTCAATTGTTGGAAAGATTCAAGTCCCTCAGTGTCATAAAGATGGCCTAGCATTGTCACGCCCAGTCTACCCCATGTCTCCCTGACCTGCAATTCTATCAGCTCTGGGAGTTTATAAGAGGGATTTCCGTATCTGACTCCCAAGTCGTTTCTCAGCCAGCTTCCAAACAAGTAGTGTCTGCTCCTACCAAGAGGCCAGGAAATCTAAATCTACTTGCAGAGATCCTGGCCTCAGCACTCCCCCAAAATGGAGGCTACAAGCCTCCATTTTGGTAAATATCATCCATTGTTGCCCCCTCTTCCCCAAATAGCAGCAGACTGTCAATCACTTAAAGTCTGCAGCTGTAGTGTGTCCAATACAGGTCAGGCACATGCACATAGTACATAAAATCAGTGCTTTGTGACATGCAGCTAACTTGCGCCAGGACCTGAATCAGGTCCAGTGTCTATAGAGAGCACTGTGTAGCTTAAGGTACTATGTTCATTACTCAGGCCAATCTTGAATATAAATCATAGACCTGACGACGGGGGAGATGGTTGCGGGGCCCTACTCAATGCTGTCATCCCTGACAGCATTGAACAGGGTATCTCGGCAGAACGAGAGGGAGCCGGGTATTCACAAGCAGTCGGGCTCGTTCTGCCGAGAACAGCCGGGAAGTGACGAGCTCCCGGCTGCAGCTCGCCTCTTCCTGGCCGCAGCTCATGGCTACGCCCCCTTCTTGTCCCTCTGCAGGTGGGACATTGAATCCCGCCTGCTTTTTCTCGGTCAAGCAGATCGAGAACGGGACAGGGTCATGGCTGCCGGGCCAGCTCAAAAGCCGTGGCCCATGATTGAATACCCCCCTAGGTTAAATAAATATATTTTACAAATATTTAATAACTAATTCAGTGTAATTAGTCAGTCTGGAAGTCTGTACAGTCAAGACAAGCTGTGGCCTTTGTATCCAGTCCAAACGAGACTGTGGCAGTCAGTAAGAGTATGCTAGGAAGTTGCTGAGGTTCAGGAGTCCTGAGACAGGAAAGGTCAGCATGGACATGGGCAAAGCAGTGCAGTGGAACCCCTACCTACACCACTCCACTTTTTATCTCCTCAATGATGTCAGGTTTGATGACATCACACCCAAAATTCAGTGCGAATACTGGAGAAGGGGGGATACTGGCCAGGGCTAGCAGTGTTGCCGTAAGCAACATTTCATTTTTTATTTTCCCTGCATTAGGTTGCTCTGGGGCCCCTGTACAGTAGCCCACCCAGCCCAGTGGGAAAGATGGCCCAGGCTACATGTTGTAGAGAAGAAGCCAGGCTGGTGAATATTGAATGAAAGTAGGCCGAAGCCTGTGTGTTATATGCAGATTGTTAGCAATGAGAATCCAAAGGCCAAACCAGGCCAGGCTCACCACACCTGTGAGATACAGGACTGGAAAGACTTTGAGAGACTAGCTGCACAATTAAAGTCAGAGATAAGGAAATTAGTTCCCTTAATGGAGGCTAGATGTAGTTATTTTCTGTTCATTTGCATGGAGTACTGCCAGTAAAGCTTCATTATTTTATTATTCACCGGAAAAGCTGTCTGTGGATCCTGATTTACCACTTAGATACTGCACCAATACACCCCGCTACTGAGATAATTACCCCATATGATCACACTACATTACATGAGTTGTTTTAGCTTAGCCAGAGATGTGAGAAAATGCTAAGCCTAATAGGGGCATAAAAGCAGCATTTAATAAGTTCCTTACTGAATTTTATTATTTTGTTTACCTAGATCCACTAAAGTGACGTAATGCTCATAAAAGTGAGATTACATCCATTACAATAAATGGATCTTAATGTACTTTAAAGTATATTGTTTCTTATTATCTGCAATTGTGTGATTTGTGTTCTCTGCTACGTACTGAAACATTGTTGGCCGTAATCCTTTAATTGCTGGCAGCATGAGACTCTTGGGGTTGGCTAATAGTGAACTACTGTTAAAAAGGTTTCTTCATTTCCCTAGCCTTGTCTGCTAAAGTGATGTGATACTTGTAATGACAGTGTAGTTTGCTGAGATTTATTGCTAAACACACTGGGATTATGGACAGGGGCAGCTTAGACTGAGAGGTGTTTTTCTTCCAGCGGTATCGATGCATATGTCAGTTTGCAACAACTGATTTGTGGCATGTGGATATGTTAACCAGGCTAAGGGAGATTTAATTGTGGACATACCTGCCTACTTTTTAAGTTTCATTCACCACTCATGGTGCCCATAATTTGCCTACCCTCCCTCATTTAGCGGTAGTCTCCTGCTTTTTTATTCTGTCTCCTGGGAATATATTGGATCTTTACAGGTTTTTAGCCTGCCTGGAGGGGCACGAAGTGCAAGAGGGGGCTCTATAAGCACGACCTCATGACTGACATCGCCGCTGTCCTATTAAATGCCGTCCATCACGTGTTCTGTGGGATGTAGTGGTAGCGCTGGCCCCAGCCGCAATGCAGCATGGAGCGGCCTTGGGAGCGGCACAAACATCAGAGGGCAATGCCGCAATGAGATAAGCTAGCGGCTGTTTTCTTCAGTGCTTCCCTTCTGATTCTCTCCCTCTGCTCCTCGCTGTTTTCTTTAAAAGGGTTCCTCAGGCTCTGTTCCCCCTCGCCTCCACGCAACAGCACAGCTTCATAAAAATTGTTCCTCTCCCCACTGCTTTATAACATTTTTATGAAGCAGTAGGAATGGGGGAGAGGAACAATAATGAGGGTGCATGAGGAGAGCAACAATTCTTTTTAGAAATCTGGAGCAGTATGGAGGGGGGAAGAGGGAGGATTTTGAGTTTAATTTGAATAGCTCTGCCCATGGAACGCCCCATTTAAGTCACGGTCACCACCCCCTATATACTGGCTGCCTTCTCCTGGAGAGGGCAGCTGAGAAGTCGGCAACTATGCAGTGATAGCGGGCAGCACCATGCCATGTTGCTTCAGGACAGAGTGTCCTTTACGGTGTAACCATCCACTATGATTAAAATAACACATTAGATATGTGAACTAATTGAAAGAAGTAGGGAAATAAGCAATGCTTTGTTTGCCCTCCAAGAATAGCAGAAAGTTTGTAACTTATTTTCCATTAAATGTATTTAGCGTGCAGCATCTCTGCATCATGGCCCTTATTCAGATCTGATCGCAGTACAAATTTGTTCTCAAATTGGGCAAAACCATGTGCACTGCAGGTGGGGTAGATACAGCATGTGCATGTGCAGAGAGAGTTAAGTTAGGGTGAGGTGTGTTGAAACTGAAATCTAAATTGCAGTGTAACAATAGAGCAGCCAGTATTTATCATACACAGAAACAAAATAACTCACACAAATCTAACTCTCTCTGTACATGTTACATCTACCCCACCTGCAGTGCACATGGTTTTGCCCATTTTGAGAACAAATTTGTACTGCGATCAGATCAGAATATTGGCCCATGTGCAGAAAGGGGATAATGGATAAAGTTTAAGTAATACTAATTGCACAACCAAACCTGAGCAATGCTGGGTACCTCAGCTAGTATACAATAAAACCTAACTTTCGCTTTGGCTGCCAAGTCTATACTGGTTTGAAAAAACTTTCAGAATGTTTTTTCTTTTAAAAAGTTTTACATTTAAGTAAAAGCTGACAATCCCGCTGCTGCAAGTAAGACTTAATAGCATATTGATTTTGTGAATTATTTTTTATTTAATGGTTATGGTCTTGAACAGTTCTGTAATGGATTTCACCCCCATTTTAAATCCATTTCTGACAAACATTTCTCAAATGTTTTTTTTTTTTTTAGCAAAATCATTTAGTGTTAGAAATTAAATCTGCTCTATAAATAAATGTAATGGAAAATATCCTATTGCTAAGAGACAAAGAAATGATTAACTCCCTGCTTCGTTCTACTTGTTCACCTATCTAATGTGTGATTTTATTCACACATATATATATATATAAATATATATGTAATATGTGACCTGGGGGAGACGCTGGAGGATGATGAATGGTCTGACATTTACTCTAGCGTCGCCTCCAGCTCGATATGTGTAAGGCTGAAGGTGAATGCATATAAACTACTCTACAGATGGTACTATGTCCCAGTTATGCTTAATAAAATGAACTCGTAAACACACTGAGCCTTTCACCGGTACACACCTCCAAAAGGACAGTGAGAACCATTTGCGGAACAAAAAACTGCAATTTGTATGCGGGTTATAATTGATTTTATTGACAGTTAATTTCCACTGAAAATATGTCTTACTAGTTTAACCAATTCCATACTGGAGATAATCATATAGGAGGAACTCTCCAACCAGCCAAACCCTTAAAGCTACCAGGCTGCAAATTCACCGATATAACCTTCACAAGAAACTACGAGTTCTTGATCCAATATTGACCACTGGATGAGAGCTTTCCAATAAGAGTGTATCTATCCATTCCTGGTTGGTGTTTTATCCCACATACGAGATTCGGGGAAATTGTTTCTAATAAGTTCGCAAACCCCTGATGAAGTCCCTTGCAGGGACGAAACGCGTTGGAAACATCTGTTTGCTAATGTGAAAAACTTTTTATGATCTGGAATATTCACCACTACTAAGTGGTTTTAAAGACCTTTTAATAAATATTTTCAAAGTTTTGGACTTTACTCTTATCCATGTTATTATTCATCAAAGGCTAATAGAGACCCAGTACTTAAAGGCATAAAAAAGGGCGCCAACTCACAACTGCTATCCATATATATATATATATATATATATATATATATATATATGTGTAATATGTAATGGCTGAGAAGAATTGGAGAATAAGTTACAGATACTCTGTTCTATAAAGGCCATGAAGTGGAAGTAAGCCCACCAAAATTGGAGAGGCACTGTAAGGGAGATGTATAAAAGGTGATCTTTATACCATCTTATTTGCTTAGCATTTAAAAAATGTTTTACTTAGGAGGATGGCAAAACCTTGAAGCTCTTGTCCTAAAGCAGTGGTTTGTTGTATACATCTTAATGTACACATTAGATGATGTGTTCTCATCCTTATATTGCTGCTGACGAGTCCTGGAATGGGTTTCCTTGAGTACAGATTTGACTTTAGGGAAGATAAATAAGATACACAGTGCTAGGTCTGGCGAGTAGGTGAGTGTTCTAGCACTGCTTCTCGGCCAAAAACTGCTTCACAAAAAGAGTTGTTTGGGTTGGTGTGTTCTTGTTCTTCCAAAACTGTGGCCTCTTTTTTTTCAGATTCTTCCCACAAAATTTCTAGAACAAGCAAAAAAATTGCGTCGGTCGCATCGCATGCGGCCAAAAACTCGCATGCGATGCGACCGACGCGATTACCGCGATTTTACATAGGGAACAATGTTAAATGGCCCAATTGACCCGATTTCACACAGGGAACAATGTTAAATGGCCCACAGACCCCAAATACCCACCCTAAAGTGTGAAATGGCCCCCCCAATTGTTAACGCCACCTCACTATCAACGTGAACCCGAAGCTTGGCGAGCGCAGCGAGCCCACGAGGGGCGGCGGTACGCGTACTCCGACCTTTTCATACCCCCACTATCCACGTTGGTGTGGAGTTGAGAATAGAAAGTGTGGCGAGCGCAGCGTGCCACCAAGCCCGAAGCGTGGCGAGCGGACGCGGATACCTTCACAGCTATACGCGTCCCCTCGCGGGCTTCACAGGTATCCGCGTCCGCTCGCCATGCTTCGGACTCGGTGGCTCGCTGCGCTCGCCACACTTTCTATTCTCAACTCCACGCCGACGTGGATAGTGGGGGTATGAAAAGGTCGGAGGACGCGTACCGCCGCCCCTCGCGGGCTCGCTGCGCTCGCCACGCTTCGGGTTGACGTTGATGGTGGGGTGGCGTTAACAATTGGGGGGGCCATTTCACACTTTAGGGTGGCTATTTGGGGTCTGTGGGCCATTTAACATTGTTCCATATGTTAAATCGGGTCAATTGGGCCATTTAACATTGTTCCCTATGTAAAATCGGTATTCGCGTCGGTCGCATCGCATGCGATTTTTTGGCCGCATGCGACCGACGCGATTGACATTTTACCATGCATTTCTATGTAAAATCGCGGGCATCGCATCGGTCGCATCGCATGCCATTATAATGGCATGCGATGTACATGCGATGTACATGCGATGCCCGCGATGGGCGCCGTTCTAGGAAACAAGTACCCAATTTTTTTTTCTTTTTTCTTTCCTCTAGCTAACTGTATCACCTTACTCTCAAGGGAGCACCGCCACTTCAGAAAATTGCCCATTGGTGGCTAATAAACCTAACTACTGTGGATATAATATATTTCTTCAAAATTTCTATAAAATATCAAAAACAAATTGCGGTGCTCAGGTACTATCCCAATTTCCTCCTTTCCCCATTTGAGTATGTCAGTACCTAGTTAGGCTAAAGTGTTGCCGTCACCATGGAAACCAAGTAAACAGGAAAAAGTAGTGCCAAGGCGTAAAGTTATCTTGACAAACCTCTTTCTAGTATTGATGCCTTTAGATCATGGGTCCTCAAACTGCGGCCCTCCAGATGTTGTGAAACTACAAATCCCAGCATGCCTTGCCAAAGTTTTAACACTCCCTTATAGCAAAACTGTTGCAAGGCGTGCTGGGATTTGTAGTTTCACAACATCTGGAGGGCCGCAGTTTGAGGACCCATGCTTTAGATGCTAGCCAACTTTTTGAGTTCTACATTTGAACTAGCGAGGCTTCTTATTTCCTTAAGTAGCATTATTGTGTAGGGATACAGGTACATATGGATCTGGTGTCAGCATAATGTATGTCTACCAGCCACAGGTCGGTTTCAGGATAGACATATGGTTATCATCTCAGGTGGGAAATATACCATACATTATATAGACTTACAGTGAATGTTAAGCAACTTATTTTATTAGTGTTGAGGGTATTGAAATACCTTGTTCTACCATATTTTAAGGTTTTAGGTTTAACAGTGTGAGGGCAACATGTATCAAGCTTTAAAAAGTGATAAAATGGAGAGTGATAAACAACCAGCCAATCATCTCCTCCATTTTTCAAACCCAGCCTGTAACATGGCAGTTTAGAGCTGATTGGCTGGCTGTTTATCACTGCATTTGATCACTTTTTCAAATTGATACATCCGGCCCTCAGTCTCATACAAGGATAAAGGTTTATATTATGTATTTGCACAAGTGTCATAGTTTTATAGGTCAGCACATACAGTACAGTACATATATGCAGGCCGACACAGTACATGCCCACAATACATCTGTGCAACCAAGGTACTACTATTATTATGAAGGGAAGGGATTTAGTGATTTTAAAGTGTAAATCCCCCTTAAAGGGAAAACCATAGACAGATAAAGACTCCTTCAAATCTTTATTTTCCTGTCTATCCACACTTTACGCTTAGAAATCAATAAATGATATTTACAACAAAATAGAACACAAACTATAAATGCAACTCTATATGACATGTTTATTACAATCCGCATCTCAGATGCAGAGGATTTGTGATATGTACGACCACAATTGCAATTCTATAATTGAATACATCACAAGGATGTATCAATTATCACATGCAGGGACAGATCTACAAAGAAAGCAAAGTCTATGTAGGCTTTGGTATCCACACAGGCATGATGCTACACCAATCCAATAGGAATAGTAACTTATAGCTACCATAGGTGCAGGCAGTGCAGCTGCTATGCAGCCTAGAGATAAGAGGGGCCTAAACTTTTGCATTGTGGCCTAAAATATCTAGTTTCACCTCTGGCAACGTGTGTCCTTTTTATAACGACCTAAAGCTTGAAAATCACTTAAAATCTGCCCTAATGTTAGGTGATGTAGGTGATGGTTTTGGCAAGGCATCCAATTTGGTACAGAGGGAGGATTATATGAACATATTTTCCTATAAGGCACAGAGGCACAGATGGCTAAGTTCTAAGTTAAAATTACTGAATGGATAATAATGGGGGGGGGGGGGGGGGTGGCTGGTGTTACGTCCTTCACTTTGACAGGGGTGTCCAGACCCCTAAGTGCCGACCTGTATTTAATCATCCAATATTTATTAAAATAGATGTTTCAACAATGTTTTCCATTTATACTTGTATGATCTATAACATTTCCTATTGATACAGGAAGGCAAGCTAACTAAAGAGCCCCTTATACAAGGTTTTCTGTAAATGAAGTTCATCCTAGGAGTTGTATATCATTATAGGGATTATATACATTCTAATTATATACATTAAAATAAGGTATCAGAAGCAGAATCAGCTTTATTGGTCAGGTATACTTGCGTATACTAGGAATTTGTTTACGGTTTCGGATGGACCGATATCTCTTGCGCATGTCTTTGTATTACAACATTTCGATAAAAGAAACATGTCTTCCACTCGATAAGTCATACAGGCGAAGAGCATCCTACGTGGTAAACTTAGTTATAGGAGGGTTATTTAATCCTAATTAATCATCATAAAAGGCATACTGTAGTTCATATTTTTTCTGTGTATGTGCTCAACATTTTATAGAGAAATGATATCATATTGGCATATTGTGTCCTAATATTAAACTAAACTGTAATCTTTAGACTTTTTGCAAATCCTGGCTTACATAGAGATTTTCTTTTTGTTCTACATATAATCTTCTTAAAACTAAAAAAAAAAATGCAATAAACCTCAATTTTAAGTCTTTACAAAGTCACGTGCCTCTTGCAAATCTAACTGCTTTTAGCACTGTATCAAGTAATGTTATATGAACTCTGTATTCTAACACATTGTATGAATACATTATATAAAGAATACAACATTAAATTATCTTATATTATATTAGATCATATTTTGACTTATCTTGCCCTGCACACTAGGATGTGGGCAGATTGCAGGAGAACTTGCGTTCTTCCAAGAATCCAGGGGACTCCTTGAAAAATTGGGAGTCTTCTGCAGTTTTTAGGAGAGTAACCAAGTATGTCTATGCAATACAATGCCTAGGGTGCCACTCTTCACTTAAAGGCTGAGCACACTGCCACAAAGACTGGGGCAAGATGCAATTAGTTGCCTTACCTGCTAAGAAGATAGAGATCTAATCAGATTGCTTCGAATATGTCCTGAAATCGCCCCAAATGTAGGCCCCGTTAGAAAAATGTTGTTTTAGCCCAGTCTTAGTACATTAATAGGTCTATCAATGTCATTTTCCTCCTGAAAGGATATCAGTACCAAACTGTGGGATATTGTCAGTATCACAAGATGCATTTCGTAGTGAGCCAGTTTGTAGGAGGAGAGAAGGGTACCGGTACCACTTGCCAGTGGCTATTTAGTGGCACAACTTACTGTATCACGCTGCTGTAGTCAGGGGATAATGACCCGATTCACCACCAGTCACATCATAAAGCCCTAGGAAGAACCAATTAACTGGGAGAATTGGCATGATCTGTGAGGGAGATCTAGCCTTCTTGGAGGCTGGGCACAAAAAATGTCATTGAAAAAATGTCATTGAAAAAATGTTCAGCTATTTGTTCCCACCAGAAATATTGAACAGATACATCTGGAGGTATGTACCCAGCCTAACAGATAGCTGTAGTTATGCATTTCTGTATTCGCCAGAACTTCATTCCACAAAATAATCTGCAAACATATTTATTTGGAGGATCTATTCTCACTATTATTATTGTGGGTTTCCTGTCTCTTCCTCCATATGCCTCTACATTTTGCAGTTTAGCTGTTCCCTGCAATCAGTGACAAAAATGAAGCACAGCAGTCAGCACCTTAATAAATTAATCTAGTAAACTAGCAGACATAAAAATCTACATAATGGAGGTAGTTGGAAAGGACAGCTGAGCCAGAAAGACAAATGAGGTTTCAGAGGATAAAGACCTGTACACACAGGGCAATTTCAGGGCTATTTCTAAGCGATCTTACCAGATCACTTAGAAATTAAACACACATAGCCCCGTGTGTACGCCCCCCAGAGACAGTGATGTGCAGTCCCGCGCATCGTTATCACCTGACTAGATCTTGACTGCATGCAGTCAAAATCTAGTCAGATCGCCAGTGTTCTCACAAGCGAACACTGATCCTCCCAGATCGCTCAGCACACATCACTGGTGCACCACATGTGTGCCAGGGATGTGTGCTGAGTGATCTGTGCTTAAGCACATTGCTCAGCACGGAGCACCCACCACCCTGTGTGTAATGGCCTTAAGGCACAAGACCCATTAGTTTCCTAGATGTTAATATCACTGCAAGTGGCTATCTTTAATCTTACATTTACCTCTAGTTTTGTAAGCTAGAGCATAATAAGCGAGTGTGGGTACATAGGTTAGGAAAAGGTATTCCCAATCATCTGCCATACCTCTGCATGTGAGCAACAAACCCCTATCTCTGCTCCATGTAGTGCTTCTTATGTATCTAGGAAACTCTGCATTTGCCATTTAGAACTATGGAGGTAGAGAGTGCATGGTGGATTTAGGGTATAGAGGGTGTATACACAAAATCTATATAGACAAATATAAAGGGGACAAAGCCAGTTATAACAACAGTCGGGAAGTATTATTATACTTCCAATTTACCTCTGAAATGGCATCGGAAGTGTTCCTTTTCCAAATAAGATTTTGTGGAAGAATGGAATATACATTCTACACAGTATTACCATACATAATAGGAAAGGTGTGTATTTTAAGACTCTTAAATACCACATATTACTGATACCTCTTTATATTAATTGAAAATATCCGGTAGGAAATAAAGCTAAATGTATTGTCTGTCTTTAGTTAAGCTGTGCTATGCTGAAACGGGCATTATGAAACCCGTTGACTATAGTTGCTTTGATATGAAGTGTATTTGACCTAAATACTAAGAGTTGGTTACTGAGCCAGTGAGAGAATGTAATGCACAGACCTGATTGTAGTCACTTTCAATAGATATGACATAAAGCCTTGGATACACACACCAAACAATGTAACCCTTACTGTAAAATCTAAAAGTAGGATAGATAAGTCACTTGAATTTGTTCCAAAATGTCGTGGCTTTGGGTATTAATGTTTCAGGTGGAACACCACGTGAATGCACCACATTTCTAGGTACCGGATATCCACCCATCTGGGGCAGCAGAAAAATTAGGTCAGCACCTAGTTAGGCTAAAGCAGGGCTGGGCAACACCGGCCCTCCAGATGTTAATGAACTACACATCCCAGGATGCTTTGCTTTAGTTTTGCTATGTGGCCATGCTGAAACTGATGCAAGGCATGCTGGGATGTGTAGTTCATCAACATCTGGCGGGCAGGTGTTGCCCAGCCCTGGGCTAAAGTGTTACCCTCGCCGTAGAAACCAAGTAAACAGGAAAACCTGCACATGATAATAAACATGGAGATTAGTAATTGTACCATAATTACATTGTTTTTCAAAGACCTAATATATTTTAGAAATTATTATTATATATTATATAACTTTTTGTAGGCTGAAACACCTAGTCATGACATTTCTCACTGATAATGAATACACACTATTCATGTTCTTTATATATATCATTTCCATATACAAACTGAACACTGAAATGTGCTGCAAATATCACAAAAATACAAATTGAGAAGTTACAAGAGCTTGCCCATGGTTTGTTCTGTTTCTGAAATCACAGTATAGCTGTTTGTTTGTTCCATTTTATACATCTATTTATACACTACATGCATGTGGGCTTGTTGTTAGGGAATCCTTCCTACACAATGTCACTTGTCTTAGTCTGCAGTTTATTGTACTGATTTTTCAGTGCTACGGGTGTATTAAAAACTTTTTCATTTATGATATTGTCATAGTTCTGTTTTTTAAAATATATTACTTACTGGTGCCCTAAAAAGTAAGTAATGGCGAGCGCAGCGAGCCACCGAGCCCGAAGCGTGGCGAGCGCACGCGTAATACATGTAACATAATACGCGTCCCCTCACCATGCTTCGGGCTCGGTGGCTTGCTGCGCTCGCCGCACTATATAAAATCAACACCACGCTGACGTGGATAGTAGGGGTATGAAAAGGTCGGACGCGTACCGCCTCCGCTCGCCACACTTCGGGATCACGCCGATACTGGGGGGGGGGCCTTAATAAATTATATTATATGCAGAAAGAAATGGGTTCGACAGATGGATAGTTGCGCCCGGGGCTGCTGCTGTGTGTAATTTCTGTGGGTCACCACACTCCCACCAACAAAATACAATACAAAAAAATGAAAAAACACTTCAGCGCTGTCCCTAAAGGTAATTTTGGATAGAACTTGCTGGATGATTTCCTGGTTTGACTGATGTCTTTGGACACTGTCTAGACAGGATGGGGCCTTTTACTGACCTCCGTGGGGGTCCCTATATGCACATAAAGGTATCTTTATGTGTTTCCAAGGACAGTCTCCCTTCACTCCTCCTCTGACCTCACGCTTTTTTTCGTAAGCCCAATGTGGATGTTACTGACCTGATGAAAAGGCCCTATTTTCATATAAGGGTATCTTTAAAGCAGGGTTTAGATCCTCTGGTACATCACTCGACTTGATGTTGCACAGTATTAAAGCAGTTCCCAGTATACAATTGTCAAAATTGCAGAACTGGTATTTAAGTCATGGTGGCTGAGATTCTAGCTGCTCCCTCTAGCAGAGTAAGTAGGGTGGGGGGCAGGGGCATAACTAGAATTTTATGGGCCCCAAAGCAAACACTTGAAAAGTCCCCCCCCCCCCCCCAAATTGTTTGTACAATACACTGGGCGATTTATTGGTGACAATATTGATACCATTACCGATACTGCATGAATATCGTCCAGTGTGTACGGTTAATCATGCGTGATGCTGTGGGTTGTTAAGTCCCCCCACCCCTGTTGTCTGTAAATGCAGCTCAATCTGACAGTATTGTCAGAGACTGCATGTACGGAGCGGAGGGGGGGGGGGGGTGACGTCACTGACGAACATTGTGAACAATATCTTAAACTTAGTGTTAAGCCTCGTACACACAGGGCGATTTCAGCTATTATTGTGGGAGATATGGTCGCTGAGTGAACATATCCATGTGTGAATGGGGCGACTGTCACCAGGAGCGCAATCCCGTGTCCAGCCGTGGGGTGGTCGCTGGTCGGTGGATCGTGCTACTGCGATCAGTGGCTTCTCTATGGCGATCAGCTGTTTCCCCCAGCAGTGTCTCCTTTTCATCAGCGACCATCTCTGGTAGTTGATGACAATGGGACACTGAGCAATATTCTGCTCAGCAATATATTGCTGAGCAATATATTGCTCCGTGTGTACGGAGCTTTAGTCTGTAGGGAGGAAAAGGTTAGGGATAGGCTGCAGAGAGGGAGGTTAGGTTTAGGCTTGTGGAAGGGTGGTTGGAACATAATGGGGGGCAGGGCTGGTTAACTTGCAGGGTACCAAGTTTTTGGTTAAGCACTGGCAGGGAGGGGGTGTATAGGGTTAGTCTGCTAAGAAGGAGGGCTACGGTGGTAGGAGGCTACAAAATCGTGCCTGCTTCCCAACTGATGCTGACCAACCTAACCATAACTTACTGACCTTCTACTTCTGTTCCAGGATGCTCCTCACATGCTGTGGATATACCTCAGTGGCGTGGTGTGATGTGCACATCACAGGCAGTGGCCAGCAGCCAGTGGGTGGTAGAAATAGTAAAGGCTGGCAGTAGGAATGGGCAGGGTGAGAAGGCTTTCGCAGTGGCTGCTCTCTCCAGAAGCATGGAGAAGCAGGAAGCACTGATCTTTGGGTGCAGGGGGAGCTGTGGGCCCTTAGAACAGCACAGAACAAAGAAATCCAACAATTTAACAACAAATTGGATGTACTAATTAAAAGCACAGACAGGTGAAAGAATTACATACGCTATCTTTTTCCATCAATAGATTTTTATTGACATTTTAGTTCCATTTACACGGAAAGGGTAGGGATACAGAAAAGAAAAAGGGAAGGAAAGGGAAGTATGGAGTCAATGAATATTAACCAGTAATGTTCAACAAGGTATACAAGACCTAACATCCATCTTAATAATTAGAATGTTGAGCGATAACGAACACGTCGGTAGAATGTATGCACAACTTCTTAAGACTGATAGGAAATCAGTCATCTGATGTAAGTAAGACTTAGGTACATTCTGCGCTAATAGAATAATCATGACAACTACAGTATACCACTTAATTAGAGGAGATGTCACATTGGACATGTAAGGTATGCCTTGAGTCTCCATTAAAAAGACCTGGTGAGTTTTGCAGATAATGTGAGCCAACAGTGGAGGTCTTGGATTTTTCCGATTTTGAGCTATTGCAGCTCTTGTAGCTTCTAAAATATGACCAATACATAACAATCAGACTTGGTAGGATCTTTAGGGAAAATATGAAAAAGAGCAACCATTGGAGATTCTGGGATAACAGTTTTAAGAACTTTAGACAATAATGCAAATACTTCATTCCATAAAGGACGAAGCTTCGGGCATGACCAGAATATGTGGAAAATATCTTCAATCTCAGAACAGTTTCTCCAGCAAAAGTTCGACTGCATGGGACAAATTCTCTGTAGTTTAACTGGTGTCAGATATAATTTGTGGAGAAGTTTCAAATGCATTTCCTTGTTACATTTAGACATATGTAGAATGAGAATTAAGATAAATCTACTCCCATTGTTTGTGTATAAGTGTAGATTCTAAATCAGCTTCCCACTGCAGTTGAGCTTTAGTTTTAGTTAGGACCTGAGTCTCTTGAAGCACCGCATACCACAATCTAATGGAACTCTGTTGTTACCTGAAAATATTTCCGTTAATATACTGGGGGGAGAGGCCCCGAGGATTTTATTGAACCAATAATATAATGAGTTATACGATGATATGTAATAATCTCTGTGTGGGGTCAATTGAAGTGGGTTGTAAGAGTAATAGTGGATCCATTAACTAGATCTGCTATGGTAGTAATACCACAAGTCAACCATTTAGTAACATATACATACTGAAATATTCTGGGTAGAGCAGCCAGAGACAGTTTACGGGAAGGTAGAGAAACAGATTTTGGGGACGTAACCATTATGTCCCACGCTTTAAGGGAATACTGCCCATAATACAAACTTTTGATAGGATAAAAAATTTTTTTACTGCCTGTAAAACCAAGTTAAACATTGTATATTGTAACAATAAAATAAAATTACCCAGGATCATGAATGGTAATAATAAAGAAATGTTCTCTATGGACTTAATTTACACAAATAAATGAACCTGTAAATGAAAATTTTTCCTAATCTTTCTAGTCATCTGCAATATCAATTACCTTGAGTAGTTACAATATTACATTCAGTTTGTAACAAGATTGTCAAATAAAGTTTAATCATAAAAATACTAATACATTGCACAACCCATCCTCTGTACTTTCATGCACTTTCTTGATAATTACAGCTAATTTTCTCCAGATATTTTAATTGGATCTCCTAGTTGACAGCATGGCAGTTGGCGAGCCCACGCTGTGTCTGCAGTGAATGGATTTTTACAAATGCATAATGAGCCAGCAAAATCTTTATTTGCAAGAAACAAAATGTATCGAAATTTCTTGAATGCAACAAAAATTAAAAAAAATCATATACTTTCACAATTTATTTTTACATTTTCACACAGGCATCTAAGCAATAAGGGTCTAGAGCAGCGTTCGCCAACCCGTCGCTCCATGTTTCAGGGCTGTCAGTGACCTCCCGCCGCATAGCGGTTCCTTGCTTGGTGGCAGGAGGTCAGAAAGGGACTTAATGCCGCGTTTCTGGACCTGACTTGGCGGCAGTGACCTCCTCCCGCGTAGTGCTTCCTCGCTTGGCGGCAGGAGGTCAGAAAGTGACTTCATGCCGCGTTCCTCACTTGGCGGCAGTGACCTCCTGACGTCCCCAGTGTATAGAATTCGCGCAACATGCCGCACTTTCTTATCGACGCCACAGCCCCTGCTCAACTCCTGCACCACAGCCTCTGCTCAACTCCTGCGTTAGGTAAAAAAAAAATTAAACTGTGTACGCAATACATTAGGGGTGACTCCAGCCTGCATTCCGTTTTTACTGCTTGAGGTATAATGGGCATCATGTGTGTGGCATATGTTTAATAAATCATTAAACATATGCCACACAAATTATGCCCATTAAACATATGCCCCACACCTTGATGCTCATTAATTAATAATCATCAAGGTGTGTGGGGCATATGCCACACACATGATGCCACACACATGTTGCCCATTATACAAATGCCCCACACCTTGATGCTCATTAATAATGAGCTTCACGCTGTGGGGCATTTGTATAATGGGCATCATGTGTGTGGCATATGTTTAATGAGCATCACGGTGTGTGGCATATGATTAATGGAGTATCATGCTGTGGGGCATTTGTATAACGGAGTATCACGTTGTTGGGCATATGTATAATGGAGCATCACGCTGTGGGGCATTTGTATAATGGAGCTTCACATTGTGGGGCATATGTATAATGCAGCATCACGGTATGGGACATATAGATAATGGTGCATCACAGTGTGTGGGGCATATGTATAATGGAGCTTAATGTGGGGCATATGTATAATGGAGCTTAATGTGAGGCATATGTATAATGGAGCTTAATGTGAGGCATATGTATAATGGAGCATCACTGTGTGGCAAATGTATAATGGAGTATCACGCTGTGGGGCATTTGTATAACGGAGTATCACGTTGTTGTGCATATGTATAATGGGCATCGTGTGTGTGTGTGGCTTATGTATAATGGAGCATCACGCTGTGGGGCATTTGTATAATGGAGCTTCACATTGTGGCATATGTATAATGGAGCATCACGGTGTGGGGCATTTGTATAATGGAGCATCACGGTGCGGGGCATATTTATAATGTTTTTCACGGACTGCACTATTGGGGTCATGTGTATCTGGCACTGCACTATTGAGGGCATATGTGTATCACACCCCCATTTTCCATGGCCGTACCCCATGTGACTACAGCGCTTAGAGAGCTGACCATGCCCCCATAGCGGAAAAAATGGGGGATGTAGCCTCGCAGGAGTTCCACGGTAGTAGCTGAACCCTCTAATTTTTGACGCGTAGATGTCTCTTCTCCTCTGCCTCTTCTCCTCTGCCTCCAGTATTGGGAGGTATGTTTGTGACATATTGGACATTGCAGTGTGTGGCATATTGTGTCTGGGGGATTGCAGTGTGTGGCATAATGTGTCAGGGGCATTACGGTTTGAGGCATTATGTGTAAAGGGCATTTTTTTTTATATTATGCAGATTATTTTTTTTTTTTACTTTAGTAGCTCTTCGGGCGGTTTATTTTGTCGCGAGTAGCTCCCGACCCAAAAAAGGTTGGAGACCACTGGTCTAGAGCTATAAGGGCTAGCTTTATAAATGTGTGCTAATTTTGCACTCACAAAGCATATTCAAATCAGTGTAACTGATTGCACAAACTTATATGGGACCCAGATATCTATAACGTAAAAAAATGAGTTTGTATATTCTCCCCATGCTTGCATGGGTTTCCTTTGGGTATACAAGTTTCCTCCCACAATCTGGGCAGTGACTGATGTGAATGGACGAATATTCTCTGTAAAGTGCTGGAGAACATGTGTTCGCTATATAAATAACTGGGAATAAATAATAAATCTAGCTTGGATTACCAAACGTGACAATTCCGACCAATAAAATAGCAGGGATTGGCGAGTAAGAGATTTTTAACTTGCTGAATTTCCCCAGTTCTGTGATGGAACAACAACCATCGATGTTCTCTGGTTTTGGTCAACAATCATCATCAGGGAGTTGCAGGGCTGTTGTATGGCTCACATTAGACTCTCAGTTCTATTAACAGAAAAACTAATATTGTAAAAATAATAGAATAAAATATATATATTTTTTTTAAATGGAAAAATTAATAATAACAATAATTTTATTTATTTAGCGCACTTTCTCCAACAGGACAATAGGATCATTGGAAAAAATGCTTTTGTCATTCCTTTTCAAGTCATTGGCATCCTGTGATGGGAATAAAATAATAATGGTGACAATTTAAGTAGTATTGTGATGCCTGTTACATAGGCATAAAATATGACAAACCAGACGGCCCCTGGGGTCATGACTGTTAACTGGCAGCGACACTGCTATATTTAATGTACAAAATAGGGCGCTTCCTTATTGCCAATGAAAACCGGTGTTTTTTGTTTTGCCATTTAATAAGTATATACAGTAATTTACTGTAAAGGTATCAGAGTGGCTCGTGGACAACATCTAGGTCAGTGGTAGCCAACTCCAGTCCACAAGAGCTACCAACAGTTCACATTTCCAAGACAACCTAGCTGCTGAAAAGGTGCACTTATTACTAGCTGAAACATTTTCAAAGATCTACAGGTGGAGTTTATTACTTCACTTGTGGTTCTGTGAGGAGATCTGGAAAACATTAACTGTTGGTAGCTCTCGAGGACTGGAGTTGGCTATCCCAGGTCTAGGTAGACACTCGATAGGTCAAAAGCAACATTGACAAAATGTCGATATGCACTAAGTCAACAAGAGGTCAACACAAGCTAAAGGTCAATGTACCAATTGTTGACACATGAAAAGGTTGACATGCGTTAATAACAAAAATCTGCAAGATAATATTCTTTGTAATCAGGACACAACGTGGGCCAAAAAAATACAGATTACATTTTTGTCTTAACAAAACAGAAGTGAATTAACTGCATATCAATATTCATTACTAAAACATCTGAACAAATGTTAACATACCTACAGAGAACAGGGGTATAGTATACAGAAATGGCATGCTGGCATTCCTTTAGCCAGGGGCGGATTGGCCCACCGGGATACCGGGCTTTTTCCCGGTGGGCCGGCCAATTTTGGCCATGTAGCGGCCGCTCGCCCCCCTTGGCTGGGCCGCGGACTGCCCGACAGCCCTCTCCGCGGCCGCGGCCTCAGCACTTTAACCACAATAAAGATGGCCGCGGCCGCAGCAGTGAAAATGACCGCGGGAGAATGGTGCGCATGCGCAGCAGCTCCCACGGCCTCTCTGAGTGTGTGTGCGGCAGCCAGACGGACTGGGCAGGGGGGCAGGGTGCCACCTGCCCCTGCGCCACTACATACTTAGCTCTCTGTGCCGGGGCCGCAGCCGCATACAAGTGGCACGAAGATGAAAAATACAGTCAGTGCCGGCCGCTCGGACTGTGCTGAAATACAATCAGAGGCTACAGCTTGTAGCTCCGCCTCCCTGATCTTCTGCCTCACAGATTAATCTATGTAATGTAACAGCAGGACTGGACATGATGATGCGGCTGACTGGCCGCACCAGTGCGGAAGAGAAGGCTGCTGTGAGGCAGAAGCTCAGGGAGACAGAGCTACAAGCTGCCTCCAATTGTATTTTCAGCACAGTCAGAGCGGCCGGCGCAGTATCTTTCATTCTTGTTTGCCACTTATGCAGTGGCATCGCTACCCCCCTGCAC
This sequence comes from Crinia signifera, assembly GCF_055691185.1. Taxonomy (NCBI): domain Eukaryota; kingdom Metazoa; phylum Chordata; class Amphibia; order Anura; family Myobatrachidae; genus Crinia; species Crinia signifera. Next base: position 400,680,058 of record NC_139217.1, on the reverse strand, counting down.
CCAGTGTCACACTAGCTGCTCCCAAAGCCTGCTGAGACATCCTGCCCTGCGCCGCCGCTTCATCCCACCCACTGCAAACTGCAAGGACATCCCACCCGATGCAGACTGCAAGGACGCTAAATCCCACTGCTGGATGGGATTAAATTCAGCGCTCTTGGGCCCCCATCACTGCCTGCTCCTCCTCGTCAAGAGACACAGGCCTGGCAGTACAGCAAGCACAGGTATTCATCATGGGAGGGGGAGGGGGAGGGGATGGATTGCTTAGCACTGATCTTAATAAACTGTATTAAAGTATATGTGTCTGTGTGCCCCCTGGACTGGTCATTATACTATATATGTGTGTGTGTGTGTCAGAGTGCCCATGGTCCCTAAGTATATGTGTGTGCCCATGGTCCCTATACAATATGTGTCACTGTGCCCATGGTCCCTATAGTATATGTATATATATATATATCTCAGTGTGTGGCATATCTGTAATGGGTATCATGGTGTGTGGTATATGTATAATGAACATTACGGTGTGCGGCATATGTGTAATGGGCATCAAGGTGTGTGGCATACACGTAATGGGCATCACGGTGTGCGGCATACATGTAATGGGCATCAAGGTGTGCGGCATATGTGTAATAGGTATCACGGTGTGCGGCATACGTGTAATGGGCATCACGGTGTGCGGCATATGTATAATGGGCATCACGGTGTGCGGCATATGTATAATGGGCATCACGGTGTGCGGCATATGTATAATGGGCATCACGGTGTTTGCCATATGTATAATGGGCATCACGGTGTGCGTCATATGTATAATGGGCATCAGGGTGTGCGGCATATGTGTCATGGGCATCAAGGTGTGCGGCATACGTGTCATGGGCATCACAGTGTTTGGCATATGTATAATGGGCATCACGGTGTGCGGCATATGTATAATGGGCATCACGGTGTGCGCCATATGTATAATGGGCATCACGGTGTGCTCCATATGTATAATGGGCATCACGGTGTGCGTCATATGTATAATGGGCATCACGGTGTGCGGCATATGTATAATGGGCATCAGGGTGTGCGGCATATGTATAATGGGCATCAGGGTGTGCGGCATACGTATAATGGGCATCACGGTGTGTGGCATACGTATAATAGACATCACGGTGTGTTCCATAAGTATAAGGTGCATCACGGTGTGAGGCATTTACATAATGAGCATCACGTGTGTCTGGCATATGTATAATGGGCATCACATTGTGCGCATATGTATAATGGGCATCAAGGTGTGCGGAATATGTATAACTGGCATCACGGTGTGCGGCATATGTATAATGGCATCAGGATGTGTGGCATATGTATAATGGGCATCACAGTGTGTGGCATATGTATAGTGGCATCAGGGTGTGCAGCATTTGTATAATGGGCATCAGGGTGTGTGGCATATATATAATGGGCATCATGGTGTGTGGCATATGTATAATGGGCATCACTGTCTCCCCTCCTTGCATCCACCACCACTTTGTGACTCCCCTCCCTGCATCCTCTGCCACTATGCATTCCCCCTCCTACCCTGCATCCTGTGCCACCATGCCCCCCTCACACTCTGCGTCCTGTGCAACCCTGTGTAAGTCCTCCCTCCCTTCGTTCTCATCCACCCTGCATCTCCCCTCCCAGCATTCTACGCCACCCTCTGTCCCCCCTCCCTCTATGCATCCTCTTCCACCTTGCCACTCTACTCTCACCCCTCGTCACCCCCTGTTCACCCTTCATTACCAACCCCTCTCACCCTGCACCAACCCCCTCTCACCCTGTGTCTTCTCATTCCATTGCATAATGTGAACTTTAGCTTTTTTTTTTTTTAACTCATTCTGTGTGGCATTTTGTGAATTTTGGATCATTCTATGTGTCATAATGTGAATATTGGCTCATACTGTGTGGCATGTACAGGTTTTTCGATAGAAAAAAGGGCCCTCTTGTTATGGTGCATAATGTGTTCAAGGGAGGTGGCCCATACTCAGTGTCCCACAGCGCGGGGGGGGGGGGGACAGTTGGTAGACCCCCCTGTCACACCCCCCCCCCCCCCCCCCCGTCTCTGTCTCCCCAGCCCCACAGGCTGCAGAATAGACGCTGTACGCATGCGCCTATTCTGCAACCACAGCGGAAAAAATTGGCCGTGACCTCATTGAAATAGGCCACACCCCCATATTGATAATCCCCACCCCCCCCAAAAAAAAATCTGGCGCGCTACAACACGCCCTCGCCACCCCCTCGTTAGGGCTGCTTCAAGATATTTCCCGGGCTGGTTTTAATTCCCAATCCGCCCCTGCCTTTAGCACTTGGGACAACAGAAGTATTTAGGGCTGAAACATTGTTTATATTGCCAGTCTCAATCTTCATAAAGTAATATATTCACCAGGTTCTAGTATGGTAATTGTAAAATTACAATATACGAGAAAGAAAAAAAGATACCTTTTTTTTTTAAACAGAAATAAAAGTTAAATTTTAGGATTGTGAATTATCAGTTGGTCGTCTTCCAGGTATACTTTTGGAGTGCACCCCACAATCCTCCAATCTTTTTTCTTTCTCGTATATTGTGAATTCCTAATAGGAGAAGGGTAGCACCATATCCTTAAGAATACAACACAAAGAATTGTATAGTAAAAATCGAAATAGTAGTATAAAAATAATTAAGGAAATAAAAATATAACCTATAGGAAGACGTACAAAAAGAATTCTCAGTGCGGAATTAAAAAACCCCTCTCTCTAACTAATTGTAAAATTACCCAGAACTCTCTCCTCTTAATTAGTTAAGCCCAACCCTTTCATTGATATATTAGGCCATCATATTTCCCTTAGATCAGTGGTTTCAAAACTCTGTTCTCAAGACACCCCAACAGGCCAGGTTTTAAGGATATCAATTTTGAGGCACAAGCGACTTGCCCAATACAGACCTGTTAGCAAGGCTGCAATTTTTGTCACTGCAGGTGAGAGTTAAGGCACACACACAGTGGTTGATTGTGAGCTGAAAGCAGCTCACTCTAAAGGTGCATAAACAGGAGCGATTTGGCAAAGGATTCAATGTCTTTAACGATTTCCTCTAGACTCCTGCAAGAACGATTTGGGGTCAAATGATGAACGATTGAGCAAAAGATTACACATGAACGTTTGTTCTGGTGGAGGGGAGTAGGAGCCAGTCAATCAGCTTTACCAAATCATTCATCGTGCATACACATGAAAGGATTGGTACATATCGCTAACGATTGGTCTATGATCTTGGATGCAGGAAATATCATCGAACTCTACCAACGACTGGCTGGGGGCACGCATCGTCATCTATATCGTTCATACACACTGTATGATTTAAGCTTTTGGTCCTTTCAATCGGTCGAGAATGCCCAGATCTTTTGCCAAATCTATCCGTGTGAATTCACCTTTACCGTCCTGCTATGGAAAGCCCTCCACCCCCTGCCAAAATCGATTGCACGGATTAAATATTTTAAGCCCGGCGATTTTCGGCATCATCGCTGTGCCTATACGCTAGGCAAAACACCCAGTGTGTATGCACCTTTAGATTTGAGTGGGGTGTGTTCAAACTGAAATCTAAAGTGCAGTATAAGCGAAAGCAGACACTGCACAGAGACCAAATATCTCCCCAAATCTAATTCTCTCTGCACATGTGCCCCACCTGCTGTGCAGAATGGTTTTGTCCATCTGCAAAAACTGCAGCCTTGCTAACAGGTCTGAATCAAGCCCTCAATTAGTATGTAAGTCAATTTAATTATACAATCTGTGTGCAATAAATTTTCCACCCCCCTGCCAAAAAACTTTCTGTTTTTTTACCTGAATGCTCTTTGCCCAGGGTTTCATGCTCATTGACAGGAGTTACATGCTCGTTTCCAGAGTTTCATGCTCGCTGCCAGGGTTACATGCTCATTGTCAGGGGTTTCATTCTCTATGACAGGCATTACATGCTCGTTGCCAGGGTTTCATGTTCGTTGCCAGGGGTTACATGCTCATTGCTAGGGGTTTCATGCTTGTTTCCCGGGCTTTCTTACTCATTTTTTGTTGCTACCAGGGGGTTACATGCTCGTTGCCAGGGGCAATATATATTTTCCACAGGCAAATAAAAAAATATTGCCCCTCCGGAATCTGTAACTTCTACGATACACGCTACCCAGTAGCATCTATCCATCTGTCCAGTTGGACCTCTGTCTCCTCCAAGGCGTTTTTGTAGGGACATTTTTAGGAGATTCCATATGGATGGCCATACCCATTGGAATCTGCAGAGACCATGCGCCCCCACAATGCCGGCTCCCGCAAGCCACACTTGGGCTGCAGCGCCATTGTTACAACATTGACTGTTGGGGTGCCTTGAGGTACACATTTGGGAGCCACTGCGTTAGATCCATAAATACACATAATAGACATGATCTTAAAACTCAGCATGTATGATAAGAGATCACTATACCAAATCTCAGTGGCGTAACTAGCGGTAGGCATCCCCAGCGGTGGCAGGGGGAGCCGGGGCCACAGGGGCGCAGGTGTTGGAGAGGTAACCTTCTCCATGGCAACCCCAGCAGCGCCCGCAGGCTGTTTGTCCCCTGCAGCCACCATCCCCAGGTAAAGGCGGTCCTGCACTGTCACATCTCTGAGTGACAGTGCAGTTAGCCTTTCAGCGCTCCATTACCAGCCAATTGTGGCGGTGCTTGTGTGTGTGTGTGGGGGGGGTCCCAGTGCTGTAGTGTGCTGTGCCCGTGCTGTGTACCTAGTATCAGCGTCCCTCCTGTAGTGACTGAGGAGAGCCCTGGCGCTATATGTGCTGCCGCTTTGAGGAGACGGAGTCCGTGCTGTGTCATTATGCCGGGGGAGCTGAGGAGACGGAGCCCGCTGTGACATTATGCTGGGGGGAGCTGTCACTCACCGGCCGACGGTGTCTCCACATAGCACCTGCAGCGCTATTTCATTGCCTGCCTAATAGAACCCTCCTGCACCAGACTGCATGGCTATGCAGACTTCAAGCCAGCAGAGAGACCTCTGCAGGAGCAGATAAGTACAATAACTGCACCACTACACCTGCACCAAGTTTGCCTGTGAGTGTGTACACCTACCCCCCCCCCCTGCAGCCTATAACCCTAACCATACACACAGACAGCGCAGCCTATAACCCTAACCATGCACACACACACACACCGCAGCCTATAACCCTGACCATACACTCACACACCACAGCCTATAACCCTAACCATACACACACACCCTGCAGCCTATAACCCTAATCATACACACACACCCTGTAGCCTATAGACCTAACCATACACACACCCTGCAGCCTATAACCCTAACCACACACACACCCCGCAGCCTATAACCCTAACCATACATGCACCCCCCAGCCTATAACCCTAACCATACACTCACACACCACAGCCTATAACCCTAACCATACACACACACACACACACCGCAGCCTATAACCCTAACCATACACACACACCCTGCAGCCTATAACCCTAACCATACACACACACCACAGCCTATAACCCTAACCACACACACACACACACACCGCAGCCTATAACCCTAATCATACACACACACCACAGCCTATAACCCTAACCATACACACACACCCCGCAGCCTATAACCCTAACCATACACATACACCCCGCAGCCTATAACCCTAACCATACACTCACGCACCACAGCCTATAACCCTAACCATACACACACACCACAGCCTATAACCCTAACCACACACACACACCGCAGCCTATAACCCTAACCACACACACACCTCAGCCTATAACCCTATCCATACACACACCGCAGCCTATAACACTAACCATACACACACACCGCAGCCTATAACACTAACCATACACACACACCGCAGCCTATAACACTAACCATACACACACACACCGCAGCCTATAACACTAACCACACACACACACACTGCAGCCTATAACCCTAACCATACACTCACGCACCACAGCCTATAACCCTAACCATACACACAGACCGCAGCCTATAACCCTAACCATACACACACACCCTGCAGCCTATAACACTAACCATACACACACCCCACAGCCTATAACCCTAACCATACAAGCACGCACCCCGCAACCTATAACCCTAACCATACACACACCGCAGCCTATAACCCTAACCATACACACACACTGCAGCCTATAACCCTAACCATACACACACACCGCAGCCTATAACCCTAACCATACACACACACCCCAGCCTATAACCCTAACCATACACACACACACACATCGCAGCCTATAACCCCGACCATACACACACACCGCAGCCTAAAACCCTAACCATACACACACCCCGCAGCCTATAACACTAACCATACACACACCCCGCAGCCTATAACCCTAACCATACAAGCACGCACCCCGCAACCTATAGCCCTAACCATACACACACACACACCGCAGTCTATTACACTAACCATACATGCACACCACGCATCCCACAACCCTAACCTTACACACACACACACACACACACACACACACCGCAGCCTATAACACTAACCATACACACACCCCGCAACCTGTATAGTGTAAGGTACATTATGGTGTGGGGTGTATAGTGTGAGTGGAATTACAGTGTGTATCATATAGTGTAAGTGACATTAAGATGTATTGCCTAAGGGACAGTACGTGGGAGGGCGCCTGCAAATATTTTGGCTGGGGGGAGCAAAATTTATAGTTACGCCACTGCCCAATCTGCTATAACAGGATGCACATACAGTAGATCTAAGTACAATTAACCAGACATTTTGGTTTAGAACATTTAAGGTATCTACTAACAAATATCTATTTTACATTGAAGTGTTTAGGAATGATTGTCATGTATTATTATATACTTACTGTCCTCTGATTGCACCGTATAACTAGAACTGACATGTGCTGTCACAACCAAGAGTTAAATTAGCTACATAACTTCACCCAACAACCAGTCATTGATTTTTCTAGCCCAACGAGATATAAAAGATTCAATGCCCTGCCTTTACAAGTGCCAGCTTCTCTCATGAATTATTTGAAGAACAAGCAACATTGTTAGACCAGTCAATGCCCTTGGCATTAACTACAATCTTTAATTACATATGCATTAATTAAAATGCAAGAGCTATATTCCTGACTGTTTTATAAAGGAATGCCATTAATCTTTTAGTGGTTATTGATATTTATGTTATTTAAGGGCCCAGAAATGTAGTAAAAATCAATTAACTTCTTTTTATAAAGACAAATGAGGATTTAAGAAAAAAACATATTGCTTTAAGCTTTTAGTATCCAATTATTAACATTACATTACACTGATGTCTAAACATAATGTACGTCCTTTACTTAATTACCAAGTGCAATCTGGCCAAAGTCAGGGTCAGAAGAGTCTTTGGATTGATTGAGCAGCACAATTTAAACTTTATGACTAAAGCTCTGCCAGTGCCTCTAGATTTAAGAGGACATGATGAGGTGGATGAGCTGGGGGGGAGGTGACATCTCCATTGAGAGCATTAATTGCTACTGTAAAGCTGGCCATACATTAGGCAGGGCCGGTGTTAAGTTTGTGAGCACCGTAGGCAAAATTTTAGCCTACCACCCCTCTTCCCCCAAAAATCTACTTTTCAGCTTCTCACACTTGACTTTTAACATATAAAAATAATACTACTTGCAGAAAACCTCTTACAAACAGATGCTGACACTATGAAAAACAGAAGCTGACAGGCATGCAGACTCTGCTGACACACGGACTCTTGACACACTGAGAGATGGACACTGACAGATGGACAGGCTGACACATGCACAGACTGACACATGAACGCTGACACATAGACAGACTGACACTGATACACAGATGCTGACACACAGACAGACTGATAAGCAGACGCTGATAAACGGACAGATTGGCACACTGACAGACTTATGCTGACACAGACTCCGAAATACGGACTCTGACACACTGAAAGACTCTGAAACATGGACATACAGACCCATGGACACTGACGCACACTAATTACAGGTTGACAAACTGACAGACTGAAGTTGACACATGGACACACAAATGCTGACACAGGTAGAAGCTGACAGACATTGATGCATGGACAGACTCTGACAGATAGATACTAACACAGGGACACACAGATGATGACATGCGGAAAGACTGACAAATAGAGGTTGACACACTGACACACTTACAGGCACTGACACACAAACACTAACATGCGGACACACAGACTTACACAACAGAGGGACACTGACACACGGATGTTGACACACAGACACTCGGATGATTACACACAGAGACACACTGAATACTGTGTGGTGGAAGAGCGGGGAAGTGCGGTGAGAGAGCCACTCCCACTATGTGGTGGGGGTTATGGACGATGCCAACGGGTGGGAGAGCAGGGAAAATCAGGGGAGACACTGCTGCCAACTATACAACCCCATAATGGTAATACACCCCCCACACCACACAATGGGCCTAATTCAGGTTTTATAGGACACATTTGTCCCCGTTTCTGATGGTGAGGGCGTGCAATTGCGCAAACCTCCTGCGTGAATGCCTTCTGGGGCGAACATAGGGCTGGTGCAGGGGTACCCGTTACCCTAGGAATGTAGGCTGGTCGATTCTGATTTTTCACCCGTGTGGCTGCATGTGAGGGGATGTGTAATACGGGGATTCGCACGGCAGGCGTGCGTTCACTAGACTGTGAACACACAAAGCTTAGCGAACATGTCTGAATCAGGCCCAATATTACAACACCCTCCACCTCTACAGATAATAGTAATACATCCCCTGGTAATATACATATAAACCCCAACCCCTCACATAATAAATTAAATACCCACTCCTCCATAAATACAATACTCACTAATGTCTTTTATTATGTGGGTAAACTGTAGGTGACCCTGGTTTGAGTTTGAGGCCTATATTCCCTCTGTTTGACATCTGTGGACTCCTCTGGAGTTATGATGTAAGATAAGATCTGAGACCCCTCATAAACCATGGTCCAGAAGAGGAGGTTAGAAATTGTCCCCTTCCTTCAGATCTCTTATCAGTGAAGCCTGTCTGCTATGCATCTCACTGGATAAGGAAGGAGGATCAATCACTTTGAAAACAGCAGACTGTAGAAGATACATTGCCAGGGACCTTCCACATTCCTTCAGCATGGAAAGAGTCAAATCCCAAGGGTGGGAGGGATGAGGGAGTTTGTAAGGTATAACTAAGCTACTTCTCTCTATGGTCAGTGTCACTACCTGGGGGTGTAGCAAACAGGCTGTAAGCGACCAGAGATTTCTTGTGGAGAACCCCCCACGTCAGGATTGGTACTTAAGTGTAAGATACGGTTCTGTCATTTTTCCCTTTTATTTTATTTCTGAAATTGCATTTAATCTTGTGTGTACTTTTTAAATCATTGTAATATCTTGTAACAATTTTCTAAAGCTCTGTATTATTTCTAGGAATAAATAATACATATTCTCAGTCCTGGTTCTGTGTTCTTAAGACTCATTAGCCTCAGAAGAGAACGCTCCAGCGTGTTACCATTTGTATATTGTATTGTGCAGTCAGGTGCGAGCCAAGCCACCCCTTGCGCAGTTTCAAGCGCTAAAATCAGGTTTTGGCTGGTGGCAGTGTACCTCAAGTAAAGGACCCGAGAGTCCAAAGTGAACCCCAGTCACGGCCGGAGCTGCTCAGATTGACGTATCGGAGCAGGCGACCGGTGGGTCCGTGACATTTGAATGTAAGCTCTCACGGGCAGGGCCCTCTCTCCTCATGGGCTTTTCTCAGAATATATAAACCACTGCCACCCTGATAATTGCTTCAGTGTCCTGTCCCCTGATGCAGCTATCTGTATTAACCATGTACTTGTCCTAAACGGTCTTGTAATGTAATTTGTTTTGTGTTTGCTCATAACTATGCTCTGTAAAGCGCTGCGGAATTTGTATGCGCTATATAAGAAACTGTTAATAAATAATAAATAATAATAATGCTTGCTTCTGTGGTTCTGTGGTGTGGTGTCAATCCAGGAGAATATACAAACTCCGCACAGTTAGAACCCTGGTGGGATTGAATCCATGACCCCAGTGCTATGAGGCAGCATTGATATCCATTACACTGTCCGTTCTGCCCCTACCTATTTTGCTACTTAGCCTATGCTATGGCCATAACATCAAATTATGGTTTTTCCTAAAAAAAAAAATGTAAGTCTTTATAATTCAGTGATCATTAAATGGTTAATAATTGCGAAGCTAGTAGTCATCATATTATATAATGATCCATTTCTTATCTTCTGTCTTAACCTTTCAAAGGGCTTTTAACATTATGTTAACGTCATTCAAATAATAACGGTACTCCAAAGGAAGATTATCATGCTTAGATTATACCTGCCAGTACTACATTTATTTACACAGAGTAACTGATATTGATCCTTGGTAGTTAACAAGTGAATGTCCTTCAGAGTTACTGTGTAATTTTAAATAAGTGTCCTGCCTGCCTGAAGATCTTGAGTGTGTAGTGATTGTCACATTGTCTGACATAAAGATAACTTTCGGTTGAACTGCTTGGTACTTGTAATGAATTGCACATTTCAGAGAGACAGATTGCTCTCGTTGAAGTAACAGCTGAGCAAATTTTATTTAATAATAATTTTGCTATAGTCTAAAGCGGCAAAAAAAAGAAAGAACATCCTTTTGTATGTGTGATATAAACAGTGCCATATGTGATAAGAACTTATTCTACGAATGAGCAAAACTTTCAAAATTGTTCCATGGAATATTCACCTTGTTCTGTATTAAGTAAACAATTTTAGTACCCAGCAGAATGAGATGACTGCCATTGTCCCTGCTTTATTCGTATACAGTACCATGCATTTTGAGGAAAATAAAATTAACCAGAAAATTGCAAAATCAAAGGCAGGTTTCTAAGTGGTAAATTTACTAAAGTGTGAGGTGGTTGCTATGGACAATATCTCTCGCTTCTAAAAACTCACACTTTAGTAATTTGACCTCTTAATTAGGTGACCAGAACAGTGCACCAACACCTGTGAATTGGGCTTTTCTGCCGCAAAACTTGAATCATGGTATATTTAGCCACAATTTTGCTCAGCTACTTGGGCAAGTCCTGGAGTGTGAGGGGCACTGGATGACTCACCAGCAGTCGGGGTTCCAACAATCGTTTCTCCAACATCGGAATCCCGACTCTTAGGAGTCTGAGAGTTGGAATCCCAAATTACAAGGGCTGTTTTCCCTCGTGGAGGTCCAGGACCCCCTGAGCTCGCCACCGAGCCGGCAAGGGGTTCAATGCAACAACCATCAGAATCCTGACTGTTGGTAAGTTATACCATACCCGAGTGTGAGGGACTGTTTGCAATAGGGATAGGCACTATTCACCTCCTACAGAGTAGAGCCATAAGTAAACACCTAAGATCCTAACTAGCTCTGATATTAATCAATAATAATCACATTACATTTCTAGGCCTAATCCCCCTCAACTAGCCTTATCATTAAATTGCAAGCCTACTAATTTAATAGCAACCTCACATTATTATTATTATTATTATTATCTGAACTTAAATATAGAGATATGTAATTCACCACTTGGTTATTTGCCTCTGACACCAGTATGGGCCATATTCCGCTTCCAAGCAATTTTGTGTGCTTACTAATACTTTGATATTGCTTCTTTTATATTATTTGTCTTTGTGCGATATGAATACTTTTTATACTTTGAACATTTCTTCTGTCATATACTGTATGGCAAACTTGCTTTTAAAGAAAAAAAAAGACACCAATGTAATTGAATAAATCCCAACTTATGTTGCATTATATGTATAACAATTTACCCATAAGGCACATCATGGTGACAATGCATACCAACATTGTTTTCCCAGGAATGGGTTTATTATTTTAATGTACACAGATATTTTCAGCCTTTAAGACTTTTTCTTCCATTCTATATCCAGGAAGGGTGGAGGGGTAATATTACTTGACTTTTTATGTATACGTAAAGCAAATCTTTTTACTGGTAGGGTTATTTGTATAATTACATTATATATATTTTTTTTTACTATGAATGAAATAGTCGTTTTATGATTACTATTTTTTATACAACATCAGTGGTCCTTTTTTAGATTGCAAACTTGCGCAAGTGTTTACAGTAAGTCTACAAAAATATTAGAGGGATCAAAGACAGACTGCACAGCTGGAATTTGCTTAGTGATCAGGGTGAGTGGATTAAAGTTATCTCTCATCCCTGGAATAATTCTGTATACACAGGACGGGGGTTATCTCTCAATCACCAGTATTACAAACCCAAGATTTTAGGTGGCTTTTCTAGATTTTTATTGTTGGATTTAAAGCATAATGCTTTAAAGGCAAAACAAGCCATGATCATTAACCCCTAAAGGTGCCATACACATAGTGAGATATTGGCTACGAACTATTTTGACAATGCAATTTCCCTTGAACTGCCTGGAGCCCTGAACTACCGATTTGGGCTTTATTTTACTTGCAAGTATGACTATATTTACTTGTGATTTTGACTATATGCAAAATTGGCTATGGCCAAATATATAGTATACAATATAGTCAAAACTGCCTAGCCTGCACAATCTATTTTTACATTGGATACCGACCTCTCAGGGCCATGCATCAGTATCAAAAAAAGGGAAAACACTTAGCTAACTTTTCTTACGATTTTGACTATTTAGTCAACTCATCAACCAAATATTTTACTCACAGCCCATCCCTCATCCCTGACATACCATCTATCAATACCCATTCCAATTCTCCAAACACTGGAGATCAACCTTCACCGTCTATTAAATTGACCAAGCTTTTGCCGGGTCCTTGCTGCTACTGCAGAGCCTATAGGTGACTGTTACCAAACTACATACACCCTTCCATCCTATTTAACGTGGTACATACCTAGTTTTTTACAGTTTTGGTTTTGTGCACTTTTAAACAGTGTTCACCATTTAACTTTTAATCTTAAATTATTTATATTTTTGTTTGGCTTTTGGGCACTTTCTCTTTTTTTATCCCCAGTGGCAATATTTAGAGACTCCGCAAATGGATGATTCCTCATTATTTCTAAAAAGCAAGGTGGAAACAGTGAGTGCGGCTGTCGAAACGGTGAGGATCACGGCTATATGCAGATGACAAGGATTCCCTCGGAACATAGATTACGGCGAGCGGCCAGCAAGGGGATTAAACAGCGAGGATGGCTTGCTTTCTGTGATCCTCACCGAAAACAAGCCATTCTCGCCATAAAAAAACCTCACCAGACGCATTGAATACACACTAGTGTGTACGGACCTTTAGATTTGGGTTAGTTAGGGAGTAAATACTGGCTGCTTTATTTTTATATTGCAATTTAGATTTCAGTTTAAACTTACCCCAAACAAATCTAACTCTCTCTGCACATGTTACATTTGCCCCACCTGCAGTGCACATGGTTTTGCCCATTACAAAAAGATTTTGCTTTTGAGATCCTTACTGAATAACCCCATAAACGCAGTTCAGACAAAACTTACATAAATTCTGTCTGTATCTGAGGTAGCACCTACCCTCAGATACAGTATCAAACTCTTACCAGCAGGGCCCTCTTACCTCTCTACCAATTAATGCCCTCTCTCATTTTAATACTGTGATTGTTCCTGATTTTAAAGTGCAACAGAATATGCTGGTGCTATATAAATAAATGCTAATAGTAGATAGCTAGATAGATAAATCTATGTATTCAGATACAGATGTATATGTTAATAAGATGATACACTTTCATGTAACAGCAATTCATCTGTAAGTGCCAAGATGTGTTGAATCACAGATATGCAAATACATAATGAAGCAGCTGGATTATTATTTTCAACAAGTCAGAGCTGTTTGGTAAGTGAGATTTTCTAACACAGTGGAAGCTAAATATAATATGTGATAGATCGCACTTTCAGTGTAGTTTAATAAAATGTTTAATAAAATTTGTTTTGTACAAAACTCTGGATTTATGGCACTTGACAGTTTACAATGTGGATATTTATGTATTTTATATTTAATTTCAACCTTTTTTTCAGTGTTCCATACCTCCATATGGTGTTTACAGTTATGCTGAATCCAGAATGTCATTCAGCTATTTCACCAAGTACAACAGTGGGCAAAACCCAGACAAAACACATCACTCTAAGCTAGAGATGTGCAGGTTTGGGTTTACTCAGATCTCAAAGCAAAATCTTATTGGCTATTGGCGGTCACATGCCTTAGATAAATTCGAACTTACGCTAATTTGGCGGTAAGAACCAAGTAAATCCGTACCCGCACATCTCTACTCTAAGAATGATGGTAGCATGTCTCAAACAACAGAAATAACAAAATACCTAGATAACAGGCACTTGTGGCTTGATCAGTCAAAACAGGAAATACAGTATTAAATATACTGTACTGTACCTTTATTAAATATCTTTCAAAACCAGGAACGTATTATAGGCATATATATATATATATATATATATATATATATATATATATATATATATATATATGGGTGAGTTACTGTATTTTGTTTCTGTGCAGGGAAAAAGACTGACTGCTTTTACACTACAATATACTGTATATCTAACTTCGAAATAAAACCTCACCCAAATCTAACTCTCTCTGCACAAGTTACATCTGCCCCACCTGCAGTGCACATGGTTTTTCCATTTGAGAAGGACTTTGCCTTTGCGAGTCAACCAGAAGAAGGGCCTGTGTGCAGGCATGACAATGGGCCTGCACGGAGACTACATATGTGCTCCCTCCTCTGATAAAACGCTTCTCCCAGTATAATGTAGGCACATATACCCACCACACTATTGCATTATTTTAGGAGGAAAATAGACAATTTTAACTCGTATGATTATTTGTGAACACTTGGCCATTTGGACCTTCCAGTGCCATAGAAACAAGTCATGACCAAATCCAAGAAGCTTGACCACTCCGCCACTGAAAAGAAAATCCTGTGCGCTCCAGCCTAGCTGACTAGTCAGGCACAGGTCGGCCATGTTTCAGGTCACGACGGCTGCGTAACTTCACACATTGTGTCAACATTATGAATACCAACAATGTATTTGTTGACCTTTTTACTAAAACATTTTAATCTTAAGTCTAAAATGGTGTAGGCAAAATCCTACTTTCTTCTTTATATCAGATCTCTTCTTCTGCTGTATTAGTTATCAAACAAGTATGCATCATTTCCTCTCTTATTCCTTTTGCCAGGCTGTGTTTTATTGGCTGCTATTTTCTGAATATCATTATATATTTGGATGGTGATGATTATATATAATTCTCACTTCCTCCTCTGGGAGATTTATTGAATTGGTAACAATGACAATCTCAGATCACCAGGCTAGATTGAGCAATGCTGTCAGGAGAATGCAATCCTTTACAATGAGAGGATTTATGGCACTTACGCAGTGTAGGCGTTAGTATGGCTGCTGTGACAGCATGTCTCAATGAATGCTGAAGCTACTTCTGAAAGGTAGGAAAAGCACTAATTGGAGTGGCAGATTTTTTAAAGCAACTATTGTATGATTCCAGCTGTAATATTGCAAATGTTGTCATCTCATTATGTGACATTTCCTACACAGCGGTTCAGTCTCAGTGGAAAAGTTTATTCTCCCCGAGAGTGGGAGGAAGATCTAATGAGAACTGCCCTTAGCCTTTGTCATTTGTCTCTCTGTTGCAGCATGACATTAACTTGAGACAGTGAATGCTGGCAGCAACTCCTTGTAAGTGTTAAAATGAACTGCCTGTTCCAAGAAGTTTGCATAAATGCTTGGAAGCAGTACAGATCTTAGGCAGGGCTGGGGATGTATGAGAGTGCTACTGATTCTGAGAGGAGCTCAGAAGAACAAGTCTGAAGTTACAGATGGAGTCGCCGTCATCTAGTATGACATTTGTCCCGCTAAACTTGCCAGGCGTGCCTAGTCGCACAGCATGGAGTTACCGGTTAAGTGCAATACCAACGATCATCCACCAGACGTCCCTTTTTAAAATCACCACTGTGAATGCATCAGATGTCTAATGCAAAGCTATAATAAAAGGAACCGCATTGTGTGGAACGCAAGAACTACTTTACTGTACAATACTGTGCTGTTCAATATGTTAAATAGCCGTTTTTCTCAGAATATACTCAGAATATACTACTGCATAGGCGTGCGTCTCATTACGCTATTTATAAAAGGCTATGGGTATGAGTGAGTATGCAGTACATTTGCCAAGGATAGGATGCGGGTGTATCCCATTTTCGACAAACAGCGCGCCCAGACTGGTCACTGTGACGTGAAGGCACCTAAGATAACTGTGGCTTCATCCATAGCTTCTTATTCGGCCAGCTTCTTATTCACTTGTTATTCGAGCTCCAGCTTCTTATTGACTAAGCTGGCCGAATTAAAAGCTGGCTTTCGCCTCGTCTCAGGAGACCTGATGTAATAGTACACCATAGAATCAGGTTTAAATGTTTCAATTTAGTTTAAAATTAAAGGTGAGGAATAAGTAAATGTTTAAATGTCAGATACAACTCCACTACTTAACTAATGGAGCTGTGGGTATAAAATGCTTGATCGCTCTTATCATTTCTTAAAGTTTTATTCATATATAATTAAACTAAATTTGATATCATTAGTTTGAACTTAAATCTCTTTATTGGTAGTAAGAGCACATCCAGTGGAGAGCCATTAACAGTAATACCAATACTGAAAAGCATTCATTGTTGAAATAAGGAGAAATCCCTCTACAGATCAATTAAGGATGATATATTTCTTCTATATAAAAGTAAAAAATTGGATATCCTTGATTGAAGCTTCCTCCATTTTACATTTTCTTAATTAATTAATTATATAGGGAGTACAAAGACTAAAAAAGTCTCCCTTGTATATATTTAGGAAATAATCCATTCGAAAATAATCTATAGGAATATACTTTCAAAAGAACATTAAAAATGAACATCTAAGAGTCCATCTGTTCCTCATTTGTATAGACAACCTGTAAAAAAGTAATTGTATGTATTATGTCTTTCCTTTTCTGATATGCTTTCTGATATAAATCATGTTCCTGCATACCCACAAGAGCATGATTTATATCTCTTCCGATTTGTGTATATAACAGCGAATACACTGAAGAGACCCCTGTTCTGAGCAGTTTGCTTTGCAATTTTAAGTGACACTCGGCAGAATTCCGGGCTTACTGAAGTCCTGTTTTGAACAGTCTGCTTTGCTATTTTAAGTGACACTCAGCAGAATTTCGGGCTTACTGAAGTCCAACACCTCTGCAGGACAGAGGTTTCATTAAGACTAACGTGGTCAGCGTTTTTTAATCATTGTTTTCTTCCTATGGTACAATTCGGATTGGATCCATATCACCCTTGATGAAGTCCTAACGGACGAAACGCGTAGGGTTTTATACCAAAGAAAATTGGGTTATACACCAAAGAAAATCACTCTTTAATGTTGGATCACCTATTGGATCATTTGATATTCATCTGAACTCATTGTATTTGGATGTTGGATCACTCATTGAATCATGTACCAAGTCTTTATTGAATTTTGTCTGTGTAATGAATTGGAATAAATACAGTTTTTTATACGTTGGAATTATCATTGAAATATATAAGTGGTGAAATATCTAGAGCGCACTTCTATTCTTTCCTTTTTATCCATCTTTTCCATTCCGTACCTTCATTAACAGCAGGGTACAATAGAAGTGCTGCCCATATATCAGCGCAGAAAAAGGACCACACCCCCCACTTTTGAGATATATATATATATATATGTGTGTGTGTGTATGGGATGCATACAGACCACCAGTCATCAGGATGCCGGCAGTCAGAATACGGCATCTCCTCCACTAACAGTCCCCCCCCCCCACACACACACAGTCTAACACTAACCCCCCCCCTGTTATTGCCTACAACTAAGTCCCTCCCCACAGCCTAACCCTAGGTCCCCCTAGTGTCTTTGCCCCCCCTCCCCATTCGCTGACCTCACGTTTGCAGTCCTCTGCATACTTACCTGATACTGATGATGGTGAGCAAACAGTTTGCTGCTTAAACCATCCCTCAGTTCTTACTTACATTAGTTCACCGCTATAAACTTTTATCAGGCAGTGTTTTCACCCTAATATTTGTATAACTGTCGTAGTGCACCCACTGTGTGTTTTCAACCATATGCTACCTAATGTATTTATTCTTGAAGAGGGAATTTGATGGAGATTTTTGGCAATAAAGTGTTTACAATGGGCCCATCATTAGTACAACTCCCTGGGCAGGATATTCTTAATTTGGCAATGCGCGTTAAGGCTTTCCTTAGTGATTTTCCAGATCTGTTACAGCTCAGTGAGTATTCTCTCTGGATTGCTGTCTCAGACCAGACTTCTCTAATGTATTTGCCCAAGTAAGTGAATTTATTAATTTATCTAAAAACAACAGCATATTTTTGGAAGCTTTGTCTATGTTGCTGTAGATAACGAAAAGGAATTTGGAAAATGTAATAAGCTTTAGATATTGTGATTATGTTTCTTTAACCTCCTTGAAATTCTTCTTAAATGTTAGCAAGTTTTCACCCATGGAGAATATTATATTATGTAATAGCTACCTTCACATCTGCTGTGAGAAGTGATGATGCCGCTGGCAAAAATGTTTCTGTTATTCATGGAAGTACAAGAGGGAATCCCTTGTCGCATAGTTATTAAATATTTTCAGAAGGAAATATAAACTATACATTTTTTAGTGGTTAGGAATTCAATAAGGCTTTTAATTCTGCAAACATAAAACGGCAAGATAAGGAATGGAGGTTTTGTTGAATAATTAAAGAAAAATTAAAGCTGCAATCAAACAGACTTTTTAGACAGCACATTTCGTTTTATAGCATGGAGTCACCAGCCATTTTCCTGACATCCTCCTAAAACTCCATGTGTCCATTGCAAAATCACTCGTTGGCCTGATTCACGTCCTATCGTAGCTACAGTACAACTACAGTATATCGGGATGTTAAGTAGTTTGTGCCGGACCCATACTGCGCAAGTGCGTTATGGGTCTGTGATGAATGTCCCTGCACAACGTTTCGGGGGAGTCACGAGGCCAGGTTCTGTGTTGGAAGACAGTTATACATAACATAATCTGTTAGCTTCCAGATATTAACTAATACAGACAGTGTTAATAGTAATCAACTAGTTATAAGAACTAGAAAAGTGGCAACAAGTAGAATTATATATAGAAAATCTTGTTTGAACGAACCATACTGCATACAGATGAAAACTGCCTGATTTTAAAATTGTATTAAATTGTTAATTTAACCATTTGGCCGGAATTTCCATTGTTTGGTTACCTTCTAGTGGTGGAATTTCTTGATAGGGGCGCACTCTGTTTCCTTTTCCATATATATATTTCCATATATATATATATATATATATATATATATATATATATATATATACAGATAGCGTGATGACCCGGCACTGTATGAAAAGTCTGGATACTTAGTCCGGTGCCCCCACATCCAAACAGGAATATATATATATATATATATATATATATATGCAAACAGGGGTTGACCCTGGTTGCGCCTCCAATAATAGTGAGCTGCTACCTCTAAAGAATTTCCCCTGTTAGTGGGAGATAGAACAAAGACAGGAAATGGTGCGCAGAGGGTGCTAATCAGATACCACCACCTTCATAAAGGTATCTTTGTGGTGCAATCGACCTTCACCAAGTTCATCCAATAGTGAATGTCAGGATAACACATACGTTTTAACTCACTTAAAGAAAGTACAGTAGGTGAAAAACATTTAACGGTTTCATTGAATGAGCGTACCAAAAACTCACAATTTTCAATCAGATATGAAGCACATCTGGGTTTCTTTAACTTGAGAAACTTCTTTTCACACAATCCATAATGATGATAAAATCTTTTTAATAAACTCTTATTTAAAAAACAAAACAAATAAAAATTGGAGCAACCTCAAATGTTACAATGGAAGTGAATGATGTAAACAAAGGTCTCAAAGAACAAAGGAAAACTTTCCGGAATAGTCCCCAAAGTCAGAGAGTCCACTGAAATAGTACCTTTAAAAGAGTGTCCAATTAAACAAAGGGTAGTTCATAAAATTGCCAATCCAGATAGCCAGCCAGCCATCCCGGTGGCTTGAGGCCCGGCGCGAGTTTTCAAACAGCCGCGGACCCGCTCTGAAGACAGCCGGGCAGCCCCTCGCTTCTGCTCGGCTGTCACACTGTTTCACTGCAGCTGCTGCGGCATCTCAGTGTGTGGCATATGTATAATGGGCATCACGGTGTGTGGCATATGTATAATGGGCATCACAGGGTGTGGCATATCTGTAATGGGCATCTCAGTGTGTGACATATCTGTAATGGGCATCTCAGTGTGTGGAATATCTGTAATGGGCATCACAGTGTATGGCATAACTGTAATGGGCATCACAGTATGTGGCATATGTATAATGGGCATCACAGTGTGTGGCAAATGTATAATGAGCATCACGGTGTGCGGCATAAGTATAATGGGCATCATAAACCACTTGGCCCATCTAGTCTGCCCCTTTTTTTAAACATGTTACCTCAAACCATATTTGATCCTTATTTTTATGTAAGGTTATCAATATGCTTATCCCAAGCATGTTTAAATTGTACTACTGTATTTGTGTCTACCACCTCTGTTGGGAGGCTATTCCACTTATCTACTACTCTTTCTGTGAACAAATTCTTCCTCACATTTCCCCTGAATCTTCCTCCCTCTAGTTTCAGTGCATGTCCTCATGTTCTGTTACTCCTCTTCCTGTGAAGAATGTCTCCCACCTGTACCTTGTTAAAGCCCTTGATATATTTGAAAGTTTCTATCATGTCCCCCCTTTCCCTTCTCTGCTCTAAAGTATACATATTAAGATCTTTCTAGTCTTTCCTGGTACGTTTTGTGATATAGGCCATGTACCATTTTAGTTGCTCTTCTTTGTACAGTCTCTAATGTATTTATATCCTTCTGGAGATATGGCCTCCAGAACTGAACACAATACTCTAGGTGAGGTCGTACCAATGACCTATACAGTGGCATTATTACTTCTTTCTTTCTACTGCTGATACCTCTCCCTATGCAACCAAGCATCTGACTTGCCTTCTTCATTGCTTTGTTACATTGCCTACCTGCTTTTAAGTCCCCTGAAATAGTGACACCTAGATCCCTCTCTTCCTCTGTAGTTTCCATTATAGTGCCATTTATACTATATTGAGTCTTTGGATTTCTGAGACCCAAGTGCATGATTTAGCATTTTTTGGCATTAAACTGTAGTTGCCATTCTCTTGACCATTTCTCTAATCTACCTAGATCCTCAATCATTTGTTTTACCCCTCCTGGTGTGTCTACCCTGTTGCATACCTTTGTGTCATCTGCAAAAAGGCACATTTTACCCTCAATTCCATTTGCAATATCACCAATAAAGATATTACAAAGCACCGGTCCAAGTACAGATCCCTGGGGTACTCCACTTGTAAGCTTTCCCTCCTTTGACTGTACTCCGTTTACTACAACTCTCTGTTTTCTGTCCTGCAACCACGCTCTTATCCATTCAACTATCTTAGAATCCAATCCCAAGCTTTCAAGTTTATTTAACAGTCTGCGATGTGGGACAGTGTCAAAAGCTTTACTAAAGTCTAGATAAGCTACATCTACAGCCCCACCTTGATCTATTACTTTAGTCACCCAGTCAAAAAAGTCAATAAGATTTGTTTGACATGATCTTCCCCCAGTAAACCCATGCTGTTTTGGATCCTGTAAATTGCTGGTTTTGAGATATTCTACAACTCTTTGTTTTAAGAGTGTTTCCATCAATTTCCCTACTACTGATGTAAGGCTCACTGGTCGATAGTTGCTTACCTCTTCCTTGCTTCCACTTTTGTGCAGTGGGACTACATTCGCTGTTTTCCAGTCCTCTGGGATTACTCCAGTAGCTAGTGACTGGTTGAATAATTCTGTTATTGGTTTTACCAGCTCCCCTTTAAGCTCTTTTAGTATACTTGGATGTATCCCATCTGGCCCCATTGATTTATCCACTTTCAGTTTTGAGAGTTCTGTGAGGACCTTCTCCTCTGTAAATGTACTTGTCTCTCCCTCAGTTTTCTGACTATACTTGCAATTTAACTGTGGCCCCTTCCCCTCTCTTTCAGCAGTGAATACTGAGCAGAAATAATTATTAATATTATCTGCTATTACATTGTCCCCCTCAAGAAAACTTACACTCTCTGTCTTCAGTCTAATTATTCCACTTTTTGTTTTTCTCCTTTCACTTATATACCTAAAAAAAGTTTTCCCCCCTTTACCCACTGACTGGGCCATTTTCTCTTCAGCCTGTGCTTTTGCACATCTGATTACCTTCTTAGCCTCCTTCTGTCTAACAAGATACACCTCTTTGTCCTCATTCTTCTGCGTCTGCTTAAATTTCTTAAAGGCCAACTTTTTTGCTTTCACAATACTTGCTACTTCTTTTGCAAACCACAATGGCTTTCTTTTTCTTGTGTTTTTCCTAACTCTTTTGACACAAAGTTCTGTTGCTTTTAGAATTGCACTTTTTATTTTTTTTCCCACTTATCCTGCACTCCTTCCAAGTTCTTCCACTCTGCCAAAGAATCCCTTACAGAGTTTCCCATCTCTACAAAATCAGCCTTCCTAAAATCTAACACCTTTGTTTTTGTGTGCGATGAGTCAGTCTCTGTCTTTATTTTGAACCATACTGCTTGATGGTCACTGGATCCCAGATTTTTACCCACATTTATGTCAGATATTCTGTCACCATTTGTAAGTATTAAGTCTAATATTGCGTCCTTACGAGTGGGCTCCCTCACCAATGGCTGGAGGGATGCTCCTTGCAAGGAATTCAGCATGTCCCTACTTCTGGTGGAACTTGCAACAGGCAGCTCCCAGTTTACATCAGGTAGAATTAAGTCTCCCATGATTATCACCTCTCCTTTTAATGCCATTTCATTGATGTCCTGCAATAGGCTCTTGTCTAGTTCCTCTTCCTGACCTGAAAATGTGTTATATAATTGTTTAACTCAAGATTATTTAATGTAAATTTCAATGTGAATATGTAAAACTTGTTACTATTGTATTATGACGAAATAATACCTTCGACCTCTCATTCTTATAGGGGTGCAACATCAGTTGTGTACAAATGCCTGCAGAAAGGATCCCAGAAGCCTTACGCGGTCAAAATGTTAAAGAAAACTGTAAGTTGACTCTCATATGATCTATAGCACCTAAATGTTGATGTCTGAGCTTTTTTTCTAAACATATTATTTATATCAGTGGTTGCCAAACTCAGTCCTCAAGGCACTCCCAGGTGTAGTGCTGGTGTGAATGGGTCCTGGTAACAATGCCTCAGCCTTACAACCCTGCTAGCTACCAGGCTTGCTCCCAGGATCTTCCCGGGACATGTTGCGGTGTGAACGAATAACCAGGTCAAGCGACCCGGGTCCTGTTTAAAGTATGGAGGAGACAGCGATGCCTCCTCCCCACCTCTCGTTGATGGGCCTTTGCTCTGACCCAACCCCGCAATAAGCCGGGTCACACGGGGACTTTGTAGACCGCAAATGCCGGGGTCACTACTGGAATGGACCTGTGTCCTAATCCCAGGAGCGTGTGAATGGGGTATAATAGTCCAGGTTTTAAAAGTGTTCATGGTTGAGCACATTGGGTTTAAATTATATTGCTTGATGTACCAATGAAGTCACCTGTGGTCAAGCATGGATATCCTTAAAACCTAGACTGTTAGGGTGCCTTGCGGACCAAGTTTGGGAACCTTTGCTTTCTAGAATTCTGTAATGCTAAATATCCAAAGGTTCTGCAAAGGTTCTGCCTCCTATTTATTAGAATAGTTTCTCCCCAGCAGTGGCGTAACTATCAAAACCGCGCCCCCACCCCTCGAAAGTTTCAGCAGCCCCCCCGTAAGGATACTGAACACGCAGGGTCTGCGGAGCTATTGTTAAGCCACTGCTCCCCAGCCACAACGTGTTACATAGATCATCCTATAAAATAAATGCTAAAGCATGTGGGGTGAATTCAAGTGTTTTGCATGTCTCCGTTGGCACCTGAAGAAGCAATTCAAGTGTGCTCCATTCGGCACACACTGCCACTGATTTTTACATTACTGTTATGTTGTTACATAATTTTAACTGTAATATAACTAGTCATCTATAATACAAACCTAAAAGTCATCTACAGGAAATACTTTACAAGAGCTTGTATGTTGAAATCTACAAATTAGGTTTTTAGAATTACAAATGTGTTCACATACTGTTCATTATTTGCAGAATGTAGCGATTTCATTGAGATAACAGCAGGCACAATATGGCTTATATCCAATCATATTAATGTTGGCATTGAACACAAGGGTTTGACTGCTAGCTGAAGAGGAAGGATCTCTCATGCGTGTGTTTACTCATTAACCACATTCATTGCATATGGGGCTGATTCAGAGGTGGATGCTTATGGCACATCTTGGTACATAGCTACTGTGCTAAAATAAGCAAAAGCCACAGGAGGCATCTAAAGTAAAAAAAAAAAAAAAAAACACCCATCACAGGCTTCTGTGATCCATTGGCTGCATCAAAAAAGCAGCATCAGATCAACTGCATGAACATCGGACACCTGAACATCCCTCATGTTATTCAGGATGTGCGGCAAAAATGCGGAGCCAGTGAACCTGTGTCCAAGGATGCAATCACTGGCTTACGCACGGCGAGGAAATGAGCCTAACACAAACATATATTGTGGAACACCATTCCGTGTGCGTGAAGTCTCTTTACACTCTACTATAGTGCAAGAACTACATTACTGTACAGTACTGTATGTTAAATAGACATTTTTCTCAGAAAATGCTATTGCATAGGTTATGCATATACAGTATATGGGCACCTCTTTACGTGCATCACATTTTGCTATTTAAAACACATGGGGGCTATGGGGATAGAGCAAGCATACAGTCACCGTACTGTCCATAGCAGGCCGGACTGGAGCACCGAGTGAGTTAACAAAATGGCTACTGAGAGTGACCCAGGATGTCGAAGTTGAACTACATTTAGACTGCGTTAGAATATTATGGCCGCCATTTGCGTTTGCATATTTATAGTGAATATAGGTTTAAAGATTTCGCACTGGATTTTTGCCAAGTAGTATATTTTACGTGATAAGATTTAATTGGCAACGTTTTCTCCAATACCCAAAAATGATGGCTATTAGTTGCTTAATTAAGTATATTGGGTTGGACTTGCTCCCCTAAGTCAGTGAAAACATGAAGAGTACAGAGAAAAAGAAGACGTGTTGGGGGCACTAAATAGATGAGAGTGGATGTATAGAAATTAAAACCTAACTTTTAATTGATTAATTAGAAAAAGGTCATATATTACCCCTACAGTAATTAACTGAACTGGGTGTAGGAACTAGAAAAGGAATACTGATGTAGTTTTTCCACAAATACATTTACCACAAGACAAGACTGACATACATTTAACACACAATGATAGTATTACACTGAACCCTTTCAATGAAAGCAATTATCATTAATTATTAGGAGGAAAATCTCTTCTAATGAGCTGCTTAGCTCTATCCTATTGTTGTGTACACATTATTTTGGCAATATACTTTGGGCACAGTATGTTTGGTGAGGCAGTCGGTTATACCCTAAGAGGATATCGGTCCTTAGGAGTGATTTTCACTGACCGATTGCTTCAACGAGTTAAATTACCATAAGGAAATTGAACCTTGTTAACAACTTAATTCACATTCTATGCTACAAATGAGAGGTTGTAATATTTATCACAGGGCACATAGGGCCTTATTCAAGTTCACTCTTTCTGACAAAATCCTTCTTAGATGGACAAAACCATGGGGTTTATTCTAGTTCATTCTTTCTGACAAAATCCTTCTTAGATGGACAAAACCATGTGCACTGCAGGGGGGCAGATGTAACATGTGCAGATAGAATTAGATTTGGGTGAGTTATTTTGTTTCTGTGCAGGGAAAATACTGACTGCTTTATTTTACACTGCAATATAGATCTCACTTTGAAGAAAAACCCCACCCAAATCTAATTCTCTCTGCACAAGTTAGATCTGCCCTACCCGCAGTGCACATGGTTTTGTCCATCTAAAGGTGCGTACACACAGGGGCGATTTTGTCCAAAATCGCGGGAAATATGGTCGTTGAGCGACCATATTGCCCGCAATGGGAGTGTGCACCGGCTATATATCACCAGGTGCGCGCTCCCGTTTTTGCCCCTGTGGTGATCGCTGGTCGCAGGAACATGCTCCTGCGACCAGCTGATTACCACTGCCGGGCTCCCCCCGGCAGTTTCTTTTTCATCAGCGACCAGCTCTGGTCGCTGATGAACAGGAGAAGCGAGCCATATATTGCTCAGCCATATATTGCTCAGCCATATATGGCTGAGCAATATATCTCCCCCGTGTGTACACAGCATTAGAAGGATTTTGTCAGAAAGAATGAACTAGAATAACCCTCACGTAAACTGCAGGTGGGGCAGATGTTACTTGTGCAGAGAGAATTAGATTTGGGTGGGGTTTTACTTCAAAGTGAGATCTATATTTTGTCGATCTAAGAAGGATTTTGTCAGAAAGAGTGAACTAGAATAAGGCCCATAGTATCGGTTGTGACAGATAAGAATAATTTTAAACAGTATGAAAGGTGGGAAACAGGGGGATGGATATCAGTGGGAAGCTTTACTAAGAGTTGGAGAAGGGGAATCCCAGCGCATAGCAATGGCAGCTGTTGCACCCACTATAATTACTACTTTAGATGCAGTTTGAGGTTTTACAATCCAAAAGTCGATCTACAAAATGCATCCAATGTGCATCCGATGTGGGTCTGTTTGCAAACTGCACTTTAGTACATTTCTTACTTAGTCTCTTTTATTAATAGTAAAACACATTTTACGAGCTTTTTGATGTGGTTACTCTTCCCTAGTAAAAATGGACATAGTGTATTGGAAAATAAAATGTGATTTGTGTAGTTTTGCTGTTAGCGTGTAGTTAGGTTTTATGAGCAATGTGAGCTACAGTGTCTAAGGTCACAATTAAAAAAAAAAAAGAGAACACTTTTTACGTTTCACCTGCCAATAGAAATTGCTATATATTTGTAAACCAGAGAAATTCCATGGAAACAGTTTGGCAGTTTTTAGATTGTCTTTGTCTTTGTAGTTATTAAAATTTTGAGATCTTCACTGATTCTGTTTGGATGGAAGAAAATAAAATGACGTTTAAATTAAATGGAAAGCAGCTGCAAGTGTCTTACTGATATACAAGGAGAACATTGTAGCTTAGGAAAATTTTTATTTTTGTCCTCAAATTATTCTTGATTGCTCTGGTTTGTGAGATCTCCAACACAATTGTAATTCTAGTCTCACAGCAAGATTGAAGCAGCTCATACAATGTACCGTGCCCTCCTCGGGTACACTAATCAGTAACAGAAAGAGCTTCATGCACCATCTATCTGATCTATTTTCTTATTTGGGAACTGTAAATTGTAGCTAGTGTAATGAATGTTGTACAGTATACACAATAGCTTGGTGTATTTAACACTAGGAAGCCCATATTTCAAAATTGGTTAGAAAATTAAATTTCTATTTAATGACATTTGATTATCTGCATAATACCTGTTTGTTTTTACATTGTACTTACCTACAGTATATTATGTTCTTCAGCAAATTATGTTACCAAAAGCAAATTTCTATACAGTACTGTATGTGCTTTTTTTTATTGTATCATGGAGTGTCAGGGCGTTATTATTGTGTCAGTTATCTAAAATAGTTGTTAGTATTGTTATGAAAATATTATTTTGAAGCTGATTTATGTTGCTAAGTTTTTTCATCTTATTTTATCATCTTCATCATTACCATTCTATGATCTCTATGATCTCATTCAGACAGAACCTGTGACCAGAGCACACTCACTGAAGGTGAGAACCGCCTTTGGATTAACCCCAGAATCTGTACTGAATTTACTGTTATATCCCAATATCTGAGTTTTTATAGCTGGATCCACCAGGGATCGAACCCGGGTCCATCTTGAATTACACATCGGGCTTCCCCAGACCGATTGGAGTAGTCGTCTCCTTTTTAACCTTATACTGGCACTGCCATTAAAGAGAGACCTTATCCACTAACGTAACATCAGACTGCAAATATATTAGCATCATATCCAGGAGAAAGGTCATCCGCCACCCGGCCGGTTGGTTTATCCACAGAAA
Source organism: Crinia signifera (assembly GCF_055691185.1). Lineage (NCBI taxonomy): Eukaryota > Metazoa > Chordata > Amphibia > Anura > Myobatrachidae > Crinia > Crinia signifera. Next base: position 400,651,755 of record NC_139217.1, on the reverse strand, counting down.
ACACACTAATAGGTGTTATACTGTTCCAAGGACTCACTTACCACCTGATAGGAATTAATTCCTCTTGAGAAAGACTGCCTTATTAAATCCTTACAATCCGTGAACCCCTGAGGAAGTCCCTTCTGCTGTTATCAAGTGTTTGAATTGTATCAATGAAAGCCATAAAGATCTGGATGAATTGTTGCCACTGTGTGGATTAAGAGACTATTTTAATACATTTTTTAAATGATTTGGACTCTTATTCTATATACTAGAGTGAATTGTATTAAGGCTGGACTGATCCAATTGTGAAGATCATGACTAGGGGCGCAAACTCACGACTGTGCTCCATATCCCTTTTCCAACAGGGGATCTTGTGAGATAGGCAGCCCCCACAAAAATTACATCAATTCTCTGGCCACTCGATGTACTGTATCTGACTGGTTTTAATATATGCATATGTACTTGATAGGTCTGCCTCCTATTAAGACTCATTTTAAGGAATTATAGGTCAATTGGGTAACTATTCTGTGTTGCACTTTGCACTTCCTGTATCTAGGTATAAATAGCCTGATCAGACACTAAGAAGTATTCCTTTGAAAAAGTTACCAGTGAAGGTAACGAAACGCGTCAGAATACCTACCAATATCTTGGACTTTAGAGCTATATTGCGGGACACTCCCTATACCATCAATTGCCTGGTACCAACCTCCAATTTATGAATTTATCTGATCTTTATACTGGAAGAAACAACTTTCGGGGACACCACCACCATCTCAATATTGGGAAAATTTACAGGTATGGATACCTGTCATTCCATCCACAGAGACAGCAATTCCTGAAAACACAGTGGCAACAATTATCCCAGCATGGTTTATGGACACCCATACTACTAACTTCCAACAATAAGGAGGACAGATCGATCCAGCTACTGGGCAAAAGGGAGAACGCTATAAGTATATGGCTCAGTCCTATTTCCTTTATCAATTTATTACCTATTTTGTGTTGTTTTTAATTACATGTGATTAAGTGTATCATCTTCACTTATTCATTTTTTAATTAGTGTCTTAATAAATGTACATGAATTGTGATGCCCTATTGACCTTTTAGTTATTTTTCTATTATAATTCATAATTTCAACCCACCTATAAACCACCTCCAAGCGCTCCACAACCTCCCTTTTTTTTTTTTGTATCTGACTGGTAGCATTGTTTGCAACCAGTGTGGCCATGCCAGGCAAGTGGTTATAGTGTCGTAATAATAATAAACTCTCAAATAAGTTTTCAGATGGTTCACAAGGTTCATAACTCAAGGATACTTATATTAATTTATTTATACCACCGGATAAAATGAGTGGAAAGCATTTGTCGCTTAAATATACTGTACATAGTAGGGAGAATTTTTGCTATGAATATATATAGTTTGTAGATGGTGCAGGTAGATGTACTTTTATTCCACTGTATATATTACTGTTATAGCTCCAGAAATTAATCCAGAATTTATTCATACAATACAATAGCTACATTTTTGTTCTGCTTATTTGCAAATACTGTAAATCACAGATTTTCGGAAGTAGAGGATTCTGGAAAATGCTATTTTTTGAGGGATTTGCATACTGTCCTCAGGGAATAGTTTAAGTCTTCCTAACCTCTTTAAACGTGATCCCACGGTTAAAATATTTATTTATAAAAAAAAATTACTACAATTTGCATTACTGTTACTAATTCTCTTTTAATGAAACTATTCCAATACATTTATCAAACTGTGAGACCCCAGGTGTGATAGTAACCTGAAGACTAATTCTTCTTTTAATTGTCATTGATGTTGCTGTCATTACAATTGTTGCTTATTACGGTATATACTTGTTTTCACTAGGTAGATAAAAAGATTGTGCGAACAGAAATTGGGGTCCTTCTACGCCTTTCACATCCAAATATTGTAAGTTTGTTGTTTTTCTTTTACACTATATACTAAAATAAACAATATTCAGTATTAACAAAAACTTCCTATAAACTGTCTTTCTGCAATTAGAGAACTTAGGGCCTTATTTTGGTTCATTCTTTCTGACAAAATCCTTCTTAGATGGGCAAAACCATGTGCACTGCAGGTGGGGCAGGTGTTACTTGTGCAGAGAGAATTAGATTTGGGTGGGGTTTTACTTCAAAGTGAGATCTATATTGCAGTGTAAAAATAAAGCAGTCAGTATTTTCCCTGCACAGAAACAAAATTACTCACCCAAATCTAATTCTCTCTGCACATGTTACATCTGCCCCCCCCCCTGCAGTGCACATGGTTTTGTCCATCTAAGAAGGATTTTGTCAGAAAGAATGAACCAAAATAAGGCCCTAGATTATTCCTGCCTTGAACCCAGCTGCAGTGTTACAGAGCAGAAGTGGATTTAGACCTCATGGGGCCCTAAACAAGATACCACTTTAGGGCCCACCTCGCCCCCTCACCTAATTTCCATAATTACACCATGCAATTACTACATTTTACATCAGTGCTCCCCTAACTGAATGTAGCATGTCCCCATACCTCATTATTACTCCCTGACTGCACTGTATATGACTGATCCAGACTTGCTAAGTGTAACAAGCCCCATTGCCCATTGCAAGAAGTCATTATTATCAAACATAAATCACTGGCCACATTTTAGAAACATAGAATTTGACGGCAGATAAGAACCACTTGGCCCATCTAGTCTGCCCCTTTTTTTTAAACATGTTACCTCAAACCATATTTGATCCTTATTTTTTTGTAAGGATATCAATATGCCTATCCCAAGCATGTTTAAATTGTACTACTGTATTTGCGTCTACCACCTCTGATGGGAGGCTATTCCACTTATCTACTACTCTTTCTGTGAAGTAATTCTTCCTCAAATTTCCCCTGAATCTTCCTCCCTCTAGTTTCAGTGCATGTCCTCGTGTTCTGCTGCTCCTCTTCCTGTGAAGAATGTCTCCCACCTGTACATTGTTAAAACCCTTGATATATTTGAAAGTTTCTATCATGTCCCCCCTTTCCCTTCTCTGCTCTAAAGTATACATATTAAGATCTTTCAGTCTTTCCTGGTACATTTTGTGATGTAGGCCATGCATCATTTTAGCTGCTCTTCTTTGTACAGTCTCTAATGTATTTATATCCTTCTGGAGATATGGCCTCCAGAACTGAACACAATACTCTAGGTGAGGTCGTACCAATGACCTATACAGTGGCATTATTACTTCTTTCTTTCTACTGCTGATACATCTCCCTATGCAACCAAGCATCTGACTTGCCTTCTTCATTGCTTTGTTACATTGCCTACCTGCTTTTAAGTCCCCTGAAATAGTGACACCTAGATCCCTCTCTTCCTCGGTAGTTTCCATTATAGTGCCATTTATAGTTACTATATTGAGTCTTTGGATTTCTGAGACCCAAGTGCATGATTTAGCATTTTTTGGCATTAAACTGTAGTTGCCATGCTCTTGACCATTCCTCTAATCTACCTAGATCCTCAATCATTTGTTTTACCCCTCCTGATGTGTCTACCCTGTTGCATACCTTTGTGTATTCTGCAAAAAGGCACATTTTACCCTCAATTCCATTTGCAATATCACCAATAAAGATATTAAAAAGCACCGGTCCAAGTACAGATCCCTGGGGTACTCCACTTGTAACCTTTCCCTCCTTTGACTGTACTCTGTTTACTACAACTCTCTGTTTTCTGTCCTGCAACCACGCTCTTATCCATTCAACTATCTTAGAATCCAATCCAAAGCTTTCAAGTTTATTTAACAGTCTGCGATGTGGGACAGTGTCAAAAGCTTTACTAAAGTCGGCATTTTATAATACCTCTTATTACACTTTACAGGACATGGCTGTATTAATTATATATCATTGCTCCCCTCCTGCTCTCCTCCCTGCTCTCCACTGTGAGGAGAGAGGGAGGCATTGATATAATAAAGTCAAAGTAAAGGGATTGATATATAATCAATACAGGCTCTGACTGGGTGGGGGTGCAATAATGGGTATTATAAGGAATGGGGGATGTGCTGCAATCATTGTGTGTGTTTGTTGGAGGGTGGGGGGTAGTCACTGATATATAATGCCGCCGCCGTGCGAGCGCCCGAAAAGGGGGCGGGGCGTATGCAAATGATGCCGAGGCTTATGCTAATTAGCCGCGACCTCATTTTCATACGAGAATAGACGCTGTGCGCATGCGCACAGCGTCTATTCTACTAGATTGGGGGGTCTTCCAACTGAAACCTCCCGCAGCGGGACAATGCCTGCCGCGGGTGGGACAGCGGGACAGGACCCGAAAATCGGGACTGTCCCGCTGTAATCGTGACAGTTGGGAGGTATGTTATACACACATCATACACACGTGTATCATGATGGGTCACACGCACATTACTGCAGGACAGGAGGCACAGGCAAACCCTGGAGTTGGCAGCAGAGGCGGAACTACCATTGGTGCAGCAATTTCAGTGGATTGGGGGCACTTGATGACTAAAGGGCCCACTGCTGCACTTGTCAATCTCTTTCTGTCGCTCACTGTTTTTACCCACTGCTGTGTTACATATTGTGAACTTGGGTTAGGGTAGAGGTGGGGGGTCCAAATTATATTTTTGCACCTCGGTTCACCACCAACAAGTTCTGCCACTGGTCAGCACCCAACAGCTATCTAATCACTGACAGCTCGCTGGGAGTATTCAGCCAGCCCAGCTCTCAGACACGGTCTGCCCGAAATGCTCGGTTAGACCCAAATTGCCCTAAGTGGCTTTGGCTGCCTAGTGGACAAAAATGCTCGGTTAGACCCAAATTGCCCTAAGTGGCTTTGGCTGCCTAGTGGACAAAAATGCAAGGAATAATTCACTTATTATATACGTTTGTTGTTTATTATATAAGTCCAACACAACACTTGCTCACCAATCTAGAGAGAGTACTATTGCACATATCTCAGTTTAAAGAGAGAGTGAGCGACCCGCACCATATATGGTACGTCAGATGTTTATGTGGGTTTTTAGTATGTACAGTATGTGAATGGCAGTAAGCCCACCTATGGGAAGTTTATTATATATACACACTTTCCTCCTAGGTTAAGGGTGCTGTCTACTGATTAATAAATGTGAGTTCATGTAGAAGAGAAAAAGCAAATCAGTTTCACTGTGACGCACTCCTAATTCACACAAATGTCAAAGTTGACTAAAATTCAAATATATCTTTATTGAATAATTGTTGTAATTAGTATCACTTACAGGTCATCATTATTTTTAGTAGTAGTTTCAAATTTTATTTTAACATTTTCGCCATTATAATCCCTGACACAGGGAAACATATTATCGGGTCTAACATTATTTAATAAATGTAAACAATTTGAAACTACTACTAAAAATAATGATGACCTGTAAGTGATACTAATTACAACAATTATGTAATAAAGATATATTTGAATTTTAGTCAACTTTGACATTTGTGTGAATTAGGAGTGCGTCACAGTGAAACTGATTTGCTTTTTCTCTTCTACATGAACTCACATATCTCAGTTTCCAATATCAGTACCACGGCTCCCCTTCTGTTGAATATATCCTGGGATCCCAGAAGTCAAAACACAATCTGCCAAACAGGAACAGGAGCAGCAAAGTGAGCTGGAACACCACAGGTCAGCGTCACTCCATGAGATCCTGGCATGCTGTTGTTATAATGGTGGTTGGTAGTATAGTCTGTCTATCTTAAATCTACTGTTGCTCTTCCTGCCAGGTTCATTACACATATGCAATGGATCTTGTAGTCACCAGAACTAGCGCATGTGCACCCGAGCAGACTAGAGCTTGCACCAAACGCTGACTTCTAAGGGCTGCATTGGGTGCAGCTCTTAGAAACCAGGTAGGGCAGACAGAAGTACAGCAGTGGCTTAATGCTGACAACACACTCTCTCTTTTAATTGTATTCTGGACTGGCAGTCTTAGAAAGTCACTGCCAGTGAACTCCAAGTGGTTCATGGGAGATGATAGATTTTACTGGCAGGATTGCAACATTGCACCCGATTATTAATATCCACCACTGTATACATAAAATCTGATTTGTGTCTTATAAAAATTAAGTATGTACTATGTAATTATTCTCTGTCAAATAATCAAGCATTGGACTGATGATATTTAAATGTAATTTACTTGTAGATAAAATTAAAGGAGATCTTTGAGACGCCTACAGAAATTAGTCTTGTTCTTGAACTGGTGACAGGAGGTGAATTGTTTGACAGGTGAGTGATGTATTACTTTTCATACACCTCTTTTGTGGTAATATTATAGCCTCTAGCAGGTGGTTCAGTGAAATAAGATCCAAAATTAGTATTTTATAAATGTATTCGACAGTAAAATGTATAAGGAAATAACGCTTTATTTACCAAATGGCCATGGAACTTTCCTCCTGACACTTGTTGGTTGATATTTGTGATGTCCAATGTAACTGCAAAATTGGTTAATATTGCCAACAAATAAAATTGTCCTATTTAGAAGGTTTGATAAATCTCCCAAATCAATCTGATTTTGCTGTGTAAATGATTGCCGCTTTAAAATAAAACCCTGGAGATTTCTCCTTAATTTTCTAACTTTTTGAATCTTTCATCCTATTAAATTTCACCCTTGGTGCAATTTACACTGTCGATTTTGACTATATATTCAAAATAGCATAGCATATATGCAGCACCCAATCCCGATTTGATCCCAATACGTGGCCCTGCGGCATCGGAATCTAATGTTGAAAAAGACTGTGCAGCACAGTCTATTTTACATGGGGTGTTGCTATGGGCTACCAATCAGAATCTACTTATTTATTTAGCACCTTCTAGAAGATTATAGACAGGATCTGATTGGTCCATAGCAGCATCCCATGTGAAATAGAACTCCCATCTTAGTAAATGTCCCCCTTACTGTAAAGTAGAACATTACACCAGTGTCTTATTCAAGGACATTTGAGTGTTCATGACATTTTCTCCTTTTGTGTTTAATATGTCACATATGATATGCTTAAGTCTCCAACACTTCTATTGGTTTCTTTGCAGAATTGTCGAAAAGGGATTTTACAGTGAGCGGGATGCTGCAGATGCTGTGAAACAGATTTTAGAAGCTGTGGCGGTAAGTATTTTGATCTTCCTACAGTTTTCACTTGTGTAGATCCTGTAGTCAAAGGTGAACGCTAACGCAATACTGATGTTTGCGCAGTTCAGTGATTATTTTCTGCTGCACATGTGCAAATATTCTGAAAACCCCTACGCACATCTGTTACCCTGACTGTAATCATAAAAGCAACATTGCATATGGAGACGCTGGCATATGGGTGGCGATTTAAAGCAATGGGCTTTCATGGGCATGATTGGTAGGTGAACAGTCTGAAAAGAATGCAAAAAAAAGGCATATAATAGCAGTATGTGGGTGTGTCAATGCAAGTGGCGGAATTCTCAGATGGAGAGCTGCTTCCATAAAAGTCATGTTCAGATGGAGACAATGCTCCTGCCAATACCAGGTGCAGCTGTCTATGCTGTGGATATTTCAAATAATCCAATAGTGGAGGTGATATTTATAAATAAATAGCCTAATCAAGGGGTATGGGAGAGAAAAAAAGGTTGGGAACCGCTGGTGTACACATTCCATCGCTGGCGTCCGACGCAGGAATGTTGAAACTACCATGTGCATATTATTGCTGGCGCAACTCCGTGTGCAAACACAGGTGCAGATGCAGTACGATCCACCTCTGAATCAGGCCCCCCGTGTTGTGATATTGCACCATGCAGAAAGTTACAGTATTATTAATATGCAGAGCTGGTCTAAGATGCTTTCTGCTATTCGTGTACTTCTGCTTTGCTCCGAGAAACAACAGTAGTACACAACATTTTTTTATTTGAATTCATATAACAAATGTGAGCTGGCATTTTCAGCAGATATGTTTGTGCATCTCTCACAGATGTTGGCACTCAATGGGTTAATATACACAATTCATACACAATATAGTACATGCTTGGAAAGCGTTGATACAGTAACTAATAAAGTTGAATTTACAATGGGTTCAGACAGGGTAGTAGAGAGCTTGGCTGGGCTCAGGTATTTCTCTGGGGGCTTGGTCTAACCATGATAGGAAGGTGTGGCCATGCACCTTTAAAATAAATTACAGAAAAGTACTTTAAGTGCCTCCCTGGCCACACTGCTCCACAGGACACTGCAGTGTGAGACCTGGGCACTGGTAATAAATACCTCCCTCTTGGTGCCCCTGGGTGCAGAGGGTGCTTTTGCAATGGTGGTCAGAGTCTTAGGGGGAGCATGGACCCAGATGACATAGTTATCTACCAAGTTCCTAGAATTAACTACTAAGAAATTAAGTTTGGTGGGTTGCCCAGCCTGACAATGGACTACTCAGCGCTTATATAGTTGGAGGTCTATGTCCCTCAGCAATAGAAGGCTTCTTCTGGATTACAGCTTTTGTGAAGTAAGCGTTGAGGGTGGGCACTGAGTTACGAGCATGAATGCAAGAGGTGCCATAAATATGGTTCTAAAGTTGCATACCAATTTCCAAGATTTGCCCACTAAGCCTGTATTGTGTGAAATTACTTTTTCAGTGAGAGGGGGGTGTGTGTGTAGTGGATTTTATGATGGTAACGTGGCACTATATTGTGGCGTCATTTAAATTGGAGACCTCTGTAATGGGGCACAATATGAACTACAGGGCACAATAATGTGCCATAATCATAATTATCAGTAAACGGCCGATAATTGCTGGCCAAATACGCCAGGAAAATAGACTACAATCTCTGCCGTATTTGGCTTTAGCCTGCATGGATCAGTCAGATTTGTACAGGCTTCAGTGTGTAAAAGAAAAGATTAATTAATTAATTTAAAAAAAAAAGCGGCGTGCCCCCCCCTCCTCCAACGGCCGTAACCAGCACCAGGCTCAAAGAGCCGGTCCTGATTTTTTAAAACCAGCCCCAGGGCCGGGCCTGGTTCCCAAAATACGGGGGACAAAATGAATAGGGGTCCCCCGTATTTTAAGAACCAGGCCCAACCAGCCAGCAGGGTAATGTCACAGCCGGGGGACACTTATTATATAAGGTCCCACGGACAAAACATTAACCCTACCAACCAATGAAGGGATCCCCCTCCTCCAGAACTTACCTGCCCAGGCTGAAGCCTGGTGCTGTCCCTGGTACCCCTGGGCTGTGGGTACCGGGCTGATAAATGGTGTAAAAGATAGAAAAACCATTGGGTTTTATCGTGGAACTATGAGTCCCAGCATGCCTGGAACGCATACTGGGATTTGGAGAACCACCCATTAATGGGCTTGCTGGGACTCTTAGTTTCACAGCAAAACCAATAGTTAAATAAAAGCACACTGACACATGAAAAATAAAGCTTTATTACATACATAGCCCATACATACTGATACTTACCTATCTTGAGCCCTTAGGTAGGTCCCCGTCCATCGGTGCTGGGGTCCAGTGTCCTGACACATTTTAAGCATAAAAAGAGGCCCACCACAACCAGAGGGATGTGATCCGCACGGTACACCTATATGATGACCATGCCAACCTATGTCAACGTAGACACAATTTTGTTTTATAAAACTCTTGTCGACCTTTTCATGTTGACCTATTGCTTGTGTCAACCTTTTGTCCATGTCAACATAAGGTATGTCGACCTTTTTTCATCTGTTGATCAATAATAGTCGACTTATTGACTGTCAACCTTATTACTGTCGACCTTATGGCCCATATCCGACCAGAAGAAGATAATGCAAAGTTAGGAGCTGGATAATTGCATTTTGCAGCCTAATGAAGGGGTTCCTTTATAAAATGTGCTATATTAAATATTTTACACTATTTGAAAGTATTAAAATATGTTCTGTTTGTTCTATATCTGGGAATTAGAAAACAGAAAAGCTTGAACTCTTGAAAGAATTGAATTGTACCTGTAAACTTTTACAGTGCATCATAATAGTGGGTTTGGATGGGTTCGTGTGGGGCTCAGGAACTACAATCAGACTAGAGATTGCAGGGTTAAAGCAAGCTGGTTTAATAATGGACTTTTTCATAAATAGAAAACAAACAGGCTAATCCCAAATAACGTGTTTGAAAAAAGTCAAAAGAATAATTCAGGAAGTGGGTGCAAAATGTCCTTGCGCATAACAATAGTTCAAGACAGGGCAAAGGACTTTAGCAAAGATGATGAATATAACTGTTCTCAGGTAAAGATAACTAGAAGAAATGAACACCGGTGTGTAATGTTGAATGAGGAACTGGAAGACGTGAGGAGATGATGAAGATAATTGGATCCCGGTGGAAAAACTGAGAAGACGTGGAGTGGTGATGGTGGGGTGTGGAGTACCGGGACGGAGTTCGATGGACCCTGCAGCTAAACAGAACCGGACGTGACAGACGGTAGAGGTCAGGAGTAGTCGAGATGCAGAACGGAGTCCCAAGAACTATGAAGAAAAGGCAGGCTGTGCTGAGTGGATGCAATAGGCCAAAATAATGGTAGGAGTCTCCAGGAGTGAACTGCACAACAGACTTTTTGTACTGACACTGAACAGCCTAGTGACAGCACTACTTACTGTATGTGGCGTTCTGGAGTCACAAAATATAAATGTCAATTGTGAATATGTTATTTAGCCTGTTGTAGACAATCTGTACATCACATGTCTTATATAACCTTTTACAAAATGTATTTTGTATATGACAATAGATCCAAGGCAGACAAAAGAACGTCCCTATACAGTTATTCAATAAAAAGAGACTTTTACACCAAAGAAGGTTTTTTATTGATATTTTTGTCATACTTTACCTCAGATAAGTATTGTGAAGTGTTATTAACCTGTAGAAAACAATACTTCACCATTACAAATGACTAACTAAAGGAAAATAATAAAAAAGAGTTTAGAAAATGTAATTGGCATATTGTTATCAATATAATGTCAAAATTTATGAATTAACTCAAACTATTTCTCGAAGCTTTATTCCTTTGAGTTTTGCCAGAGGTGATAATTGGGCTGTTTATGAGTCACTTACTCACTTGTAGAAAGGTATAAAACTCCTGCAGTTCAGATCACAGCATGAGTCACAATTCTGTGTCGGGAAAGTTTTCTTGTATTGGATCCGAATCATTTGTTTAAATATTATACAAAACAGAAGACAGTTAGAAGGCTGATTTGTCATTTAAGTTATTGTGTTCAGTATCTTATTTTTCACTTTCCTACTTTGGTTCAAACATTCAATTTTAAAATACTATTGTGTGAGTAAGCGTACAGTTTTTTCTTTATTTGCAAAAGCTAGATAACAAGTTATCCTATAGGGCGCCTATAAAGTGGGTTGCTCTGGCAAGCTGCATCACAAGAAAAGGTTGTGTCAATCCCCTACAACAGCAAAAAGAAGAATATATGTGGCTGCATTAAACAATTGGCATACATGTGGATGAAATCTCATAAATGTAATAAACATAACTACTACAGTAAAAATAATACATAAAAGCAATAATATGGTGCATTAAATTGATGCAATATATTCACACGCAGATATTTTTAGGGACCCCTGAGTCCCAGTATTGAGTCCCTTCAAAGGGTAAGAGTGGAGTTTGTAAGTCCAGGATCCTCGGCATGTACTGGCGAGATGGCGTACCGGTACTTATGTAGTATCTGGGCTGCCGATTTCTAAATCGGGTCGGATCGGGAGATCGCATCGCATGCGACCATGCGATTCGATGCGATGCGATGCGATGCGATGACCCGATTTTTCCATAGGAATCAATGTTAAAATGGACTGAGTCCATTTTAACATGGAATTCAATGGGAAAAATGGGTCCTTTTCATACCCCTACTATCCAAGTGGGCATGGAGTTGGATATAAACCTGTGGCGAGCGTAGCGAGCCACCGAGCCCGAAGCGTGGCGAGCGAAGCGAGCCCCGCGAGGGGACGAATACCGTCCCCTTGCGGGGCTCGCTTCGCTCGCCACGCTTCGGGCTCGGTGGCTCGCTACGCTCGCCACAGGTTTATATCCAACTCCATGCCCACTTGGATAGTAGGGGTATGAAAAGGACCCATTTTTCCATAGGAATCATTTTAACATTGATTCCTATGGAAAAATCGGGTCATCGCATCCGATATCGGATGCGATGCGATGCGATGCGATGCGATGCGATATCGCATCGCATCTGATTGTATGCCTTAACTTAAGGCATACAATCAAAAAATCGGCAGCCCAGATACTACATAAGTACCGGCGTACCTCTTTGGAGATGAGTTGGGCTGTATGAGGTCAGCAAGTTTTCAGTAACTCTCTCTATTACTTGATGTCAGTGGTTGTGATGGAGGTGGCTCCTGGATAAACTTTCCACAATGGTACCATAGTTAGACAATGACAGGGGATGTCTGGCAATAAATAACGATAAGCAGGTGATGATTGCAGTCATATATGGCACCTTTCCAACCAATGCGTTTCTCTGTAATAATACAGCTTTTACTTTGAATTAATTTATGCCTAATACTGTATATGAAATGATTGTTTTGCTTATTAAAACTGTAATTAATTTATTCTGATTTATTAAGAGATTACAGTCTAACCAGGGAGGAGACATTATCCCTTGGTGATTAACTATACTTGCCAACCTTTACGCATCCTGCTGGAGGCTCACTTTTTGTACTGTAGAGTATAAAGGGGTCAGTGATGTAGTGTAGGGTATAGAGGGGTCAGTGATGTAGTGTAGGGTATAGAGGGGTCAGTGATGTAGTGTAGGGTATAGAGGGGTCAGTGATGTAGTGTACGGTACAGAGGGGTCAGTGATGTAGTGGAGGGTATAGAGGGGTTAGTGATGTAGTGGAGGGTATAGAGGGGTCAGTGATGTAGTGTATAATATAGAGGGGTCAATGATGTAGGCTATAGAGGGGTCAGTGATGTAGAGTATAGAGGGGTCAGTGATGTAGTGGAGGGTATAGAGGGGTCAGTGATGTAGTGTAGGGTATAGAGGGGTTAGTGATGTAGTGTGGGGTATAGAGGGGTCAGTGATGTAGTGTAGGGTATAGAGGGGTCAGTGATGTAGGGTATACAGGGGTCAGTGTAGTTGTATGGGCTATAGAGGGGTCAGTGAAGTAGTGTAGGGTACAGAGGGTTCAGTGATGTAGTGTAGGGTATAGAGCGGTAAGTGATGTAGTGTAGGGTATAGAGGGGTCAGTGATGTAGTGGAGGGTATAGATGGGTTAGTGATGTAGTGGAGCATATAGAGGGGTCAGTGATGTAGGGTATAGAGGGGTCAGTGATGTAGTGTGGGATACAGAGGGGTCAGTGATGTACAGATGGAGCCGCTCTCATTTATCTTCCTTAAGCCATGGCCCAGCATGGCTCACCGTGGCTATCCTATTGTTCTCAGCTGCAATACAATACATAGAACAATACAGTAGGGGATTAGCATAGTAATCCTATTACTCACTTAATCCTATTATAGGAATAGATGAGAGTGGCTACATCTTTAGTCTAGGGTATAGCGGGGTCAGTGGTGTAGTGCAGGGTACAGAGGGGTCAGTGATGTAGTGTATGGTATAGAGGGGTCAGTGGTGTAGTCAGGGTACAGAGGGGTCAGGGAGGTAGTGTAGGGTACAGAGGGGTCAATGGTGTAGTGTAAGATATAAGGGGTCAATAATGTAGTATGGGCTATAGATGGGTCAGTTGTGTAATATCAGCTATAGAGGGGTCAGTGGTGTAGTATAATGTATAGAGGAGTCAGTGGTGTAGTGTAGGGCATAGAGGGGCCAATAATGTAGGATCAGCTATAGAGGTATCAGTAAAAATACTAATCCCAAATACACTCTAATAGAATTCTGACTTTGGGCAGAGCATTCTACTGCCAACTGTGATCTCCCTGAAACTTATTTTGAAAAGTTGGCAAGTATCGATTAAACTTCTATGTACAGTTTTCATGCAATGATCAGGATTAAGCTACAGTCTGATTGACAAGCTGTGGCTGTTTGGGGGCATCATCTCCATTTTCTTGGAGTGACAAGGTAAATGTCTGCATCTTGCAACAGGTTTACTGACTAATAATGGTATTAGTATCTTATTCTACTTTAGTTTTAAAGAGAAAGTAAAGCCAGTACTTAAAATGACTAATTTTAGGCTTGATTATGAATTTTATGCAATGCCAGTATTTACGTAGTTGGGTGAATTCTTTCACACAAAGGTGCTGTCACTATCGGGACAGATGGCATCAGAAATATTGTGGAAAAGTAAACGGCGTTCCTGGGCTGGGACTAGACATGGTCAGACATCAACTTAAAAACATTCTGCTCAGTGGGTGTGTTATGCAAATTTTGCAAGTGTGTCAATGCAATTGGCTTCTTTTAAAGATAGACAACCGCAGGCATTGAAGGATAAAGTCAGATGTAACATTGAAAGACACACCAATCAGTATTACAACAAGTAAGCATCTCAGACATTTCACAATCAGCTGTAGATATACACAAGGGAAGGACCTTGTTGATGAATTTGTACAAACTCACAGATGATAGCCCCCAATAGATAAAAACATTTTTTTTTTTAAATATTATTAATAATATTATTGTTTTTACTGTTATTATTGTTGTTAATATTATCATTATAATCACTTACATACTAGAAGGAAGGGGGAGTCAACGGGGTGACACAGGGGAGGTGAGGGCAGGAAGCAGGAGTGGAAGAGATTGGAGATGGGGGATGAAGGAGGGTTGGGTAAACTACATAGGAATACAATAAGGTGGTGGGCTGATACGCTTAAATTAAGTGCTGAGTTAAAAGCACCCATTTGAAGCTAAATTGGCTAGGGGCTACTGCTATAGCCCCTCAGGGGACATCATTCCAGAAGTGGGGAGCAGCGTGAGAGATCCTGGATTTGGGAGTTGGGGTTGGTAACCAGTGGGGAGAAAAGGCAACGGTCATTGGCCGACCAGTGCGGATGAGAGTGTATGTATAGAGATGAAGTTGGAGAGCAGTAGAGATGCAAAGGGTATTGTATGTGATGGTGAGGAGCTCGATGTGGGTTTTGTAGGAGAGGTGGAGCCAGTTTAGAGCTTGGCAGAGAGAAGAGGCTGATGTGGGGTGGTGGGAGAGGAAGATGAGTCTAGCTGCAGTTTTAAATATAGATTAGAAAAGGAACAAGGTGGCAGTGGGAAGGACAGTGTTGAGAAAATGGCATGTCCGAGCTGAGAAACAGTGAGTGAACAATATTAGAGAGGAAGAGCCTGATGTGAGCAATGTGGTGGTGCTTTCAACTGTGATAGACAGGTCTCATATATGAAACATAGTCAGAAGTTACATAGTAGATAAGGCTGAATAAAGACTTGCGTACATGGAGTTCAACCTAGGTTTTAATAGCTTATCCCTTGTTATATAGTATATTCTGATATTTTTATAGACAGATTATGATTCTTATTTGTACCCTTGGATGTTTATAACCCATAAATGTTTTCCAACCTTATTTTAACCATATTTATTGTGTCAGCCGACACCACCTCACCAGGAAGAGAGTTCCGAAGTTTGACTGCTCTGACCGTAAAGAAATGTTTCCTTCTAAGGGAACAAAATCTTTCTTCTAATCTAAACTCGTGCCCGCGTGTCCTAGACTCCTTCCTTGCAGTAAAAAGGGTGCTTGACAGTTCCTTATATTGGCCCCTAATATATTTGTACATGTTGAGCATGTCCCCCCCTTAAACGTCTCTTCTCTAGTGTAAACAATCCCAATTTGCTCAATCTGTCCTCGTAGCTTAAATTCTCCATTCCCTTAATTAGCTTTGTTGCTCTTCTTTGGGGTTTTTCCAGTTCTATGATGTCCTTTTTATAGTTTGGGGCCCAGAATTGTACTCCCTATTCAAGGTGTGGTCTAACCAAGTATTTCCAGCATTTGCAAGTTAACAATCCATTATTTTAGTTTCAGATACAATTCTCACTAACGATATAACAGTGTTACAAATGTTGGTCAAGTACTAAAAGAATTCTGCGTATATCCATTTTGTTACCATGAGTCATCCATGATTTTATCTAGAAATAGTCATTGTACTAAAACATGTGCAAAGTTTAGCTGATTGTGTCATTCAATTACATAGAAACCATTAGCCTCTGCTCTCAAAAGGTTGAGAGTATCTTTTCATTATCCCTAAAGCAGAGACATCTCTACAGCACAGGGTATTTCATATCATCTTCTATTACTAGATGTCTAAACCATTATCATTTGACATACTTTTAGCAGCCCGCCTGAAATGTCGCTGTCATGGAATAGGGATTACTCATCCTTAGAGCTGTGTCTGCAGCAGAAACTGAGAAAACATTTCCTTTCTAATATATCTCAGATACATTTTCTAATCAGCTGTTTCAATTTGAAATATACATATAACCTTGTTATAATGCTTTAAAAAAGCAATACAACATTACACAATTGCATTATACATTATATACGCAAAAAAAGATACACAAAGATAAATAATGCTAATTACACTTTCACCATAATGATCTATGCGAACCGGTCCCTTGGGCCAATGTGTAACTACAATGTACCAACACAGAAATAATATAAAGCTAAAATATTTACAGTTGTTTTTAGCTCCATCTTATAACTGATTGATCTGGCACAAAGGGCCAGATTAATAATGGGGTGGATGGGACTAGAGCTCCAGGCCCTCACATAAAAATAGCCCCATCTTCAGGACAGATGACCAGATGCCCAGTTTGCCACACAAAATCAATAAGTATTAAGGGGGTATCCAATTCCAGGTCACGACTGTTGATCTGTCCCGACAACCGTGACCCTGGCCCATTTTTGTTTTGTTCGACAGCATATTGCCAGGCGGGATTTTATGTCCCGCTTCGCGATCAGCGAAAAATTGGGTGTGTCCACGCAAATGGCCATGGATTGTCAAGATTCGGCCGGGATCGCTACAATTCACGTCCGTAATCGTCAAAAGGGGCCCGACAGCTTTAAAAGTTGGGCCCGTTCTGTCGATCTGCCTCTTCAGTGCTGTCGGACAAGACAGCACTGAATAGGTGCCCGCCGCTATATCCCCATTGGAAATAGCAGCGGAGTTTGAATACCCCCCTTAGAATTATATTTCTGTTTTCCCCAGGAAATTATGCATTTCTATGTATTTAGGGTGACAGAAGGGCCAATAGTGTACCGGGTGTATACACCCACATACAGCTGCTCCACTTGTCATAGTAGGTAATTTGATCATATTTTGTCCAAGGCCCATGTGGCCCAGGATCTGGCCATGAAACTATTCATTCGAATGTTCTTTAATGTGGCTATAAGGGCCGTAGGAAAAAAAACACATATTCTTGTTTTCCCATTGGCCCATACATAAACTCATAAAATAAAATGTATTCATTTTAGTTTACTTAAAGGAAAACCCTAAGGGATAAAATAAGAAGAAAAAAAAAAGAAAAATCAACAAAAATATAAATGTGTCTGGTCACGCAGGTGTAACAACTATCATGGAATTCATTGTCTAAAATTAGCAGTATATGTCAGCATTTAACAATAGCAAGTTTGGTGCAAAATGGAGCATAGTGAAAATATCCCAATGGTCATATGATGCAGGTTCCCAAATCCTATCTAGTTATATTGCTGGACACGGATCCATCCCTTCCTTCCAGATAAACTCTTACAAAGCTTAGTAGTGTGATGTTGCCAATGATATATGCGTAATGTGCCTGTCTGGGTTAGTGTGACACGTGAAATCCTATCATGTACAATTGATGCTCATACCTGACATGGAATATTTTATTCTGCTGGATGCAAGAAGGCATTGATCTGATACATCCACTTCAAAGGATTTAAAAAAAAATGTTTTACAATACAGTGTAGAATTGATTTGAAAGGGTTATTTGTAGAACGTGTTCCAAGGTGCATGACTGTGTCTTCTTCCGACCAATCGTTTACCACTGTGAAACCATATTCCAGGGACTCTCTTTACAAGAGTGACTTTCTGAAATTGTATCATTACACATAAAGGTTCTTTGTTTTTTTTGTAGCATATAAGATCTTCTCATTTCATAGTCATAAAGGGGAAAAACAGGCAATAAATATTAGCAAGATTATCTAGCATGCCTTGTTACCCAAATTAATGTCTAATTCTGCCTCCTTAAATGGCCATTCTTTAGATATATGGGTGATTTGTTGGCACAATTTAAATTAAAAGTACCCTCGGCTACTTTACAAATCTTTTTTGTTAAGCTTCCAAACCAATTTTAGGGTAATTATCTCTTGGTGAATTTAGTGAGGTCATAATCATTCCCTAAAACTATCTTTTACATCCACCTGATGCTGGATGTATCTATCAAGGTCTCAGATCATATTGCTGGGGCATTTCGGCATATCATAAAAACGTATATAGTCCACAGACTGATGATCTTGATAGGGGAATATAGTTAATTGGCAGCCTGGCCTATATCAACTTAATAATTCTGATAGGGAGGTTTTGCTTTCCCATATAATAGAACAAGAAATTGCCTTGGTTATTAGGACATTGTCCACTGGCAAAACACCAAGCCAAGATGGATTTTCTTCTGCATATTATAAATTACTCTCCCCACATGTTACACCTCAACTTTCGACTTAAAATTCTAGTCTTTCACATAGCCCAGCATCCCAAGCTTGTAAAACAGCTAGTATAATTGTCCTTTTTAAGCCTGATAAGGACCTCAATTCGGTCTCTCTGTCAGTGTCGTCTTTCCCATTGGGCTTAACGGGCAGTTGCCCAGGGGCCCAAGGATTCTAGGGGCCCATGGCTGATGACCCTCCACAGTATGGTGCGCTCTGTCCAGCAGTAGGCGGCTCCCCAGCATATCCCTGTGTGATGTCACATTTGAGTGACAGCACGCTCAACCCGTTAGAGGCCAGCGCGCCTTTTGTAGTGTGTGTCCGCACGCCCCGTGAGGAGGGAAGCCTGTGCTGTCAGGGAGCTCCATGTGTCCTGCGCCCTGTGAGGAGATGAAGCTTGCACTGTGCTGTAGTCTGCCAGCGTGCCTTCTCACAGTCAGCTGAGTTGTGACCCCAAACAGCCATCCCCACCGCTGCTGGAGGGAGTGAGGCACAGTGGAAGGTGAGCGCCAGTTGGAGGGAATGCATTATAGGGTATTTTTTATTCCCATGAATGGATTTGAAGGGGCCCTGGAGCATTCTTTTGCCCGGTGGGGCTTACACTTCTGTTAAGATGGCCCTGCTCTGTGTATATCCCGATTTCTTTGCAGAATCAGGATTTGAAAATATATTCTAAGCTATTGGCCTTGCACCTCCAGTCATTGCTACCCATACTGCTCCATCCAGCCTAAACAGCAATTGTTAATGGATAACATTTTGTCCTGTTGGCAACAGTTCAAATTTACAAGGAAAAAACAGCACTGTTTTTAGCTGTGACGCGGACAAGGCTTCCGATAGGGTATTATACTGTTCCCATCTAATTCACATTTTAAATCATCAAGTATTTGGCCCAGATTTTATCTATGTGTTTTCATTTTGTATATAGACCTTGAAGCATTTTTAACCATTAACTCTTTAAATACCCTCTCAATGTGCTTAACTGGGGCTACAAGACAAGGCTGCACCTTATCGACACTTGCTTAAGTTAGACCCTCTATTACACCACGTTGAAAATCAGCATTTCACTAGCTCAGGTGGAAGTTACAATCTCAGCTTTTGCTAATGACTTAATGCTATACTTTGCCAACCCAAAGTGATCTACCTTCCTGATAATGAAATAATAAACTATTCTAAGGCCAGTATTCAATGCCTCAGATTCGCCGTTTTTTTTCAGTGAATCTGGCAATTCGCTGGGTTAACAGCAAATTTTTTGTTACAAAAAACAATTGCCATATTCAATGGAGGCAATTCGCCACAAATGAACAGCGAATGTCTGCCGATTCGCCGTAAATGATTCTCCACATTTCGCTTGTGATTTTCAATGGGGTTTTTAGTGGAATTCGCCGACAGTGTATTCAATGCTCAAATGGAGAACTGCTTTCTCCATTGATTTTCGTCATGATTCTCCATTTTGCATTCGTCATCTTTTTATGGAGAATTGTTATGTGTACTTGGAAAATAAATGTTTTCTTTTCTTTTTTTAATGTAAAAAAAAAAAGTTTTCATTTTATTTGAAGGGTCTTGCTTTTTTTGCACATTACAAGCACCTCTTTATTTTATTAGGTAGGGATGCAGGTGCCATCAGCTGACAATGGAAGGCAACATATGCACTCCTGACACTGCAGTGAGGGGGCCGTGTAATGCAGGCAGAAAGCCTAGCTCCTGCAGCCCCAGCAGACGTCCCACTGGTAAAGGCATGCTGCTACTTTTAGTTCTACCACAGCTGTAGAGAAATAGCCCGCTAACTCTCCCAGGTACCACAGACACCCCGCATCCATTCCTTGTTCCCTGTCAGCTCGGGTCCATACTGAGCCTCCTGAGATGAGAGACCAGGGACATCTGGAAGTCCTGCTGATGTTGTTCCCACTGATATCCTCCCCTCTGTCCTGCCAGCGTGAAACAGCTGCCGCTCTCCCTCCCCTGCCTCTCTCCTTCCCCTGCCTCGTACAGCCCCAGCAGCAGCAGCGAGAGTAGGAGGGGAGAGAGCCCGGACACAGACAGCCAGGCAGCCGGGCGGAATGAGATAAAATAATAATATAGACACATGTGCAGCCGGGGACTGGAGTCTGCCTGGTCCTGTGCGCACAGGTATCTGGAGCCCATGCAGCGGGGCTGGGGTACAATACCACCCCCCTGCAATAGTTCTCCGGCAGCCTGTTCATTACAGTGCAGACCTCTGTGGAGGGGAAAGGGGGGGCGCCTGGAGGAAGATGACGCTTAGCAGCCTGGGACACCCCCGACACAGCGCCGCTCTGCTCCCCGATCCAGAAGGGCAACAGGCGGGACACTGACCTGCCTCTGCCTCAGCAGCTAGGGAGAGGCGGCTCCAGCAGCAGTAGCAGACCTCCAGCAGCCCCAGCGCGATGATAGCAGATGTCAGCGCTGGAGCCGGAGGTCTGCTACTGATGCTGCTGCTGGACGCGTGCTCAGGCTCCCAGCGGCATTAGTGTGATCCCCCGCCGTGACTCCGCTCACGGAAGCAGGGGAGAGCAATTCGCTATGGGGGGTAATTTTCGCTGTCAGGGGCTGAGAGCCCCTGACGCGTTGAATAGAGGGGACGGGCGGCTGCCGGCGAATCTCCCAGCAGGGAGAATCCAAGGCGAAAGGGCAGCGAATCCTACACAGGATTCGCTGCCGTCCACGACCCCCGGCCATTAAATACTGGCCTAAGAGTGAAGCTTTGGGCTTCTTAGAGGAGGCCAGAGAGGGCTGGGGAAACTCCTTCCCTTTTAAGTGGGGACTAATAGCAGTCAGATGCTTCTTACTATGGGCCTGATTCAGACCCGCTCGCTAGGCAGCGTACACTCACTGCCTAGCAAGCGGGTAACCGCCGCCTGCCACCCAGATGAATGGCCACCCCTGTTGCCAGAATCCCTTCGGTAGCATAAAACATTCGCTCACCATCGAATGACTTCCCCTGCCTTCAGTAATAAAAGTCAGTCTAAACTGACTTACAACAGCAATCCACCAAAAAAGGTGTGGCCGCTGATGTCATGTGACGTCAGCCACCAGTCCCTGCAGGCATTGCCACAACTGTGTTCCCAGGGGAACGCCCAGCGGTTTTATGGGGATGCCCATAAAATGCTGGGCATTCCCCTGTTGCCGCCTCCTGACCACCCCCTGCCTCCCCTACCAGTGCGAGCTCCTTGGCGAGGGTGATATCCGCCGAAAGCATCTGCACAGGGGGTCTGCATTCAGCCCCTTGTAATCAAGCTAGAATTAGGCCCTAAGTTAGCTGCACCTACAAAGAAAACAATATTGGGTACTTGTGTATTAGCCGGGCGACCATAGTTAGAGTAGCGGAGCTGTCAGAATCAGCGTAGTGTTCCCGCTGCCAGCGTAGTTAGCGTAGTCAGTGTCAGAATAAGCATAGTGCTCCCGCGGCCGTGTAGCCAGCGTCTCTGTCAGAATCAGCGTAGTGTTCCCGCATAGCTGTTGTTAATGTGTTCTTTTCTCCTTTATTATTAACTAAAATCCAGTTAACACATGTTGTCATTACTGTCTCAGATGTATGATATGGCCGGTGTGAATGTGTTCCTGAAACACCCCCACAATCCACGCCAGCCAGAAGCGTGGCGAGCGCAGCGTTACGCGTCCTACCGACCAGTTCATTGGAGTTGATTTTAAAAAGTGTGGTGAGCGCAGCGAGCCACGAGCCCGAAGCATGGCAAGCGCAGCGAGCCCCACGAAGGGGCGCGGATTACTTCACATGTGTTCACAGGTCGGGAGAACGCGTAACGCATCCGCTCGCGACGCTTCGGGCTGGCGTGGATAGTGGGGGTTTGAAAATGCCTCCTTTATTGTACATAGGACACACTTGCTCCCGCATACCCCCTTTATGCATGAGGCGCACGTGCTAATAATTACTGAGACGCAGGAGCGTCTGAGATGCACCTGCGTCTCAGACAGCTGGAGTGCCTCTCCGCCAGTGCCAGCATGGTCCCCTCTCCACCGGCGTCCGCCAGCGCAGGGGATCTGGCTGTTACCGGCGCTGTGTGAGAGGCCGTAGGCTTGGCATGGATGCCGGGGACAGAGCCATGGACACCGGGGACAGAGCCGGGTTGCTGTGGAGTCACTACACTAACTACGCTAGGCAGACATTGGACTATGCTGACAGCGTAGCTTAGCCTACGTCTGCGTACGTATGCTAATTGGGCGCCCGGCTAATACACAAGTACACAATATTGTCTCTATGGATAAACCCAGGCCCTCCTGACTTTGGGTTATTCCTGTACTTCCCAGATCTGTGTTCTTTTTCATGATGTATTGGACTGAGACATAAGAGAACAAAAAGAAAAATAGTTTTTGTTACATGGTTGCCTCATATACATATTTTATCCCCAATGATCAATCCCACTTTACTGAGGCGCTTATATAAATATAATATGTGTGTGACCTCAGGGACTGACTGGGGGTGGTGAAACATCCCTGGCATATTACTGTGCGTGCATGCACAGCAAGAGGGCAGGGCTACGGATCGCAGGGGTGTGTCACAAGTCTCAGGGGCGTGTCCCCCGTTTATCTATGCTAGACGGCTAAGCAGAGCATCGGGAGCCCAACTCTGTGAGTGATCAGATGAGCACACCAGGTCATCTGACCAATAGTCCCAAATGGCCAATCCAGCTCAGGGAGACATTGCAAAGTGCACATTGAGTGTGGGTGCACATTTCTGTGTCTTTTCTATTCAGATGAAGATGGTCTTTAATGGAATATTGTTGTGTCGCAACAGGTAGCTGGAAATCAGTGTACTTGAATGAAGGAGTCCCTGTTGGAGTTTAGATCATCAGTTTAATACTACTGCAGAAATGTATCAGAATAATTTTATTCAGATGGTGATGGTTACTTCTGAAAACAAAGAACCTAGAATAGTGTATTTTATAAGGTCAAAAATATAATCATCCTACATACTGTAAGACACTAAGCAAACGCTAACACCATGGAACAGGACTAATGGAGTGTTTTCTGTCCCTAGTATTTGCATGAAAATGGGATTGTTCACCGAGATCTGAAGCCAGAAAATCTGCTCTATGCTACACCAGCACCAGATGCTCCCCTGAAAATAGGTAAGCATGACACCAGCTTTCAGTAATAACCTGCACCAATGTTCGTTCCATAAATACAGTACGATGATCATTTTATTGATACCTTACTACAGAGCTAATTCAATCAATCGCATACTATTAATCTAATGCTGCAATGTAATCTCATATATTTGCCTTTGTATGTAGAGGGATAGCGATATATACCAAAAGTGTTCATATTATACCAGCATGAAACTTGTCACTGTAAACCAATAAAGGTGCCCATATTATACCAGTGGTGTCGGGAAAATCAGGAAACTGCTCTAATGATCATGGATGCGATCAGGTGAGTCTGTCACTAGAAATAACGGTACTTGTGAGTTATCTGGGCGCCCGATTTTTTGATTGTATGCCTTAAGTTAAGGCATACAATCAGATGCGATGCGATGCGATATCGCATCGCATCGCATGCGACCATCGGATGCGATGACCCGATTTTTCCATAGGAATCAATGTTAAAATGATTCCTATGGAAAAAGGGGTCCTTTTCATACCCCTACTATCCAAGTGGGCATGGAGTTGGATATAAACCTGTGGCGAGCGTAGCGAGCCACCGAGCCCGAAGCGTGGCGAGCGTAGCAAGCCCCGCGAGGGGACGGTATTCCGTGTCCCCTCGCGGGGCTCGCTACGCTCGCCACGCTTCGGGCTCGGTGGCTCGCTACGCTCGCCACAGGTTTATATCCAACTCCATGCCCACTTGGATAGTAGGGGTATGAAAAGAACCCCTTTTTCCCATTGAATTCCATGTTAAAATGGACTCAGTCCATTTTAACATTGATTCCTATGGAAAAATCGGGTCATCGCATCGCATCGCATCCGATGGTCGCATGCGATGCGATGCGATGTGCCCGATCCGACCCGATTTCGAAATCGGGCGCCCAGATAACTCACAAGTACCGAAATAACTTTATTTTAATATCAGACTCTTAAAAAAACTCCACTGTATTTGTAGAAAGATTCACAAAATGTTGCTTCAAGGCCCCTCCAGGATTTGGGGCCCTGAAAATTAAGCTCCATTAGTTTCAAGGTAGATCTGCCCCATATATATTTATAACTGCATAATTTAGTCTTGGTATATGTTCCAGCTGGTCATATCACAGCTTGTCTTCAAAGACCTCCAAGAAGGTTCTAGTACTTATATATTGTGGCAAATACAGCATATTTCCACATGAGGATAATAAGGAAAATCCAGAACAGGTTTTAGATCAGCAGCAGCATTAGCAAAAGTAGATTCAGTCCAGGTTTCCAAACTGGTGTGATCTGTGTTGGACTGATTAATCATCGCCTGTGTTCTCCTGATATAAAGGTTTCCAGGACGGAGGGTCTTTGCTCTTGATGGTGGAATAACTCAGGCTTGCCTACCCTCCCGGAATGACCGGGAGCCTCCCGAAAATCAGGTCCTTCTCCCGGCCCCCCGGGAAGGTGGGCAAGTCTCCCGCTTTCTTGTGATAGCCCCCGCTCCCCCCTTGCCCGCTGGTTTAATTACCATAAATAGCGGGTCTGCGGTGAGGGGCGGGGCTTAAATAACGCAATCACTGCATTTCGCGTCATTTAAGCCCCGCCCCCTCTCTGGCCCGCGAATCGCAGTGTTTTTCGGTATTGGGACGCGGGGCCAAGAGATGTCGGCCTTGCCCCCGCCCCCCTGACGTATTGCCTCTCCGGGCTTCTCCCGGAGAGGTGAAATCAAAGGTAGGCAAGTATGGTATAGCTGCCCAATTGATAGGCCAGGGTGTGGGCTACGGTATTGACCACTGGAGCTTTCTAAGTGTTTGTACTATGCTGTGACACCTGGAAGCTGCAATGTTGTAACCATTCTTGCTGTACTGATTTACCTGGTATGCTGTTCTCCTGCTACAACAATAAAGACCAAGACTTCATCTAATCCAATGTATGTGCTTCCTTGTCACAATATAAAAGGAGCATAATAGTGTAATATTGAAAATTGTCTTTTCAATATTTAAAAAGCATATTAAAAGTCTCATACAGTATATTAGAAATGTGTTTATTTCAGATTTTTGAGTGGTAATTATGAAGTGTATTCCTGTCCACAAGTGCTCAGGTATTTGGTTAGTGAGCACTGACTCCCTCAGCAACAAACACTACCCTGAAATGTTCTCTGTGATGTTTTTATTGCCATTCAATATTACTTTTTTAATATCACAATACTTAAAGTTTTAATAGCATCTTAAGAAAACAAAGCTGTAATGGTTGCCTATTGTTATCTTATTGCAAGCATTGTGAAAGCTTTTAGCTTACACTGGTAAAGATCAATTACAAAAAGAGGACACAATTGCTTTACATTTGTATTCAAACGATAAATCATGAAAATAATTTTAAAACAAATGGTGAAGCTGACTTGCGGACATTTCTGCAGTGACTGGTTCATTGTATGTCCACTGTCTCTCCTCGTTATAGCACATACCCCATTGCCGGATGGTGCTGCTTTATTATTACTAGCTGATGAAGTTTCTGCCTTGCAATAACCCAATCACCAGCTACAGTTGTTCTTACAGTATTTTATGTAACAGTTGTTCCTCAAACCTGCTAGATTCTAAGCTTATATGGACAAGATCATCTTTACATTATTTCATATAATTACTATCTGGTGGACTATCTGGTGGGCACTGGGAATGAATGAGAGGGGCTCCAACTGTACTTTTTTTTTATTTTTTGCTAAAAACTTGCTGGGTACATCTGTAACTGACACTACTTGGGAAATAACATGTAACTGGCACTAAATATGTGCAAGGACATGATTGCTTGCCATTCAAATTCGGTGTCTGAGCTTGTACACAAACTTTGTTTCATTTTTTTTAAAACCTTGTTTCATGCACAAATAATGTGTTTGATGTGATTATACAACATAAATGCAAGATACCTCAAGATAACTCTTTCAAATATATATAAATATTCCAAAGTATGGAATAATCCATTATCCCAAATTCTTCTGGTCCCGAGCATTTTGGATAAGGATACTCCACCTGTACTACTTACCATTCCCTGGATTATTGTACTACACAGATGCTTTCTCTTCTTAAGGTCCATACACACTGGGCGACGATGCCCAGCGTGTATGGACAGCAATGATTCCAATCATCGCTGCGGGGAAAGCCGCTCAGTGCATACACATTGAGCGGCTTTCCCCCTGCCCGGCGCCGATGAAGGGGGAGGACAGCTTTGCATAGCACAGCGCTATGCAAAGCCGTCCTGAAAGCCGCTCATCGGCTTTCCCGGCGATGATGCGGGAGCACGCAGCAGCGCTCACCGCTCTTCGCCGGGGCATACACACTGGGCGGCTTTGAGCTGAAAGCCGCTTAAACTGCGTGTTTTGAGCGACTTTCAGCTCAAAGTCACCCAGTGTGTATGGGCCTTTAGTGTGGATTATTTGGATAATTCTATGCCTTATCATGTTAAATCTATTTCTCTTGTATGTTGGTTTAGTTGTTTCTTAATCAGAAATCAAGTTGAATCAGTGTAAAAATTTATCTTATCCAGATCTATATTGTTATGTTAACTTTATATTAACAACTGTATCTCATTTGTAATTTGACTGCTGCAACAAAGTGTTGTAGAAAATTCCCAAAGCATTTTAACAGATCTTAGAACTAGAGGTTGAGGGGGGTTGAGGGGGGTATTCAATGTCAATTCTCCGACAGCATTGAACAGGGGCTCTCCGCAGGACGAGCCCGACATCACAAACTGTCGGGCCTCTTCTGCCGAGAAAAGCCAGAGCTCGTCTATTTCCGTCCTCAACTCGCGTCCACGCCCCTTTCTAGCCGCTCGGCGGCCGGCACATTGAATCCTGACCGCCGAGCTCAAGTCGAGCAAAGCGAGAACGGGACAGGGGCACGGCTGTCGAGCTTGCTCAACAGCCGTTCCCCTGACATTGAATACCCCCCCTGAGTCTCCCATGTCCGAAATGTTTGGGATCAGAAATATTTTTTTTTTGCATGTTTTGGAATATTTGCATACCATTAAGAAACCAGAATAAGGTCGATGCCGGGCACGACTCCATACGACCGGCATCGGCAGTATTATCGGGAAAATACAATTTGTAAATAGAGTAGATTTACTAATCTGCTGTATTTAAGTATTCATATTTGCCCGAAGGCCACCATATTCGTATTTGGCAGCCGTATATACGCCCGAATTCTTCTTACTGACCTTCCACAAATGATATCGGTTCTTACACTGGCCCTCTGTTAGTGAGAATAGGCGGCACACAGTACCCTCCCCCTGCCTGCCTTGTCATTGGAATTCTGCCACAGGTGCTGCCAACATTAATTACAAAGTTTATTTGTAATAAATTACAATAAAACATTTAGTCTTTGACAATAAAGTTTTTAATTATAGACAAGACTGTTTATGGCTGTCGAATTTGTTAATTTGCAATAAATTTAAAGGGCTTAGCTGGATAAGATCTCATAGCTGCAGATTGTACTAGCAGTAGTATAACATCTGCAAGCTAAGATTGCTGTGTCAGAATCTACAGTAACTATGATATATTGAGGTGCATACTGGGGCTGAGGTGGAGGTACAGATGTGTCCTTTTACGTTGGCATAAGACTTGCATTCGTTTCTATGAAAGCCGTATGCGCATGTACCCTTGAAGTGGATGGGAGCCGGCTAGTGATGTGCAGCGTACGTAAACGGTATGATGCATTATGCAGCAACACTGTAGCAGGACACATCCGTGTGAGGGGCATTTTAAGATCACTTAGAAAATGCCATGAAATTGCCCCGTGTGTATGCCTCATACCTCATACCTCTAACAATCCCACAGCATAACCCTAACTGTCTATTTCTGCAACATAAACCTCCCATATAATGCCTATCTCTAACCAATGGGATCACAGTTTTGGGATTTTGGCCACTGTTTGTACGCTATGCTATCTTCCATGCAGGTTTACCTTCAACTGGCACAGCAGGAGATCTGTGATGAGTAAAAGCTGGCCTGTCAGCAAGCTCTCTTCTGTTGACCCAGGTTGGCTTCCTACATTACAGCTCCTGGCTGTGCAGGTTGGAGGAAGCCTGAATGGCAAAGAGCATAGAACACTGAACAAACTACTCCCCTGGGTGAAAGTGCTTCAGGGAAACCTTTTTATTATTTTTATATAAAGCAAACATATAAAATCATAGCACTTGTTGACTTGTCTGCTCTAATGTTACACTTCAGTGATGCTTTGTGTTTGTCCACTCCACAGTGTAATAAATAATGCATTGAATTTGTAGATGGAAAATATTTAGTTATAAAAGGAGAACACATTGTTGGCATTTTATTTTTACTTGATCGCATTCTACGATGCGAAATGACATGCTTTTAAAATAATTTTTAGCCACAAGTGCCCAAGGGTATTACATTCAGCATACTATCATGTGACTAATAAACATACAAAGTGCTTAAGAAATGATGCTGACCCGTGGAGCCGCTTCTATACCTCGTATCTGGGTTGCCCTGCTTTGAAACGATCTCGGCAAATAGTATAATGCACTGTTTTAATGGGTTTCTATTGTGACACATATAAAAGATAAGTGCTTTAACATAAATACAAGGATTGAGTGGTTAAGCAGAGATATTGTTAGCACAGAATGTTTGTGAAACATTTTATACTGAGTTAACAATATGAAGAATGCAGTGATAGCTTTGCAGTTCTACTGAGATGAAGATGGGTCAGACTTAGGGGTAAATTCAATGCTTTTTGCAAGCTGTGATGGTCGCAGTGCTGGCAATCCCCCGCCCGCAGTGCTGGCCTTTCTGTGCAGGGTAAATACTGGCTGCTTCATTTTTACATTGCAATATTGATCTCACTTTGAAGTGAAACCCCACCCAAATCTAACTAATCCATTTGAGTAGGAATTTGCCTCTGAGAGTAAACCAGAATAAGGCCCACAGTTACTGGCTTAAAGGTCAATGGCCCATATTCTGGTTCACTCACAAAAACAAATTCCTTCTCAAATGGACAAATGTACACTGCAGGGGGGCAGAGAAAATTAGATTTGGGTGGGGTTTACTTCAAAGTGAGATCTATATTGCATTCTAAAATTAAAGTAGTCAGTATTTTCCCTGCACAGAAACAAAATAACTCACCCAAATCTAAATCTCACTGTACATGTAACATCTGCACCCCCTGCAGTGCACATGGTTTTGTCCATTTGAGAAGGAATTTGCCTTTGTGAGTGAACCAGAATAAGGGCCTCTATGCTCTTTCACATGTAAGATTCTGGTGATGATGTCAGGACTGGTGCTACCCACTCAGCACAGCCTGTAAAGTAGGTAGGCACCGTCCTGAGAGGCGTTCCCCCATCCACCGTTCTCTGACACTGCTGCTGCCATCTGCCACACCTGTCAAAATGTACGACAGGCAGCAGATATAGCACACAGCAGAGGCAGCACAGTATAGCGTGGGGTGCTTTGGCTGCTGTCAGTGGTCAGCCAGGACAGCAGACATGGGTCGGGATGCATTAAATAAAAATGCGGTAAAAAAAACCTGTTTTCGGGGTTTTAACCACATTTTTCGTATGGCTGGGGCACCGCTGCAGAGGGAATCACCAGCAGAAGCTATGTTCTTTTCTCCCTCTCAAATTGTTCATTCCTTATTTGTATACATAAGATATTTTCTGCCTACTCAATTCATGAAGCTTTAAGATCTACAATTCTCTTCATTGATTAAACTTCAACTGTGGAAACACAATCTCTCAGTCCTCATCAAACGCCTACTCACACCACCTATGTGCTCTTGGGGGAATAGCTTGCACAGTAAAATACAATATATTGAAATTACCTGATTATATATATATATATATATACATCAGTGGCGTAGTTAAAAAAATTCTCCCCCCCGCTGCCAAAAAAACCTCTGCCCTCAAGAAGGGGCGAGGTGATGGACTACAGGCGCCGCTGTCTGAGCTGACAGGCAACCCAGGCAGCAGTGAGCGCTGAGCTGGTCCCGCTCCATTTATATCTAATTAGCGGGGACCCAGCGCAGTGCATATTTACTGAGCGATTCCCTGCCCCGTGCATATTTATTGAGTGCGACGCGCTCATTACATATGCACGGGATGGGGACCCGCTCATTCAATATGCACTGCGCTGGGTCCTGCTCATTAGATATGTACAGGGTGGGACTAGGGTTGCCAATCCCGGGGCATTTTTTCAATCCCGGAATTCGAGATTGAAAAATGCCCGATCCCGGGATTGGCTTCCCTAATACATAAACCCGCCCCGGCCGCCCGCATATTTACTTACAGGTGCGGGCGGGTGATGAGCTGGGCGGATATACAGTAGCCAGGCGTGTGTGGCGGGAGGATGTAGCCTTTGTCGGTCAATGGTCTGGGGGTCCGGGTAGAGTAGAATGCAGGCTGGGTGGGAGGGCGGGCGGCGGGAGGTCAGCGCAGGAGTTAGATGAGGAGGCGGCGGCTGTTGTGTGCCCTGTGCAGCGTGACCTCTGACGTCGTCACGCTGCGCAGAGCTGCACTGCCCGGGATGGGAGAAGCCGGGCAGCGTCTGAGCACTAGCTCAGACGCTGCCCGCCATTAGACTGTGCATGCGCAGTCTAATCCTGAAATCACGGGATTGGAAACTCCAATCCCGGGATTGAAATCCCGGCGTTTTAGGGGCCAAATCCCGGAATCCCGCCGATCCCGGGATTGGCCACCCTAGGCGGAACCAGCTCAGCACTCACTGCTGCCTGGGCCACATATGTAGCTATGCCACTGATATACATACAGTTCATACATACAAACAACTATTCATTCATTTAACTGTAGCTTTTTATGATTTCAGCTGATTTTGGATTATCAAAGATTGTGGATGACCAAGTGACAATGAAGACTGTTTGTGGAACGCCAGGATATTGTGGTAAGAAATAACAATTGTATTTAGTTTGTTTCCCATGTTATATATTCTTTTATTTGGTACTTGTGTAGTTTCACGGCGGCAGCTTATGCTACGTTTGAAAATACGCTATTAGCATAGCCCAATGGCTGGCTTACTTGTGTAGTTTCACGGCGGCAGCCTAAGCTACGTTATCAGCGTAGCCCAACAGCTGCCTTACTTGTGTAGTTTCATGGCGGCAGCCTAAGCTACGTTATCAAGCGTAGGCTGCCGCCGTGAAAGTACACAAGTAACTACTGTACTGTTGCCGGGAACTGCATCTCTTTCCCCGGCGTCCCTGGCAAGCCTAGTCAGCGCCTCTCTCACACTGCCGGTGCCAGCATGGCACAGCGTTGTGCAACCTGGCTAGTTTGGCGTCTGGCGTTGCTGGGGAGTGTAATGCTTATGCTCGTCCACGAGATGTTGGTTTTTAATATCACCAATGCGTATGCGTGAGGTTTCCAATGAAATACAGTACAGTAATATAGTCCAAGAACTACCTTAACATTTTGTAATTACAGTACAGATGGAACAGCTCTCCATGGAGCTGCTCCTTGCAATAGAATCGCTGATCGCCGCCCCTTGTCAGCCGACGGAAGGGAGTGCGCGCTCGCCCCATTCTGTCTGAGCCCTCCCCGCACCCCCCACCAGCTGCCCCCACTTCCTGAAGCGGAGACTGGCAAGGAAGTCGCTCCCCGCCACCTTGCTGATTGCGCATGTCCCTGGGAGATGGAGCTCCTGTCCACCAACCTGCACCAGCTCAGGACATCTGACGATCCTCCATCTGTATGCTAAGTAGTCAATAATTCTCGGGCCACCACCAATAGTCTCAGCTGCCACCGTGTTGTACAGTAATTATGCTACATAGATGCTCATTCAGCCCCAGGGACCCGATGGAGAAATGTATGCTGAGCTTAGCACCGTAAGTGTGGGCTAAACTTGGTATGCATTTCCCCACGAGTCCATGGGGCTGAATGAGCATCTATGTTTGTGTACAACATGGTGGCGGGCCGAGACTATTGGCCATGAGGGAGCCCACCACCACCCAGCAGCATTTACATTAAATACACTTTTTAAATAAAATAATTTTGCGTACATTGTGACAAACCTCGAGAGCAGCCCTGATTGCCATCAGCATTTTCTGGCCGCTTAATTACATAAGACTTTTGGGTTCCTGCGTCAGGTGTGAATGAGATGACAGGCTTGTGGTACAGTGGGCCTTATTCTAGTTCACTCTTTCTAACAAAATCCTTCTTAGATGGACAAAACCATGTGCACTGCAGGTGGGGCAGATGTTACTTGTGCAGAGAGAATTAGATTTGGGTGGGGTTTTACTTCAAAGTGAGATCTATATTGCAGTGTAAAAATAAAGCAGCCAGTATTTACCCTGCACAGAAACAAAATAACTCACCCAAATCTAATTCTCTCTGCACAAGTTACATCTGCCCCCCTGCAGTGCACATGGTTTTGTCCATCTAAGAATGATTTTGTCAGAAAGAGTGAACTAGAATAAGGCCCAGTATCCCTGATGTCCTAGCGCAGTGGTTCCCAAAAGGTGTGCCTAGGCACCCTGGCATGCCTCGGGATTTTTGCAATCGTCCCACTACCAAAACAAATTATTTATGCTCAAAGTGATAGGCAAAACCATTGCTGGTGGCTGCCATTCATAAAATGTATGGACAATTAGAACCACAGCTATGTTACCCACCACATAACTGAACCTGAGGGTGATAGTTAATCGCAAATTCTGATATTCTAGGGTGGGAAACTGGCCTAGTGGGGTATGGATCTCGGTAGGCAACAACAATTTTTTTTTTTATTCCTCTGTTTTGTTTTATATTTGTACATTAAAATGTGTCTATTGTATTTAGGCTTAGTTTCCACTTCACTTGTGCACATCATTTGGGGTTTCTCAAAGAGTGTGTTCTACTATATGCATGTGTACTTCTCCGTTTCCATACTGTAGCTGTGCTCCCGCCCCCAGACTTTAAACTCTATGATTTGCCTTTCTCAGTCCACATTGGACACTGTGTCCTATTTGTCTCCTGTACTGTCTTTTTATAAATATTACTAGAAAGATGGTGCCACCAAAGGAAGGTATAGATGTGGGTGCACTGTATGCCACACTGTATATCTGTTCTGGGTGTAGGGTGAGCACATCGGGGGCCCCACTTGACCCATTAGCCCGTAGCATCAGACACTCTGCACCCATTACAGATACTTAATTGGTAGAAAGCCTTATCATTGATATCCTTAGTAAAAGCTGTTTAGGGCAGTGTATGCCATAACAATGATTTGCCCGTTTTGTTATGAAGGGGTTAAACCTTGCTCATTATGACTGTATTGCTTTGCTCAAGATTCTTAAATAATAATGAGCTATTATAATATGAGAAAATGCTTCGGGGGGTTTTTTAGTTGAGATTCATAACCCAGACAAACTCACAATTATTTAATCACTCAGTGATATCAAATTATTCTTGATCTACCATGCTTGTTCATTAAATTAAAAAAGAAATCAGTTTTGGAGACAATTAATTTAGGATTATGTTTTTGTGCATCATAAAAGACACTATATTATTTCTGACGTTCTTTCTAAAGAGGCACTTATGTTTCACTCTGATAGCAGCTGGTACTGTAATAGTCTACTGAATATATGCAAGTAGTATCATTTTGCAATAAAGCTGTCCAAAACACAAAGGACAGATACTTTATAGTCAGAAATGAATATTTCTTTGGTAGATTTCTAAAAATAACAAAAAAGAAAAATTGTGACCTACAAATACTTGAGTGCTGAGTAATTGCTTTAACAGTCAGGCATAGTTAAATCAATTTATATTTTCCTTTTGAATTTGTCTAATGTAACTATTAAGGGATAAATGTATTATCATCTCCTTGTGTTACTTTTATCCAGTGTCTATGATGGAGCTAGTTTTCCCGTTTGCCAAGTTTGCCATTCAGGAGAAATGATAGACATTTTTTGTTCCCAGCAATCATTGCATCTTCTTAATAAGCTTAATAAGCTGTTGATATACGGGCCGATCAATTTTCGATTTGATATTGGCAGTCACCGGCACTGGCCAGCATTTGCTGGCAGGGAGGGAGGGATGGCGTGGCGGGGGGAGCGAAGGCCATGCCAGTGGCGTACCTATGGAGGGTGCAGGGAATGCAGCTGCTATGGGGCCCCACAGCCCAACATGTATTCCCTGCGCTCTCTAACTCTCCCTCCCTGTCCTCTCTTTTTCTCCCTCCCTTTTTATTTCTACCTCTCTCCTGCTACCCCCCCTCCCCTTTACTCCCCCCTCCCACACCATCGACCCCCCCACCACCACCTGTCACCCCCCCCCCTCTGTGGCAGGGGCCCTTTCAAGACTTTGCTATGGTGCCCATAAGTTACTGGTTACGCCCCTGCATTGAGCAGAAAAGCCCTCGTTCTGAGATAGTAGAAGTAGACTGTGCTGCAAGATCAATTTCTACATTCAATACCAATGCCGTGGGGCCGCACATCAGGATAGGGTGCTGCATAGGACGGTGCGATATGCACTATGGCCCTTATTCTGAACCATCCGAGCAGGGGGTGGAGAGGGGCATGAAGGGCTGATTTTGCTCATTACTATATGCGTACGCCCTGCGTTTCATGGGCGTACCCATGAAAACGCTGGGCGTACGTATGGTAATCCGGCCGTGACGCACGTGTGGGGGGGCAGACATATGACATAGCCGGATGCCAGCTGCTTTTGCACGGAGAAATGCCCGAGTGGTCTGGAGCACTCGGTGCTGCCTGACCACTTGGTCCAGCATTCGATGGTCGGTGACCATTGAATGATGGGGGAGGTTCCCACAGATGGAGGAGGTGTTCACATGAACAATCCACTCGTGTTCCGTTTGGTCGGCGTCTTACCGCATTTGGACGGTGTGAGCGATCCATAAGGAAGGCGGGGCTAACAACACATGGTTCCTGTCCGAAAATACGCACACCTGCCTTTTCAACTAGAATAAGGGCATATGTGCTATGTGATTTTGTTTGTATTGTCAAAATCGATAGTGCAAATCGTATCGTGTGTCTGTGTAAGCTTTGTCTGATTCAGTGCAGTAGGCAATATAGGCATTTTGGGTGGGACACAGTTTGTGGCATTAACGATGGTGGAAATGATGCTACCAATGGAGCAGGCCAGCTTCCAGAAAAACAAAGAAGGCATAGATGAGGTAGACAAATTAGGTTACAAGCAGACTGTAACCCATAGTAACAAGGCATTAGCTTTGATCAAGTCGGTCATGTTAATCTAATGAAAGCAGATTTGTGATTTGTTGCTAGGTATCAGTACATTAGCACTAGTTGCACTAGAAGATTATTAAATAAAGCTGTTACACTTGTGTTGATGCTGATAAGAAAATAAAAGGAAAAGACTTGAACACTCAGTGTTATTACTTATTCATCTTTAGCGCATTTGACTCTGCTCTACATGCCGGCTCATTTCTGACAAGCAGACCTGATTTTCATGCAGGCCATGGCGGCTTCTTATTATGAGGCTGTTTCCTGGTTTGTATTATTCATTTCTGTCAAACCACATGCCCCGATAATTGTGTTATGTTCATACTAATTCAATATTTTATTATATTTGTTAGATAAAACAGAACCTACAATATTGCTCACAGAAGTGGGACTTGTAATGAGAGAAATGTGTGTAATCACAGTGCTCGCAGCATATTTACTGAGTCCAATCACAATGAGATTCCAGAGTGAGACACCCACAGTATCAATGTCACATAATACATTATATAGGGGTAATCCTTATGAAAATCTACTATGATTCACACCCACATTATAATGTCTATAGCTGTTGATGGGTCATTAAAAATAAAAGAGTTGGAGTGTGCAGTTACCTTGTTTATTGTAATATTGTTGTTTAATGGGATGGAATTGGGGGTAAGGCATGTTGGCCAGGTAGCTTTCTCTGCAGAAAGTGGGATTTCTATGCCTTTTTTCTTTAGGGTTCAGTCACTGTTACAGTAATGGCACTTACACATTATGCCACACACGGTAATGCCCCTCACGCATTATGGCACACACCTTAATGCCCCTTATACATTATACAACACCATAATGTCCTTTTCATAATATGCCACACACCATAATGCCCTTTACATAATATGTCACACACTATAATGCCCCTTACAAAGTATGCCCCACGGTAAGGTTGCTAAATACAGTACTTTTAAATGACCTGCTCATTACTCTGGGTTTCCTGCTTGTTGCCAGGGTATTATGGGCCCTATTCAGATCTGAGTTCAGTACAAATTTGTTTGGAAAATGGGCAAAACCATGTGCACTGCAGGTGGGGCAAATGTAAAATGTAGGATGTAGTTGTGTGCGCGCCAAAGGCGCGCTCTGGAAAAGGGGTTGTGGCCACTGAACAGGGGACGTGTCCTTGAGTGTAGTGTACAACACCATATACAACTTCTACACATAATGCAACAAAGTACTAGACCCAATTATACTTGCCCCTTACACATGATGCCAAATGGAATGAGCTAAAATTCACATAATGCCACATGGATTGAGCCAAAATTCACATAATGCCACATGGATTGAGCCAAAATTCACATAATGCCACACGGATTAAGCCAGAATTCACAATACACTTCATAAACAGGGACATTGCCCACCAAAGGCGCGCATTAAATATTTACACCATAATGTCCATTACACGTTAAGTTACACGCCATTATGTCCATTATGTATTATGCCAAACACCATATTAAAAATTATGCTACATAAGTGCTGCTTATCTACATGCTCATTGCCAAGGGTTCCATGCTCATTGCCAGAGGTTCCATGCTCGTTGCCATGTGGGATTACATGCTCATTGCCAAGGGGGAATACATGTTTGCGGTAAATTAGCGACAGCCACCGCCAGGCAGAAGTGATAGACACTGACAGTGGTAGAACCTGGCTGTATTCAGAGCACTGCAGGTCCCGGGCAGGTATTTGAAATAATACCCCTTTCACACCAGAAAATGCATTCCCAGGTTGGCCCCTTTTACACCAGACTAGTCCCTGCATTTTCTGGTGTGAGGGGGAGAGAAAACCCCCCCTTCCCCCCTTTAACCAGTTATCTCATTTAACTGGCTATATCTTCGGAACCAACTGGCCCATTAAAACTATACAAGTATCATATTGAAGAACTTTTGAGTGAGCTTTGAATGATTTTAGTTCAGTGAAACTGGAACGTTTGGTTCCAGAGTAATCTGCCCTCAAAGAACATGAAAACATGAACAGCCATGAAATTACATTTCAAAAATATTTTTTTTTATAACACGCAATATCTCTGGAACCGATTGACCGATATGGACCAGCCTGGTATCATATTGAAGGCCCAGCGATTGAGATGAGATCAACCACAAGCTTCTGTGATGCCATGGGGGGGGGGGGGGGGGGGGGACTGGAAGCCGTTGGAACCGGGTGGGGGTCAGAATGATCGGGTCCCATATTATCCTATGGGAAAAAACGTTACAGCTTTGAAGGCGATATCTCTGGTTCCCTGGGGGGGCTAGAGACACGGGGCTGGGCTCGTTGGAAAGCCCTGGTCCTCAGCTATGAAATGACATGGGGTGCCCCCCCTCCCCCCTGAATCCGCCAATGCTTGTTTCTAATGTAGTAATAAGTTATGATTTCATAAATGTCGGTTAGCTAAACATGCAGAATAAGATGTGTGGCAGATTAAGTGTTCTCTAAATGCAGATTATGGAGCTATACATTTTAGTGTGATTTTTTTCTCTAGGAGGCTGGAGCTAAAATCCAGTCACATGTATCTCATGAATATAACGTGACTCATTTATTAGGGAATCTCACAAACTAAATGTTATAATGTATTCTGCAGTGAAACAGGTCAGCATAGGCCTCCTAGTCAGATAAATAGGAGAGATAGGCCGTTCCTCACACAGCACTTCACATCTCTAGCACAGTGACATGCTAATGTTGTCTTTGTCTCCAAGTATCACATTGATCTTAAGACATCTTTAATTACTTATCCATTTGCTGTAATAAGTAGATCCTCAAGTCTTGTTAGTGTTCTAGGAATAGAGTAAGTATTGTCTTTTCAGAAAAAAAAATCAGCATTTAACAATTTTTTCACAGTTAGCAGGGCATTAACCCATACCCCTTTCATATCGCATAAATAACCCGGGTCAGACCCATGCACCGGGTGCGAGCAGACTCTGCGTATAGAGTGTTCGCCTGGCGTTCTCATTCTAATGGATGGATGACACGGGTGCTGGGGACGGGTAGCTGACATTGCCGGATGTCAGCTGCCCGCCATGTTCCCCTTCAGGACACGTGCATGGTAGTGACACCATAGCCAAGAACAACATTACCAGTATAACCCTGATATGGATGTAGTAGCAGTAACAGTGGCATAGCCAGGTTTTGAAGTGATCAGGAACAAAGGGTAAAAATGGGAGACACCTGGGTTAACAGACACCCCCCCCCCCCCCCCCATGACCATATAACCCTTCAGCTACACAACTGCTTTCATACTCAGTTGCAGTCAGTGAGAATCTACACACTCACAGCAAAACACAAGTGCACAAATACAACAAGGGTGCTGTGAATAAGTTATAACAATAAGGAGGCACAATCTCTCTCTTTGACAGAATAAACAAGGTACTGTAGTTTATTACATATCTAAACATTTCATTCCAACATAGTCCTTACAATAAGTTTAGCTCTTAATGTGACTGTTGCATTCAATTTTAACATACATACAGTTTTATTGCCCATTTACTTCTCCCCCATGCATTTACTGCATAGAGAAGGAGAATTCAAAGACTTTGGTCCCTCTCTCTTCATTATAACCAAGAGACAAAAACAGACAATGTACCTTTTTCCCTGGCAGAAAAGGATAGTAGAGGAATACGGAGGTCATTCTGGTTGACCCGAAAAGCAGCTTTGCTGGTCATCTAAACGCTGCCCGCCCGCAGATTACACCCGCACCCAAAGGATGGATGTTTTGCGTAAACATTCATTTGCAGCTTGCGTGCGGGGCAGAAATCATTCGATGTTCGCCGACCATTGAATGATTTCTCTCACTCTCTGGTGTCTTATGGTGTGTACACACGTTAGATGTGCCTTAAGATCCTATCCACGATCTGATCAGATAGGATCTTGGATCGGATCTTAAGGCACATCCGATTTGCATCCTATCTTGACTATATAGTGCAGATCTGCACTATATAGACAAGGCAGCCAAGACTTTCTGGCTTCCGATAGTGGAACGCGCATCGGGATCGCAAGGGTTAAAACCCTTGCGATCTGCATCTGATGTTGATCCGATTCCGATCCGATGTTGACTATATCGTCAACATCGGAAAGGAAACCTGACCGTGTGTACACAGCATTAGATCTGCAGCGCCCCCGGTAAGCGAAGAGAGTGGGCAGCTGACGTCACGTTTCCATGAGAACGCCAAGCATTTTCATGGTAAAGCTCATGAAACGCTGGGCATTCCCATGGGCATGACTGCAGTGTGTGGCCACACACACCCCCGCCCACACTGCTAGGTGCGAACAGGCCAGTGAATAATCAATTTGCTGTGCCGCTCGCACGTAGCGGCTGCAGATTCGCATAAATGCTTATGCGCATGAGCAGTTGCAAAACATCGATCCCCTGTGCAAATGTGCAGGGGAGTGATCAAATCAGAATAAGGGCCTACATCACCCTACCTGGGAACTTCTCAGCAGCAGTGGGTAGTAGATGAGGGAGGAGTGGAACAGCTTGTTCTGTAATGAACTGCAGTGCCTATGGACATACTGTCCATGTAACGGAGATCACACAACTGGCCTGTAGGATGTAGTGATTGTGGTGTGTGAAGGAGGCTTTGGTTTTAGGCTGCCCAGCTGGCTCTGCCGCACACTGTACATAAAATAATGGTTCAATCAGTAAGTTACATTGGCACAGCCATCTGGCAGTCACTTCAATAACGTTACCCCCCACAGTACTGTACATCAGGGCAGTAGATAGCTAACAAGCATGAAATAAATGAGGCCTTCATTTATTTTCTCGACTTTCATCTGCAAGGTTCCCCACCAGTCCTTTTTTTAGAGGCAGGATTTGCCTCCCCCAATGGCTACACCACTGAGGAGTTTGCATCCTCCCATATAAGAAGCCGTGGACTGCCTTTCCATTGTGACAGCAACTTTATTGTTTGTTTGCTCTGTGACAGCCCTGAATGTGACATTTTTATGCCTGCGGAGCTGTGCTCTTTCATCAAGATCCTCATTTGTATTGCTATTATGAGGACAGTGTTGGCAGTGCAATAATACAGAACCTGCAAACCATACTGTAGCTGTGAATTAGTTCACAAGATAAATGTTTCATTACATAGAAAGTGTTGACCACGAGGAAATGTAATTGCTGCGCAGCTGTTATTAAAGCAAATGTTATAAGATAAGAATTCTCTCCATGCACTAAGTTGTTTTATGTCTCTCATATTCCAGCTCCAGAAATCCTCAGGGGGTGCGCATATGGACCGGAAGTAGACATGTGGTCTGTGGGTATTATCACCTATATACTGTAAGTACTAAAATATTATAGTGTCAATTACTTATAACTAGAGATGTGCACCGGCCACTTTTCGGGTTTTGGGTTCTGATTACCTTGAGGTTTTGGGTTCTAATGGGTTTTGCCAAAACACCTCCTAAGTGTTTTGTGTTTGGATTTCTTGGGTTTTGGGTTCTGATTTTTTTGTTAAAAAAGCATAAAAACTTTTTTTTTTTGCTCCTACGCTATATTAACCTCAATAATATTCATTTCCACTCATTTACAGTCTATTCTGAACAGCTCACACCTTACAATATTGTTTTTAGGGCAAAAGGTTGCACCAAGGTAGCTGGATAACTATGATAAGCCACACAAGTGTGCGGCACAAACACTAGACTGATATGGCACACTTAGCATCCCCCCTAGTCTGATATGGCACACCTAGCATCACCCCTGGACTGATATGGCACAGGTAGCATCACTCCTGGACTGATACGGCACATTTAGCATCACCCCTGGACTGATATGGCACACTTAGCATCCCCCCTAGTCTGATACGGCACACCTAGCATCACCCCTGGACTGATATGGCACGCTTAGCATCACTCCTGGACTGATACGGCACATTTAGCATCACCCCTGGACTGATATGGCACACTTAGCATCCCCCCTAGTCTGATACGGCACACGTAGCATCACCCCTGGACTGATATGGCACGCTTAGCATCACCCCTGGACTAATACAGTACACTTGGCAGCACCCCATGAATTATACGGCAGACTTGGCTTACCCCAGGAATTATACGGCACAGATGGTGGCACCCCTGACCTGATACAGCACACATGGAATTATACGGCACAGATGGCGGCACCCCTGGACTGTTATGGCACACATGGCGGCAGGCATGGAATTATACGGCAGACAAATTCCTGCAGTAAAAATAAAAATGTGTATTCTTTTAATTATAAAAAAGAGCAGCACACCTTACTTAGCAACACCCCGTGAATTATACAGAACTCTTGGCTCACCCCTGGACTACAGCGCATTTAACAGCCCTTGCAGTAAAAAAAAAAAAAACACCTTAATTTTATTTTCATTAAAAAAAGGGCAGCTCCCCTGGTCTGATATGGGACACATGGGGCACCCCTGGAATTATACGGCACACATGCGGGCACCCCAGGACTGATACAGGACACATGGGTGCACCCCTGGACAAATACAGCACACATGTGGGCACCCCTGGATGGATACAGCACACATGTGGGCACCCCTGGACTGATAGTACTGGTAGCCAGTGGAAACAGCAGATTGGAATTATATACTGCAATAAATACTGGTAGCCAGTGGCAACAGACTGGAATTATATACTGCGATAAATACTGGTAGCCAGTGGAAACAGCAGACTGGATTTTTATATACTGTAATAAATAATACTGGTAGCCAGCGGCAACAGCAGACTGGAATTATATACTGCGATAAATACTGGTAGCCAGTGGAAACAGCAGACTGGATTTATATACTGTGATAAATAATACTGGTAGCCAGCGGCAACAGCAGACTGGAATTATATACTGCGATAAATACTGGTAGCCAGTGGCAACAGCAGACTAGAATTATATACTGCAATAAATAAAATACTGGTAGCCACTGCCAGTGGCAACAGCAAACTGGAATTATATACTGTGATAGATACTGATAGCCAGGGGCAACAGCACACTGGAA
Organism: Crinia signifera; assembly: GCF_055691185.1. NCBI lineage: Eukaryota > Metazoa > Chordata > Amphibia > Anura > Myobatrachidae > Crinia > Crinia signifera. The sequence continues at coordinate 400,608,948 of NC_139217.1, read as the reverse complement.
TTATATACTGCAATAGGTACTGGTAGGCACTAGCCAGTGGCAACAGCAGAGAGCAGACTGCAGCAGACACTAGGCAGTGCAGGGCAGGCAGTGGCACTAGCAGCACCAGTGGACTATCACACTGTGACTGACTATACAGGAGCAGACTCAGCAGAGGCAGGCCCCAGCACAAAGGAGAGACAGAACACAGCACCAGTCATCCTTGCAATGGTGATGTCTTGATCACTGAGCAGAGACACAGTACACAGCAGCACAGGCCCCAGCAGAGACCACACACAGCAGCAGCACACCCTTCCCTTCTCCGAGATTGGAGTGAAGATGGCGGCGCGAGGTTGCGGAATTTAAGTGTTCCATGATCTCGCGAGAATCCGACGCCGGGCGATGACGTTTTGCCCGTGCGCCCGGATTCGAGTAAGGCGGGAAGCGCCGAGCGCTGCTCGTATCCGGGCCCGGATTGATGACGTCCGTGCTGGCTCGGATCTGAGGAATCCGAGCCCGCACATCTCTACTTATAACAGACTAAATGTAACTGGTTTAATAGTTTTACATTAGCTCTGGGACAGATCCCGTCTTCTAGGTTTACCACCACTACAAGGAATCTCCCTCCTACAAAAGTTACATGATTCCGACAACTGATCTGACATCCTAGTACCACGACAACGTACCCCTCTTCTTTTTCCATTTCCTTCTCTTGATGCATCTACAGCCCCTATTTCTTTAGCTCCCCCCCCCCCCCCCCCCACACACACACACACTTGTTTAATTTCATAATATGTTTGAACATTTGGTCGCTTACCGATTGGAAGAATTTGTTTTTGTACTGAACATATTACTGTAGCTATAGATGTTGCATGTTTGTTCTTCCTTTTATTTCTAATAAATATTAGTATTCAGGGAAATAAATATACATACATTGTGCTCAAACAATCTAATGATGTGTACACACAGTTGGTTAGGTTTGATATTCGATCCTCGATGCAATCAAATCGCAAGGCAAGCCACCCAACATGCATGCAATTTTGACTATATAGTGCAGAGCTGTACTATATAGTCATTGCTGCCCTGTCTATCTGGGCTTCAATTTGTGCTGTCACGGGAGAGCGCATCGGAATCGCAAGGTAAAAAACCTGTGCGATCTATATAGTCAAAATTGTATGCTGTATTGTACCGTGTGTACACAGCATTAGAAATCTTATGAATAAATGTGGGCGTTCCTATGGGCGGTGCCCCCTGGTCCCCGCCGCTACCCACCGCCCGCACTGCCAGGTCTGAGCGGGATGGCGAACATGTAGTTCCACCTAGCTTCTGCACATGTGCAGATGCAAAAATCGGTCACGCGGGGGAATAAGAATAATCCCCTTGATGCTAATACCTCTACTTTTCTTTCGCTGGCATACAGCTGTGCGTGGGAATGTACAAGAAATGAAATATTCCTTTGTGCATCTATATATATCTTGGTACAGATTTCCATCAGCCTGGTCCCAACGTAAATAGGACTCTATGTGCTTCTGGCCAGATTATGCCACCCACTCCTCAGCCCGGGCTGACCACCAGCCTCTGTCTTGGGGACAGATGTATCAAGCTTCAAAAAGTTGATCAAGTGGAGACTGAAAACAACCAGCCAATCAGCTACTAACTGCCATGTTACAGGCTGGTTTTGAAAAATGACAGGTATGAACTGATTGGCTGGCTGTTTATCACTCTCCACTTGATCAACTTTTTGAAGCTTGATACATCTGGCCCTATCTCTTTCTCATGTGAATTAGCAGATACTGTAAGTGGTTGCAGCAAGTGGGCAAGTAATAAGATGTGTCTAGAAGTAAGCATACCCTGAGTGACTGAAAGTATTATTCCAGAAACACCTTTATGCCTATTTTTAAATTAAAAGTCGCAATTTGGCTTGTAGCTTCAAAATCTTCCTAATTTGTAAAAAACTGAAGTACAAAATGTTTAATAAAATATTAGCAATGAATTTGTTGTTTCTTTATGTGCTCAGTTATAGCTACCAACCCAGCTAACACATTATATCACCAAGTTCATTAGTAAAATAATAAATCTTCATTAGGTGCTGATGAACACTGAAAGGAATGGTATATAAATAGCTGATTGCAAATGAGGTCAGTAATGTATATTAATTACACCAGTAACTATGGCAAAAACCAACTAGTTCCAGCGGTCTCTGATTTTCCTATTCTGTGTAATAGTGCGGTTCACACACAGTAACTGGAAACTACATATTAGGCTACAGTCAAATACTTCTTTAGGCTGCAGCTGGGCATAAATTACAACATTGTGAATTCCATATTTTTACTTCTATATAGCTGCAGTATACACTCACTAATAGAAAACAATCACACCAATAGACACACACAACCTGATTCATAGGGGGAAATTTACTAACGAAAATACGCCACTATTTGGTGCAAATACGACTGCCTACATGTATTTTCGGCATTTACTATGCCGAAAATATGCCTATTTGTATTTATGGCACATTCGTATTCGTATTTACAAATATAAATAAATAACCCATCGGAAGACTACGCATAGAAATCGCATTCTGTCAAATGATGATTCATAATTTACTAAGTGGCCTTATGCAATATACAGCCACTAATTGCCTCAAAAATACGCCTTGAAATACAATTAATTTTCCAGGCCTATATTGCAGAAGCCTGCACGGATCTGCCTGATCCGTGCAGGCTTCTGCCACGCTGATTTTTAAAATGATCTATTTATTTTCTCTATTTTTTACACACTGCAGCCTGCAGGGATCAGTCACTGATCCCTGCAGGCTGCCGACTCATATTTGTATTTAGCGGCTGTATATACGGCTGCTACATACGAATACAGTGGATTAGTAAATCTGCCCTATTTACGCTTCATATTTTCATATTCTTAGTAAATTTCCCCTATTGAAGGACACCGATTACACAGCAGTTGCATGTTGCTGTGTAAAAATGTGCTAATGTCCCAGCGGCATTTGAAGGCAAAAGATGCCAATTGCTGGTGGCAGTGGGTGTTTTAGGGGGTAGAGGGTGTCAGGTTGGTAATATGGGCATGTAATGGGACCAATTTTTGGAAATGTTCTCAGGGCCACTTTAGGGCCAGATCCACTAAGTTTCAAAAGTGATAAAATGGATAGTGATGAACAACCAACCAATCAGCTCCTGCCTGACATTTTTCAAACACAGTCTTGTGACATGGCAGTTAGGAGCTGATTGGTTGGTTATTTATCACTCTCCATTTTATCACTAATGAAGCTTAGTGCATCTGGCCCACAATTACCAATCCGCCCATGATACCAAGGAAGGGTATTGTAGTGGAATTGACATAAAGACACAGACACAACTGCAGTCAAGGACACAAGTATGGCTGCAACTGTGTCCAACTCAGAATAAGACCCTATGAGGAGGGGTTCCACCCCCTCAACAGACCCCGCCTCCATGAGGAGGCCTTCCAGAAACTTCCCGGTCTGGTTTTCCATCCCAATCAGCTTCTGTCTGTGAATAATGGGATTTGTACCCCAATATGTGAAATGAGGGAGATTGGTAGACTAACGAGCGAGAGAGGGAGATTGCTGCTATTTCAGGGAGTCTCCTGCAGAATGCAGGAGGGTAGGCAGCTATGGTAGGAGCTGATTGGCTGGTGGTTTATCACTCTCCATTTTATCACTTTTGAAGCTTAGTGCATCTGGCCTCTTGTGTGCTGTCTCAACCATAGGAAAGAAGTATTAATAGTGTGGCCCCAATGGGTCACGTGTGCAATAGCAGGCGTTACCAAGGTGCAGTATGTGTTCATCATGCAAACTTAGTGTCACTAGATTAAATTGGGCAAAATAAATGTGTATGTGTATCCATTGTGTGTTCTACTTTCTGCTAAACCAGAAACAACCTAGTGTTTTCCTCAGGAATAATGTACACCTTAATTATTGTATTAGAAGTCACTGTTGAGTTACATGACACTGTATCTTAATGTAATTAACATAATTTCCCTCCCATATAGCAGGGATCTTGGTTCCTGTCTGTAAACTATTTCCTTTTAAGTGTATGAACACTAGAATACCCCACAGGTAACTGCTCTGCTGTCCAGTCTGATGCATCTCTCTACACACAGGCTCTGCGGCTTTGAACCTTTCTATGATGAACGTGGAGATCAGTACATGTTCAAGAGGATTCTCAACTGTGATTATGACTTTGTCTCCCCCTGGTGGGACGATGTATCTCTTAATGCCAAGGACTTGGTAAGCAAAGTAACTCTATGCTGTCATTGCTGCACAGTGCAGTACAAGACAATTATGGAATTCAAATGATCTTTTTTTTTTTTATGAACAAAACAGGATTTGCTTATTATGTCACACTTTTAAAGAGAAATATTTTTTAAGTAATGTATCCTCACATCATGTAATACAATAATCAAACCTAGTTTGGGGGGACATGCAGTGGGGTTTACCCTGTACCCCTGTGGGTCTGTCCAACCCTGGAGAAATGTAATTGGGTCCAAGTGTGCTGAAAGTGCTGGATGCAGGCCAAACAAGGACATTTTTATTTTACGTGGCAATCATTTACAAGGATGACTCTGCCCCTGTTACATTTCACCAAATGTGTTTTATTTTCATGTGTGGACTACAGCATTGGACACATCTAAAAATTGTGATCCCACCATAAAGGACTTTGAGTGTTGCTGTAACAATCAATAATAGAGTGTCATGTTCTGTATTAAGCGCAATAATTACATTTTTGTTATTCTATATAATAATACTATTTTACTATTTTGTTTGGAAGCAAAGCTAAATTTGGGGCCCAGAAGGCTGTCTGTTTTCTAGAAACCACTGCTTTACTCTGCTGTATGAGGCCCAATGTAATGCCTAGCAATCAGTGGCGTAACTTCAAAAATTGCGCTCCGCCGCCAGAGGTTTCTGGTAACCCCCCCCCCCGCCCGCCCGTCCGTCCGCCACCCGCCACATATAAATACATACTATATGTATACTTACATATTCAGGAGTCCGGCTGTCAGCGATGCGGGTGGGAGTCCGGCTGTCATCGGCGCGGGTGGGAGTCCGGCTGTCATCGGCGCGGGTGGGAGCTGGGATGCCTGTCAGCGCTGCAGTGGTCCCGGGCCGGCTCCCGTCCTGGCTTCATTCTGATATGAAGAACGGACCATCACAAAATGTTCGCCCCCATACAGCAGACAGTTTCAGAGAACTGTCTGCTATATTGGGGCGGACATTTTATGATGGTCCGTTCTTCATATCAGAATGAAGCCAGGACAGGAGCCGGGACCATTTGCTGACACAGTGACAGGTATCCCAGCTCCCACCTGCACCGCACCGCTATTACAATAGCACCGCAGCCCCCCGGCGCCCGCACTTACACTGCGCCTCCCAGCGACCGCGGGGGCTGCGGTGCTATTGTTACGCCACTGCTAGCAATCCCTGTACTGCCTTAAGCTGTACACACGGTGCAATATATTGCGCAGTGTCCCGTTTGCTCTGTCCTGAAAGTGGATGTAGGCAAAGATGGAACATCTGTAGAGGGGTTTATGGGCTTCCCCTCATCTTTGTGCCCCTAGTTACTGCTACCCCTGCAAAGTAGTAATTTCCCTACAGGCACTGAAGATAGCCATGACTAATCTCAATCTTCTGTAACTGGCACCACTGGGGACATCTGTAACTGGCACCACTGGGAACATGATATGTAACTGGCACCACTGGTGACATCTGTAACTGGCACCACTGGGGACATCTGTAACTGGCACCACTGGGGAAATGATATGTAACTGGCACCACTGGTGACATCTGTAACTGGCACTACTCAGGACATCTGTAACTGGCACCACTGGGGACATGATATGTAACTGGCACCACTCGGGACATCTGTAACTGGCACTACTGGGGACATGATATGTAACTGGCACCACTGGGGACATCTGTAACTGGCACCACTGGGGACATCTGTAACTGGCACCACTGGGAACATGATATGTAACTGGCACCACTGGTGACATCTGTAACTGGCACTACTCAGGACATCTGTAACTGGCACCACTGGGGACATATGTAACTGGCACCACTGGGGACATCTGTAACTGGCACTACTGGGGATATCGGTAACTGACACTACTGGGGATATCTGCAACTGGCACTACTAGGGACATCTGTAACTGGCACTACTGGGGACATCTGTAACTGGCACCACTGGGAACATGATATGTAACTGGCACCACTGGTGACATCTGTAACTGGCACTACTCAGGACATCTGTAACTGGCACTACTGGGGATATCGGTAACTGACACTACTGGGGATATCTGCAACTGGCACTACTGGGGATATCTGCAACTGGCACTACTAGGGACATCTGTAACTGGCACTACTGGGGACATCTGTAACTGGCACTACCTGGGACATCTGTAACTGGCACTACCTGGGACATGCTATATAACTGACACTAAATATGTACAAGAAAATTATTGCTTAGCATTCACATTCAGTGCCTGAGATAGGACACACACTTTTTTCATGTTTTGAAATCTTGTTTCATGCACAAATAAAATATATTTGTGTGTATTTCATATATTTGATTATGCGACATAAATACATTTTGTGTTCACACATGGGTCCTGTCCTCACTAAAATATAAAAATATTCTGAAATAAAGGATAATCCGTTATCCAAAATGCTTCTGGTCCCAAGGATAAGGGATACTCAATCTGTACATATATTTTTACCACAGAACTATGATATCTATCACCTTTCTCAAGCCATATTTAGAGTTGATGTTGAATGTGAAATGAATATGCCCTATATTACTTATTCAGAACCGCATATTGATGTAGTTGCTATGGTCATGTTGGGAAAGAGATACCTTCTTAACACTATCTTTTAAATCAAGAGTAAACACAATGTGGGCTCCTTATAGTAGACAGACTTAGGGGCCCATTTATCAAACAATATTTGCTTCTATATCCCCCAAAACACCCGTTTTCAGGGGTTAGTCGCACATATTAAGTATCCCCCGAATGTAGCAAAGGGGGACCACAGCAGGAATCTCCGATCGCTGCTGTGATCCGCCCTTCGCCGCCGCCGGCCGCATCCCCCATAGGTTTCTATGGGGGATGCGAAGCTGCCCAATGTATCAACATCGCCTTTTACAATGTGATCCTGGGCGGTAATGTTCCGCACAGATCGCATTGTAAATGTGATCAATGATAAATGAGCTCCCTAATAATTATCTGGCTTGGTTATTAATATTCACACAATTGTTCTGAAACATTGCATAGCTTATAGTTGCATACAGTATGGTGGGTTGGAATACCTTTGGGGGACTGTATGCTTAATTAAGCGTTAGGACATAGGTTCTGCAAAAAGTATATCCCGACAATGTCTAGAATGTGAAGTGACTGTGTATATGTATACTAGAAATATAGAAGCAATGAATTTGTTGTAATATAAGAAAACAGTTGCATTAATTTGTGTTATGGTCAAATGTGTTAGACCAATTTATATAATTACTCTGCACCCAAACATGTATTCATTCATTTCTTTCCATTGGTTAAAACACAACCCATGCAGACACATAGTATTAAATTACATGGAGTCCTCACTATGGGGGAAATTTACTAATATGAAAAACCTAGTTTTTCGTATTAGTATTTTCCCTACGACTGCATACGACTGTTTCAGTCGTATGCAAAGTCGTGTTCCGGAGGGTCATTTACAAAGCAGTCATATACGACTGCTTTGTAACCCTCCGATGTCGTATTCATTCATATTAGCTGGCCATATATACGGCCGCTAATACAAATTTTTCTAGCAGTCTGCACGGATCAGTCAGATCCGTGCAGGCTGCAGAGTGTAAAAAAAAAATAGAAAAATAAATAAATATTAAAAAAAAACGGCGTGGGGTCCCCCCCACAACCGAAACCAGCACCAGGCTGACAGAGCCTGGAGCCGGTGATTTAAAATCAGGGAACCCGACAAATAGGGGTTCCCCGATTTTTAACAACCAGCCCCAGGCTCCTGCTCTGGGGCTGGTTCCCAAAATACGGGGGACAAAATGAGTAGGGGTCCCCTGTATTTTAAGAACCAGCCCCAGGCAAAACCAGCCAGCAGGGTAATGCCACAGCCGGGGGGAGACTTTTTATACAAGTCCCCCCGGCCAAAGCATTCATCCCTACCGACCAGTCAGCCTGGCCAGGGGCCCTGGGGGAGTGGGGACCCCACCAATGAAGGGGTCCCCCCCTCCAGGACTTACCTGACCAGGCTGAAGCCTGGTACTGTCCCCGATGCCCCTGGGCGGTGGGCATCGGGCTGATTCAAGTGTAAAAAAATGATTAAACTATTGATTTTTACTGTGGCACTACAAGTGCCAGCAAGCTGGGACTTGGAGAACCACAAGTCCCAGCCTGCTGGGCATTAAAGGGCCCGCTGGCACTTGTAGTTCCACAGTTAAAAAAATAGTACAATAAAAACACACTGACACAATGAAAATAAAAGTTTAATGCATACATTACACACATACTGATATTTACCTTTCTTGATCCCGTAGGTAGCCCTCTGTCCTGGTGTCCAGTGTCCTGTGTCGTCCTCCAGGTCCATGTCGGCGGTCTGTGTCGTCCTCCAGGTCCATGTCGGCGGTCCGTGTCGTCCTCCAGGTCCATGGCGGTGTCCGGGTCCGAAGAAATCCATGTTGAAGCTGTGGAAGAAAATCCTACTCACCTGGTCCTGTGCTGAAGATGTCTTGTCTTGGTCCGCCGTAATCCAGGTAATCTTCATGCTGTCGCCGGTCCCCGCACTGTCCGCATCGCACTGAGGAGAGATGCAGAGATGTTTCATTTCTACTGGCCGCCTAGCGGCCAAGCAGGAGCCGACTTTCTTGGCTCCTGATTGGCTGCTAGGCGGCCAATAGAAATCATTCTGAGGAGAGGCACAGAGTATGAAACATCTCTGCATCTCTCCTCAGTGCGATGCGGACAGTGCGGGGACCGGCGACAGCATGAAGATGACCTGGATTACGGCGGACCAAGACAAGACATCTTCAGCACAGGACCAGGTGAGTAGGATTTCCTTCCACAGCTCCAACATGGATTTCTTCGGACCCGGACACCGCCATGGACCTGGAGGACGACACGGACCGCCGACATGGACCTGGAGGACGACACAGGACACCGGACACCAGGACAGAGGGCTACCTACGGGATCAAGAAAGGTAAGTATCAGTATGTGTGTAATGTATGTATTAAACTTTTATTTTCATTGTGTCAGTGTGTTTTTATTGTACTATTTTTTTAACTGTGGAACTACAAGTGCCAGCGGGCCCTTTAATGCCCAGCAGGCTGGGACTTGTGGTTCTCCAAGTCCCAGCTTGCTGGGGAGGCTTGCTGGCACTTGTAGTGCCACAGTAAAAAACAATAGTTTAATCTTTTTTTTTACACTTGAATCAGCCCGATGCCCACCGCCCAGGGGCATCGGGGACAGTACCAGGCTTCAGCCTGGTCAGGTAAGTCCTGGAGGGGGGGAACCCCTTCATTGGTGGGGTCCCCACTCCCCCAGGGCCCCTGGCCAGGCTGACTGGTCGGTAGGGATGAATGCTTTGGCCGGGGGGACTTGTATAAAAAGTCTCCCCCCGGCTGTGGCATTACCCTGCTGGCTGGTTTTGCCTGGGGCTGGTTCTTAAAATACGGGGGACCCCTACTCATTTTGTCCCCCGTATTTTGGGAACCAGCCCCAGAGCAGGAGCCTGGGGCTGGTTGTTAAAAATCGGGGAACACCTATTTGTCGTGTTCCCTGATTTATAATTACCGGCTCCAGGCTCTCTCAGCCTGGTGCTGGTTTCGGCTGTGGGGGGGACCCCACGCCGTTTTTTTTTTATAGTTTTTTTTTTCTATTTTTTTACACTAAAGCCTGCACGGATCTGACTGATCCGTGCAGGCTTAAAGCAAATACGACAGGGAAAGCAGGGTGTATTTTCCTGTCGTATTTGCGTGGGTGTTTTACACCACTTAGCAGCCGTATTATCAGTACGGCTGCTTAGTACATCAGGAACCACCATTCTTTTGAATGGTGATTTCTGTCGTATTCTATCGATGGTGTAGACCAGTGATTTTCAACCTTTTTACCTTGCGGCACACTAAATACGATTTTAAAATTGCCAAGGCACACCATGAGATCCCCACAGGGCAAAACGCATTGGCCCCCACAGGAAAAAAACAAACCTATTGGCCCCCATATAAAATAAATCACACTGGTCCCCACAGGTAACAAAAATAAAATACATTGGCTCTTTAAATGAAAAGAAAAGACCATTAAATAACAGTTGAACTGGTGGTGGCTGTAAACTGGTTATGGCATCTCTAGATCTGGGGGCACACTTGGGAACAGCTCAAGGCATACTAGTGTGCCACGGCACAGTGGTTGAAAAACACTGGTGTAGACATTCGTATTTGTAAATACAAATACGAATGTTCCATCTTTAGGAATACGAATTGTTGTATTTTCGGGATTGTAAATCCCGAAAATACAAATGTGTAAAAAATAGGTGTATTTCTCCCTACGAATACACCTTTTTTTTACGAATCCATTTTGGTAAATTTCCCCCTATATGTGAAATTCATAACTTTCCCTTAGAGATTACCTGTGAGGTGAAAAATTGTGTTCCCAGAGAAAAACCACTGATCACATAAGCCATAGATACAGATAAATGGTGTAAGTGTATTTAATGTTCAAAGTTGACTACTCAGTAACAAGTAGCTGTGTGCTTTTCCATTTCATTTATCCTTATTAAACTCAGAGCATAACATTCTAATCCATACACGTGTACAATACAGGATGAGTATCCCTTATCCAAATATCCCTTATCCAAATAATTCCGAAAACCATACATTCCAGAAAGTGAAAAAAAAATATGTTTTCTTGCTAAAACCACTACTGGGGACATCTGTAACAGCACTACTGAGGACATGATATGTAACTAGCACTACTGGGGACATCTATAACAGCACTACTGAGGACATGATATGTAACTAGCACTACTGGGGACATCTATAACAGCACTACTGAGGACATGATATGTAACTGGCACTACTGGGGACAACTATAACAGCACTACTGAGGACATGATATGTAACTAGCACTACTGGGGACATCTGTAACAGCACTACTGAGGACATGATATGTAACTGGCACTACTGGGGATATGATATAAAACTGACACTAAATATGTGCTGGCACTACTGAGGACAAGATATAAAACTGACACTAAGGGGGAAATTCACTAAGGCAAATACTCCTAAAAATTTTGTAGGCATATTCGTATTTTTGGCATAGTAAATGTCAAAAGTATGAATACGCCTACAAAATTTGCATATTCGTATTCATATTTATGGCACATTCGTATTTGTATTTACAAATACAAATGTATACGCCATCGGAAAATACAAATAGGAATCACCATTCAAAAGAATGGTGATTCCTAATTTACTAAGAGGCCTTATTGAAAATACGGCTGCTAATTAGTGCAAATCGTGTGTAATGGCAGGCCAAATACACCAGGAAAATACACTTCATTTTCCTGGCGTATTTGGCTTTAGCCTGCATGGATCAGTCAGATCCGTGCAGGCTTCAGTGTAAAAAAAAAAGTAGAAAAATAAATAAAAAAAATGTAAGAAACGGTGTGGGGTCCCCTCAAAGAAGTCGGGACTGGTTCTAAAAAATCAGGAAACCACCGACATAGGGCTTCGCTGAATTTTTAAAACCAGGCTCCAGAGCTGGGGCTGGTTCCCAAAATACGGGGGACAAATTGAATAGGGGTCCCCCGTATTTTAAGAACCAGCCCCAGGCCCAACCAGCCAGCAGGGTCATGCCACAGCTGGGGGGGAGACTTTTTATATAAGTCCCCCGGCCAAAGCATTAACCCTAACCCTCAGGGCTCCTGGGGGGAGTGGGGACACCGGACCAGGATGCCGGAGCAGGACACCGGAGTAGGACTGAGGGCTACCTATGGGCTCAAAATAGGTAAGTATCAGTATGTATGGTCTCTGTGTGTATTAAAGTTTTATTATGTGTCAGTGTGCTTTTATTTAACTATTGGTTTTGTTGTGGAACTAAGAGTTCCAGCAAGCCCATTAATGGGCTGCATGCTGGGACCAGTATGCATTCCAGGCTTGCTGGGACTCTTAGTTTCACCACAAAACCCAATGGTTTCATCTATTATTTTTTACACTTTATCAGCCCGGTACCCACAGCCCAGAGGTACCAAGGACAGCACCAGGCTTCAGCCTGGCCAGGTAAGTCCTGAAGGGGGGGATCCCTTTATTGGGGGGTCCCCACTCCCCCAGGAGCCCTGGCCAGGCTGACTGGTCGATAGGTTAATGCTTTGGCTGGGGGGACTTGTATAAAGAGTCTCTCACCGGCTGTGACATTACCCTGCTGGCTGTTTGGGCTTGGGGCTGGTTCTTAAAATACGGGGGACCCTTATTCATATTGTCCCCTGTATTTTGAAAAAAATACAGGGAACCCCTATTTGGTCGGTTTTCTGATTTTTTAGAACCAGCCCGGCTCTTTCAGCCTGGTGCTGGTTATGCCCGTGGGCCATGCCGTTTTTTTTTTTATTTACTTATTTCCTTTTTCTTTTTTTTATATACCGCAGCCTGCACGGATGACTGCCTATACGAATTCGTATTAGCGGCCGTATATACGGCCGCTAATATGCATAGATACGACATTGGGGATTACAAAGCAGTCGTATTTGACTGCTTTGTAAAGTCCCCTCTGGAATATGAATTTGCATACGGCTAAAACAGCCGTATGCAGTCGTATTTGTTTGTATTAAGACTACGAATACGAAAAATCGTATTTGTATTCTTAGTAAATTTCCACCTAAATATGTGCAAGAAAATGATTGTTCTGCATTCAAGGTCAGTGCCTGGGATAATATACAAACTTTTTTTATGTTTTGAAATCTTGAGACATCATTGAAATATAAAAATATAATATATAAAAATAATCTGTTATCCGAAATTTTTCTGGTCCTGAGCATTTTGCATAAAGGATACTCCACCTGTCTAATAATATATTTAAGGTCCCAAAAATCTTTCTTTGATCTGACTCCATACAACAGTGTAAAATTCCATATCTTATATGGAAGACCGAATATTTTGACATGGGTCATTGTTACTGAGGTAGCTAAAAAAACCTTGCATCTGTTTAATGCTACTAACAACAACATTACAATAGTAATAGCTCAAGTGAAATGAAGTCACTGGGGCTTTGGCTGGCACATACTGTAGTATCAGGACACTGCAGAGCAGTGCTGTACTCCACCTGTTCTCCCCAATGCTTCCTCCTCACCAGTTGTGTATATAGGGCCAGATGTATCAAGCTTCAAAAAGTGATAAAATGGAGAGCGATAAAACGGACAGACAATCAGCTGTAACTAACATGTTACAGGCTGGCTTTGAAAAAATGACAAGTAGGAGCTGATTGGCTGGTTGCTTATTACTCTCCACTTTATCACTTTTTGAAGCTTGATACATCTGGCCCATAATGTTGCAGTGGCTGTTCCTGTAATGCAGTGCAGTCCTGTTTGCAGGTTGAATTCATAGCATAAACCACATGCCGGCTTACCAATGCGGCGGTAGCAACTATGTACCCAGAACTGTATGGTGAAGTGTTGAATTATACATGTTTTCTGCTATATCATTTTGTTATATTTATGTGCTATAGGTGAAAAAGTTAATTGTGTTTGACCCAAAAAAGCGTCTCACCACTCACCAAGCTCTACATCACCCCTGGGTCACAGGAAAAGCTGCAAACTTTGCTCATATGGACAATGCTCAGAAGAAACTCCAGGAGTTCAATGCCAGACGCAAGCTCAAGGTATGCATGCACTCAGGGCAGCCAGCAGGGGGGGGGACTCCAGTCCCAGGTCCAGACAGAAAGGGGTCCAGGATTGGAGTTTATAAAGTAAAATTTGTCATAAACAAAGTTCACATTTCCCTTGAAGCAATATAGAGATTGAGAAGTGTGGCCAGTGCTGCAAACAAAGGTCTCACCAGGCATTCCAGGTGTTTGAGAAAGGGTAGGGGGCCCTGCCTATTTTGTCAGACCCGGGCCCCTTAATTTCTGATGGCAGCCCTGCATGCACTATACAGAGACAGGCAGTGCTACTTTTCAGTAGGAACCAGCAGGAACTCAGTTCCTGAACCTCTAATTAAATATGACATCATCATTAACTGGGTTCCTGAACCTGTTCTTGGCCAAAATGTACTTTCCATAAGATACGAGTGCCTTTGTTTCTAAATGCAATATATACATGTTCCTGGACCTATTTTTCCAGAAAAATAGTACTGGAGACAGGTATAGGTCAGGTCCACAGTTAACCTGAAGAAGCACCTGTATATGCTCATTGAATTCTAAATTCGTATATAACCTTTCTGCCTAAAGGAGGAGATTTCCACGGAATGAAGACATGTCCTTAGTACACACAATCAAGACATAAATATAAAATATTTAGGTTGCATGCAAAAAGGAGCGTATGATAAGGCACATACATGCTATGGGTGTAGGTAGCCTGGTTTACCATTTATTTCTGTTGTTGTTTTAATGCCATCGGGCAAACCTATCAATCATGTGAGGCTTTGATAAATGGTACAATAAGAAATCTAGCCCCATGTGTTTGCATATGCTTCAAGATATGGTTCACATGTAGAATACCAGCGGACTATGTTACATAACAAGGGGGAGTAAGGTGTGGCACATACAGAATACCTGTTATTAGTGGTGTACCAAGGGGGAGTCAGGTGTGGCACATGTAGAATACCACAGTCAGTGGCGTAACATGGGGGAGTCAGGTGTGGCACATGTAGAATACCTGTTATTAGTGGTGTACCAAGGGGGAGTCAGTTGTGGCACATGTAGAATACCACAGTTAATGGCGTAACACAGGGGAGTCAGGTGTGGTACATGTAGAATACCTGTTATTCGTGGTGTAACATGGCGGAGTCAGGTGTGGCACATGCAGAATAGTCAGTGGCATAACAATGGGGGCAGTGATGACAGTCACAAGGTCCACATGAGTATTTCATGTTTTTTGGGTGGCTATGTTGGCATAGGTCAAAATGGACAACAAATAAGTGTACAGTGTCCTGTCGCATGGCTTGCTACGCTTGGAAAACTATTACAATCTGATGCTAGGTACACACCAGAAGGATTTGGGCTCAATTCCCCCAATTTCGACTTGTCTTACGTCCGATTGTAGTAAAAAGCGCAGAATTGTACATGTTTTTTATGCAATTCCGATCCGATGCACGTCCATGCCGGTCGTTTGGTCACTTTGGAGATTTTACCTTCTGCACTAAAGATTCATCATCTACATTGGGTTGGGTACCGATCCTGTGCAGATCATTACGATCGTCACACAATCATGATGTGTACCCTACATAACTCTATGCCCACTTGGTAAAGTATGAACCTAGTCGGTCTAAAGCAAAATACGTGAAAAACTCATATCAGCCTTGGGTCTGTCGATCACATACCCATCGACCTAAGGCTTGTGCCTAACTTTGGTTACTGTCGATCTAGAGCCTGTTGACTATCGCTAGGCATCTAAATAGCCCTATCACTATTAAGCTTTGGTTTCTCCTCAGAAAAGGCGCCGGACAATGAACGCAAGGTGCAGAATTTGAACTCCATTGGTATTCGCCCTTACGGTTAAACATAACATTTAAACTTTATTTTTTTGGGCAACAATTGAGCATAACAATGATGCAGAGACATTGTTGCAACAAAGTAATAAATTGTAATAGGTTCTGTCATCTTTTGTATGCTGAAAATTTTTTAATGCTCTGACTTCAACTGAACTGAAATGTGTCTGCTCAATTGTTAGTTAATAATAGCTTATATTCAATAATATAAATGTAATAACAAACCTATTACAAATCATATTTTAATGTTCTTAATATTATGTTCACATAGTGCTGGCACACGATAGCAGAGGTGTAAACCACTATTGTAAAATATATTGTGTTCCTTTTATGTTTAGGCACATTTAAATATTTTCATAGAAAAATTTTGATTCTTGCTCAGTGCTATGTGACCCCTTCAACAACATTGCTATTGTCATTTTAAAAAATATGCAGATACTAGAAAGCCTGCTCCAAGCAAACGCTTCAAAGCTAGTCTGCTACCTTCTGTGTTTGTGTATGTGTGAGAAAGAGATGTAGTTTCCCTCTCAGTAGTAAACAGCAAACCAACAATGGGGTAGTGGTACTGGGGCCTTGTCTCATTACCCCTACCCCATTGTTGGTTTGCTATCCCTAGCCCTGCTGCTGCTGCTGCTGTTCTAAATCCTGGACTGGATCTCCACATTAGCTTATGTCTCAAGTTTTTTTTTAATGACAAAAGAGTAGAGAACCAAAATGTAATCACAATTGAAATATATATATATTATTAGTAGTCATAATAAGTTGATAGGATCAACAATGTCTAGGTTGACCACTAATGGTCGACAGTGACTAGATCGAAACCTACTGTATAAATCATGGGTCTTCAAACTGTGGCCCTCCAGATGTTGTGGAACTACATGTCCCAGCATGTCCTGTCAGTTTTGGCATGCACTTATAGGAAAAAATGTGGCAATGCATGATGGAACATGTAGTTTCACAACATCTGGAGGGCCACAGATTGAAGACCCATGGTATAAAAGGTTGACATTGACACTGAAAAGGTCAACACGGGTTTCATGTTTTCTATGGTTCATATTTTACCATGGAAGTGGGCATAGAGTTAGCTTATAATAGTGTGTCAAGCGCAGCAAGGCACTGTGCCCAAAGCATGGCGAGCGTAGCGGTACACTTTTATTCTGCTCATGTCAACATATGTTGACATATTCACCAAATAAACTTGAAAAACGCGCATCAACTTTTTTAGTGTCGGCCTAGTCAATGTCAACCTTTTGCTTGTGTCGACCTTCTGCTAATGTCGATATAGGGTATGTCAAGCATTTATAGGTGGTCAGCCTAGTGACTCTTGACTTAGACATTGTTGACCCACTTTACCAGGGGTTCTCAAACTCGGTCCTCAGGACCCCACACAGTTAATGTTTTCCAGGTCACCCGTCAGGTGCACTCATTACTGTGTGACACATTTTAAAAGATCCACAGGTGGAGTTAATTATTTCACTTGATTCTGTGAGGAGACCTGCAAAACATGCACTGTGTGGGGTCCTGAGGACCGAGTTTGAGAACCTGTTCACTATACCATAACCATTATTTTGACAAATTATGTTTTTTTTTTTGCATTTTGGGAAGTGTTTCAAAGGTCTGTAATGAAAACAAATGTAAATACATTTAAATCAATTGTATGATATAGGTACTCAGGTTGTTAAACATTGTAAAACATAATCACATGATTCAAAAATACTAATATATTTTTGTACATACACAGGGCAGCCGAGAGGGGGGGGGGTTCTAATTACCTGGGCCCGGGCTTGCTCGAGGGGACCGGCAGGGGCCCTGGTCCGCCCCCCCTTCCCCCTCCGTCCCTCCCTGTATCAGCAGCAGCACAAATGTGCTGTGCTGACTGCAGGCTTAGCATGTTTGTCTCACTGACAGCGTGAGAACTCATGCTGAGCCTGCTGTCAGCTGTAGGTGTGTGCTGCTGCTGCTGCTGAGTTTAGAGTTTTCTTTCACCCCCTCTAAACATTTTGGGGGCGTGGCCTAAGCGCAGGATGTGGCCACACACCCCACACTTAGTTCACACCCCAATTTTTTTTTTACCGGGGCCCAGCATTCCTCTCGGCTGCCCTGTACGTACATACTGTATTTTATAATAAAAATGTATTTGCTCCTATTTTGCAGAGGCAGATGCACTAATGGTATGTCTCATCAAATGTGTTTTTTTCTCTCTGCAGGCAGCTGTTAAAGCTGTAGTAGCTTCAACTCGTTTAGGTAGTGCTGGAAGCCACAGCAGCCATGACAGCAATAAGCCAAGTAGGAATCCATCTCCTGTGCAAGAGAGTGGCCGTGTAGAGGTGACCACACAGGAACCTAAACAGGAAGAGGAAGGAGCATCTTGAGTCCACAACTGCCATGTTTGAGTCTGGGTCTCTGCCATTTCATGCACCAGCTACATCAGTCTGTTTCTTCGCAGGGAAGATTCCTTAGCATGGCCTTCTGGCAGTTATTTTCATGGGGTGCAATGAAATGCACAAGTTGGTGACACTATGTTCAATGCATGTGACTGCTTATCAAAATAGTAAAATGGCCGACCTGACACGCGACAGGGGTAGTGCTGTACCTACATATGAACTATGACATGGGCTAATATTATTTAAACTATAACCTTGATATGCATTGTATCTACACTGTAGATGTAGTGTGTAGTGTTTCATTTTACAATTTTATAAAGGTAATGGACTTTATAGCGGATATCCTACTAGTATGAGTTTTCATTTAATTTATTATCATGTTGCTGGGTTTATACCGAAGCTCTAAAATAACACATATAACACCTTCAGTTATATCAGTTATATATGTTTACAAAGATAGTATAAGTATTTATGCAAAAAAACATTCCACTGATATGGCAGTAATGGCCCTTGTGGCTGGAATATGGTACAGTGTATTGACCTAGTTTGCATTAATAATGCCTTATTATTACACTTTATATACAGTATTTTATTAACCAAAAATCACTTTCATAGATTTCTGTCAATGTACTGTGTAAAACACATAACTCATTAATATACACTAAAATAACTACAAGTAAAATGAAGAGGCATAATACAATAAATGTTGAATGGTGCATTACAGTACAGCCATAGGGTTGGATTTTTAACAGCACTGGCTACAAATATTGTAAGATATGCAAAGGAATTGGGTATATTGAGGGCACATCATACTGAGTTGACTATAAAAAAATGTTACTTGTATATTTATTTTTAATATAAATGAGTTCATTTAATGAAGACTATTGTCACATATTATTTATGTTTAACAAAAGACCTTTATTGGTAGAACACTCATCTCTTAAATTATTGTCCCATTAAGATTTTTTTTATTAAAATATAAGCTACAGTAGTTGTGTTTGTGATTCTTCATTTTTTAATCATTTTTATTTTTATGTGTAATGTGCACTAGAATTAAAACTATTGGTGTTATCTTGATAATAATGACTAGTGAAGTTATGTCTATATATTCCTTCTGTATGCATGCAACTACTGATTTCCAGTTTAAGATAATGATTTCAGAAGTGAGAAACTAAAACCGTAATTGGCCAAAAGGAATGAATAGCCAACACACATTACATAGTCTTATTAGAAGTGTTGGGTTATATGTGTTATTGTAGCATATCTATTAAAAAAACAAACTTATTTTTTATTAATACACTAATGCGGACTATACATCTATGGCCCCGATTTCCCACTTTGCAAATGTTATCCACCGATAGGCGATGCGATTCACTGGTCAGAGGCACAGAGGCAGGGCTGCCAAGAGAAATCCTGGGCCCCGGTACAACAGCGTCACGGGGCCCCCCTGGAGTGGCAAGAAACAGAAAAGAGGTGTGGCCATTAAAGGATATAGGGGTGTGTACCACACCATATACCCTTTATGCAACACAATAGTAGACCCCTTATACTTGCCCCTTACACATTATGCTACACAGAATGAGCCAAAATTCACATGGAATGTCTTAAAATTCACATTATGCCACATGGAATGACACAAAATTCAAATTATTCCACACAGATTGAGGCAAAATTCAGGGAGCGTGAGAGGAATGGTGGGGATGCAGGGACAGAGACAAAGTAAGTCTAGAAGGTCATTTCTATGTAAGGGATGGCAACAGAAATCTTGGGGCCGGTACACCAATATCACTGGGATTGAAAAATGCTGAAACCCGGTATTCCTGGGATCCAGGGATTGGCATCCCTAAAAGAAAATTGCCCCCTGTGCCCCCACACTGACTTGCTGTGGAGGGGGGCAGGCGGCCGCAGTGCATAGGCAGGCGTCGGGTAGACATGTGCGACGTGGGAGGCCCGGCGGCGAGCAGGTTCCGGTGTTGGGTATGATGTGGGAGGCCCGGCGGCAAACAGGTTTCGGCACTGGTGGTCAGCGCTGTGGCCTGTTGTCAATGGGGAGTTAATGTCAGTTGCCAGGGGTTCTTGCTAGTTGCCAAGAGGGGGGTTAATGTCCGTTGCCAGGGGTTCTTGCTCTTTGCCAAGGGGTTACTA
Source organism: Crinia signifera (assembly GCF_055691185.1). Lineage (NCBI taxonomy): Eukaryota > Metazoa > Chordata > Amphibia > Anura > Myobatrachidae > Crinia > Crinia signifera. The sequence continues at coordinate 400,588,717 of NC_139217.1, read as the reverse complement.
TACATTGCCAGGGGTTATTGCTTGTTACCAATGGGTTTATATTTGTTCCCAGGGGTTAATGCTCATTGCCAAGGGGGGTTAATGTACGTTGCCAGGGGTTCTTGCTCGTTGCCAAGGGGGGGTTAATGTCCATTGCCAGGGGTTCTTGCTCATTGCCAAGAGGTTTTTAAATGTTGCCAAGGGGTTAATATTTTTTGCCAGGGGTTCTTGTTAGTTGCCAAGGGGGGTTTATTTCCATTGCCAGGGGTTCTAGCTCGTTGCCAAGGGGGGTTTATTTCCTTTGCCACGGGTTCTAGCTCGTTGCCAAGGGGTTAATATGTGCCCGGCCAACTGCCCGTCAGCTGCTGCTGCCCCCTGCTTTACCCTGCCTTCCCCTGCGCACAGAGAGGCAGACGCTAGAAGTCATTTTTCACTTCCAGCGTCTCTGACAGGGAGCACTGCCCGGCAGCGTTACCAGGAAGTGCAGAGCTGTGCTTCCTGTCAGACGCTAGAGGTGAACTATGACTTCCAGCATCTGTCTCTCCATGTGCAGGGGAAGGACAGACAGGGGAAGCCGCAGTTGACGGGCAAGTGGCCGGACACATGGGCGTGCGGACAGGTCCTTGTCCTCCCTACGCACCTGCAGCCCAAAAATATATATTTTAAAGTGTGTGTCCGGACCCGGGCCCCCCTGGCAGGCCCGGGCCCAGGTAAAATGTACCCGCCCCCCTGCCTCTCGGCGGCCCTGCACAGAGGATCAGGGAATTTTGGGGAATTCAAATTCGCAAAATTCACTGACTCACTAACCCCGACTACTTTTGATAAGAATTGTCATGGTGGGAAATCAAGCATGTTGGATCCCAAAGCTGCAACTATTGCAAGATATGTGCAGATCATGAACTCCTAGTGATATTGGAGGCACTGGCTGCCTGGCTCCAGCTGTCAGAGGGGCACAAACAAACAAAGACAGAGATAGCTACTGAACTACAGATGGAGCAGCTCTCCTTAGAGCTGCTCCTAGCGATTCTATTGCCATCTGCCACCGTTTGCCAGCCTCCAGGAGGGGGAGTGCACGCAGAAGATGCTCGCGCGCCCGTTTTTGTTGGAGCCCGCTGCCCGCACCCCCTAACCCTGCCCGTCTCCCTGAAGCAGAGACAGGCAGGGTTTCTGCCATCTGTCGCCGTGGACTCACGTGTGTGTAAGATGCTCGCACATCCACGTCAGATGCAGTGCCTCTCCGCCAGTGATCGCCAGCTCAGGAAATCTGGCGATTCCCTGGGCTGGCTGAGAGGCGCTACATCTGTAGGGCAGATCTCTCTCCACTCATTTCATAGAGATTTGCTTCAGTTACTGCTGACTCACAAACCCACTTTGCATCTCCCTTGAGCTGAAGAGTCTAGGAATATGTGATAAGAGATCAGTGTGTGTATATAATGAGCTACAGCTTTGGTTTTGGATCTTGTATGATAAAAGAAAGGAGAGCAGAAGTTGCTTTGAGGAAACTTTTTAAAGAGTATTAATCTGCTACTAACTTTTTAAACAAAGCCTGTAAATGTAATAAGACAGAAGCTGATATTTTATCTCTCATAACTTTATCTTTCTTTTTTTAAACTTTGATAGTAAAAAAAAAAAACCTCAAGGCTCTATTTATTATCATTTGCAGCCAACACCTTAAAATAAAGATTCTCTATTGCCACAATTATCTGCAATAAGGAATATTTATTCTTCCAGATGTCCCATTGGCGAGTCACTGCTACATGTGCCAACACCATACCTGCCAACATGATCCTCTCCAGGAGGGACACATTGCTCTGTTTCTGGACTTTCCCCAATGTATGAATACCATCACCTGTGGTGAAGCACCTTTCTTAGCCATTAACCTGCTTAAAACAGGTGATGCCAATCATACATTAAGAGGAAAGTCCAGGAACAGAGCATTGTGTCCCTCCTGGAATAGGTCATGTTGGAAGGCATGCAACACCACTGGGGGGGCATCACCTATTTAGCCTCCGGGTGTCTGGTATGAACTTGTTAGTGCCATAAGAGTGCTCAGAGGCATCTTGTGTCAGCACACCCCAATCTACATCCCTGTCTGACCTTGATGCTTCCCTGACACCTCACATTAAACTAGTGCCAAGGGAGCACGAAGATGTGTTTCTGAATGTAGTAGGCTGCCTTCTAAGACAGCCAATTAACATCAGAATCAGCTTTATTGGCCAGGTATACTTGCGTATACTAGGAATTTGTTTTCGGTTTGCTGTGCAGCAGCCAGGTGGGTAACAAGTAAACAGCGTATAGTATAAACAATAAACAATATAAACAGGTGGGGGAACATGTACAGTCATATAGAAAGTTTTTCCGAGGGGACACTGTGTTAGATTATGTGCAAAGGGTTATGGCGCGACTAGACAGTGAGGTGTTCATGAGTTCACGTGTCAGCAGGTGAACCGCTTGAGGAAAGAAACTTTTTAGGCTTCTGGTGGGAATAGCCCTGTAGCGTCTGCCTGATGGCAGCAGGTTGAACAAGCCATGGCCAGGATGAAGTTGGTCCTGTAGTTGGTGATAACTGATGCAATTATTAGCTGTTTGCTAATACTGGTGACTGTCATCATTGTCATCTGCTGTTTGAACCAGACTCTGAACATACACAGATAATATGGCATTCTCAGACATAAATGAAACAGTGATGGTGAGGAAAACAATAAGAGTATTTTTAGTAAAGAAAAGTGTATAAAATAACATACAGGTTGAGTATCCCGTATCCGAATATCCGTTATCCGAATTATTCCGAAAACCATACATTCCAGAAAGTGAAAAAAAAAAAATGTTTTTTTTGCTAAAAACTCACTGGGGACATTTGTAACAGCCCTACTGAGGACATGATATGTAACTGGCACTATATATGTACAAGAACATGATTGCTTGGCATTCAAATTCAATATCTGAGATTGTACACAAATTTTGTTTCATGTTTTGAAACCTTGGCCCTTATTCTGATTGACGCGGACTTTACCGCGTACTTACGGATCGCGTCTTTATGGCGTCTGCGCATGCGTGGAGAACGCTACGCGCATGTGCCACGCCTTGACTCGGTACCAGTTCGGGCAAATCCCGTCCAAAACTGTTCACCGCTATCAGTCGGGAAATAGGGGCGTATTATGGGCGTCATGCGGAATGACACATGGGCGTAGTTTCAAAGTGGGCAAAACGGGGCGGAAACATGGGCGGACACGGGGGAGTACACTTATGTTGGGGGGCGTACATTCGGAAACCACTCCGAATGCACGCGATCAAAAAGGGCAGAAATGTGCGGTGTCCACAAGTGTACTATTGCTTTGCGGACACCACTCGTTCATGCGGTAGGCGAACGTACGCCTAATGACTACAACCATTAACACCTGAACCCAATAGAATCTACTCCTTTACTCATTACTCACTAATAGGACGCTTGTCAGTGCTTTAATTGAAACCATTGCTGCTTCAAGGAACCCGTACTAAACACCCACATATGCTGTACTTGTCAGACACTTTCAAACTGCTAACAATGGACATGACAGAATATTAATACTAGCAATACACATGTGTATTTGACATGTACTCATGAAACCACACATTTTGGGAAAAGTAAACACATTTATTTATATTCATGCACTTACATTGCTGTAAGGGTTAATGTGTGCAATGCATGTGTTAGGCATGCTTGTAAGGATATATTGGAATCTAATTGATTCCAATTCCAAATAAGCAGTTTTTTATGAGGATAGGTAATTGAATAAGTGGGTCATGTGATGTATTGCAGAAGATACTTCATAGTGGGTTGTTTGGCGTAAATACTCCGCTTACGTGCGGTAGCACCGCTTGGCTCCCGTTCGGATGCGGTATTCCCGAGCATACTCTGTAATACTCTGTAATACCGTGCCGAATCGGAGTGTTTCTCCCGCACACGCATGCTTTGTATGTCGTCCGTAAACACGCCCTGTTCTTAAAGAGTGAGTCCGTCCGAATGCGGAGGACACGTGGGCGTTTCGACGGACGATGGCCGCATGCGGCAAAACGCCGTGGCGTGCGGACCGCTCCGTAAGAATGCGGGAATTTCCGCACAGATCAGAATAAGGGCCCTTGTTTTTTGAACAAATAAAATATATTTGTGTGCATTTCATGTGGTAATAAAATATATATGTGTGTATTTTATGTGTTTATACAGCATAAATGCAAGATACTTCAAAATACATCATTTAAATATTAAAATATTCTGAAATACGGAATAATCCGCTATCCAAAATTCTCCTGGTCCCGAGCATTTTGGATACGGGATACTCAACCTGTACCAGTAAATATTAATACTGACAAGGTGTCAGTGCAATGTGATAGTGTATATATAGGTTGAATAAATGTCAATGACAAATATCCTGACCAGTGGCGGTTTTTTTGCAGGGCTGCAGCCTCCCCCCCCCCCCTCCCTCCTAGGTAAAATCTGTCACTGTGTGAAGCCAGATGCAGTCTGTGAGATTGCTCTGGCTTCCCTGTGACTGGCAGTGACTTCTTATTGGAAGTCCGATGTGCCAGACACTCAAGGCAGTCCCATTGGGAGGTGTTCCCTCCCTCCTGGATGCCTCTCTATGCGCAGCTGCAGGGTAGCCCCTAAAAACGGATTCTCCACATGCGCAGTACCGAGGACGACACTGCGCATGTGCCGGACCCAGGACCGTCAATACAATTCTATATGTCAGCTCCCAAACCAGCCCCGTAGAGGCTGGGCCAGCGCATGAGCAGAACTGAAGAAGCTACTGCACATGCGCCGATCATGGTGATTGGGACAAGAAGATGGAAGCGGTGGTAACAGGGACCTGAGGGGACTAGAAGCAGCAGCCCCTCTCCTCCGACAAGGTAAGAGCATATAGTAACAATATAGGTATAATGCCAAATGCAATCCATACACATTACCCGAATATTCGGGAGCAATAAATCAAATGCCAATGCAATGGGAATAAAACTTAAAAGTGGGAGCCTTGGGCGATTTGTGAATAACAAATGGTAGGTCCCGGGCTGGATAGCTCGGCACCACCGCAATAGATGTGTCCGATGAGGATGATATAGTTCTATACCAGATGGCAAACAGGAACCATACAGTGCGTTTCAGATAATTACCTTCCTCAAGTACGGGTGCTGTATAACTGCCAGGGTATAAATACCTACTACCAAAGTGGTGTGAGGCTGGTAACCACCAGTGGAAGTGGAAATTGCAGTCCAATTGGCGGGCATTTTGCGTTCCACTGCCTCTTTTTTTGGGGGGGGGGACAAACAGAAAGAAATCAGAAGTTGGATTTGTGTTCCAATTGGCAGCCTTTTTAACTCAAAATAGACACCAATTGTAACATAAATTCTACTTCTGCTTAAAAAGTCAGCGGCGAAAATAGACAGGGAGTGGGTGTGCACTAGCCTCACCATTTTCTGTTTGTAGGTATTTAAAGTGTGGCTCTATTTTAAGTTTTATCCCGAGCACTGACTGACTGTGAGCTACCATCCCTAGAGGACTATCGCTGTAACCGGATTGCAGCCTGCCTATTCCATGCCAGGACGGTCAGAACCTGTCAGCAGCTTGCACGGAATTAACATTTCATGCTGTTTATCTCTTTTATATTGTAAGTGCATTTGATTAAATTCATTTTGTTTTATCATTGATTGCAGTATTCTTCCTCGTTCTGATCACCCTGCAGCATGAGCAAAGTGCCGATGGGCTGCCAAGTACCAACATGCCACTCCATTCGGGGAACATCCGTCAGGGCAGCTCACAAAGTTGCCCAGTGTGTACTGCAGTAGGGAGCGCCAGAACACAGAGCAGGTGCAGAATAAGGCTATTTCACACTATCCGGCTCAGCCTGGACGGCAATACGCCAGACGGGCAAAAGCCATGCTGGACTCCTTAATCATAAATGACAGCTTACGGGTCCTTTCACTTGTGCTAGTGATATCCATTAGGATATGAACTTCTGTAATTTCACCTAACTACATTGGTTTATGGAGCATGCAGGGCAGCTGAGAGGAATGACAGGCCCCAGTAAAATTTTGGAGGTGTGGCCTAAGTGTGGGAGGTGTGGGCACCTACTGCACTTAGGCCAACGCCACCAAAATGTTTAGAGGAGGGTGAAAGAAAACTCTACAAACTGTAATCTCAGCAGCAGCACACACCTACAGCATGTGCTGTGCTGACAGCAGGCTCAGCATGACCTGTCAGTGAGACACTCATGCTGAGCCTGCTGTCAGCACAGAACATGCTGTAGAAGTGTGTGCTGCTGTTGCTACCCGGGAGGGACGCAGGGGGAAGGGAGGGGTCGGACCAGGGCCCCTCCAGAAAGCCTAGGCCTGGGTAATTAGTACCCGCTCCCCACCCCTCCCCCACCACCCTGAAGTTGGCAGAGATCTACCCTATACTTTCCAATTGCACTTTGGAAGAACATTAGGTGCACTTGTAAAAATCGAAACAAAAAATAGTTTCTCTGTAGAATAGACGTAAAAAGTTATTTTAAACTAAGCATTTTTGGTACGTGTGTATTGTCACGGCGCCCCCGATGTTGGTCGTGCAATGTTTTAATCGCATCGCATGCCATGCATCCGATGGCATGCGATGCGATGCAATTTTTGCCCCCTATGCGATGAAAGATTGTATAAAGGGTGCTTACAATGTTAAATGCACCCCCACGCCACTCCCCCACTATAAACGTGAACCCGAAGCGTGACAAGCGCAGCGAGCCCGCGAGGGGCGACGGTATGCGTCCTCCACCTTTTCATACCCCCACTATCCACGTCGGCGTGGAGTTGAGAATAGAAAGTGTGGCGAGCGCAGCGAGCCACCGAGCCCGAAACGTGGCGAGTGCAGCGAGCCCCGCGAGGGGACGCGGATACCTTCACAGGTATCTGCGTCCCCTCGCGGGCTTCATAGGTATCCGTGTCCGCTCGCCACGCTTCGGGTGCTTATACAATTTTTGGTACTTGTTTCCTAGCACGGCCACAATCGTAAGTAATCGTGTCCCTTAATTAAGGGACACGATTACCCCGATGGACCCGATTTCTTTTGAAATCAGGTCCATTTTGCCGGCTAGGAAACAAAAATCGGGGGCATCGCGTCGGTCGGGACCATTAACATTGGTCCCGACGCGACCGACGCGATGCCCCCGATATTTGCATTGACTTCAATGTTAAAAAAATTTTTAACATTGAAATCTTGTCGTGAACGGTAAAATATCGGGGGCATCGCGTCGGTCGGGACCATTAACATTGGTCCCGACGCGATGCGACGCGATGCACCCGATTTTTACATAGGATTCAATGTTAAAAAAAATTTTAACATTGAAATGGTGTAAAAATGTAAAAAAATTTGAAATGGGTCAATATGACCCATTTGACATTATAAATGTCCCCGTCGTCGCCCCACGATAGACGGCAACCCGAAGCGTGTCGAGCGCAGCGAGCCCGCGAGGGGCGGCGGTACGCGTCCTCCGACCTTTTCATGCCCTACTATCCACTAGGGCGTGGAGTGAGAATAGAATAGTGTGGCGAGCGCAGCGAGCCACCGAGCCCGAAGCGTGGCGAGCGGACGCGGATACCTTCACAGGTAAACGCGTCCCTTCGCGGGCTTCACAGGTGTCCGTGGCGACGCGGACACCTGTGAAGCCCGCGAAGGGACGCGATTACCTGTGAAGGTATCCGCGTCCGCTCGCCACGCTTCGGGCTCGGTGGCTCGCTGCGCTCGCCACACTATTCTATTCTCACTCCACGCCCTAGTGGATAGTAGGGCATGAAAAGGTCGGAGGACGCGTACCGCCGCCCCTCGCGGGCTCGCTGCGCTCGACACGCTTCGGGTTGCCGTCTATCGTGGGGCGCTGTGTACGCGCTTCAATTTGGGGGGGTTTGGAATTTTTTTCATTCAATCCAATGTAAAATTGGGTCCCAGGGACCCAATTTACATTGGATTTAATGAAAAAATCGGGTCAAAAATCGGTCGGTCGCGTCGATCGCATCGCATGCGACCAAATCGCATGCGATGCGATCGACCCGATTTTTTTCAGCACGACCACCCCGATCTTAATCGGTGTGGCCGTGCTAGGAAACAAGTACCCAATTTTTAATCGCATCGCATTGTATGCCTTGTACAATGTCATACAATTTTAAAATTGCCTTTTGGTATGCGATGGGCGCCGTGATAATACACAAGTACCACATTTTTTTAAATGAGAAAGATATATTTTATTTATTGAAAATAATTATTTTAAAAGTTGAGCACCCATTCGGATTTCTCCGATCACCACACATCCAATTTTAGGGCCTGATTCAACTTCACTCGCTAAGCAGCAGTCGATTGGAGAGTGGGTTAACGCTGCCGTAAACCGTTCACTCTACCATACTGACTGTTCTCTCTGACACACAGATCACGGTTTCACCTCACTAGCGTTCCTCTTTCAGCACTCGCATTTCAGCACCTCTTTTATTGCACGTAGCACACTATTTCTGCCCGCATAGTTCCACACTTAGGTTTCTCCTTCCTCCTCTGATCTTTTCATTCTTTCACCCTGAACTGTCCAGTGTACTCTTTTTTCAGCCCGCAATCATGTTGCTTGTTATGTCAGTCATTTTTCAAGTTTTAATCATATATGTATCATGCTGCATGGACGCTCATTATGCCTCTCTCTTTTGTCCCACAGCCCCCGTGCAAACAGAACAAGTGCGGCACCAGGCAGACCCCCGCCAGCTCCGTTCCGATGCCCCATCTTCACATACCGCTGACGCGCACACTGTCTTGACAGGAGCGCGTCAGACGGCGTCTTTCATTTCCATGGCCACCAGCACTTTGATACATGGACACGCCCCCCGGTGACCCCGGATTCCCCGACTCTAAGTTTGGGGTGACGTCATCTTTCGCTCGCCGGGTGCCGTGCAGGTGATGGTTGCACGAGGTGCCCCCTGCCCCCACACAGCCCTATAAATGTAAGTACGTTTTTGTTTTCTGGTTATGTCTTGATAAAGGGTTTGTACCCGAAACGTTGGCACTAAGACCGTCTTGTCTAACATTTATTACCACGTTTGACTGCCGCCGTGCAGTACTATGGGAATCTCCTGAGTGCCTCCATATCGTTTGCATATATATATATATATATATATATATATATATATATATATATATATATATATATATATATATATAGTATATGCTTATTAAGAAATATTCAATATTTAATGGTTATTGTACTCTTATGCGCCACGCCACCTACTGCCACATTCTTTTTTGCAAAATCTAATTTCACGGCTGAACAGGTCATTTTACATCGGTGTGATGTTATGCTGAACCAAGCTTCACGTTCCATTTTTGCTTTTACATTCTGCGAAAGGCCATTCTGAACTGTATTAGCAAATATGCATTTCACAAAGAATGAATTGAGCTGCGAACACACCAGTGAATTTATTCTGCTGTTCACTTAAGGTCAAATACTGCATTGAAATTATACAAAGGTGTGTGGATAAATGAAGTACTGATAAGAATAAACATTTGAGAAAGTCAATATTGGATTCACATATATTATCCATGAAAATATAGGACCTTATTCTGGTCTGTTTGCACGGCCGCATGCGTTTGAATGGGGCCGATGTTTTTACTTGCGTACACGCATTTCTGTGCATGTGTGTGCACCCACGGTGAACAAACTGCAACGCACCCATTCTTGTTTATATAAAACATCCATTCACACCCTGGGTAAATACAGGGTTCAGAGGGCGCTAAGAGTAAGCACACAAATATATAATAAAATATTTAATAAGAAGTTGCCCAACGGGCATAATATACAGAATAAAAAATATTGTATAATAAATGCAATACAGTATTGCATAGTGCTTCAGACATTCGATGTTTACAACCATCAGGTGAGTGTACATGGCCCCAACGCGTTTAGTCAATTCAATGACTTCATCAGGGGCAGTAAAGACGACATGTCAATCAAGTGAATTAAACAAGTTTGTTAAAGATGTGGATGTCCTTTAAGAGTTTTGAGACAGTGAAGTAATTGAATTGACAAAACGCGTTGGACCATGTACAGGGGACAAAGAGATGCAGAGCACTGTGGGAATGGACTAGGAGCCAGATGCACTAATCTTCAAAAGATAAAATGGAGAGTGATAAACAACCAACCAATCAGCTCCTGCCTGACATTTTTCAAACACAGTCTGTGACATGGCAGACAGGAGCTGATTGGCTGGTTGTTTATCACTCTCCATTTTATCACTTTTGAAGCTTACTGCATATAGCCCTAGGATATAAGTCATGACATCTCTTTCAGTTCCAAGAGACATTGCAGGAATGGGCTGGTTCAAAAGATGCAGGGAGCTGCAGCGCTACCTTCTGCAATGTGTAATGGTAGCAGTGTGCCCATTATTGAAAGTGCTGGTTTTATCACTTCTATTATCCATTGCAGCAGATGGTACAAATCAGCTGGTGGAGGTGGCACACACACTAAGGGGATCATGGGTGGATGTGGTTGGTTCTGCCCACAGGGCAAATGTGCTATGTTTTTTGCGCACCATACTCACCATCCTAGTTATGGTCCTGATGTTTAGCAATCAATTAAGGAAAATGAAAGGCGCATACACACAATATAATTTTGGTTATAGCCAATTTTGCCCACCTATATTTTTGTGTGATTCTGACTATATTTCTGTGTGACTTTGACTATGTACAATTTTGACTATTATAGAACATTAGATTGTACACGATATATCCAATCAGCACTTGAAATCAGTGTAGACACTGTGCAATATACTGTACACTAACTTTTCTCAAGATTTTGACTATATATCAAAATCAAAAGTACATAATGCAACGTGTGTAGGCATCTAAAGACATTTTTCGTTCTATAAAAAATGTGTCTTGTAGGAAATGCCCAAAGTATAGCTTCCACAAATAGCACAACGCTGGGTATTCCAGGCCTAAATGATGACAAGGTCATCCATACAGAAATCACACCTTGATCTCCGCTTCTTGCATTTTAAGGATCCGATATGTAATGCCGGCGGTCGGAATCCCGGCGGTCGGAATCCCGGCGGTCGGAATCCCGACACTGGAATCCCGACTGCCGAAATCCCGACATGGGGGGGACGTGGAGCGCCCCCCCTTGCAGGCTCGCTGCGCTCGCCACGCAGCGGGCCCGGTGCCTCGCTACGCTCGGCACGCTATTTTATTCTCCCTCTATGGGTGTCGTGGACACCCACGGAGGGAGAAAGTTTCGGATTTCGGCGGTCGGGATTCCAGTGTCGGGATTCCGACCGCCGGGATCCCGACCGCTGGCAAATTGACTGCATCCCCATTTTAAACATCAATTAAAATTGACAGCCATTACCACAACATTACATAGTTAACATTATTTATGGTTATATTTTATATAACGCAAAGTTAATACATTTTTATTGAAAACATGAGGTAGCAGCATACTTACAACCCACGCATAGTACACAAACCTGAGAGTAAGTTCTCACTTTCAAAAAATGGTGAAAAGTAAAAATAATGCTAGAGAAGTATAAGATGATAGGTATTAGTACGGTCACTGAATGTCACTGTCGCGGCTTATAAACTGGAGCATGTTTGCCTGTTGGTTACCTAAGAAAGAAATACTCACATTCTGAATTACTTGTGGACAGGGTGGCGTAACTGAGTAATAACAGATAAGCTCCCAGAATGAGTCAGAACAGCCAAGTCTGGTACATTACATAGAGGTCTAATCATGAAGCAGTGATAAGAATGGAGACATTACTCATGGCAACCAATCAGCTGCTATGTATAATTTTATAGAATGCGTTTACTAAACGTTACCTCAAAGATGTTTTGTTGCCATTGGCAACTTCTCACTGTCTCGTGTCTCCACTCTTTTCACTGCATCATGAATAGACCCCCATAGTCTCAAGCGATGATGGGGTATAACCTGTAGAGCTCTGCAGTAGTGTGTGTGTCTAATGCACAGTCAGACTGGTGAATGGTTGTGTTCCCCCCCAGTCACCACCTCTGGAGAGTGGCTCAGGGTAATGTGGCACAATACTGAAAAGGCAGGATGGGAAGGGAAGAGGGGGTCTAGCATTGTCCGAGTATGAGACACTAGCTACAGTAGTTTTTTAAATGGGGACTGCGGATTAACCTCTGAATCTGACAGAAATTTTCTTCATTGATTGTGTGTAAACTATATGACGTTGCAGGCATATTTAAAATATAATTTTTTGCAACTTTCAGGCAAGAAGAAGTAAAATGTGATCTACCGTATTACATAAAGCTTTTCGGTACTTGTGTAATAGCACGGAGCCCGTTACGTAGTTAGCGTAACGCCTCGGTCAGAATCAGCGTAGTGTTCGTGCGGCCAGCATAGTCAGCGTCCCTGTCAGAAGTAGCGTAGTGTTCCCGCGCCCAGCATAATCAGTCAGCATTACGCAGTTACTGTAGTCAGTCAGAGGTAAAGGTGAAGTGACTGCGTAATGGCTGCAGAACCTCTAACAATATTTAACCTGCCGCAGACAGAGGAGGAGTCGGTGGCTTGTTTTCAGCAGCACAATTTTCTGCCACTGACACAAACCTGTGTTAATGGACACCCAATGCGCTTGAGTATGAAGGAGTACATGTGGCGCTGCCACATTAAAACCTGCCGAAAGAAGATAAGTCTCCGTGCGGCACATTGGTTTCCGGGATGTCGTATCCCATTTCTTACCCTCATCCGTTTTTTTTATTAATGGGCAGAGGAGCTCACAAGCATATCGTTTTGTGAGCGACAACTAAAGTTGTCGAACAAAACCACCGGGGACGACTATATACTCTGATTGCTGGCGTGCATATAACACTCAACAGCTGGAGCAGGCAGGGAACCACCAGGCATGGGTAAACCATCACTATAATTTTGTTGATCCGGAGACTGGGGTTCATACCCAAAACATTGAACGCCTTTGGGGATCTTGTAAGTGGCGTAACAAAAGGCAAAGGGGCACTGCGCGCTAAAATCTGGACTCATATCTCCAGGAATTGATTTGGCGCAAAACTGTCGGCGCAGAAAACGCTTTCAAGTGGATTATACATGCCCTAACTCTGCTCCCAAAGGCTGACAAAGCAGACGACACAGATGCAGACACAACTGCGTCAACTTCAGCTGCAGTTTCTGTGAATGCTGAAGAATAACTGTTTTATTATTTTAATTGGTCTTGTTATTTCATATTATTGTACTTTGTTAAGTGTTTTTCTTCTTCTCTATTATTCACTAAAATCCAGTTATCTGTTAACACATGTCGTCATCACTGTCTCAGATGTATTATATGGCAGGTGTGAATGTGTTCCTGAACCACCCCCACTATCCAGGCCAGCCCGCAGTGTGGCGAGCGAACGTGTTATCCCCCCCCCACCTGTTCATACCCCCACTATCCACGTCGGCGTGGAGTTGATTTTATAAAGTGTGGCGAGTGCGGCGAGCCACCAAGCCCAGAGCTGTAGGTTACTTGTCGCATCCTAAAATAAAGGATATAACAGAATACTAATACAACCTGTCCTGGATTTAGTAAGTAGCAAAAATGCACAAAAAGACAAAACAGGAGCATGTATTAAAGCAATACAAATCTAGTGAGTAGCAAGACCTTAAAAGTACAGTTTGACAAATAGGGCCTTATTCAAGCATAAGAGCAAGAGTAAAAACACGTTGCACTGCAGTTGGGGCAGCTATAATGTGCAGAGATTCATAGAAATGGGGTGTTCTAGCTTGGTTATACATTTCAGTTGGACAAATAAAGCTGCTATGCATTTGTTTGCTACCTACAAACCAGTCAGCAATTTCTCCACATCCACAAAAATATCATTTGCACCCCTTAAATTGCAAATAAATTCAGTTTTTTTCTCACTCCTGAATAAGGCTCGTTATTTTTAAATAAAATTGTGCTTGAAAATAGGAAAATGTATACAGAAGACAGCACCGCATAGCCATTCTTAAAATACTGGGTTATTTATTTATTAACAGTTTCTTATATAGCGCACACATATTCCGCAGCGCTTTACAGAGAATATTTGAACATTCACATTAGTCAGTATGGGTCTTATTCTAGTTCACTCTGACAAAATCCTTCTTAAATGGACAAAACCATGTGCACTGCAAGGGGCAGATGTAAAATGTGCACAGAGAATTAAATTTGGGTGAGTTATTTTGTTTCTGTGCAGGGTAAATACTGGCTGCTTTATTTTTATACTGCAATATAGATCTCACTTTGAAGTAAAACCCCACCCAAATCTAATTCTCTCTGCACAAGTTACATCTGCCCCACCTGCAGTGCACAATGTTTTGTCCAGGTAAGAAGGATTTTGTCAGAAAGAGTGAACTAGAATAAGGCCCTATAACTCTATAACTATCTAATAATACTTGTTATCCTGTTAAATATTAGAACTAGAATATAATAACATTTCAATAAAAGCTGTATAATTTAAAAATAAATTAAGTGTACATGTTGTTTTAAAAATAAATTATAAAGAATTAAAAATAACTTAAAAGTAAATATCAAGTACAATAAAAATGTATACATAGAGACTTAAAGTGTAAAATGCTTATTTTGGAGGTAATAAGCAAATATTTGGAGCTAAAATGGATTAAAGAAAAGGTTTTTGGAATGTGATGGAAGTTATGGACTGTCTGCCCATTGAAAAAATGGAAAGCAGATATTTTGGTACACCTATCAATCATCTAGGGACCAGCCACTTCAATGACAAACCTCACAACCAATAGGAAGAAGGTACCTCCCTCCACTCTGTGTGGCTGATGGGTGCTTCTACTGTACATAGTGAGATACTGTGTGACAATCTGTACTCCTTTTTGAATAACTCCATCTACTGTATGGAAGAAGAGCTGACATTTCTTACAATATTACTCAAACACTTAACTAGACACATGTGGCAGCAACGGGCTAAGTTCTAAAAAGTCCAACTAAAGAGAATACTTATTATAAAATATATGTGCATTTATGTTCATTACAAAATAGCCAACCCTGTTCATATGGACTTAAAAGAATGGTCAAGCAATAAAGGGTAAATTTACTAAGATGGGAGCTCTAGTGACGATTGAATGTTGCCCATAGCAACCAACCAGTTTCTATCTATTATCATCTAGAAGGCGCTAAATAAATAAGAAGTGGAATCTTATTGGTTGCTATGGGCAACATCTAGGGTTACCAACTCATCCCTTTAATCCGGGACACGTATTAATTACACAGGTTCTGTGTCAGTTTAAAACCAGGTGAAATGGAGTCTTGAGGTGTGGCAGTTTAAAACCAGGTGAAAGCCAGCCACAGAGCCTGTGTAATTAATATGTGTCCTGAATTAAAGGGATGAGTTGGTCACCCTAGCAACATCCCACCTTCAATAGAACTCCCATTTTAGTAAATTTACCCCATAATCTTAAAATCTCATTTTACAGGTGTTGTCTCTTATGATGTCTCTATATGGCTTACATTTAGCTACAGGCTCATTCATGGAATTGTTGCATCAGTTACAAAACCAAACAAAGAAAACCCCCAAATGTTTCCTTCTCTAAATTCATGTTTGTTGTGTTTTGTTACTGACTGCAATTCTGTGCAATGAGCCATCATCTGTGAAGATCTATGTCTTCTGCAGTGCCTTCCTCAGGTCGCTGTAGAAGTTTACTAGTGATCCTGCCATAGCGAAGTCAACAGTGCCCTGTGGAATCATTCCTCTCAGGTCTGTCTGGATGTAGCCCGTCAGGAAGCTGTGCTCAGGAGTGTCCGGGAGCGGTACACAAAACCAGCCACAGGGGTGATTAAAGCCACGAACGCAGTGTGGCTTCAGATTTTCATGTTCGATGCTCACACCTGTGGAGAGAAACAAACAGAAATATACATAAATGGTCAGGTTTTAGGGCAGTGACTTTTAAAGTCAACTTACTGTAGGCCTCACTGATTTGGCCAGAAACCACAAATAGGTAAGCATCAATGAGGTCATCTCATGCTACCGTGTGCTAGCTGCTCCCGTGTGCTAAATGCTCCCGTGTGCTAACTGCTCACGTGTGCTAACTGCTCCCATGTGCTAACTGCTCCAGTGTGCTAACTGCTCCCGTGTGCTAACTGCTCCCGTGTGCTAACTGCTCCCGTGTGCTAACTGCTCACGTGTGCTAACTGCTCCCAGGGGCTAACTGCTCCCAGGGGCTAACTGCTCCCAGGGGCTAACTGCTCCCATGTGCTAGCTGCTCCTGAAAAAGTGAGATTCCTAAATACCTGCATATGTTAATTCAAGGAGAAGTTTGATTGACAGGAAGCAAGTTGGTTGACAGGAAGCTAACATTTGGGGGTGGTAACCGGCTGTTTACTGGGAGTGTCAGGGAAAACGCAGGCGTGCCCAGACGTTTTCATGGAGAGTGTGTGACGTCAGCTCCAGCCTCAATCAGCCTGGTTCTATCGCACCAGCAGAGTAGGTTCTGGGTTATGCACAGACTGGGAAAATCAGTCAATGGTGAGTGAGTTGCGAATTAATTTGCAGCTATTCACCAATCAGTGTGATTTTCTCAAAGCCAATGAGCAGCCTTGCACAAGGTGGGTTTTCACTCTGTGGTGCAGCGGCTATCTGATCACGGAGCTCTGCAGTTTAGCAGAGCAGCGATCAGGTCAGAATAACCCCCCAATAGATCTAGACAAAGAGCCCAGCATGTACCATTTCCACAGTAACATCCAGTCAAATTATAAGTTCTACACAGGTATTGCATGTGGCAATGATTATTACTATACAGTATGTCTCCCAGTGGCGGTGACTTCCTATTGGAAGTCCGACCTAGCAGTCCCATTTATTTATTATTTATTAGCAGTTTCTTATATAGCGCATACATATTCCCTGCCCCAGTGGAGCTTACACGCAAACCCACGCAAGCACGGGGAGAATATACAAACGCCGCACATGGTGGGAATTGAACCCATGACCTCAGCACTGTGAGGCAGTAATGCTAACCATTACACCATCCGTGCATTCCCTCCCTCCAGGACACCTCTACATGGGCTGCTGATCGTCAGCCCATAAAAAACGGGTTCTGCGCATGTCCGTGTGCATCAGACTCAGGACCCGGATTATTCCTCTAGGGGCTTCTGCAAAAGCAGCCCATAGAAGCTGGGGGCCGACACATGTGCAGTACCATAGAATTTATTTATTTATTAAATAATTAATTATGCTTTATTTAGAAGCTACTGCGCATGCGTCGACATTGCGGCGGGAACCGAAACTGCCGGCTCGAACAGGGACCCTGGGCACGTGATTGTTGGCGGCAGCGGCGGGATGAGCACAGCAGCAGCGGAGGAGGCCTGCATCGCAACAGCCCCCCTCCTCTGCAAAGGTGAGAGCCGCCGCTGATGTCTCCACTGATGGTCACCAGTGTCATGCAAAAACATATCAATTACATAGAATAATACAATAACACATAGATGAAAGCACATCTCTCTGCATTATTTGTGCTCATTCCCTCTGTATAATTTTAGGTATTTATATATGTTTTTGCATAATACTGTCTTTCAAGTAGGAGTTAGGTGACTTTGGAATTTGAGGAGTCATCAAATCAGGGCTCTTGTAATGCCTCTATCTATTACAAGAAAAGAACCCGTGAGGTGGAAACGGTGAGTGAAGGGGGGACAGTTCAATACTCTGTCGGCGAGCTATCGGCACTGCTCACTATCATAGCTCACCGTCAGAGCATTGAATACCACACATAGTAACATAGATATCATGTTTTCTACCAATTTAAGCCAACAATTATAGATTGTTTGAAGACCCAAAGACCCACTGCTTTGTAATCACTACCACTAGCTTAAATTATATCTTTACATAGTATAAAGCAAAGTCCCTGAAACGCATCTGTTGGTCTGAAAGCCGTAATCTCGAAAACAGCTGAACAAATGTTTGTGCAGTTTTCACTATTAGGTGGTGCTGATCTCACGGAAGGTTAAGATATATATTCACCGTTGCAGGGGGCATACAGTGGGGGTGTGATGGGTAGCATTGGGCATGCAATGGGACACGATTGGAAAGTAACACTGAAAAACTTTCTCATTGAGGGTAATATTCTTATTGGCTGTGGAACTGGAGAAACTGTTTTAATACCCAGAATACCAATGATTCCTTCAAATTTATGATTTAATTTGAAACGTGTCCAGTTCTCGATAACAGTTTGCTTTGCCATGACCATAAATAAAGCACAAGGTCAAACACTTAATGTAGCTGGAGTTCACCTAAGTGGGGAATGTTTTTCCCTTGGACAACTTTATGTGGCCCTTTTACATATTACATTTAAAAAATTATCTTTTTGTACTCACGTCCGAAGGAAAAACAACAAATGTGGTCTATAAAGACATTTTATAAGTTGCCCATTTCTTATTTTTTATTTACAAACATCACTGTTACTAGAAAAAATGTCCCTGTGTGAAGCAGGGAAGGGTGGCTAATTAAGTATAAATGCCTTTGTAAGTGCTATGAACAAACTTTAATGTGTGCTAATGGCAAAGCTATCAAAAGTATCAAACATTCTAAACAAATGAAGTAGTTGCCAATAACAGGCAAACATACTTTGCCTCTGACATTATAACTCGTCCCTTTTAAATGGGTAGTTAAAAATGGATTGGTTGTGGGTAATGGCTGCACGCTCACCAGTTGTCCAGTCTTTGGAAGGTTTCATACATTTCCCCCATAATGACAAATATAAGAATTAACACCAACAAGTAATTTGTTTACAAGTGTATGTGTGCAGAGGGGTACTGATTATCCAGGCCTGGGATTGCTGAAGTGACCATGGTCAGTTGCTGAGTGGGACTTGGTCCTCCTTTGCAGTGTTCGTGAGCCTGCATAGTATTATTCACATTTTTTGGGAGAGGGATTGGCCACCCCTACCAGATTTGGCCACGACTCCAGTACCCAGGCCCTTGTCAGCTCTCGACGGCCCTATTTGTTTTGTAAATAAAATGCACTATAAAATGGGAATCAATGGTTTTCCTATCATTTATCACTAACGGTCTCATTTATCAACAAGTGGTTAAACTCGTTGTGAATGCTAAAGCTTGTTATGTATGATAAGTGATGCACCAGCCAATCAGCTCCCAACTGTAATTTTTCAAACACATGAAAGTTACTTTCCAAACAATCAGTAAAGAGAGATGCTGTTTTGGAAGATATGATCATGGTAAGGCTTGGGTCAAGCGAGTGGCCAGAAGGAGGCTGTGTGGAGTCACATACAGCATTTTGGCCGGATCCTGCAGAACAGGATCTGGCCACAGCCAACTGGATTTCAAGTAGAACACAGTGCGGCACAGCCACACCTAGTGAACACATACATTTGAATATACGTGTTCACCTTGAAATGCGGTTGGACCGGTGGCTGCGGCCCTGACGTGCATGTGTGGATGGCTGCATAGGAGCCTTTGTGCAGGCTCCTTCCGACCAAGCCGGCCTCGCTGAACGTGACCAGGTGTATGTATAGCCCCAGCCTAAAGAAAATACATTTTGCAGTTCCGATTGAAATACAAGCCATAAAAAGGTTTCATTCTTAACCCATCAAACTGTAATTAATAACACATTTAGAATGAAACATAGGATAAACATTGTAAACTAATAATGTATTAAGAAATTGTACCGCAAGTTAAAAGGCCATCTTCATACACTGTGGTGTAGGAGAAGTCAACGAACTCTCTTGGAGAAATGATATTTAGAAGCTGCCCAGCGGTTGTGTAGCGCATCACACAGCAGCCCTATTGTATAAACAGAATAATACACAAAACATACATGCTTAGATTTACATACGGATACAGTTAGTAGGGCATATAATATCACCTAGTATACATTTAATTTATTTCAATCAGTGAATTTGTTACAAAGGTCACAAATCCTGTTCATTGAGAACATAAACAGGATTTCTTAATAATAATTAAAATAATAATAATAATAATATAGTAATGTTATTAAAAGTATTTCAGGTTCCTAACAATTTGCATTACTGGTTATGCTGTGCTGTCATCACCAGTGGTCACTGTGCAATAATATATACTTGCACTACGTTACATCCACAAGACTCAGGACAGATGTACAATACTGGTTTTCTAGAGGACACTGAACACTGAATCTATAACTTGCCAACCATGCAGAGAGATGCCCACTCACTTTATATTTATTTTTTATTATTATTTAAAATGAAAGTAAAAATAATCTCCTATGTATAGTAAGGTTGTACAGTATGTCTTCAATTTGTGCAGTAGAGAGCTACAGGGATTACACATCCTTTCCCTACACCACATGGGAAATATGCGGATATATATGGTGGAGCCTAGATAAAAAAGAGAGGAGGAGGGCAGATGTAAAAGTGTAAGGGGGGTGGGGGGTGTAAGAGATGATGTGAAGGAGGAAAGAGATAAAGTAAGAAAGGAGAGGGGGACAGAGATGGAAAATAGATTGTAAAGAGAGGAAAAAGAGAGAGGGGGCAGAGATGAAAAGGTGACAAAAGAAATCTTGGAGCTGGTGCAAACCACCACATGCCCACACTGTTCTCCTAACCACAATATCACTGGGAATGCACCCCCCCCCCCCCCAAACACCAGGCTGTAGAGAACAGTGAGGGATGTTACTAGCCAGAAATGGAGAGGATGAAACTATATGGCCAAGGGCAAACATACTGTAGGATTGTCAGTGGCTCTCTCAAAAATGGCTCTTTCCAATGTAGTGGCTATGTCAGCTGCAGACACATTATTATTTATTTATTTATTAACAGTTTCTTATATAGCGCATACATATTCCGCAGCGCTTTACAGAGCATAGTTATTAGCAAAAACACATAACGAATTACAGCACAAGACAGTTTAGGACAAGTACATGGTTAATATGGATAGGTGCACCAGGGGACAGGACACTGAAGCAATTATCAGAGTGGCAGAGGTTTATATATTCTAAGAAAGGCACATGAGGAGAGAGGGCCCTGCTCATGAGAGCTTCCATTCTAAATGGGAGGGTTAGACAGACAGGGGTGACACAGAAGGGAAAGAGGTGAGCAAAAACAGTAGGTTAGGATGAGAGATGGTCAGGTTTTATGCAGGAGGGTGGGAGGAGGTCAGCTTAGTCTTTAATATTTTAAGTCTGAAAAAGTGCTGGGTCATCCAAGAGTAGACAGCAGAGAGACAGTTGGAGATATGAGTGAGGATAGAGGGAGAGAGATCAGGAAAGGATCGGTAGATTTCAGTGTTATCAGCATAGATGTGATAGTGGAAGTCGAGTGAGCAAATAAGCTCACCCAGAGAGGACGTATAGAGATAGAGAAGAAGAGGGCCAAGAATAAAATTTCTGGGGACACCTAAAATCAATGGAAGAGCAGGAGAGGTGAAGTCATTAGAGGTACAGCTGGGCATTTTCAAAACTGACAGTGCAAATACAATTATTAACAGTGATAGTAAAAGTTGTTTGCAGATGTAAAAATGATGATGTTATGGTTGAATAGCCAGATTAAGCAGCCAGAGGTAGTATGGGTTGAGAATAAATTGAACTCACTCAAAGCAGTCTTTGGTTTTCTTAGTTGCTTCTGTCCTTCTGTTTCACTTCAGTGTAACGCCAGTATAACGCCACAGTTATATTTAAATTATGCCGCACTTTAAAAATGACGCACTTCAAAACTATTATGCACACAGCTAAACCATGCACACAGCCTATTCGGCCACAGCCTATGTATTGATCTTTAAATGCATCTGCACTCATTAATTGGACTTTCCCCACCCAATCCCAACCCCCCTACTACAATGAATGGTAATAAAAGGGGCTTACATAAACATCCATGCATTCCAAGATAGCATGTGTCATTAAGAGTTATAAGATATTCCTCCCTTCACATAGGCAACTGAGATTTGCTTTTTAACTTGCAAAATTAAGTTAGTCAAAAACACATTTCTAATATCTAAAGCAGTGTGCAGAATGATCAATTACCAAAGCATTTAAATACATCCAGCACCTGAGGTGTAATAATCTGCAGCCCAGCCAGACCAAGTATGTAGAATGCTGGTTTCCTATGACAATATCAAATCAATCTAGGACAGAGGGTAGAATCTTCTGCAGCCCAGCCAGACCAAGTATGTAGAATGATGGTTACCTATGACAATATCAAATCAATCTAGGACAGAGGGTAGAATCATCTGCAGCCCAGCCAGACCAAGTATGTAGAATGATGGTTACCTATGACAATATCAAATCAATCTAGGACAGAGGGTATAATCATCTGCAGCCCAGCCAGACCAAGTATGTAGAATGCTGGTTTCCTATGACAATATCAAATCAATCTAGGACAGAGGGTAGAATCTTCTGCAGCCCAGCCAGACCAAGTATGTAGAATGATGGTTACCTATGACAATATCAAATCAATCTAGGACAGAGGGTAGAATCATCTGCAGCCCAGCCAGACCAAGTATGTAGAATGCTGGTTACCTATGACAATATCAAATCAATCTAGGACAGAGGGTAGAATCTTCCAGGTGATACTGTCCTACAGTATATCCTAGTATGGTAATAAGACATTGCTTGCTGCACTGATTGCATGACATGAAAGAGTAGATTTGTGTTTTATCTCTGCCAATGTCCTTGCCAATGATATATATAGGCAAGACGATACAAATATTTGTAATTGGATATTGCTCATTGTGTTTGTTGGCACCTGTTAAGTGTTGCAAACCTTACTCTATTTGTACAGGGATTACCCCCTATAAGCATATAGTAGCATTCTTTTTTCCTAGGCTTACGCTAACCATGGTCCCACCATGTAAATTCTGGATCAGCGGAGTCCTGGAATGGTACTCTTTAAGTAACTGTACTCTCGGCTTCCGCCTGGCCAAAACCAGCTTGTGTCTCACATGGTAAGGACTTCCAGGACCGGATGGCTGCTGTCAGCTACAGTATGCGGCCTATAATTTCACAGGTGAGGAGTGTTTGTTTTTCCCTTTATAAGCCTCTTAAATTCAGAGGATGAATTGTAGTGTACTGGCCTCTTTTCACTCTTCGGAGTTGAATGAGAGAGAGAGAGAAAGAGAGAGAGAGAGAGAGACTCTTTGAGTTGTAGGAGAGAGAGAGAGAGAGAGAGAGAGAGAGAGAGAGAGAGAGAGAGCAAACACTAATGGTGTGTGCACACTTGTACAATGTGCATGAGATTTTGACTATATAGTCAAAATCTCATCTGGATCTCATACAGATCGCACAGGTTTTAACCCTTGCAATCCCGATGCGATCCCGATGCACGCTCCCGTATCGCAGCCAGAAAGTCTTGGCTGCATAGACTATATAGTGCAGATCTGCACTATATAGTCTAAATTGTATGCAGATAGTCTAAATTGTATATATTGTATGCAGATAGTCTAAATTGTAATACAGTCATGATTGTACAAGTGTGTACACACCATTAGAGTCACATTTGTAGCTGAGGATAGGAGACAAGCGACCGCAGGAAGATGTAAGAAATAGGAGCTGTTGCAGTTGGATAAGCTTCCTTGGCCATTTTGTATACAATCAGAGAGCTGTGTTGGACACAGCTCTCTGCCTGAGGATCTGCAATGCATGCACAGCAATTCCAATCACAAAATTCTGGGCCAATGTGAGATGGAAAAGAACGTGTTTCCATCTCAAAAAACAAATGGGACATTCCAATGGATAATTTTTATACATTATTTAATGTCATTCTATAAAAAAAAAAAGTCTACCTGTTGCAAATCTTTGACTATGTCCATTTCTGTCATCAAGCTGTCCCACTTCAGCCTGTAAGGCCCTGGGCGGATATAGTCAACAATTCTGTTGGTAACTTCTTTCACGACACCTTCCACTTTGTAGCTGTAATAAAAGGACCACTTTATAGCTATCATAAAATCACAGCCTTAACAAAAACAAAGACACACACGAACATGCAAACTTGTAGACAAACTATATTTAAAGAATGTGTGTCATATGATTTATAATAAGGCATTCCATAATGGACTGACAATAACGATAAATGATAACGATAAAACACACCCGGGTATGATGATCACCTTATTTATGTAATTACAGTATAACCAATGATTAAAAAAATGTCGCTAACTAAAAAACATTTTTGTAAACACTCACAGGCAACCGCCAAACTCTCCAGATGGTTTACGCCAGACCGTTACATCACTCTGGAATACACAGAAGTCAATGCAAATATTATTAGTTATTAGATATACGGTACACTGCAGCTTTAAAAATTTTAACAAATGGGTAAAAACAAAAGAAAAAATAGGCCATTGGATAATGGAACTATACCTATATATTTGCTGTACTAAATGTTTCTTACCTGTATCGATATAAATGCGATTTTACAGGTGGGCCTAATTCAACATGGATCGCTAATGTGAGAATTTGCAGTTCACCGCGAGGAGAAAGCTGCCGCCCAGAAAGAAAGAAAAAATCCATATGCAATTCTAAAATATCGGATAGACTTTGCCGTGTGTGCAAATCTGAGTAGCTCTGAAGCTTACACTAATCCGCGACCGAGACCGGCTGGTAGTGGCGGACCCACCCTAAAAAGGCTTTTCAACCACATCCTCCAAAAGCTGACTTCCTCGCAGTCAACCTAATTTCACTCATACATGCCCGGTCGTTCGATAATCGCTTGATTTGCCCTATCCATCTCTTATATATTTGGCTACATGTGTCAATCATCCTGAGAGTGTGTGTATAACGCTGGACAGGGTCACACATGAAACTCCACCCCCCCCCCCACCCTTATACACACACACACCACACATAATACACACACACATGTAGCCTAATATATAAGAGATAATACACACATATTGGCCCCTGCCTGCCTGCCTGCACTACACCCCCCGCAATACCACACACCTATAATACTCACAGACACATGTAGCTAAGCCAGCGTCAATGGGGGCGGAAGGGAGTGCAGTGAATAAATTAAGTCTGCGCAGCTGCAGATCTGTGGTGCTGACATAGCAGCCTCTGGCAGCCAGGGGGAGCAGCTCTGCCTCCTCTCAGGCTGATCTCGAGTCGCAGACAGAGTCACATGGTCACAGCCTGAGAGGAGAGAAGCATGATGGAGCTGTGACTCGGCAGAGCTGCCTCCTCCTTTATAGTAAAGCTCTGGCCTGGTTGTAGCTCCTCTCAGGCATTTCCAATCTGCCGCTGGCCGGGTGAAGCAAAACTGCCCTGTGAGTGTCAGGCACCACAGGTATGTCACACGTGGGAGGGGGATGCCAGCAAGTCTGGGGAAGGAGGGGGACAGGAGGAGGTTGTCTATAATAACTTAGGAGGGGGTGCACAAGGCAGCAGCAACCCGCTCCCCCCCCCCCCCCCCCCCCCCGGCCTGAACACCCCACCGTCCTGCACACCAACCCCTGGCACACACACACCACCAATGTAAACTTTACAGAATTTGAAAAAATTGACATTACTGTACAATAGCAATGAAGCATCAGGTACAGACAGTAGGGGAGGGGGTCACCAAATGTCACTTTGGGGGAGGTAGGGCTATTTTTCAGCAGGCTCCAGCAGGAACTGAGGCCCTTATTCTAGTTCACTCTTTCTGACAAAATCTTTCTTAGATGGACAAAACCATGTGCGCTGCAGGGGGCAGATTTAAAATGTGCAGAGAGAATTAGATTTGGGTGAGTCATTTTGTTTCTGTGCAGGGTAAATACTGGCTGCTTTATTTTTACACTGCAATATAGATCTCACTTTGAAGTAAAACCCCACCCAAATCTAATTATCTCTGCACAAGTTACATCTGCCTCACCTGCAGTGCACATGGTTTTGTCCATCTAAGAAAGATTTTGTCAGAAAGAGTGAACTAGAATAAGGGCCTCAGTTCCAGCTGGAGCCTGCTGAAAAATAGCCCTGGGGGGAGGGTAGAGTAGCACATGCTGTAAAGGAATATCGACTATAGCTGGATTATACATACAAAGGGAGTTATGCTGATGGCGATCCACCAGGTTAATAACACTTTAGGTCTTTTACAACTTGCGTGGAATGTTATAATGGGTCATACAAGACACCCTCTATGCATATTTTTTAAATTAAATATTATTATATGTATTTTTTTAAAATGTTTTTAAATTCATTTTAAAAAAATCAAATTTTTTTTATTACATTTTGTAAAATAAAATCATCAGTTATGTAATTAAAGAAATTAGTGAGGAACACTTTACAGTGTACGCGATTGGGGGCTGAATGTGTTTCTTTGGTATTAACATCTAGGAGGTGCCAAGGAGGGTTATGGTATCGTTGACAATGTCTAGGTCAACAATCACTTAAGCTGGTTTCACATTGCAAAAACCTGCTTTCAACTCGTTTTTGTAAACGTTTTTTTAAATGGGTCAAAAGCCAGTTAAACCACTTTCATATTGCATGTTGTAAAGGTGTATTGCAGTTTCAATACCATTTTGATTCAACCCATTTCACCCATAGAAAGCCATACAATGTAATTTAAATTTTTTTTCCTGCTTGCGGGCGGGGATCAAGTGTGGTTACCATTGTAGCAAATGCCGTTTTTGAGCTGTTCAGACTGCAGAGAAAACGGCTCAGAAACGTGTAGGATCCTGCTTTTAACACGTTTCAAAATAACGGTATTCTGTAACCGGTAAATTGATTGTGGAGCTTTCATATTGCAGCTGGTACCGTTTTAAAGCACTTAAAAATCGGCAATATGCCTTGTTAAAACTGCAATGTGAAAGGGGCTTGAGTCAATCACTAATGGTTGACAGTGACTAGGTTGACACCTAAAAATGGTCAACATACCATAAGTCGACATTGACAGAAGATTCATGGTCATGGTCGACACTCAAAAGTTCAACATGGGTGTTTTGAAGATATTTTGGGTGTCTATGTTGAAATATGTCAACATGGGCACCGTATAAGCGTACTGCGATACCCTTTGCATGGCTTGTTGCTCTTGCCATGTTTCGGGCACACTATTATAATCTAACTCTTTGCCCACTTGGATAGAGAAGTATGAACCAAGTCAGTCTAAACAAAAACAACATGAAAAACTTGTTGACCTTTTGAGTGTTGGCAAGGCCCATGTCAACCTTAACCCTTTCAGTGCCAACGTTGCTGTGAAAGATCCTCAAAATACCTGCTAAAAATGCCAGCGTCGCTCACTGTACTTTTAGTATAAAATAAATACAAATACAGCCAATTAATAGAAGTTTAGGTAAATATTGCACCCACAAAAAGAACAGTGAGGAACGCTGGCATTTTTAGGATCTCTCACAGCAACATTGGCACTCAAGGCTGGTGTCGACCTTTTGTCAATGTGGACTGGATGTGACTGTCGACCTAGAAATTGGTGACCCAGGGACAAGATACAGACATGGAGCTGGGTGTATTGGTACAAATGTAAAGGTGTATACACTTATATTTATTCAAAATGTCTGTATTAAGCTGTGTACACACGGGGGCGATAGGGGCTGCAATCGCTGGAAATATGGTCGCAGGCGACCATATTGCCAGTGATGGGAGTGTGCCCCGGAGATAAATCGAGCACTCCAAAGAAAAGGCACTCCAATTGCATTTAAAAGAATCTTTAGTAAAAGATTCTTTTAAATGCAATTGGAGTGCCTTTTCTTTGGAGGAATATATATATATACAAAGACGTGGAAAGAATGGGCGGCACTCACGGGTTTAAATCCAAGAATAAACTTTAGTGGGGGTGTCACAGGAAAACCGATGTTTCGAGGCTTCTCTGCCTCTATTTCAAGGTGTGTACAAAGCAAGCAAATACAGTGAGTTTAAATAGAAGCACAATCACTACTTACCCCGGTTCAGGTGTCCCAGGCGTCTCGCTTCCGCCCGCTGGCTCCGGAGGGCGCTTCCGGGTTTCCCCGTGCGTCACTTCCGGATGCGCGCGTCACGCTGGCGTCCGTCTGGCGGCGGGGCAGTCACCATGGTTACCTTCTGGGCGTTGCGTACTGGCGTCCTGTCACCATGGATACTCACCACGCCTGCCACCAACGGATTGGGTGTTCCTGAAACGGACAGTAACAAACTTATAACACGTAAACAAAATCATCTAATCGAAAAAAAATACAATCAAACAGTGCAATAATGGTGACGCTCCCTTCCCTGTGTAGTGTGGGTGAGGGGGATGTCTGAAGCATAATAACGCTAAGCCGTGGCTGCGTGTGTGTAACATGTCAGTCTTGATAACAAGTACTGATGGGTTGGAGGTGCTGAAACAATGAAGTGAATAAAAAGGGGACATGAGGGTTTTATTTAAAAAAACAGCTGGCTGGAGAAAGGCCTGGCGGATTCCCAAAGATCCACAAAAACGTTAGATCTTTTGTACTATAAGGATTAAGTGAGGGGGACTGGGGATGTCAACTGCCCCTTGCACTTAGCTGGACTGTGACTGCCCTGGAGTTGGATGATGTGATGTCCAGGGTGAGGCACTGTTGTCAGAAGGACTGCTGTAGGGACGGACTAGTCCCGGGTTGGTCGGGGAAGGTGGGTGGGCTGAGGCGGCTAGGAGGGGGAGATGAGGGGGGGGGGAGGGGAAGGGGGGGGAGGGAACACTTCATTGGCCAGTATTCAATGCCGGTGCGAGCGGCCGGCGAGGGGGTTAAACTGCGAGGATCACAGAAAACCAGTGATCCTCGCAGTTTAACCCCCGCGCCGGCCGCTCGCACTATGCAACGTTCCGGGGGAATCCTCGCAGTCACAGAACTGCGAGGATTCCCCTAAACTGCGAGAGCCGCGGCTAGTGCAGCAAACTCGCTGTAATTAGCCTCGGCTCTCGCAGCTTTTGGAGGCACATTCGCAAATTCCCCCTCGCTCAAAAAACGGAGCGAGGGGAAATTTGCGAATGAGGGGTGTCAGTTGAATACTGACAGGGTGAGCAGTGACTGCGAGCAAAAAGTCCTGCTCGCAGTCACCGCTCGCCCACGGCATTGAATATATGCCACACTTTCAGCACCTCCAACCCATCAGTACTTGTTATCAAGACTGACATGTTACACACACGCAGCCACGGCTTAGCGTTATTATGCTTCAGACATCCCCCTCACCCACACTACACAGGGAAGGGAGCGTCACCATTATTGCATGACTATTAAACTATTGATTGTATTTTTTTCGATTAGATGATTTTGTTTACGTGTTATAAGTTTGTTACTGTCCGTTTCAGGAACACCCAATCCGTTGGTGGCAGGCGTGGTGAGTATCCATGGCGACAGGACGCCAGTACGCAACGCCCAGAAGGTAACCATGGTGACTGCCCCGCCGCCAGACGGACGCCAGCGTGACGCGCGCATCCGGAAGTGACGCACGGGGAGACCCGGAAGCGCCCTCCGGAGCCAGCGGGCGGAAGCGAGACGCCTGGGACACCTGAACCGGGGTAAGTAGTGATTGTGCTTCTATTTAAACTCACTGTATTTGCTTGCTTTGTACACACCTTGAAAAAGAGGCAGAGAAGCCTCGAAACATCGGTTTTCCTGTGACACCCCCACTAAAGTTTATTCTTGGATTTAAACCCGTGAGTGCCGCCCATTCTTTCCACGTCTTTGTATATCTCAGCACCGGGAAGGCAACACGGTCAGTTGCAGCCAGGCAACCAGAGTGCCGACCGACCCCCGAATATATATATATATATATATATATATATATATATACATATATATACATACATATACACATATAAAAAAATATATATATATATATACATAAAAATAAATAAAACCATATACAGTATATTGAAGAAAGTCTGCCTTACTTGTGCAGGTGGCAGGCTGACAAATAAACAGCAGGAGAGCAGAAACCCTTCGTCTATCCTGCAAGCAGCCCCCAGCCAGCAGGCTCCACAGCAACACTCTGCATGCAGGGCCCTGGGATCCCGCCTCTTTGAACCCTGCACAACCTGCGGCTCAGCCAATCACTGAGCCGCAGGCTCCTGCCTAATACCACACTGGAGAGCTGAGTCGTCCCTTGGCTGCCTTGCTATGCGGCGCCAGGCGTCTCAGCTGTCACTCAGCAAGACAGGGCAGCGGGAACTGGAGCGAGGTGCGCAGGCTGCGGCTGTCTGTCACTAGGAGGTACCTGTGCACCCCCGGCACCCCCCGTGCGCACGCCTATGTTGGGG
This sequence comes from Crinia signifera, assembly GCF_055691185.1. Classification (NCBI taxonomy): domain Eukaryota; kingdom Metazoa; phylum Chordata; class Amphibia; order Anura; family Myobatrachidae; genus Crinia; species Crinia signifera. The sequence continues at coordinate 400,558,589 of NC_139217.1, read as the reverse complement.
GTACTGGAGGACCAGGGTTGGAAACCACTGTTGTAGAGTAAGGATACATGCTGTAAGCCAGGAAACTTACTGTTTTCTTAGCTACACTCCAATCATCTTCTGGAATGCTGTGGTACTGAATCAATGTGTTTTGCAATTGTGTGGACATTGATGATACATCTATCTGGTCACCCATGTTTCTAAAAAGTAGAAAAACATAAAATATTTAAAACTTAACATAATCTGTAAGGTTTTTCAAAGGTCTCAGTATCATTTTCAACATATAAAGCACACCTGGTCAATGTCTGGTCATTGGTCAGCCTATGGCAATAATACAACCTGATGGGGGCCATACTGTGCTTCCCCTTATCTAAGATATACTTTACTTAGATGGGAGCTCTATTGAAGATGGGATGTTGCCCATAGCAACCAATCAGCTTCAACTTCTTATTTATTTAGCACCTTCTAGAACAGGCTTGTCCAACGTTGGCCCTCCAGATGTTGTGAAACTACACATCCCAGCATGCTTTGCAATAGTTTTAGCATTCTCTAATAGAAAAACTGTGGCAAAGCATGCTGGGATGTTTAGTTTCACAACATCTGGAGGGCCAACGTTGGACATGCCTGTTCTAGAAGATAATAGATAGAATCTGATTGGTTGCTATGGGCAACATTCCATCTTGAATACAACTCCCATCTTAGGGTTGCCACAATGAAGGGTTGGAGAGCTACATGAGGGCCTTGGGCTACTTGTTGTCCATCATTGGTGTAGGGCATTATATCCATGTTATGTTATATGACAGCTAGCACACAAAAAATAATTAGCTACTTACAGTGATTGCAAATCAATAAGATAAGTTTAATGTTAATTAGCATTGCTGCCCCTTTGCTTACAAGTGGAAACAGTGGGGTCGATTCAATGAAGAGCAAGGCTCTCACCCCAGAAATAAGTGGGCTATGTGCTTCATTTATGGTACACACAGATTTGAAGACTTTTGTTTGCAGTCCTAGAGGGCTTCATACAAAAATGAGAGAGTTCAGAGCGAGAGCGAGTCGTGGGTTTTGCTGCCATTGCCAGTGTATATTGGGACTGGTAAAGTGTGCCAACGCAGCGTTGGCGGAGCAAGGCACCTTGCCCGAAGCATGTAGAGTGAAGTGAATCATGTGAGGGGACATGGTACACTAATTTGGAGTTCATGACATGAAATCTATAATTGACACCAACAAACTTGTGTCTACATTTTGTCTATGTCGGCCCTGCACAGCGACCTAATTAATTTAGATCCGTTCAACCCATAACCTGTCCATCTCCCTTGGTACCTGGATGGTAGGTCTACAATGTCAAGGTCGACAGTCAATAGGTCGACACCATATGGGCAACAAGGTCAAAAGTTAGACAAAAGCAAAATCTTGGCAGGGCAATGGTCGACACATGATACTGTTGGCATGACTTTTTGGCAATTTTTTTTTTACTTTTTCATACAACTGTACACCATCTACAGACTACATGGACTCTGATTGGGAGTCGTTAAGTGGCCACAAAGAATGGAGAGGGAAGTGAGTTATGGGAGGGGATGTAGTACAATAATTGGGGCGACACTGACATAAATAAATGTGAAAAACTAATGTAAACCATTTCAGTGGTGTTGTCCTAGACATTGTTGACCTAAAGCTGGGTACACATATGTACAATTTCATTTTTCTTGCGACCGTTCGATCGACCGTATACACGTTCGGCCGTCCGAAACATACGACCGATCTGCGCGTACACATATGTACAATTTTACTGGCGACGTCCGATGTACTCCCGTCCAAACAATCGCAAGAAAAAGATTGTACCACCGTACACACTCTCCCGTTCTGGCTATTCGAACGATAAAAATGTACACAACATTATCATAATGGGCTGGATTAAAAGAGCATAGCAAAACGAGGCGTGATCACGGAACAAAGAATCGTTCGTGTAGTACAGTGAATAGAGCCGTGACTATTCATATCCATTGCTAGCTGTACTGGATATACGTACGTACGTTCGTCTATCGGTGCATTTGGGCCTTTTTAATCATGAGCTTGAGGAGAAGGAAGGCTCGTGCGTGCATTTTGGCTGCTATGGCCATCAGATTGCGGGCTATTAAAAAAAGAAAAAGGACCAAGAATCGGAGCTGCTGGACCAGAGACTGGCTTCTGAGGAGAGACACCTTCTCCCACATGCCATTGCTACAGGAGATACGGGAGAACAATCCTGATGATTTCAGGAATTATCTCCGTATGGATGACGCTACCTTCATGGAGCTGCTGACACTGGTTACCCCTTTAATAGAGAGAGAGGACACCTATTTCAGGAGGCCTATTTCTGCAGAGCAGAGACTGGTGGCAACGCTGCGTTATCTGGCAACAGGCAGGACCCTTGCCGACCTGAGATTCACAACCGCAATATCATCTCAAGCGCTGGGGTTGATAATACCAGACACCTGTGATGCCATCGTCCAAGTTCTACAGGAGAAATACATGAAGGTAAATATAGAAATTACATACATGTCCCCCATATGTATAGCTGTGCACATACCTGTACCCTATATGTATATCATTACAATGCCTGTTAATGTAATCTTTACACCAGTGGGTGGGGGGTCATTTTGATAAGGCGGGTAATAGCTTTGAGGCTGCAATGGGGGAGGGCTGATGTGTCTAAAATCAACCCAACAGATTAATAATACGCATATACTTTTATATTGCAGTTTCCATCGACCAAGGAGGAGTGGCAAAATATTGCACGTGATTTCCGTGATCTTTGGAATTTCCCTAATTGTGGTGGAGCTATCGATGGCAAACACGTCAGAATCATGCCCCCTGCAAAGAGTGGCTCTTTTTATTATAACTATAAGGGGTTCTTCAGCATTGTTCTAATGGCCATCGCTAATGCTCGATACGAGTTTGTATTTGTGGACATTGGGAAAAATGGTAGAGTTTCAGATGGAGGAGCCCTGGAGTATACCTTTTTCCACGACCAACTGAAAAAAAATCTACTGAATCTGCCAGAGCGGACTGAAAATGAGCACGGTTTGAACTTTGTTTTTGTGGCGGATGAGGCCTTTGCATTGCACCCTAATGTCCTTAAACCCTACCCACAAAGGGCACTGAACAGGGAACGGCGCATTTTTAACTATCGCCTGTCACGTGCCAGGCGAGTGGTTGAAAATGCGTTTGGGATTCTGAGTAATAAATTCAGAATTTTTCACAGTGCCATCAATCTGCGCCTAGATAAGATTGACAAAGTGGTGCAGGCCTGCTGTGTGCTGCACAACTACATGCGCAGAAAAGCGGTGCACACACAACAACTGGGGGCTACAGTGGACGACAGCCAAGTTGTTGACGAGCCTATTGGTCTGACAGCTTTGGCAAATAATTTAAACACCAGAAATGCATCAACGCAAGCAAAGTTGTCAAGAGACGAGTACTTGGATTATTTCAATGGTGTTGGGGCTGTGGAGTGGCAGAATGACATGATTGCTTAAAAATGTACGTTTTTGTCATTGTAAATATATTGTTTTTTGGTGTGTACTAATCAATATTTTGCCAATAAAATTTGTATACTCACAGTTCCGCACAAGTTGTCCTCTGCGTCTTATTGCAGCAAGGAGGGGGAGGTGGAGGCCGAATCACGGCAAGTGAGTGGTAGTACTCAGGTGCCAGGCATTCCTGGAGGGCACAATGCCACGGCACCTGGAGTGCAGACTGTACCCAGTACTGGTGTTTATGTACTAGCAAGTAGTTGCTCCACCACACCTATTTCTATGCCAATTTCTCCTGGTACTTTTGTACAGTCTCCAGGAGCAATACATGAAGGTAAATATTGAAACAACATGCATGTACCCCATATGTATATCTGTGCCCTATAGTCACCCTGCATGGTAAATGATATTTTCACACGGACACCAACTAGATTACAGAATTTTTAATTTTTGTATAAATTATTAACTTATAAACTTATAAAAAATATAACATAAATAACAAGGAAATAAATAATAAAGAAATACTTAAACATAAAAATATTTAAACTATATTATTAAAACAAAAATGCAATTAAATCAACTATATAAAATATTTACATCTGGTGGTAAACTTGGCCCACCCCATAATCCCCTGTATCCATCGGTGGTTGGGAGGGAGATGGAGTTTGGAAGGGGCCACCAGGTGGACCTGGTGGGAGCGTATTAGCCGCCGTTGCCGGTTGGTGCTGCCTTTGCCCAGTTGGTGGCTGTAAATGGTGATACTGGGGATATTGCACCGGGTGAAATACAGCTTGTTGGGGTATAGGAGCTGGGCTGATGGGTTGAAATTCAACCCTAGGCAGAGGGGTCTCATCGGTGAGACGTGTGTGCCGGGTCAGAGTCCCCACACGGGCCCGGTACAGCGTCTCATAAAATATGCGCTCTACCTCCACCCTTGTAGCCGGGTCCAACTTTCGCAAATTGTCCGCTAATACGCTCCCCACCCGGTCCGCATCATCCTCATCCATGCTCATCAATCTGTTGGCAGACTCCAGGATCTTGGTGGTTGCCACGTCCGCAGCATCTGGAGTCTGCCTCGGCCTTTTGCGCCCTCTTCTTGATGGTGCTTCTGCTGCACTTTGAGCGCTTGATGGAGGTTCACCGCTGGTCGTGGCGGTTGGTGTGGGGGTGGAGCAGAGGGTCGGTGAAGGCAGCTGTGATGCCACCTCCAGCGATGCCGAAGACTCCTCCTCAAATAGCGATGGCTGTAACAAAACAAGATGATGTATCACTATAGATTTTTAAGACTTCCATATATTTTTATATCTACGCAGAAGAACGCAGCCCACACACCACCATGTTGCTGCCATGGATGAAAGTGAGCTAGTTGAAGAGGCGTTATGATTGGCATCTCTGGAAACTAATTATTTAGATACCAGACATAACAAATACTAATTTAAACACCAGAAATGCATCTATGCGTGCTAAATTAACCAGGTATGAATACATGCAGTATTTTATTGGTGTTGGCGCTGTGGATTGGCAGAATGATATTATTTCGTTAATTTTACACCACAAAAAAATATTACAATAATCCGCGCCAGAAAGACTACAACAGTGTAGATACCAGGGATTACCAATGGCAACCAAAACTTCCAAATACAAAAAATGTGGGAAATGCACTTGCGATGTCTGAATATTGATCACTGTCTTCCCAGGCGGATAAGAGTATAGCTCCACCACTGAGAAGAACCAGAATTAGGGCCACAGAGAAGGTCAAATTGACGATGTAGAACCAAAAGGGTGGGGTATCGCCCCCTGCAACTGACCTCTCTGTTGTGCCCAACAGAGAGGTCAGTTGCAGGGGGCGATACCCCCCCCTTTTAATTTTACATGTTCACAATTTTTATACTGTACTTGCTGTTATATTTATCTTGTGTGCAAAAAATTTTTCAAAAAAAATCCGTCTACTTACTGTGCCGCAAATGGTGTCATCTGAAACCTCTTGGGTGCACGCGGAGGTGGAGGGTGCAGGCTGGTTCCTTGAAGTGTTGCCGACCGAATCCCTGGGCAGCTCCTGGTCCACCGTGAAGGCCAGCAGGTCATAGTACCACAGCCTGGGCACATACACTTGGTCTGCCCCTGCCCCAGACCGCTTTGAGGACTCAACCTTATTTAATTCCTTTTTAAATACGGTCCTCATATTAGCAATGCGAGTCCGGACCCACTCCACATTTGCTATGGGGTAGTATGTCTGGCTCACCCTCACCAGCTCCTCCAGAGCAGATAGCCTCTTCTGCCTATTCGAATGGTCTCTGGATTTGGTGTTCCATAAACAATTCTGATCCCTGTAGGCCTCAATGAAATCCTTCATAAATTCGACATTTTTTTCTGCCATGGTTGAATTTCTGTGCCAAAAAATAAAATAAAAAGGCATATTATTTTCTTGATACAAAAAGCACACCATAAACCATTTAATGTACAGGTGTTCAGTCTGTGGGCCACTAGATATACTGTAGCTATAGTACAGGAGTTGAAAGTCTGTGGAACATAGGATACACGGTCACTACAAGCCCCAGCATACCCCTGGCCCACAGATTGAAGTCCCTGTCATAGAAAACTACACATTTTGTTTTAATACTCACCGAAATAAATGTCGATACAGTCCGGAAAATTCGCTGCGCTGCTCCGATCAATCCAACAGCAACGACGGAATATTCTTTCGTGCAGAACGTGGCTTGAAACACAGTGATTGGATGAGCACAGGAATCTCCGCCCCACTCACGTGCTTCGCGTCACACAGACACGGGACATCGAGGAGCCATGTCGGAGGGTCTGGCGCCACCGCATATGGGGGAGGCCAGTACAGAACCTTTGATTTCCAAATCAGTGATAACCACAGATAAAGAAATCGCTGACAGACAGGACAACAAGGAGAAAAAAGTGACGCGCGCATCCGCCATGTCATCTGCAGAGGTGGAACTGATGGTCAAAATGCTGGATAGAAGGGACTACGATTGTTCGAGAAAAACATACCCCAAGACAAATTACAGAAAAGAAATTATTATGCAGCGTGTATGCAAGGAGATAAAGGAGAAGTTTGGGAAAAGAAGGTCCAAATACCAGCTCCAAAAACGGTGGTCGGACCTGAAGCACAAGGAGCAGGCCAAGCTGAAGAAAATTCGTGGAATTATTAAAAGAAGTGAGTCCAATGCCCTAGGTGGCTTTATTAATATACTGTCATGATCCATTACATTTTGAGTGTTTTGCTGACATGTTGCTTGTTTTTATTTACTCAGAGGAAATCCAATCCAGGAGAAGGCATGAGGAAGGCAGAGACAGGGCCTCCAACCTAAAAATAAAGAAGGAGAGTACAACAGGTAAGGTTTTGTACCAGCACACCAACAGAACAACACATGTTTTATACACACAACAAGGGGTAGTAATATGTCACTTTACCTTGTCACTATAGATGATATCCAGGCTGCGCAGCCGATGGAAGGGACCACAGAGGGCCACCAAGTGATTGCGATCACCAGCAGTGTAGATGGTGAGTGTATACTGCAAATCATCTTTATGGGATAGTGACGTATCATTTGTGGAAAGGTAAACATTTCTTTATCTGTACTTATTATAGATATCATCGAGATTTCAGATGTCAGTGCAGAGGGGGAGAAGAACACACCATCACCTGACACGTCCAGCGACGAAAGCACAATGCAAGAAAACATGACACAAGTCCATAAATGTCTACAAGAACTAAGCGGGAAAGTCCATACCGTAGCCCAAAAAATTACGAAAATCCAAAAAGGCGTAGCAGTAGTACACTCTTTATATGAAAAAATTTATAACGGTTTGCATTATAAAGTCAAAAAATAGTTTGTGTACTTTATTTTACTTGGTTCTCCTTCTTGTTTATTTGGAGGCCAGCAGCATGCACCTTAAAATGGTGCATGTCATGGCAAGCAGTCCCACGGCAGCAATGCATCACATGTGAGCAGGCCGGGATGTTCCCATGTGATGCGTTGCTGCCGTGGGACCGCTTGCCACTACATACACCACCATGTTCAAATGTGTTTTCATGTTTTTTGGGTGGGTGGGCTTTCCTGCTAAACCTTCACACGTGGCACTTATGTCATGGCAAGCAGTCCCACGGCAGCAATGCATCACATGTGAGCAGGCCGGGATGTTCCCATGTGATGCGTTGCTGCCGTGGGACCGCTTGCCACTACATACACCACCATGTTCAAATGTGTTTTCATGTTTTTTTGGGTGGGTGGGCTTTCCTGCTAAACCTTCACACGTGGCACTTATGTCATGGCAAGCAGTCCCACGGCAGCAATGCATCACATGTGAGCAGGCCGGGATGTTCCCATGTGATGCGTTGCTGCCGTGGGACCGCTTGCCACTACATACACCACCATGTTCAAATGTGTTTTCATGTTTTTTGGGTGGGTGGGCTTTCCTGCTAAACCTTCACACGTGGCACTTATGTCATGGCAAGCAGTCCCACGGCAGCAATGCATCACATGTGAGCAGGCCGGGATGTTCCCATGTGATGCGTTGCTGCCGTGGGACCGCTTCCCACTACATACACCACCATGTTCAAATGTGGTTTTATGTTTTTTGGGTGGGTGGGTGTCCGTTCCTGCTACACCTTCACGCAAGCACCTGTATGTGATACTCTGTTCAGGTCCGACCACCCAAATAAACAATGTGTTCACAGTAATTTTTGTCAGTATTTCTTAATAAATGTTAAGTGTTTATGCAGAACAATGAACATCACATATCTATCTATCTATCTATCTATCTATCTATCTCTATCTATCTATCTTCTATAACTTCTAGAATGCACACACAACGATTATTTATTTCAAAACGAATGCACACACAACGAATATTCTTTAACAGCATGGGGCGGAAAGTACGGGGGAGAAGACTTCCTGTTGTTTACTTGCTGCGCTGATGGAGGGATGACGCAGCTAGTCAACACCCACATGGGCGTGCTGCGTTTGGGAGGAATGATCGCAGGAACGGGCTGCATATCGATCGAACGTGCGTACACATGTCACTTTTCTTTCGATATGGAGCCGTCCTGTCGGAAGAATATTAAAGCTGGGTACACATATGTACAATTTCATTTTTCTTGCGACCGTTCGATCGACCGTATACACGTTCGGCCGTCCGAAACATACGACCGATCTGCGCGTACACATATGTACAATTTTACTGGCGACGTCCGATGTACTCCCGTCCAAACAATCGCAAGAAAAAGATTGTACCACCGTACACACTCTCCCGTTCTGGCTATTCGAACGATAAAAATGTACACAACATTATCATAATGGGCTGGATTAAAAGAGCATAGCAAAACGAGGCGTGATCACGGAACAAAGAATCGTTCGTGTAGTACAGTGAATAGAGCCGTGACTATTCATATCCATTGCTAGCTGTACTGGATATACGTACGTACGTTCGTCTATCGGTGCATTTGGGCCTTTTTAATCATGAGCTTGAGGAGAAGGAAGGCTCGTGCGTGCATTTTGGCTGCTATGGCCATCAGATTGCGGGCTATTAAAAAAAGAAAAAGGACCAAGAATCGGAGCTGCTGGACCAGAGACTGGCTTCTGAGGAGAGACACCTTCTCCCACATGCCATTGCTACAGGAGATACGGGAGAACAATCCTGATGATTTCAGGAATTATCTCCGTATGGATGACGCTACCTTCATGGAGCTGCTGACACTGGTTACCCCTTTAATAGAGAGAGAGGACACCTATTTCAGGAGGCCTATTTCTGCAGAGCAGAGACTGGTGGCAACGCTGCGTTATCTGGCAACAGGCAGGACCCTTGCCGACCTGAGATTCACAACCGCAATATCATCTCAAGCGCTGGGGTTGATAATACCAGACACCTGTGATGCCATCGTCCAAGTTCTACAGGAGAAATACATGAAGGTAAATATAGAAATTACATACATGTCCCCCATATGTATAGCTGTGCACATACCTGTACCCTATATGTATATCATTACAATGCCTGTTAATGTAATCTTTACACCAGTGGGTGGGGGGTCATTTTGATAAGGCGGGTAATAGCTTTGAGGCTGCAATGGGGGAGGGCTGATGTGTCTAAAATCAACCCAACAGATTAATAATACGCATATACTTTTATATTGCAGTTTCCATCGACCAAGGAGGAGTGGCAAAATATTGCACGTGATTTCCGTGATCTTTGGAATTTCCCTAATTGTGGTGGAGCTATCGATGGCAAACACGTCAGAATCATGCCCCCTGCAAAGAGTGGCTCTTTTTATTATAACTATAAGGGGTTCTTCAGCATTGTTCTAATGGCCATCGCTAATGCTCGATACGAGTTTGTATTTGTGGACATTGGGAAAAATGGTAGAGTTTCAGATGGAGGAGCCCTGGAGTATACCTTTTTCCACGACCAACTGAAAAAAAATCTACTGAATCTGCCAGAGCGGACTGAAAATGAGCACGGTTTGAACTTTGTTTTTGTGGCGGATGAGGCCTTTGCATTGCACCCTAATGTCCTTAAACCCTACCCACAAAGGGCACTGAACAGGGAACGGCGCATTTTTAACTATCGCCTGTCACGTGCCAGGCGAGTGGTTGAAAATGCGTTTGGGATTCTGAGTAATAAATTCAGAATTTTTCACAGTGCCATCAATCTGCGCCTAGATAAGATTGACAAAGTGGTGCAGGCCTGCTGTGTGCTGCACAACTACATGCGCAGAAAAGCGGTGCACACACAACAACTGGGGGCTACAGTGGACGACAGCCAAGTTGTTGACGAGCCTATTGGTCTGACAGCTTTGGCAAATAATTTAAACACCAGAAATGCATCAACGCAAGCAAAGTTGTCAAGAGACGAGTACTTGGATTATTTCAATGGTGTTGGGGCTGTGGAGTGGCAGAATGACATGATTGCTTAAAAATGTACGTTTTTGTCATTGTAAATATATTGTTTTTTGGTGTGTACTAATCAATATTTTGCCAATAAAATTTGTATACTCACAGTTCCGCACAAGTTGTCCTCTGCGTCTTATTGCAGCAAGGAGGGGGAGGTGGAGGCCGAATCACGGCAAGTGAGTGGTAGTACTCAGGTGCCAGGCATTCCTGGAGGGCACAATGCCACGGCACCTGGAGTGCAGACTGTACCCAGTACTGGTGTTTATGTACTAGCAAGTAGTTGCTCCACCACACCTATTTCTATGCCAATTTCTCCTGGTACTTTTGTACAGTCTCCAGGAGCAATACATGAAGGTAAATATTGAAACAACATGCATGTACCCCATATGTATATCTGTGCCCTATAGTCACCCTGCATGGTAAATGATATTTTCACACGGACACCAACTAGATTACAGAATTTTTAATTTTTGTATAAATTATTAACTTATAAACTTATAAAAAATATAACATAAATAACAAGGAAATAAATAATAAAGAAATACTTAAACATAAAAATATTTAAACTATATTATTAAAACAAAAATGCAATTAAATCAACTATATAAAATATTTACATCTGGTGGTAAACTTGGCCCACCCCATAATCCCCTGTATCCATCGGTGGTTGGGAGGGAGATGGAGTTTGGAAGGGGCCACCAGGTGGACCTGGTGGGAGCGTATTAGCCGCCGTTGCCGGTTGGTGCTGCCTTTGCCCAGTTGGTGGCTGTAAATGGTGATACTGGGGATATTGCACCGGGTGAAATACAGCTTGTTGGGGTATAGGAGCTGGGCTGATGGGTTGAAATTCAACCCTAGGCAGAGGGGTCTCATCGGTGAGACGTGTGTGCCGGGTCAGAGTCCCCACACGGGCCCGGTACAGCGTCTCATAAAATATGCGCTCTACCTCCACCCTTGTAGCCGGGTCCAACTTTCGCAAATTGTCCGCTAATACGCTCCCCACCCGGTCCGCATCATCCTCATCCATGCTCATCAATCTGTTGGCAGACTCCAGGATCTTGGTGGTTGCCACGTCCGCAGCATCTGGAGTCTGCCTCGGCCTTTTGCGCCCTCTTCTTGATGGTGCTTCTGCTGCACTTTGAGCGCTTGATGGAGGTTCACCGCTGGTCGTGGCGGTTGGTGTGGGGGTGGAGCAGAGGGTCGGTGAAGGCAGCTGTGATGCCACCTCCAGCGATGCCGAAGACTCCTCCTCAAATAGCGATGGCTGTAACAAAACAAGATGATGTATCACTATAGATTTTTAAGACTTCCATATATTTTTATATCTACGCAGAAGAACGCAGCCCACACACCACCATGTTGCTGCCATGGATGAAAGTGAGCTAGTTGAAGAGGCGTTATGATTGGCATCTCTGGAAACTAATTATTTAGATACCAGACATAACAAATACTAATTTAAACACCAGAAATGCATCTATGCGTGCTAAATTAACCAGGTATGAATACATGCAGTATTTTATTGGTGTTGGCGCTGTGGATTGGCAGAATGATATTATTTCGTTAATTTTACACCACAAAAAAATATTACAATAATCCGCGCCAGAAAGACTACAACAGTGTAGATACCAGGGATTACCAATGGCAACCAAAACTTCCAAATACAAAAAATGTGGGAAATGCACTTGCGATGTCTGAATATTGATCACTGTCTTCCCAGGCGGATAAGAGTATAGCTCCACCACTGAGAAGAACCAGAATTAGGGCCACAGAGAAGGTCAAATTAACGATGTAGAACCAAAAGGGTGGGGTATCGCCCCCTGCAACTGACCTCTCTGTTGTGCCCAACAGAGAGGTCAGTTGCAGGGGGCGATACCCCCCCCTTTTAATTTTACATGTTCACAATTTTTATACTGTACTTGCTGTTATATTTATCTTGTGTGCAAAAAATTTTTCAAAAAAAATCCGTCTACTTACTGTGCCGCAAATGGTGTCATCTGAAACCTCTTGGGTGCACGCGGAGGTGGAGGGTGCAGGCTGGTTCCTTGAAGTGTTGCCGACCGAATCCCTGGGCAGCTCCTGGTCCACCGTGAAGGCCAGCAGGTCATAGTACCACAGCCTGGGCACATACACTTGGTCTGCCCCTGCCCCAGACCGCTTTGAGGACTCAACCTTATTTAATTCCTTTTTAAATACGGTCCTCATATTAGCAATGCGAGTCCGGACCCACTCCACATTTGCTATGGGGTAGTATGTCTGGCTCACCCTCACCAGCTCCTCCAGAGCAGATAGCCTCTTCTGCCTATTCGAATGGTCTCTGGATTTGGTGTTCCATAAACAATTCTGATCCCTGTAGGCCTCAATGAAATCCTTCATAAATTCGACATTTTTTTCTGCCATGGTTGAATTTCTGTGCCAAAAAATAAAATAAAAAGGCATATTATTTTCTTGATACAAAAAGCACACCATAAACCATTTAATGTACAGGTGTTCAGTCTGTGGGCCACTAGATATACTGTAGCTATAGTACAGGAGTTGAAAGTCTGTGGAACATAGGATACACGGTCACTACAAGCCCCAGCATACCCCTGGCCCACAGATTGAAGTCCCTGTCATAGAAAACTACACATTTTGTTTTAATACTCACCGAAATAAATGTCGATACAGTCCGGAAAATTCGCTGCGCTGCTCCGATCAATCCAACAGCAACGACGGAATATTCTTTCGTGCAGAACGTGGCTTGAAACACAGTGATTGGATGAGCACAGGAATCTCCGCCCCACTCACGTGCTTCGCGTCACACAGACACGGGACATCGAGGAGCCATGTCGGAGGGTCTGGCGCCACCGCATATGGGGGAGGCCAGTACAGAACCTTTGATTTCCAAATCAGTGATAACCACAGATAAAGAAATCGCTGACAGACAGGACAACAAGGAGAAAAAAGTGACGCGCGCATCCGCCATGTCATCTGCAGAGGTGGAACTGATGGTCAAAATGCTGGATAGAAGGGACTACGATTGTTCGAGAAAAACATACCCCAAGACAAATTACAGAAAAGAAATTATTATGCAGCGTGTATGCAAGGAGATAAAGGAGAAGTTTGGGAAAAGAAGGTCCAAATACCAGCTCCAAAAACGGTGGTCGGACCTGAAGCACAAGGAGCAGGCCAAGCTGAAGAAAATTCGTGGAATTATTAAAAGAAGTGAGTCCAATGCCCTAGGTGGCTTTATTAATATACTGTCATGATCCATTACATTTTGAGTGTTTTGCTGACATGTTGCTTGTTTTTATTTACTCAGAGGAAATCCAATCCAGGAGAAGGCATGAGGAAGGCAGAGACAGGGCCTCCAACCTAAAAATAAAGAAGGAGAGTACAACAGGTAAGGTTTTGTACCAGCACACCAACAGAACAACACATGTTTTATACACACAACAAGGGGTAGTAATATGTCACTTTACCTTGTCACTATAGATGATATCCAGGCTGCGCAGCCGATGGAAGGGACCACAGAGGGCCACCAAGTGATTGCGATCACCAGCAGTGTAGATGGTGAGTGTATACTGCAAATCATCTTTATGGGATAGTGACGTATCATTTGTGGAAAGGTAAACATTTCTTTATCTGTACTTATTATAGATATCATCGAGATTTCAGATGTCAGTGCAGAGGGGGAGAAGAACACACCATCACCTGACACGTCCAGCGACGAAAGCACAATGCAAGAAAACATGACACAAGTCCATAAATGTCTACAAGAACTAAGCGGGAAAGTCCATACCGTAGCCCAAAAAATTACGAAAATCCAAAAAGGCGTAGCAGTAGTACACTCTTTATATGAAAAAATTTATAACGGTTTGCATTATAAAGTCAAAAAATAGTTTGTGTACTTTATTTTACTTGGTTCTCCTTCTTGTTTATTTGGAGGCCAGCAGCATGCACCTTAAAATGGTGCATGTCATGGCAAGCAGTCCCACGGCAGCAATGCATCACATGTGAGCAGGCCGGGATGTTCCCATGTGATGCGTTGCTGCCGTGGGACCGCTTGCCACTACATACACCACCATGTTCAAATGTGTTTTCATGTTTTTTGGGTGGGTGGGCTTTCCTGCTAAACCTTCACACGTGGCACTTATGTCATGGCAAGCAGTCCCACGGCAGCAATGCATCACATGTGAGCAGGCCGGGATGTTCCCATGTGATGCGTTGCTGCCGTGGGACCGCTTGCCACTACATACACCACCATGTTCAAATGTGTTTTCATGTTTTTTTGGGTGGGTGGGCTTTCCTGCTAAACCTTCACACGTGGCACTTATGTCATGGCAAGCAGTCCCACGGCAGCAATGCATCACATGTGAGCAGGCCGGGATGTTCCCATGTGATGCGTTGCTGCCGTGGGACCGCTTGCCACTACATACACCACCATGTTCAAATGTGTTTTCATGTTTTTTGGGTGGGTGGGCTTTCCTGCTAAACCTTCACACGTGGCACTTATGTCATGGCAAGCAGTCCCACGGCAGCAATGCATCACATGTGAGCAGGCCGGGATGTTCCCATGTGATGCGTTGCTGCCGTGGGACCGCTTCCCACTACATACACCACCATGTTCAAATGTGGTTTTATGTTTTTTGGGTGGGTGGGTGTCCGTTCCTGCTACACCTTCACGCAAGCACCTGTATGTGATACTCTGTTCAGGTCCGACCACCCAAATAAACAATGTGTTCACAGTAATTTTTGTCAGTATTTCTTAATAAATGTTAAGTGTTTATGCAGAACAATGAACATCACATATCTATCTATCTATCTATCTATCTATCTATCTATCTATCTATCTCTATCTATCTATCTTCTATAACTTCTAGAATGCACACACAACGATTATTTATTTCAAAACGAATGCACACACAACGAATATTCTTTAACAGCATGGGGCGGAAAGTACGGGGGAGAAGACTTCCTGTTGTTTACTTGCTGCGCTGATGGAGGGATGACGCAGCTAGTCAACACCCACATGGGCGTGCTGCGTTTGGGAGGAATGATCGCAGGAACGGGCTGCATATCGATCGAACGTGCGTACACATGTCACTTTTCTTTCGATATGGAGCCGTCCTGTCGGAAGAATATTAAGCAGCAAAGAACCTGCGACCGACCGACCGTGGACGGCCAAAAGCGTTTTTGGCCGTTTATCGATCGCAACGAAGGGATCGGGACAGCGTACACATATATACAATCGAACGGCCGTTCGTCCGCAGATCGGAAGAACGGCCCGACGATTGTACATATGTGTACCCAGCTTTAGCAGCAAAGAACCTGCGACCGACCGACCGTGGACGGCCAAAAGCGTTTTTGGCCGTTTATCGATCGCAACGAAGGGATCGGGACAGCGTACACATATATACAATCGAACGGCCGTTCGTCCGCAGATCGGAAGAACGGCCCGACGATTGTACATATGTGTACCCAGCTTAATACACCACACCCAGCTCCCTTGTAAGTTCTGTCATCCTTACCTTATGTTTCATTCATTGTTTGTCACTTGTTTGTATCATTATATGTTTGTCAATTGTTTGTATCATTATACCCTGAATGTACAGTGCTGTGTGACACTAGTTTGATGATTTATAAATAACAGATAATTATTATAATAACACTTAGCAGTATATCTTGCCTTAGAAAACATGCCAGCAAACCTGTCATATAACACCATGTCATCTCACTGCCAAAATGTATCTGTGAAAGATGGCCAGTAGTGCACTGACACTGCCAAGGATCACACAGACCATATACATCCGGTATTTCCCACTGTAGACTTAAAAATGAAGGAAGTAATGGTTCCAGGCTGGTGTAACTGCTTTACCTATAAGTCATGTAACAGGTTGGCTGCAGCAGAGCACAGATCACACTGGTGTCATTTGCTGTATTTATACCAGGTACGGCTACCTGTCCTCTATCTAAAGACACCCCATCCTACAAAGAAACCAGACCATCATGCACAAAGCGCAGCAGAAAACTATGATTCTGAAAACCCTGAATTACCAGCTGTGGTGGAACTACATGTCCCAGCATTCCACCAGCAAACCTAGTATCATACGCCGGGACATTAGAGATGAAGGACAGCACATCAGCAACCTAGCTGTAGCATAAAACCCAGATACAATGGAGAAGAAGACAGAAGGTTGTCCCCAGCAGCAGCACATACCGAGTCCTGGCTGTGCCGCGTCCTCACCGGGCGGCCGGGTCACAGCTGTACAGTGACAGTGACTCAGTAGTAGTCGTACTAGTACTGAGCCGCCAGCTGGGTATCGCCAGTTCCACTACCACCAATGGCAGCGCTCGCTCATTCATAGGCGTTAGAGGTGTCTCCAAAGCTAGCCAATCAGAAAGGTCGCCATTAGCCCCGCCCCCTGTCTGACAGCCGGAAGGATGCGGTGTCGGCGGCACTGGCAGATATGTAATTGTGAGTTTTGTGACAGTGAGGCGAGCT
The DNA here is from genome assembly GCF_055691185.1 of Crinia signifera. Classification (NCBI taxonomy): domain Eukaryota; kingdom Metazoa; phylum Chordata; class Amphibia; order Anura; family Myobatrachidae; genus Crinia; species Crinia signifera. The sequence continues at coordinate 400,541,703 of NC_139217.1, read as the reverse complement.
CAGGCGCGCCAGCCAGCTGGTGCCATAGTGACCGCTGAAGACTCACTCATATTGCCGCATTATTTATAAGGAGGAATAATAATTACAGCAGTCATTGCCCTGGTGTTAGAGCTGTGCGTCCACAAACCTCGCGCTGGGCTGGGCATCTGTGTTGGCATTCATTGCCTTGTGTATACTGTGCCCTGTGTACACATGGAAGCCATAGCTCTCCTTTACACAGAAAATATGTGAGCCACACTGAGAAAGTGTCAGAAGAACAGAATGGGCAAGCTCTCTCTGGGGCCATGTGAAATACTTCAAGATAGGGACTAAGTAAAAACCGGATCAGGGCAAGACTCTGGCCCTTATTCTGGTTGGTGCGGTAATGTCCGCGTGCGGTCGGTCTGCCAATGTTTTGTGTCTGCGCATGTGCAGAGGCGTCTCTGCGCATGTGCGAACGGGACGCACGTCCAAATTCCGCATGAAATGTGTACACTACGAACAGGGGGTGGAGAGGGGCGTGAAGGGCTGTTTGGGCTCATTACCATATGTTTACACCCCGCGTTTCATGGGCGTTCCCATGCAAACGCTGGGCGTACGTATGGTAATGCGGTCGTGACGCACGTGTAGGGGGCGGACATATAACATTGCCGGATGTCAGCTGCCCGCCCAGATCCCTGCTTTTGCACGGAGAAATGCCCGTGTGTTCTGAGGTTGCGGGAGCTGCCTGACCACTCGGTCCTGCATTCGATAGTCTGCGACCATCGAATGATGGGGGAGGTATCCTGAGATGGAGGAGGTGTATTCATGAGAAATACACTTGCGGTCCGTTCGGACAGCTTCTTACCGCATTCGGACGGAGTGAGCGATCCGTACGGAAGGCGGGGTTTAGGACGCACGGTCCTGGCCGCATATTCGGCTCCGTCCGCACAGACCAGAATAAGGCCCTCTGGAACGCCGGACAGGACATCAAACTCTGAATACCTCCCGACCATCCCGCTTATCGTGGGAACGTCCCAGTTTTTTGGGACGTTACCGCGTCCCTCCTGCGGCCGACAGTGTCCCCCTGTGGTTTGTGAATAGACGCATGTGCACAGCGTCTATTCTTGCATTCGAGGGGGCTGGGGGTATAGCCAGCAGCTCATGCTCCCACAGCGGCAAAAAATGGGGGTGTGGCCTCTAGAACATAGCGGGTATATGCCACACACCCTTTCCGCTAACCACACCCAAAAAAAATCGGCGCACAAGCTGTTCCACCTCCAGGACGAAGAATATTGGGAGGTATGAACTCTGCATTCCGGAGCTTGTAGTGTCCGGTCCGGGGGTGTCCCGTCGGGGGGGGGGGGGGGGGGGGGGTCTTGTCCGGGGGGTCCCTGTGAAAGCTTTCACCAGGGACATGGGGAAGGGGAAATTACAGTCTCCCCGTGTGGTCCGGACTGTTCTGGTTTTTATTACACCAGAATTCTGCCCCTTCTCTCAATGGTGACAGGTGTCAGAGCAGCCCCACCAGAAGGAATATCCCCAGCAATGCACCCGCCCCCCCCCCCCCCCCCCTACCGGACACAACAAGCTCTAGAATGATGAATGGAGCCTGTCCTCTTATTCATTAAACTGCCAGTCCGGGGGGGTCTTTCTGGGGATTGCCTGTGACACCTGTCACCAGAGAGATGGGGCAGAATTCTGCCTCCCTGCATGGTCCAATGGTGTAATAAAAACCAGAACAGTCCGGAGATGGGGAAGAAGAGATTACCAGGGAGGTATGGTCTGGACCATTCTGTTTTTTACTAAAACCCGGGCCATACAGGGAGGCTGTAATCTCTCCCTCCCCGTCTCTCTGGTGACATCTGTCACAGGCACCCCCACCAGACTGGACATTCCCCGGACAGGCACCTCCTGGACTGAATACCACAAGCTCCGGAATGGCACAGTTTCATGAATGGAGCCTGTCCGGTGTGATGTTCAGGCCACTGGTCCATTTTTTTTTTACCCATTTCCACTAGCGTTTCACTTTCCCTCCTCTCTAGCCAGCAGTGCTGCTGCTGCAGAAGCTGTGTCACTTTTTATGTGCTCTGTTGCAGCAATGTATCAGAATTCCATAAAAAGTGGCCACATCACACTAGTGCAGTGGTTCCCAACCCTGCTCCTCAAGTACCCCCAACAGTGCACGTTTTCCAGGTCACATGGCAGGTGCACTCGTTATTCAGGCAGATTTGAAAAGATCCACAGGTGGAGCTAATTATCTCGCCTGTGGTTCTGTGTGGAGACCTGCAAAATGTGCACTGTTGGGGGTACTTGAGGACCACTTGGGAACCACTACACTAGTGGATGGCCACCTTAATGGTGTGTACACACGGGTACAATCTCCCTGCGATTCTGACTATATAGTCAGAATCACATCAGTATCGCACTCAGAACGCAAGGGTTTTAACCCTTGTGATCCCTATGCGCGCTCCCGTATCACACTGCAGAATGTATTGGCTGCCTTGACTATATAGTTCAGATCTGCACTATATAGTAAAAATTGTATGCCATCGCATGCATGCCGTGTGATGCGATCGCATCGGGGATCACATTGCACGGCACATCTCACCATGTGTACACACCATTAAACTGCAGCTAGTCAGTGAATGACCATCAGCATGCTGATTGGTGGATGCTGATTGGTGAATGGGTGCTCTTAAAGCTATGTACACACGGCAGCGATATGGGCTGATATCGCTGGCAATATGGTCGCTGGCGACCATATAGCCAGTGATGGGAGTGTGCCCCAGCTATAAATCGCCGGGTGTGCGCTCCCGTTTTCCTTCCCGTTATAATCGCTGGTCACAGGAGCTTGCTCCTGCGACCAGCTGATTCACTCGGGGGCTTCCGTCTTAATTTATGATTGCCATCACAGGTGTTGAAGCACCTTTCTGAGCCCTTAACCTGTTCAATAAAGGTGATGGCATCATACATTAAGAGGAAAGTCCAGGAACAGAGCTTTGTGTCCCTCCTGGAGAGGGTCATGTTGGGAGTTATGCTTAGGTTAGGTGTGCAGGCAAACAATTATAGTGTCTAAATTAGTGTAAATGAATACACAAAGCTGTGTTTCCTCCACCGGCGCTCAAACAGAAAGATATACTGCATGTCCCCAGGGCCGGTGCAAGGCACCGGAGCGCCCCAGGCGAGTCGGGGTGGGGGCGCCCCGGTGCCGGGGGGGGGGGGGTACCTGTCGTTCGGCGCTGTGTATTTAAATCTGGCGGCGGAGGCAGCGGGGGTCCCTGCAGTCCATTAAAAATCACGAGCGCTATCCGCCGGGATATGCGGAAGCGCTTCTAGTGTGAAAACACTGGCAGCACGCTGATTGGCTGAGATCAGCGTGCGCCGTGCTGCCAGAGTTTTCACACTAGAAGCGCTTCCGCATAGCCCGGCGGATAGCGCTCGTGATTTTTAATGGACTGCAGGGACCCCCGCTGCCTCCGCCGCCAGATTTAAATACACAGCGCCGTAGGACAGGTACCCGGGCGGCACAAAATGCCGCCCTCCAGTGGCCAGCGCCCTAGGCAAATGCCTAGATTTGCCTAGTGGTGGCGCCGGCCCTGCATGTCCCCTAACAATTATAGTGGTATGGAAGCCTCGTTTCACCATCTATATTGCAATACAAAATATAATGAATTATGGTGCTGGCCATACATTGTTAAAGACAACATATTCTGATTTCTGTACTTTTGAAATAAATGGCAAACTTTGCATGATGTAGTTAATTTCAACAAGCTTCCAATATAAGGAACTGTATAGTACAGTATACTACATTCACACTCCATTCATTTGCTGAGACTGTAAATTCAAGGTTAGATGTGTCAAGTCTTAATCAGCATATACAGTATGCCAGCCTTTGAACTGTAGTAAAAAAGAAAAACAGATGGTGACACCTGTCACTGCTAGCAATGAGAAGACTTTTACCTTTGCCTCATGCAGAGTCACATAATAAGCATCTCTCAAGGATACATGACCCCCATAGAGGGAGAATAGAATAGGTGGCTCACATAGCGAGCCACCGTGCCCGCAGCGTGGTGAGCACAGCGAGCCCGCAAGGGGCTTTTTTGCGCTCGCCATGCTGTCTGAGTACGGGCAGTTGGGATCCCGACGTCGGGCTAATGACTGTTGCGATCCCCATACCACACCTGGTCATACCAGCTTTTTTTTTATCAGCAATGACCTGGACGAAATCTGGAAGAAGGGCATGTATCCCCCGCCTGCCGTCTCATATGGTTATGGGGGAACACAGCATTATGAGGGAATACGATCTTAGGTATGGTCTAGTAAGCAAAGTGACAATTTTTGCAAACCACAATAAACTTAGTAGGGTCATAAAATCAGACCAGGATGTTGCTACCTCACTGAGGGTATTCATCACATTTGAGACTTGGGTAATGGAACATGGGATTTAACGTGGAGGAATGTAAGGTCATGCACATTGGGAACAGAAACCAATGCACTATGGCCCTTATTTGATCGCTGTACCAATTTGTTCTGAAAATGGGCAAAACCATGTGCACTGCAGGTGGGGCAGATGTAACATGAAGGTCAACATGACTGAAAGTCGACATACAGGGGGTTGGGATCATTTGGTTGACCACAACTAGGTTGACAAGCATTGGGTTGACACCACTAGGTTGACATGGGTAGCATTGGGTTGACACCACTAGGTCGACATGGATCTAGGTTGACATTCGTCTAGGTCGACATGACATTAGGTCAACACAAGCATTAGGTCAACATGGGCTAGGTCGACAGTCAAAAGGTCGGCATGGGGCCCGGCTCCCTGTGCCTGATCCCTCCGCCCAGCTCTGACAGGTCCCCCGTTAGCTGCAGTCTACCGCATGGCTCCGGGCAGCACATAAGATTTAGCAAATCTTATGTGCAGCCCGTCCAACCTCCCGACTCCGATGCGATGCGCACGGGCCGCGCATCGGGTCGGAGGGGATGTCTCCATATGCGATTTCGGACGATTTCACAGCCCGATTCATCCGAATCTGCCAAAATCGTGACCAAATCCCATAGTCTATGGGGGCCTTTAGTGAAGCAGGAATGTGTTGCTGTCTCGCTTCTCGGCCTTTTGGCTAAGATCAAGTGTAGTATCTGTTCTTATCAGTTGGGTCTGGAACGCCCCCTGGCAGAGAATAGAGAAAAGCTGTACCGTAGTATCCTGCCACTGAGCATGAGGTGAGTAATCCACCTCATGTTCTGGGCAAGGGCTAGGGAAAGCTGAGTATCGATGCCCTGCTAGGGAGGGAATACCATTCTTTTCACTGGTAGGGAGGGGAGAAGCATCGGGCTTTGAGATGGGGCTCTTGTTCAGGGGTCTTTGCCTCTGTGGGAGAGTCACTCGAAAAGCCCGGTCTAGTATCCACTCCCAGGAAGAAGGGAAAAGCTGGGACCGAGTAGATTGCTCTCTGGTCCGGGGGTAACATGTCGCCCCCGGCCAGGGAGACAGCGAAAAGCCCAGCCCAGTACTCAATCCCTGGGAGAGGTGAAACGTCGGGACTGAGTAGATGGTTTCTTCTTCCTCAGGTGGTCTATTTGGGCCTCTGCGGGGGAGACTCACAGGCCCACTGGCTGAGCGGAGAAACACTTGGTCGGACGCTGACTGGCTGGCTGCTTGGAGTCCGAGGCTGCACTGTGCCCCCGGGGAAACTCGGGGGTGCCGAACATGCACGGGTGATCCCAAAATCACCATGCACTAGCACTGCGCACTTTCCCTCTAGGTATGCGCTTCACGTCCTTACCTCGTCCTTTTGGATGGGGTAGGACAATTTTTCACACCCCCACCCTGGCCTTCTGGCTAGGGTCCTTTATTATTTATTTCTCTTCCCCCTCTCACGTTTGTCACTTTTCACGTTCCTTGTTTTTTTGTAGTTTTGTCACGTTTTTTTGGGTAGTGTGGTCGACCCTTTCGGGCCTTCCATTTCCCCAATGTGCCGAAGCTCTCGCCTTTTGGGGAGAGCTTCGGTCCCCCCGAGGACGACCCCGAGCCGCAAGGCGGAGGGAAGTCCACTGCGGGTCTCTCCAAACCATGGGGTGCGGAGGACCCACCGTCCTAACCCTTTCGGGGGTTGAGGAATGAGGGTCTCTCTAAGCTTCGGCGAAGAGGACCCACCATTCCCTATTTTCCCCTCTTCGGCCTTATGGTTGAGAGGGGTTAGGGGAAAAACGGGGCCCTGTCTCCTAGGAGACGGACCCATTCGATCGCACGGCCTCCTTTTTAGGCACAGCACTGGTGGTGGGGAGCACACCTCGGGCTCCTGAGTTTTTTTTTCAAACTCAGGAATGTGTGGCTGTCAGTTAGGCGATGATGTGCTGCTGTCAGTGAGGCGATGATGTGCTGCTGTTAGTGAGGCAGTGGTGTGCTGCTGTTAGTGAGGCAGTGGTGTGCTGCTGAATCAGGCCTTTTTCTCAATCTGGTAAACAGACTTCTCATATATATATATATATATATATATATATATATATATATATATATATATATATATATATATATAGATAGATAGATAGATAGATAGATAACTTGTAGATTAATTGGCTACCAACAAAATTAACTGGAGAATGTCTATGTGTGTGTGTGTAAATGTGGTACACTGGGGCAGGGATTGATGTGAATGTTCAAATATTCTCTGTAAAGCGCTGCGGAATATGTGTGCGCTATATAAATAACTGATTTTAATAATAACAATAGATAGATAGATAGATAGAAAAAAGAGAATAGAACAGCACAGAAGCACGAAGCTGCGAATGCAGGTGAACCCCTGAATCACCTTTTGCCTGATGCTGCCTAAAGAATACATGCTTGGGAGATCACGCATATCCAAAACTGATAACACTTATCACAAAAACCTTGAATACTTAACCCAGTCACTGATTACGTTTTGCACTTGTCACTTTCCAATGTGAATATCACAGATTGGTTTACAGTACCGATACAAATTCTACCATGTTTTCTTTAGACATCGCTCAGTCTGCAAATTCTAAACCCAGCAAATGGGGCTGAGTTAGCCCCATGGTATGCAGAGGCACTTTAAGACTACTCATTGTGGGGCACACTTGTATCAGTTGGTATTATGAGGCTATTATAAAATGAAACATTTATTAAACACTTTCAAATGTTAATAGAGAATAGTGTTTGTCACTAGTAATTGTGACTATCAGGGAAATTTACTGAGCCTTGGAGAATGATACATGGGAGGAAGATAAAGTATCAGCCAATCAGCTTCTAACTTCCATGTTGCAGGCTGTGTTTCAAAAATGGCAGGAACTGATTGGTTGGTAGTTTAACTCTTCCCTTTATCACTCTCCAAGGCCTAGTACCTCTGCCCCAATGTTCCTATTCTGAATACTTTGTACTCTACTCTTTTAAGCATCGCCAACACTAATCCTTAACAACTCCAGCATGGAATAGAGATTATAATAGTTGGTCTAATACCGATGGGCCACATACTGGGAAATTTCTGCTTAATTTCCAAGCAACTTGGCTAAATCGCTTAGAAATTAAACACAATTTGCTCAATGTGTATGCCCCATAGCGATGGCGATGCACAGCCCCACGTGTCGCTATTGACGGTTGTGGAAGTCGAGTTGCACACACGCCATTTTAGGATAGTATGGCCGCCATTTTGGTTCGCAGAGTTGCGCTAATAAAGTTTCCATACCCGATTCTGTGTGACAAAGTGGACCAGAAGAGTAGCCATACTATCACACATAAATTCATAAATACATACTGACACTAAGTAAAATGTAGTTAAAGGTTTAGAACGCCACACATAGCTTAGTTAGCCCTGCATACATCTGTCTGTATCATGTTTAGTACCGTTCCGTTCCGTTTCTTATGCGTAGTATTCCGGTCATTGCGAATATTTCGCAATAGACACGGCCCGATAGTTATGGACATAATTCCATATTCGAAAGACAGTTTCGGTTGAAAGTATATAACAAAGGAATCTAGATGTAACCGGTTTCTACAGCTGTTTACAATCCCTGCCGACGATACTAACGAACAAAGGACTCCTAAAGTTCACTCCCCTGCACCTAGTCAAACCAGGTGTATCATCTTACCCCCCAATCACAGCGGACCTGACATACGATCTCTGACCAATAGGAATGGCCTTTGACCTCCCCTTTCTGACCCTATAAGATAGGAGACCCAGGGCTGCCTCGGTCACTTCGGCACATCTTTCTTTCCCTGACCTTCAACCGGGCTATAGTTCAACCCTGAACGATAGCGAGCTCTGACCGGACTGCGCTTCGCATATTAGATGAAACGGTAACGGTTGCATTCACGGTATTTATTCTTATTGTATTGTTGGCTGATTGTGTCTTGTATCTGTTTCCTTCCCCCTAGCAGAGCCTGATTATCGTATTCATTGTTAGTCTATTGTATTACCTGTTAAACCTGTATTTTCTATTCCTGTAACCCCCTTTTGTCCATTAGGGACTTAAATACAACCTTTTTACGGAGTTCTTATCTCCATATTTCTATACAGTGGTTGTGTCTGTTATTCGCATTTAGCGATAAAGGTTTATTACGGACTCTGTCCTTAAAAAGGTATATTCGCAGATTAGAGTCAAAGTACTGCGAAAGGATCTCTTATTAAGGTATTGGTTCTTTGGTGTATAATACACGATAAAGGTACGCTACGCTGCGCTACGTTTTGTTCGCACGTAGCTAGGCATAAAGGGTACGCTGGTTACGGACATAATACTTAACCTGCGCTTTTCACTTATTGTTTCTTTGGTCATAATTCATCGGCATTAACAATTGGGGGCTGTCCGTCCGGCCGTTTCACATTCTAGAACTTAGTACCAGGCACGCGGCCCGACCTATACCAGCAAAAGGGTGGAAGTATTATTATCCATTGCTGGATAGGCCGGGTCCGCGGCGGTGCGGGGTTTGAGAAGTGCTAGCGTTGAACCCGGAGTACAATAAGTGAAAGCCACGTGTTTAAAGCATATATTAAGTGTTTAGTAAACTGTACTTCTGCCTGCCACAAGTAGTTTAACGGGGTATAGTGTCTTGAGTTGCTTGTTCATTACAGTATATGTACCAGGTGCGATAAGGTTCGCACACGTGGAGTCTGTGTTTATTATAGTACATAGAGGATCCCCTCTGTGCAAAACTATAACTGTTTATTGTTAGTTACTGCAAAACCAGGGACTCCGCCACGTGGCGACAAGTCCTGAGCCTTTTGCAGTAACGTAAAGCATCTATTGTGTATTACGCAAGGTGCGTGCGCACGTGCCCATATCGGGAAAGTTTCGCATCTTTGTACGTGATTTACGGATTAAGTGCGGGATTTATTTCGCATCTTGATACGTAACTTTCGGACGGAGTTAAGGGATTTATTCCACATTTAGGCGCAAATTACTGCGTATAGCGAAACCCGAGCGCAACCTTGCAAATACACTATAGAACACGTGGGTGGCCGATTCATCGGCGGCCTGTGAACAACGCACGTACACACGTGGCTGTTCATTGGTACTGCACATGCAGCACACATAGGAACTCAAAGGTGAACAGTATTAAACCATCAGCTTTATTTAAAACAGTATAGCAATATACTGTGGATAAGGCGGTGATTAATAAAGAGAAAATAAGTTTTTTTTTTCTTTTTGTTCATTTTCCAAAAACAAGCAACTCAAGCATTATTTTAATAGATTCCTATAGTCTTTTATAAGGGATTTATACCTGCATAAGTATCTAGTGAAAAGCTACCAGCCTGGGAAGATTTTCTGTACAGAAATATTTCAAAAATAAGCATAAGACCAAGGTGTAACTAGCGCCCAGTGTGAAAAATAACTGAGGCGAACGGGTGTGTGACGGCACGACTCAAGCGCAGTGTAGTCCAGTGTAGGACAGTCCAGTTAGGACAGGGTTCACGTGACGACGTGCCCATAGGAACTTCCCCTTCAGTGGAACTGATCCGCTAGGAGGGTACAAGAAGATACATCGGAACCCAGTGATCCGATTAGCTACTTTAGAAAATCCAGTTTTTGGGGGTACAGGAAAACAAGTTTGTTGTACCCTGGAAAAATTAGGCCGCACCTTGCAAGTTGACTAGAAGTTCGCTGCTAGTTGAAAGACTTGGTGATTGAGTATCATACCTCGTATCCTTCGCACCCGCTTGATTGTGGGACTGTTCTAGGAAGCTGTAGAAGTGAGTGTTTGGGGAGCTCTCAGACAAGTAATAACCCACCGGTATCTATTAAGCTGTGAACGTTTATTCCTGTAATTATGGGTAATAACGGGTCACGCTGTGATAACGTGCAAGTTAGGGAGGAAGCAAGCCGACCAAAAGGATCGGCGGCTTTTATTATGTGCTGTAAGCACGGTGAACGCGCAGTTGTTTACCAAAAGAAATGGAAGAAAAATGACACAAGGCAGCAAGTTAGAATTTCCCAGTGTTGGTGGCTTTGATCCAGAAATCTTATCAGCAGTAAAAGATGAAATATGTCTACTCTCCAGTCGTAAGGAGAGAATGAAGCACATAGATATTCTTAAATTGTGGCAGAAGGAAGGACAGGAACAATGGGGAATCAGAGGTCTGGCAATACCAGATACAATCAGCCACAATAAAAATGCAACCGCTGCCGCAATAGAATCAGCTCCCCCACCCCCATATGTGCCGAAGGGGTTAATGACTCATAAGAAAGACATGAGTAATAATGTATCCATTGCTAACTTGTACCCTGTCTTATCCCCTTATAAGGAAACCCGAGAGGAAAACGAGCAGCTGTTGGCACTGGGCGTCTCCCATGCACTTAACATGCTTGAGGGAAAAGCTCAACCCGCTGCTGGGGCTCCAGCACAGGAGGAGGAGACGGCTGATGCCAACAGCATAGTATTAGACACAGGTAAGTACACACAACACAGCACAGAGATAGTTGTTCCTGGGATGTTGTCCAATGGTGCAGGGGGGATACAGATCCACCCTCTGCACACAGTGGAACCTCCTTGTGGACGGGGAGACGGGGATGAGGTAATGCCTGTAAAGGATAGTGACATGCACAATACATGGACACGATTGGAACGTCATTCAATCATCAAAAATTTCCCTGATCCCAGCAAAGATCTGGCAAAGTGTCAGAAATTTGTAAGGGAGCGAGGAAATTCAGATGAGCCCACCAATAAGGATTGGCGATACATGTTGAGAGCTTGCCTCCCTTCACACATAGATGTCCAGAAGTTCATTCGAGACAGTGGTGTGGAGGGCGATAAGATTTTAACTGAACAGGGCAACCAGGAAAATATACGCCTAATAAATATACAATTGGGTGTATATTTCCCAGCGACGGTTGAAAATACCCTAGGGTTCACCATCACACAGAAAGATGGTGAGTCCAACAGCGGATATTTCAACCGTGCCTTACAGGCGTTGCCAAAACACTCTGGTATCCCCAGCCCCAGGGACAACATACATCTTAAGGGAGGGATTGTCTCTGTGCTGATACAAGGTCTTAGGGAAAATCTGAGAACCAACATAGAAACCATTCACCCCAACTGCAGACAGATGTCAATACACACTTTAAAGAAATCTGCTGTTGATCTGGACAAACGATTTATGACAGAAAGACAAAACCAAATGGTATGTTTCAAATGTGGAAACAAAGGACACATAGCCAGACATTGCAGGGTAAGTAACCATAGGAAACATAACACATATGTAAGTAACTGGGAGACACAATGGGAGAAGACAGGTAGGTCTCAACACATAGCCATAGCCCCACCTAGTAGCCAACGCCGCCCTAAGCATGACACATATATGCAAACAGGGAGTAGGACACACATACACCCCACATCCAGGTAACATAAGACAATATCTGAGGGAGGAGCCTCAGATATGGGTAAGTGGAATAGTTTAAATATAAAGTTTTTTTTGTATCAAACCCGTTAACAACATTCCCTCCTGGTCTAGGTTGTGCCAAGCAATTAGTAGCAGCAATTGGGGTAACAGGAAAAATACAGCATTACCCACTGACGAAACCAGCAGATGTTACAAGCGGGCCTCTTAATACCAAACACTCTTTTCTGTTGGCTGCAGCGGCCCCGACTAACCTCCTGGGTAGAGATTTACTATGTAAAATGGGATGTGTCATCTATTGCACCCCTGATGGGGTATTTCTGGACACTCCTAGAAATCTTACACAAGAAGTGCAAGATATGCTGGACAGTCCTCAGAGGCTAATGTTGTATTCCACTGTTATAGAGTCAAATCCATCTAAGGTAGCTAAAAACTACAGCACAAATACCGAGTTCCCTTTGAACTAAAGATGGGAAGGACACAGGATCAATGGCAACCATAGCTTCAATAGAAACCCTGTTAAAAACAGAAAGTATAGCGCCCCAAAGTACAGCTTCACCATTTGAAATCTGAGGTTGAGCTGAAAAAAAAAAATACCCAGTGAAATAACAAGGTTCCCAAAAGAAAACTTTTAGCTAAATACCCCTAGACACAGCCCATAGTCACAACCACACTGGGAAACAGAAAGAAAGGGAGGGCTTACAAATCAGAACAGGAGTTGAAAAGGGTAAGAACCAAATAGTTGAGAGCCAATTCCCCCATAGTGCTAAATCCTGGTGTCATAAAAATAAAAGAAAAATTTCCTGTTGAAAATAAATGTACACATTACTGTCATAAATATTTTCTACTTTTTTTTTGAGTTTTTCTCTCTCTCATTTTCCAATTTTTTCTCCTTCCCCTACTCTTCTGTTCCAGAAACCTCAGAGAACCACCAAGCCCCTCCCCCGGGTCTTGCAAGATCGCACACTGTCCTTACGGCCCACAAATGGGTAAATACCAATACAATGGGTTAATGATCTATTGTTATGTCCTTTCCTCATCCACAGCACCAGCAGTTGGCGATAGACAACTTCTGGTGTATCCTCCTGAGGCAGGACATAAGGTATCTCAGGACGGATTGCGGTTGCGCCTGAACAAGAAGGGGGGGGGGAGGGGGGGAAATCTGGGACACATTAGTAACCATAAACCCACAAATCATAGAAAAAAAATAGTTTGAAAGATCTGTCGCACTCCCAGCAGAGAAATACCCATTGTGAATATGCGGTACCCCATAAAGCGAGTAGTCAATATATATATTTTTCAGTAAATCTTGAACAAAGTCCCAGTAACTTTAAGCATTGCTCCTAATGTTACCCAGGGCAACCACAGCTACCATCTTGTGAAAAGCAGTCCAAGTAATGCACAAAGCATTCCCCTTCTACAAAGAATGAAAAGGGTTGTAAAACGCATTTACATATAAATAGGTACAATCGCAAAACCCATGTCTTCACAGACAAATGTGGATAGTAAAGAAGAAGAAACAGGCCTGATTACAGCCTTTTGCCATGGGTAAAACTGACACAAGAGACCATGTGATTTAGAATATTAGACCTGCTGAGGGGGCGACAGATATAGTGACGTAAGAAACCTGGTGATGCCAGCCTGACCAATGTCGTACTGCAGTGTGCAATTAAACCCTATTACTTGAGCACTTCATACTTGTCTACACAGTGTAGTTGCCATAGCACTACTGGTAAACAAAACTGAGAATGTGGTGTTGGGGTGTGTTTTAACTGTTTATGCTCCTCATATAGTCTGGACACTCCTAAAATTCTGCCTAAACATGTGAAAAAATATTCATCAGCCAAGTTCACTAAATGGGAACTTGCATTGATGTTACCAGTAATAACTCAAGCATTATTTTAATAGATTCCTATAGTCTTTTATAAGGGATTTATACCTGCATAAGTATCTAGTGAAAAGCTACCAGCCTGGGAAGATTTTCTGTACAGAAATATTTAAAAAATAAGCATAAGACCAAGGTGTAACTAGCGCCCAGTGTGAAAAATAACTGAGGCGAACGGGTGTGTGACGGCACGACTCAAGCGCAGTGTAGTCCAGTGTAGGACAGTCCAGTTAGGACAGGGTTCACGTGACGACGTGCCCATAGGAACTTCCCCTTCAGTGGAACTGATCCGCTAGGAGGGTACAAGAAGATACATCGGAACCCAGTGATCCGATTAGCTACTTTAGAAAATCCAGTTTTTGGGGGTACAGGAAAACAAGTTTGTTGTACCCTGGAAAAATTAGGCCGCACCTTGCAAGTTGACTAGAAGTTCGCTGCTAGTTGAAAGACTTGGTGATTGAGTATCATACCTCGTATCCTTCGCACCCGCTTGATTGTGGGACTGTTCTAGGAAGCTGTAGAAGTGAGTGTTTGGGGAGCTCTCAGACAAGTAATAACCCACCGGTATCTATTAAGCTGTGAACGTTTATTTCTGTAATTATGGGTAATAACGGGTCACGCTGTGATAACGTGCAAGTTAGGGAGGAAGCAAGCCGACCAAAAGGATCGGCGGCTTTTATTATGTGCTGTAAGCACGGTGAACGCGCAGTTGTTTACCAAAAGAAATGGAAGAAAAATGACACAAGGCAGCAAGTTAGAATTTCCCAGTGTTGGTGGCTTTGATCCAGAAATCTTATCAGCAGTAAAAGATGAAATATGTCTACTCTCCAGTCGTAAGGAGAGAATGAAGCACATAGATATTCTTAAATTGTGGCAGAAGGAAGGACAGGAACAATGGGGAATCAGAGGTCTGGCAATACCAGATACAATCAGCCACAATAAAAATGCAACCGCTGCCGCAATAGAATCAGCTCCCCCACCCCCATATGTGCCGAAGGGGTTAATGACTCATAAGAAAGACATGAGTAATAATGTATCCATTGCTAACTTGTACCCTGTCTTATCCCCTTATAAGGAAACCCGAGAGGAAAACGAGCAGCTGTTGGCACTGGCCGTCTCCCATGCACTTAACATGCTTGAGGGAAAAGCTCAACCCGCTGCTGGGGCTCCAGCACAGGAGGAGGAGACGGCTGATGCCAACAGCATAGTATTAGACACAGGTAAGTACACACAACACAGCACAGAGATAGTTGTTCCTGGGATGTTGTCCAATGGTGCAGGGGGGATACAGATCCACCCTCTGCACACAGTGGAACCTCCTTGTGGACGGGGAGACGGGGATGAGGTAATGCCTGTAAAGGATAGTGACATGCACAATACATGGACACGATTGGAACGTCATTCAATCATCAAAAATTTCCCTGATCCCAGCAAAGATCTGGCAAAGTGTCAGAAATTTGTAAGGGAGCGAGGAAATTCAGATGAGCCCACCAATAAGGATTGGCGATACATGTTGAGAGCTTGCCTCCCTTCACACATAGATGTCCAGAAGTTCATTCGAGACAGTGGTGTGGAGGGCGATAAGATTTTAACTGAACAGGGCAACCAGGAAAATATACGCCTAATAAATATACAATTGGGTGTATATTTCCCAGCGACGGTTGAAAATACCCTAGGGTTCACCATCACACAGAAAGATGGTGAGTCCAACAGCGGATATTTCAACCGTGCCTTACAGGCGTTGCCAAAACACTCTGGTATCCCCAGCCCCAGGGACAACATACATCTTAAGGGAGGGATTGTCTCTGTGCTGATACAAGGTCTTAGGGAAAATCTGAGAACCAACATAGAAACCATTCACCCCAACTGCAGACAGATGTTAATACACACTTTAAAGAAATCTGCTGTTGATCTGGACAAACGATTTATGACAGAAAGACAAAACCAAATGGTATGTTTCAAATGTGGAAACAAAGGACACATAGCCAGACATTGCAGGGTAAGTAACCATAGGAAACATAACACATATGTAAGTAACTGGGAGACACAATGGGAGAAGACAGGTAGGTCTCAACACATAGCCATAGCCCCACCTAGTAGCCAACGCCGCCCTAAGCATGACACATATATGCAAACAGGGAGTAGGACACACATACACCCCACATCCAGGTAACATAAGACAATATCTGAGGGAGGAGCCTCAGATATGGGTAAGTGGAATAGTTTAAATATAAAGTTTTTTTTGTATCAAACCCGTTAACAACATTCCCTCCTGGTCTAGGTTGTGCCAAGCAATTAGTAGCAGCAATTGGGGTAACAGGAAAAATACAGCATTACCCACTGACGAAACCAGCAGATGTTACAAGCGGGCCTCTTAATACCAAACACTCTTTTCTGTTGGCTGCAGCGGCCCCGACTAACCTCCTGGGTAGAGATTTACTATGTAAAATGGGATGTGTCATCTATTGCACCCCTGATGGGGTATTTCTGGACACTCCTAGAAATCTTACACAAGAAGTGCAAGATATGCTGGACAGTCCTCAGAGGCTAATGTTGTATTCCACTGTTATAGAGTCAAATCCATCTAAGGTAGCTAAAAACTACAGCACAAATACCGAGTTCCCTTTGAACTAAAGATGGGAAGGACACAGGATCAATGGCAACCATAGCTTCAATAGAAACCCTGTTAAAAACAGAAAGTATAGCGCCCCAAAGTACAGCTTCACCATTTGAAATCTGAGGTTGAGCTGAAAAAAAAAATACCCAGTGAAATAACAAGGTTCCCAAAAGAAAACTTTTAGCTAAATACCCCTAGACACAGCCCATAGTCACAACCACACTGGGAAACAGAAAGAAAGGGAGGGCTTACAAATCAGAACAGGAGTTGAAAAGGGTAAGAACCAAATAGTTGAGAGCCAATTCCCCCATAGTGCTAAATCCTGGTGTCATAAAAATAAAAGAAAAATTTCCTGTTGAAAATAAATGTACACATTACTGTCATAAATATTTTCTACTTTTTTTTTGAGTTTTTCTCTCTCTCATTTTCCAATTTTTTCTCCTTCCCCTACTCTTCTGTTCCAGAAACCTCAGAGAACCACCAAGCCCCTCCCCCGGGTCTTGCAAGATCGCACACTGTCCTTACGGCCCACAAATGGGTAAATACCAATACAATGGGTTAATGATCTATTGTTATGTCCTTTCCTCATCCACAGCACCAGCAGTTGGCGATAGACAACTTCTGGTGTATCCTCCTGAGGCAGGACATAAGGTATCTCAGGACGGATTGCGGTTGCGCCTGAACAAGAAGGGGGGGGGGAGGGGGGGAAATCTGGGACACATTAGTAACCATAAACCCACAAATCATAGAAAAAAAATAGTTTGAAAGATCTGTCGCACTCCCAGCAGAGAAATACCCATTGTGAATATGCGGTACCCCATAAAGCGAGTAGTCAATATATATATTTTTCAGTAAATCTTGAACAAAGTCCCAGTAACTTTAAGCATTGCTCCTAATGTTACCCAGGGCAACCACAGCTACCATCTTGTGAAAAGCAGTCCAAGTAATGCACAAAGCATTCCCCTTCTACAAAGAATGAAAAGGGTTGTAAAACGCATTTACATATAAATAGGTACAATCGCAAAACCCATGTCTTCACAGACAAATGTGGATAGTAAAGAAGAAGAAACAGGCCTGATTACAGCCTTTTGCCATGGGTAAAACTGACACAAGAGACCATGTGATTTAGAATATTAGACCTGCTGAGGGGGCGACAGATATAGTGACGTAAGAAACCTGGTGATGCCAGCCTGACCAATGTCGTACTGCAGTGTGCAATTAAACCCTATTACTTGAGCACTTCATACTTGTCTACACAGTGTAGTTGCCATAGCACTACTGGTAAACAAAACTGAGAATGTGGTGTTGGGGTGTGTTTTAACTGTTTATGCTCCTCATATAGTCTGGACACTCCTAAAATTCTGCCTAAACATGTGAAAAAATATTCATCAGCCAAGTTCACTAAATGGGAACTTGCATTGATGTTACCAGTAAAATGGGTAATATTGTAAACCCAGCAACACTCTTACCAGGTGTGCCCGCCAAGGCACAAAGGGTGGATTGATGCTGAGGTTGCTGGAATGGTGGAATTTAGTGGGAGCCGAGACGAATATGATTGCATGACATGTTTGAATCAGACCTTTGCAGCATGCCCCCAAAGGGTGGTAACAACCCATTGGAAGAGGTAATTCATTTTTTTTTTCCTCTCTCTCCCTCGTTCTTTCCACAACACCGGGAGGGGAAAATTGTACACTGGCTATACCGTAATAGATGGAAAAGGCATAGTAGAGGCTGAACCCATTGGACGTCTCACTCAGCAACAGCAGTCTCATTAGTAGTACTGCGGGCTGAGAGAAAAACAGCCAATATTCATGCCGACTCCAAGTATGTTTGTTGGGGTAATACAGAAGATCTTAGGCCCTATGGCGCCTCAGATGTTTTGTTTCAGTAGCTGGCACTCCAGTGGCGCAAGCGTTGTAAGTTTAAAAGATTCCTGACAGTCACACAGCTGCCGGACAGAGTGGCTGTTATCAAGTGTAAAGCCCACATCTTCGATGAGGATTCAGTGTCACTTGATAATGAACATGCTGGCAAGGCAGCTGGGTGAGCCATGTGCTCTGCGGATAATGTTTGTGTTCCCCCTGTAAATGTCAGTATATTCACATAGAAATACAAGATTTGTGTCCCCTGCAGGAGAAGCAGTCTGGAAGCCGAAGGGATGTGGACAGGAATAGAAAGATGGACAAGGAAAACCAGTGACTCTGAGAACATGCCAAACTGTCAGGACAGAGATAGCCCATGGCCTGACGTGTCTTGACAGGGAAGGTATGGGGAAAATTAGTCCGAAATTACTGGTGTGCCCACAGACAGGTAAGACGACAGGATCATGCCTTACTTGTCTGGGGGAAAGAAACTGCAACGGCTGTTCCCACAGAGCCATCTCCACATCCCTCCTCCAGCAGGATCCTCTGCAGGTAATACAAAATTGGCTTTGTACAGTCCACTCTAAAAGCATTCTAGTTATTTATTTATTTATTTTTTTATATACTGTATATATATATATATATATATATATATATATATATGTGTTGACGTTTGTGTGTATAGATATGGCAGCCCAGAAGCACCCTTGAGTATGCAAGTATATATATATGAAAGGTTTAAGTCATGTGTGAACCTTTAGGGACTGATGGTACACCCCATAATCTCTTTTTATAGTAGTAGAATCACTCTCAGAACTCCACCTCATTTGTCCCCATCGAAACATTGCTTGGCGGGCAGCCACAGGTTATGGTAATCCCACAAGGAGATCCTAGACCACAAATGCAAGTGATGTATCCACACCTGGAAAACTGCAGCAAAAGGACTTTGTTGACACCTGTTGTGAACTGTCATAACCATGAACCAGGAGATGTTGTTGTTTCCCCTGCTTTGCCATATACAGGTTGCTTGATAGACCTTTGGAAAGAACCACCCCAAATCTTGTTGACCAGCACTACCTCAATAACAAAGTCGCAGAGAGAGATTCGGGTACGTTCGTCCTACTGCCAAAGGAACAGAAAGCCAGAAGGTCCTTACACTCGAGGGCGAAAGAAAGAAATCGCTAAGAGGCACCATTTCGGGAGGACTGGAGAGCAGCTAAGGTCAAGCAACCTGTACAAGCTACAAAAGGGACTGTGACACACCCCACTGGTAACAGGTTGGAAGGATCACTAACCAAATTTTTTTTCCTTTCTCAGTTTTCTCTATTGTTGTGGGTCCTATTCTTGTCTCCCCCCCCCCACTATCCGTTCTTATCTTCAAAATCAAGGACACCGCCGCCGCACTGCTGCCAGGCATTGGACGGACGATACAGAGTTCTGAGAGTGTGTTACCCGTCCCAGTTTAGGTCAAGGTAGAATCTATAAACTTGACACATTACCCAGGACCGGATGTTTGATAGTGATAATACCATCATACTTAAAAGCATACCACAAAGAGAGACAACAAAGAGTTCAAGGGTCTGTTGTCACAAACAATACCTACCAAAGGATGCCATATCTGAAAAACAATTGTATATAGTGTAACCACCCCTGTTTTTATTTTTATCCCAAAATTGTACATTATCCTTCGTGACCCGGAGTAGATTGTTCGATAAATGCGGCCCATCGTTTATCCATGATCCTGGATCGGCCAAGAGCAGATGGTTTACTCCCCTTATATGTTTATTTCATGGATCCCAATTTCTCTGTTAGGATTATGAATTTCTGTATTGTCGTGTAAAATGTTTTGTACTGTAACAGTTTTATATTTACTGTTAAAGGGTGGACTGTGGAAGTCGAGTTGCACACACGCCATTTTAGGATAGTATGGCCGCCATTTTGGTTCGCAGAGTTGCGCTAATAAAGTTTCCATACCCGATTCTGTGTGACAAAGTGGACCAGAAGAGTAGCCATACTATCACACATAAATTCATAAATACATACTGACACTAAGTAAAATGTAGTTAAAGGTTTAGAACGCCACACATAGCTTAGTTAGCCCTGCATACATCTGCCTGTATCATGTTTTGTACCGTTCCGTTCCGTTTCTTATGCGTAGTATTCCGGTCATTGCGAATATTTCGCAATAGACACGGCTTGATAGTTATGGACATAATTCCATATTCCCAAGACAGTTTCGGTTGAAAGTATATAACAAAGGAATCTAGATGTAACCGGTTTCTACAGCTGTTTACAATCCCTGCCGACGATACTAACGAACAAAGGACTCCTAAAGTTCACTCCCCTGCACCTAGTCAAACCAGGTGTATCATCTTACCCCCCAATCACAGCGGACCTGACATACGATCTCTGACCAATAGGAATGGCCTTTGACCTCCCCTTTCTGACCCTATAAGATAGGAGACCCAGGGCTGCCTCGGTCACTTCGGCACATCTTTCTTTCCCTGACCTTCAACCGGGCTATAGTTCAACCCTGAACGATAGCGAGCTCTGACCGGACTGCGCTTCGCATATTAGATGAAACGGTAACGGTTGCATTCACGGTATTTATTCTTATTGTATTGTTGGCTGATTGTGTCTTGTATCTGTTTCCTTCCCCCTAGCAGAGCCTGATTATCGTATTCATTGTTAGTCTATTGTATTACCTGTTAAACCTGTATTTTCTATTCCTGTAACCCCCTTTTGTCCATTAGGGACTTAAATACAACCTTTTTACCGAGTTCTTATCTCCATATTTCTATACAGTGGTTGTGTCTGTTATTCGCATTTAGCGATAAAGGTTTATTACGGACTCTGTCCTTAAAAGGTATATTCGCAGATTAGAGTCAAAGTACTGCGAAAGGATCTCTTATTAAGGTATTGGTTCTTTGGTGTATAATACACTATAAAGGTACGCTACGCTGCGCTACGTTTTGTTCGTGGGAAATCTGGGACACATTAGTAACCATAAACCCACAAATCATAGAAAAAAAATAGTTTGAAAGATCTGTCGCACTCCCAGCAGAGAAATACCCATTGTGAATATGCGGTACCCCATAAAGCGAGTAGTCAATATATATATTTTTCAGTAAATCTTGAACAAAGTCCCAGTAACTTTAAGCATTGCTCCTAATGTTACCCAGGGCAACCACAGCTACCATCTTGTGAAAAGCAGTCCAAGTAATGCACAAAGCATTCCCCTTCTACAAAGAATGAAAAGGGTTGTAAAACGCATTTACATATAAATAGGTACAATCGCAAAACCCATGTCTTCACAGACAAATGTGGATAGTAAAGAAGAAGAAACAGGCCTGATTACAGCCTTTTGCCATGGGTAAAACTGACACAAGAGACCATGTGATTTAGAATATTAGACCTGCTGAGGGGGCGACAGATATAGTGACGTAAGAAACCTGGTGATGCCAGCCTGACCAATGTCGTACTGCAGTGTGCAATTAAACCCTATTACTTGAGCACTTCATACTTGTCTACACAGTGTAGTTGCCATAGCACTACTGGTAAACAAAACTGAGAATGTGGTGTTGGGGTGTGTTTTAACTGTTTATGCTCCTCATATAGTCTGGACACTCCTAAAATTCTGCCTAAACATGTGAAAAAATATTCATCAGCCAAGTTCACTAAATGGGAACTTGCATTGATGTTACCAGTAAAATGGGTAATATTGTAAACCCAGCAACACTCTTACCAGGTGTGCCCGCCAAGGCACAAAGGGTGGATTGATGCTGAGGTTGCTGGAATGGTGGAATTTAGTGGGAGCCGAGACGAATATGATTGCATGACATGTTTGAATCAGACCTTTGCAGCATGCCCCCAAAGGGTGGTAACAACCCATTGGAAGAGGTAATTCATTTTTTTTTTCCTCTCTCTCCCTCGTTCTTTCCACAACACCGGGAGGGGAAAATTGTACACTGGCTATACCGTAATAGATGGAAAAGGCATAGTAGAGGCTGAACCCATTGGACGTCTCACTCAGCAACAGCAGTCTCATTAGTAGTACTGCGGGCTGAGAGAAAAACAGCCAATATTCATGCCGACTCCAAGTATGTTTGTTGGGGTAATACAGAAGATCTTAGGCCCTATGGCGCCTCAGATGTTTTGTTTCAGTAGCTGGCACTCCAGTGGCGCAAGCGTTGTAAGTTTAAAAGATTCCTGACAGTCACACAGCTGCCGGACAGAGTGGCTGTTATCAAGTGTAAAGCCCACATCTTCGATGAGGATTCAGTGTCACTTGATAATGAACATGCTGGCAAGGCAGCTGGGTGAGCCATGTGCTCTGCGGATAATGTTTGTGTTCCCCCTGTAAATGTCAGTATATTCACATAGAAATACAAGATTTGTGTCCCCTGCAGGAGAAGCAGTCTGGAAGCCGAAGGGATGTGGACAGGAATAGAAAGATGGACAAGGAAAACCAGTGACTCTGAGAACATGCCAAACTGTCAGGACAGAGATAGCCCATGGCCTGACGTGTCTTGACAGGGAAGGTATGGGGAAAATTAGTCCGAAATTACTGGTGTGCCCACAGACAGGTAAGACGACAGGATCATGCCTTACTTGTCTGGGGGAAAGAAACTGCAACGGCTGTTCCCACAGAGCCATCTCCACATCCCTCCTCCAGCAGGATCCTCTGCAGGTAATACAAAATTGGCTTTGTACAGTCCACTCTAAAAGCATTCTAGTTATTTATTTATTTATTTTTTTATATACTGTATATATATATATATATATATGTGTTGACGTTTGTGTGTATAGATATGGCAGCCCAGAAGCACCCTTGAGTATGCAAGTATATATATATGAAAGGTTTAAGTCATGTGTGAACCTTTAGGGACTGATGGTACACCCCATAATCTCTTTTTATAGTAGTAGAATCACTCTCAGAACTCCACCTCATTTGTCCCCATCGAAACATTGCTTGGCGGGCAGCCACAGGTTATGGTAATCCCACAAGGAGATCCTAGACCACAAATGCAAGTGATGTATCCACACCTGGAAAACTGCAGCAAAAGGACTTTGTTGACACCTGTTGTGAACTGTCATAACCATGAACCAGGAGATGTTGTTGTTTCCCCTGCTTTGCCATATACAGGTTGCTTGATAGACCTTTGGAAAGAACCACCCCAAATCTTGTTGACCAGCACTACCTCAATAACAAAGTCGCAGAGAGAGATTCGGGTACGTTCGTCCTACTGCCAAAGGAACAGAAAGCCAGAAGGTCCTTACACTCGAGGGCGAAAGAAAGAAATCGCTAAGAGGCACCATTTCGGGAGGACTGGAGAGCAGCTAAGGTCAAGCAACCTGTACAAGCTACAAAAGGGACTGTGACACACCCCACTGGTAACAGGTTGGAAGGATCACTAACCAAATTTTTTTTCCTTTCTCAGTTTTCTCTATTGTTGTGGGTCCTATTCTTGTCTCCCCCCCCCACTATCCGTTCTTATCTTCAAAATCAAGGACACCGCCGCCGCACTGCTGCCAGGCATTGGACGGACGATACAGAGTTCTGAGAGTGTGTTACCCGTCCCAGTTTAGGTCAAGGTAGAATCTATAAACTTGACACATTACCCAGGACCGGATGTTTGATAGTGATAATACCATCATACTTAAAAGCATACCACAAAGAGAGACAACAAAGAGTTCAAGGGTCTGTTGTCACAAACAATACCTACCAAAGGATGCCATATCTGAAAAACAATTGTATATAGTGTAACCACCCCTGTTTTTATTTTTATCCCAAAATTGTACATTATCCTTCGTGACCCGGAGTAGATTGTTCGATAAATGCGGCCCATCGTTTATCCATGATCCTGGATCGGCCAAGAGCAGATGGTTTACTCCCCTTATATGTTTATTTCATGGATCCCAATTTCTCTGTTAGGATTATGAATTTCTGTATTGTCGTGTAAAATGTTTTGTACTGTAACAGTTTTATATTTACTGTTAAAGGGTGGACTGTGGAAGTCGAGTTGCACACACGCCATTTTAGGATAGTATGGCCGCCATTTTGGTTCGCAGAGTTGCGCTAATAAAGTTTCCATACCCGATTCTGTGTGACAAAGTGGACCAGAAGAGTAGCCATACTATCACACATAAATTCATAAATACATACTGACACTAAGTAAAATGTAGTTAAAGGTTTAGAACGCCACACATAGCTTAGTTAGCCCTGCATACATCTGCCTGTATCATGTTTTGTACCGTTCCGTTCCGTTTCTTATGCGTAGTATTCCGGTCATTGCGAATATTTCGCAATAGACACGGCTTGATAGTTATGGACATAATTCCATATTCCCAAGACAGTTTCGGTTGAAAGTATATAACAAAGGAATCTAGATGTAACCGGTTTCTACAGCTGTTTACAATCCCTGCCGACGATACTAACGAACAAAGGACTCCTAAAGTTCACTCCCCTGCACCTAGTCAAACCAGGTGTATCATCTTACCCCCCAATCACAGCGGACCTGACATACGATCTCTGACCAATAGGAATGGCCTTTGACCTCCCCTTTCTGACCCTATAAGATAGGAGACCCAGGGCTGCCTCGGTCACTTCGGCACATCTTTCTTTCCCTGACCTTCAACCGGGCTATAGTTCAACCCTGAACGATAGCGAGCTCTGACCGGACTGCGCTTCGCATATTAGATGAAACGGTAACGGTTGCATTCACGGTATTTATTCTTATTGTATTGTTGGCTGATTGTGTCTTGTATCTGTTTCCTTCCCCCTAGCAGAGCCTGATTATCGTATTCATTGTTAGTCTATTGTATTACCTGTTAAACCTGTATTTTCTATTCCTGTAACCCCCTTTTGTCCATTAGGGACTTAAATACAACCTTTTTACCGAGTTCTTATCTCCATATTTCTATACAGTGGTTGTGTCTGTTATTCGCATTTAGCGATAAAGGTTTATTACGGACTCTGTCCTTAAAAGGTATATTCGCAGATTAGAGTCAAAGTACTGCGAAAGGATCTCTTATTAAGGTATTGGTTCTTTGGTGTATAATACACTATAAAGGTACGCTACGCTGCGCTACGTTTTGTTCGCACGTAGCTAGGCATAAAGGGTACGCTGGTTACGGACATAATACTTAACCTGCACTTTTCACTTATTGTTTCTTTGGTCATAATTCATCGGCATTAACACGGTCTAGATCATTCAAGCACAGGGCCGGCGCCACCATTAGCAGCTCTAGGCATTTGCCTAGGGCGATGGCACCTGGAGGGCGGCAGTTCGCCCCTCACCCCCAGCGAACTGTGTAAAAAACTTGCAGGAGCGGTCAGGGGTGTCCGTGCGGCTGGGGTACCTGGCCTGCGGCGCCGTCATGTGTATAAAGCTGGCTGCGGCCGGCGGGGTCCCTGCAGTGAATAGAAAATAACTAGCGCTATGCGCGCGGCGGCGCGGGAAGCGCTAGTTATTTTCTATTCACTGCAGGGACCCCGCCGGCTGCAGCCAGCTTTATACACATGACGGTGCCGCAGGTACCACTGCCGCACGGACACCCCTGACCGCTCCTGCACTGCAGGGATGCCGGGGCCATAAGTTTTTTCCACAGGTACCAACCCCCCCCAGCACCGGGGCGCCCCCACCCCGACTTGCCTGGGGCGCTCCGGTGCCTTGCACCGGCCCTGTTCAAGCATGCAGTATATATCTAGTCAGATCACTTAGCAATCGTCCATGTTTTAAAAAGCAATCTCAGCGATCTACAGCCACTCTCCTGTAATACCATACCCATGATTTAATTATTATTTTTTGCACAAATCTCCTATACTAAATCGCTCAGCACAAATCTCTCCTGAAAATGTGTATGGGAGATCTAGACTGAGGGAAATCTCCCACACTGAACTGTGCTCAGAATACCTGTACATCTCTTGCTCAAATCTCCCTGTGTGTATGCCCCATTATTGCTTGCCCTGTGCAGAATCCCCCTTCTCTCCCTCACAATGTTATATAACTTATATTGTGCTCTGTAACTATTTGTTTATTATAATAATAAATGGCAAATGCTAACGATCATGGTGTGTACACACGGTAGATATGCCGTGTTATGTGAGTCCCGATGCGATCAGATCATATCGGGACTCGCATAGCATGGCATGCATGCTGTGGCACAATTTTGACTAAATAGTGCAGATCTGCACTGTATAGTCTTGGCTGCCCTCACTATTTGACCGCCAACTTTCACTCACACGGGAGCGCGCATCAGGCTCGCAAGCCCTAAAAAAGCATACAATCACCATGCGATATGGCTTCCTATGTTCACTATATCGGCAACATCGGAAGCCATATCGCACCGTGTGTACACACTATCAGACCAATGCTGTGTACACACGGTACAATTTTGAATATATAGCATGCAGATCGTATACAGATTGCACAGGTTTTTTACCTTGCGCTCCCGATGCGCGCTCCCGTGACAGCACAAATCGAAACCCAGATAGACAGGGCAGCAATGACTATATAGTGCAAATCAAATGTAGATTGCATGAATTGTATGTAGATAGTACAGAGTTAGCAAGATTGCATAGTAGTTGAATCTTATGTCGAATAGCAAGGGAATCTCACTGTGTCTAAACACCATTACACAGCAGTATAGTAAAGGGGCATACACACACAGCGATGATAGCTGTTAAACAAGCCATCATCGCTGGTATGCTGGTAAAACCAGCAGACTGGAGACTTTGCTAGCGATCATGCGGAAGAGTTCATCATCACTAGTCTACCATCGGTGGCCCATACACACTGGATGATTTTCAGCTGAAAATCTATCAAAGCGGCCAAAATTAGCGATTTTCAGCTGAAAATCATCTAGTGTGTATGGGCCTTAAGACCATGTAATACATCTAAATGTATTTCTTTGAATAAGTTGTGTCTATCTGGATTCCTGACTTTTCAGCAAAACAGCTTGACCACAAGAAATATGCTAAGTGGGGGAAATAATTTGAACATGAACAGATGCACTGTTGTGTAATATAAGCTCCATGTTTGTAGACACAAACCCTGTATAACTATTGAAAGTTATGTTAAGAGAATTATGCTGCATTATCACTTTGTGTAAGTTCGGTAATCATGAACTTGTACAAGAATAAAGGAGATCCTAGTTTAGAATCAGAATAGACTAGATTTAAAGTGGCGTAACAATAGCCCCGCCGTCGCGGGGAGGCGCCGACCATGTGTGGGCGCCGGGGATCTGCGGGGCTATTGATTCGCTTCCCTAGCCCTGCCTTACCCTGATGGCACTGCATGCTGTTGCTTCTGCCGGGTGTGTGGCCGGGACCGCAGATCTACTTCAAGTTGTCTGCGGTCCCGGCTCTCCTTCTGGCTGGCTCCTGATAATGGCATAAAATATCTTTCACAAAATGTCTGCCCCCTTACAGCAGACACTTTTGAGAATGCTAGAGGAGGCTCCTCTAGCATTCTCAAATAGTGTCTGCTGTAAGGTGGTGGACATTTTGTGAAAGCTATTTTTGCCATTATAAGGAGCCAGCCGGGATCGCAGACAAGTAGGTCCCAGCCACACACCCGGCGGCGGCAGCAAGCAGCGCCAGCGGGGTAAGGCAGGGTTGGGGGAGGGCAGGCTTAATTTTGCTGGGGGGGGCTTTATTTTACCGGGGGGGAGGGCTGCAGATAATATCTGGCAGGGGGCGCTGTAATTATAGTTACGCCACTGCAGATTTAGCTTATTTTTAGCACATGTTCAGTTTTGGAGGTCTTATTTCATATGATATAATTTTTTATATCTGTGCTGTACTTGACAATTACAATTGACAGCACATACAGACTACATTATTGGATCACAATTCAAAATATATGATTTTACAAATAGTTTGAATAAGAACACAATATGACTCCACCCACAACAGCTATCATACAATGCTAAGTGCCAGGTGTACAGGAAGACATCTAAAAGGCAGATTCGGGACATGTGTTCTGAAAAGGGGGTGTGACATCTAAAAAAAAGGCATGGCTTTATGGCAATGCAGTGACCACGAGCCACATCCCTATTTGACGTCACTATGGGGGCGTGCCCAGAGCTCTTTGTGCTGCTGTGAATAGATGTGCATGCTCTATTACTGCTGCTCTGCAGTGATTGACAGGTGGTCACCCAATGGCCCCCACCATGGGACAATGTTTACTGTCCTGTGAAAATCGGGACAGTTGGACGGTATGACTAAGCTGGTATGCAATTCATTCTGGAGCTTGGCATTGCCTAAGGGCATCTTTTTATGATATACACTGAGAGAGATCCAGTGGCCCATATTCAGATCTGATCACAGTACAAATTTGTTCTCAAAATGGGCAAAACCATGTGCACTGCAGGTGGGGCAGATGTAACATGTGCAGAGAGAGTTATATTTGGCCGGGGTGTGTTGAAACTGAAATCTAAATGGCAGTGTAAAGATAATGCAGCCAGTATTTACCCTGCACAGAAACAAAATAACTCACACAAATCTAACTCTCTCTGCACATGTTACATCTGCCCCCTCTGCAGTGCAGCATCGTTTTGCCCATTTTGGGAACACATTTGTACTGCGATCAGATCTGAATAAGGGCCCGTATCCGCTGTGGCGCATGCATTATAAGATGCATAAGCAGAACGAATCCTGCACGAATCCATACAAGCATAAACAAAAATAGAACATTTCACTCAATTAAGAATCCAAAAAGCAAAGGGGTATCTTCACAATAAAGCCCCGTACAGTACACACTAACCCATTAGCGGCATCACCCATTTAGTTAACTTTATCTGCGGTACCACTGGTCAAACAATATAGCGCATACACACTGAATGATATTGTTTAACGATATAATTCAGTGACGTCACCAGGCTGATATTGTCAGATTGAGCTCATTGCACAGATGATGAGGGTGGTCTGTGAGACTATATTGTTATCAATTGTATAGATTTCAACATGCTGGATTGACCAAAACCAAATATCGTCCAATGTGTATGCACTATGCACTGGTGATGTGCGCTCCCTCATGTCATCAGCAACATCCTCCTGCATCTGAACATAGCAAGAGCCATGCTGGGGAATGGGCCCCCCCCCCTCCCCCTGTTGCAGCGGATTCAGCTAATTTGTGTGCAGCAGGGTCCCTGTCGCGGACGATGTCGTAGTGTACAAATATCGTTAAATGAGTATCCAGTGCTACCTTGTTATTAAGGCCCTTATTCTGATCGGTGCGCACTTTCCCGAATTCTTACGTAGCGGGCCGCACGCCACGCTGTGCGTACATCGTCCGTAGAAACGCCCACCGAGCCTCCGCATTCGGACGGACTCACTGTTTAAGAAGAGGGCGTGTGTACGGACGACATACAAACCTTGCGTGTGCGGTGGACACGCACAGATTCTGCACGGTCTTACAGCGTAAGCATGGTCTTAACGCGTCAGAACGGACGGGAACCTGGCCGTACGCACCGATGCGGTGTATTTACGCACAAATCACCACTATTATCATAAGACCCAAATCTGTAACATGACCCGCTTATGCAATTAGGCAACCTCATTAAAAAGGGATTGTTTTTAATGGTCATCTATTATTTATCTAATTGATAATTAACCACTTTAATACCACTTTAGATTAACCCTTTCATCATGCTAAGTTCACAACATTCTTTCTTGCCCCTTTACGCCCATGTGTTATGTATGCATATGCGTACCTTTTGCACCTTATATAAATAAACAGCATTATTTATACTTATATACTTATAGTTATACTTATACTGTAAAATAAAACAATAACACACACACCACTTCTAACTTTTATGACAAAAATTTCTTACTATACAACAAACTATTAACCAAAAAAAAAAATCAAAGCAGGAGGTCACAAACGGTCTGCACCTCTGCGGCCATGTCCAGAAGGTGCTGCCGCAGCCTGAGGAGGGCCCCTATCAACCCCTCGCCTTCTTGCCTCTGGTGATCTGTGGGCATGTTAAAGGGGGATCAACATTAATTATGCTATTCAGGTTGACCTTGTACAGTCAATCCTAAGTACCTACAGCATGAGAATTCATACATACAAACAATTACATAGGCAATACTGTTTGTAATGAAAAAAAAAAATGGGCCCACACACACACACAGTAGCTTACACTACTGAATATGTGAGTGATAAAATTGGCAATGTATGTATCAAAATCATAACAACACTTGAGCCTCACTCACAATTCTCCTGCCTTAACACTCACAAATCTACTAGAAAGCTACATCCAATACAACATTTTGCCATACATATATACCTGCATGTCACTGCTTAATAGCTAAACTGCATGATAGATAGATACATAGATGGATACATAGATACATAGATGGATACATAGATACATGGATGGAGGGATGGATGGATGGATACCACATTTAAAGGCTAGCCTAGTCCCTCTACCCCTTACTTCCTGAATCATTGTCACATTGCCAGATAGGTGAAACTGCAGCACTAATCCGCTTCCATACACCAAACAATTTCTAAAGTCAATCCATCCTACAAAATAGCTTTGCAAAATACATGGCAACAACACGGGCCAACTGGCTAGAGGGGGCCCAGGGGAACTGCCCACTTGTGACTCCATTATAAATCACGCCTGACCATACTCCATTGATGTTTTATTTGTGCTTGTATAGAAAGGCCCTCCATAAATAAACACTCCTCACCTACGTGAGCCGCCAGATTCCACGTTTTCAGCTTGGGCCTATAACCCCTAAGTGTGTCTGTTGTAACCCACTTTTGTTTATTAATTAATAATAGAGTAAAACACACTAGATTCAGCAGTGGTACCTAACAAATAGTAGTACCACCAATTATTAATGATGCCTTATGTTTACCTACCAATTCCTTCTACCTCCACCACCTCACACGCCTTCTCCTCGTCCACGACCTCCAAGGCCACCTCCTCCTGGCCCATCTCCTCTGAGGCCACCTCCTCCTGGGCCACTTCCTCTGAGGCCACCTCCTCCTGGCCCATCTCCTCTGAGGCCACCTCCTCCTGGGCCACTTCCTCTGAGGCCACCTCCTCCTGGGCCACTTCCTCTGAGGCCACCTCCTCCTGGCCCATCTCCTCTGGGGCCACCTCCTCCTGGGCCACTTCCTCTGAGGCCACCTCCTCCTGGCCCTGCTCACGGGCCTGTCTTGCACGGTCACGTGCTGTAAGAAAAATCAAAATGCAGAGTGTTAAATAAGGCACATGATTTGTTCATTCATCATGCTGCAAAAACAATGACATATTAGACCCACATTACAGCATGTCAAACATGAAGTACCACACATATAGTGTATGCCATGTTTAACTCATGATCAACCAGGTTACCTTATTGGCTAAAAAAGCATTAATGTACAATTGGCCATTTAATGTGTAAACACTTACATCGTGCAATGCTGGCCCTTATTTGCTGGAGCAATTCGGGCTGGCGGCGCCTCAGATCAGACCATCGCCGCTCCATCTGGGCGATGGTCCTGCGCACCTGGGTGTTTGCGAATATGCACCTGCGGGCAGCGGCATACGCATGGCGCTTCTGCCGGTTCGTGATGAACGGGCCCGCACGGCCCAGCCTGGTCTCCATAACGGAGACCAGTGCCCTCAGCTCCGCGGGAGAGAAGGGTGCTGCTCTACCATAGGCCGCCATCTTAGCAATGGCACAATTCAAGCAATCATGTCCTGTAATTGGTTGTTCAGAGTGATATTTGGTATTAACTTTATTGTTCATTTTGTCATTAACAGCGTGTATGCGCCACAACAGACGGCTAACCCATTGCATCGCCAAACCACACTTGCTGTACCTTTGCATAGTTGAGCAGACCACGCCATTACTTCGTATCTCCAAAACAGAGAGGGTGAAAGAAGTTTGCAACCCGTTATATATAATCTATTACATTCACCAAACATGGGTGAAAACAACAGGTGAAATAGTCTGCATCACTAGCCAGTTACACCTAACTCTACAAGGTACTAAACTAGACAGCTTTATTATAGTGAAAGCTATACACCAGAAACATAGCAAATAGTGCAAGGCCATTTCCAAATATTAGGCCATGGTGCCATGTGAACACTTACCTTCTACCGGCCCACACTAGAGATGTGGAATGAAATGTACCTAGCATCAAGCCAGTATTTGGACACCTTTCACATGTGATTTGGATGCAAGCACTGATTACTATTGCCTGAGTGGTGGACTGGATTTTTTTTTAACTTTATACTTTTTATTGTTTTTAAAAGAGAAGTTGTCACTTACAACAGGTCACATTTTTACACATATTGCATTACATTTTACTCTGCTTTACATATTGCATTGTTACTGTCCAATTTGCACTTTACATTGTGCTACGCCACGTTTAAGAGGCAATACAAAGAACAGCAGCCCCGCTGGGTCCATCCAACTTGATGAATGAAGGAGTTGCCCAGGGTACGTTGCCGAGCAACCGAATACAGTGACATATCCCCACATACATACATACATATAAACAGACCCCTTGGAAAAAAAGAAAGAAGAAGGAAAAAAAAAAAAAAAAAAAAAAAAACCGACTATACATGAGAGCTAATATATATTACATGAGCTATTGATTAACACAAGTAATTAGGAACACCACTGTTGATATTTTGTTTGCAATTTGTCTTATGGCTTTAACGGACAGCGATGCACTTGTTTACAGATCTTACTATGCCAGACCTTTATGAACTAAGAGGCAGAGAATTACTACTACCATAGGATTGATTGATTGGGGAGCATGAATAGTACGTCACAAGTTGCTTTACAACAATAAACCAGTCATAGCCTTACTTCGCCTATACCCCTCTGTTTTGGTCTACCCAAACCCACTACTGGTTAACGATGACTTTCAGCCTGTCACATCAGACAATAGGGTTATACCGACTGGATTTACATATGGAATAGGTTAGTGTCATTTGTAGTACATACCAAACAAGTGTACAGTACAAATGTACATTCACATATACATTTCATGTCTGGCCACAGTTTGAGGTGTTTATTGGTGTTCAAATCTGCAAATAGCTACTAAATCAGACTTAGCAAGTTTGCCTGTTTTTTTTTTTCCCCCGCTGGTATGGGCGTGGCCTATGCGCCGCACGGTCTACGCTGCCGTACGGAACGCTGCCGCACGGAACGCAGGGTGTCGCTGATGTACGCCAATTACAGAAATAGGATATAAAGGTGTGCTAGAAAACCAAAATGTTGTTGCAAACATGGCTGGATCACAATCTGAAGGAGACCAGGAGTGCCAGGAACTTTTCCAACGCATGGACTCCAGCACCTCCTATGTGCCCCTCAGCACAGACCAGCCAGGGGCAGATGAGCAGGCTGCTGGGCCATCCACATCAGCCCAAGCAGCAGCTGGCCCATCTTCTGCCTCAGCAGAATCATTGGGAACACAACAGGTGGCTTCCCAACAGAGTAGCCTGGCCAGCACTTCAAGTACAGCGACAGGTGGGCGTGGGCATGGCCGAAATAGGCCAACGGAGGAACCAAGCAGCAGAAACATGGCATACGAACCGCAGGAGCTTGCCATCCTGGTACCCCGTGCACGGGATTGGATCGAGTGTCCACAGGACAGGTTGACACACACAAGGAGATGGAAGATTTGGGAGGACATAACTGCGGAGATTAATGCGGTAGCTCCACAAGTTCGTGAGGCGGAGCACGTTAAGAAGAGGCAAGTTCATGTGTGTTACATTTGACCAGTACAAGACCAGTAATGTTTAAAATAGATGTTAGATGGAGTTGGGAAATGGCCAGTCACGTTGCTTGGA
The DNA here is from genome assembly GCF_055691185.1 of Crinia signifera. Taxonomy (NCBI): domain Eukaryota; kingdom Metazoa; phylum Chordata; class Amphibia; order Anura; family Myobatrachidae; genus Crinia; species Crinia signifera. The sequence goes on along the minus strand of NC_139217.1, from coordinate 400,507,713 downwards.
GCCACAGACATGTTTGCCATGTCATTTAATCGATAGTTATTGTAGGGTGAGTGTGAATGTATCTTCTAAGGGTTGTTTTTATATTTTCATTGAATGTAAGTTGTGTGTAATGAAGCACATGTTGTAATCTGTTGCAGATTGCAATGGTTGCTACAGCAAACATCAGGAGTGACATGTAGTAATATGTAAACTTTGATTGCAGGTGACACGACTTCAAAACCAACCTCAAGAAGAAATTGACCAAGCGGTGGGAACACAGCCACACCTCTGGGGCTGGCCCCATGCCAGGCCGGCTGAAGCTCACCCCCCTGGAGGAGATGGCAGAGTGCTGCATTGCAGTAGAGGAGGTCTGGGGGGGTGTGTGAAAACTGCAGCATATATGTGTGTGTTTAGTAATGGTCCATTTAAGCTGCAATGGTTCCAATTGAAGCACTGACAAGCGTGTAATTAATGAGTAATGAGTAAAGGAGTGGATTGCATTGTGTTCAGCTGACATTTGTTGAGGTGCGCCCGTCCTGATTAGGCGTTCCGATTGCCTAGCACATGAGCGAGTGGTGTCCGCAAAGCAATACTTGCTTATGAACACCGCATATTTCTTGCCTTTTTGTTCGTGTGCATTCGGTGTGCTGTCCGAATGCACCACTGGCGTAACTATCGCCCCGCAGCCCCCGCGGTGGCGGGGAGGCGCTTGGAAGGTGAGGGCGCCGGGGGGCTGCGGGGCTATTGTTACCGTTCCGCTGCGTCTGCCACGGGATCTTTTGCCGGCTCTCCGTCTCCCTGCTCTCCCTGCTCCGTCTGCAATAAAAAAGGTGAAACACAGAAAATGGCTGCCCCCTTAATGCAGACCGTTTTTGAGGTCTGCTGTACGGGGGCAGCCATTTTCTGAGTGACATGTTTTTTATAACAGCAGGAGCCGGGGGAGCAGGGAGACGGAGAGCCGCAGCGCAGACTGATTCGCCGGCTGAAGGTCCCTGGGCAGACGCAGCGGCACTACGTGCAGGGGGTAAGGGGGTTGGGGGGGTCGACCTGGCGGGGGGCGCGCAAAAGGGTTGTTGCGGGGGGGAGATTTTTCCATAGTTACGCCACTGGAATGCACGCCTACCAGAATGAGTGCACTCCCTCGTGTCCGCCCATGTTTACGCCCAGTTTAGCCCACTTTGAAACTACGCCCCTGTGTATTTCCGAATGACGCCCATAATACGCCCATATTTCCCGAGTAATTGCGGTGCACATTTCTGTACGGTATTAGTGAGAACAAGTACGTAGACCATGCGTGGCACATGCACATAGCGTTCCCCACGCATGCGCAGACGGCTAAAAAACGCCATCCGAAAGTATACGGGAATTTACGCATGGACCAGAATAAGGCCCTAAGTATTAAGTTCTTCCATGAAAATAATATTTTAATTACCCCTCTGCCAAAAGTACTGGGACCATCTGGTAAGCTTCACCTTACTGTCCCCAAGGAATAACAATGACCAGATGTGACAAATAGAATGTGACTCAGAAGATTTGAAGGAGAAAAAAAAGCAATCTCTTCTAAACACTTTCTGTATAATCTACATGGGTGCATTCCACATGCCAAATCGCATTAATCCTGATATGTTGTCCAATCCACTGAATATTATACGCTGAGACAACTCCCCCTCCTCTGTCAGCCAAGCACTGTTGACAGATCTGACTGGGGGAGATTCATTAACCCCTATTGTGTCCTCTTACCACCTTATCAACCTTAATTATGTAAGTGATACTTTAAACATACTAAGGACCTGCTGGTGGTATCCTGATAACCAGGGCCGCCAACAGGGGGGTGCCATGGGTACAGCTGTCCCGGGCCCTGGCCTCTGGAGGGGAGATGCCGAGGGCCCTGGCCTGCTGGAGGGAGATGCCACGCCGCTGCTGGTAAGTAAAAGCAATTGCGGGGGAGGCTGGGTGCCGGCATGCACGCCAGGAGGGGGGGGGGGGTGCCGACTGTAGGTCAGTCCTGGGCCCCACCATTACTAGTGCCGGCTTTGCTGATAACCTCAATCACTGATCATGGGTAATAGGCTTGGAGCTATATAATTAGCCCCAATAAGGCAGCCTGTGCAGCAGTGGGTATGGGTCATTAGGTCAACCAATATTAGATCGACGTGCATTGGGTTGACACATGGAATAGGTCGTCATGGCTAAGATCGAAGGTCGACACAAACAATAGTTTCACAATGGCCAGGTCAACAGTCAAAAGGCTGTCAGGAGTTTTTCAATTTTTTTTATACCAAATGTCGACATAGCCAACATGCGCACCGTCAAAGTGTACCGCGTCCCCATGCACGGCTTGCGGCACTTGCCATACTTCGGGCATGGTGCCTCACTACGCTTGGCACACTATTCTATTCTAACATGCCCTAGTGGATGGTAGGGCATGAAATACTGCCCGTCGGCACATGTTGGCTCAAAAGAAAATGTGAAGAACTCATGTCAACCTATTGACTGTCGAATTTACCATTGTCAACCTAATGCATGTGTCGACCTTCCAACCCTGTCGACCTTAGCCTTGTCGACCAAATGCATGTCGACCTAATATGTGTCACCCTAATCACTGTATAATGCTGCAGCTTGTTTAGGAATATTAGCCCTCATTCTGGTTCACAGGCAAAGATACGAGTGCTTTAAACGCTGTCCGTTGCCCGTACGAACGCTGCTCCCTCCTCGCACGCAGAGTCCTCCCACACGCATGCAAATGGCTGTTTAGCATAACCATTCATTTGCAGCTTGTGTGCGGGGAGGAAATCATTAAATGGTCGCCGACCATCGAATAATTTCTAAGGTGCACGCAAAGCTGGTGTCTTATATTTGCGGCTGCCTTGTACGGGAAGAGCGAGGGCAGCTGACATCCAGTGATGTCAGCTGCCCACCTCCGGCACCCGCATCTTTCCCGAATTACCCTGGGAACACCAAGCGTTTTCATGGGGACGTCCATAAAACACTTGGAGTCCCCATGGGCCCAGCCCCTCGCTGCTGACCCACGCCCCCTGCCCGCACTGCTAGGTGCGAACGGGACACGAATAACCACTTTGCCGTACCCGCTCACATTAAGCGTCTAAACAAGCGCAGAAGCTAAACATCGCTCCACCATGCAAACACGCAGGAGAGCGATCAAATCAGACTCACCCCCCATTGTTTCACATGCCTCAGACAGACGAAGCAAAATCCCCGGACGCAGCCCCATTTTCCAGCGAAAACCGGGTTGAGGCTGCCACAAGCCATGTGTGCTATCGGGAGAACTCTTATCTGGCGATCCAAATTGGATAGCACAATAAAAAATATTGGCAAAACAACTGGGAAAAAAATGTTTTGTTGAGGATAATAGGATGCCGCAGGATTTTGCAAATGCAACAACCAAAGCTTCAATATACCATTGTATAGTACTTTGAATATTTTTGTAGTGCATCATCTATCCAACACTTTTGAAACTAATTATGTATATCCCAAATTATGCATATGAATTGATTGAAGCTAGTGATAAAGTTTTACAAATAATATTATAATTATTTTAAGAATGTCTTAAATACTTCTTACCATGGGGGTTATTCAGAGTTGATCGCTTCTGTGCGAATGTGCAAGCCTATAGATTATGGAATGAATGTGTACGGATTGTTTTTATTCAAGTATATTTCAAAAAAATACATCCATTCAAGATCACGTAGTACAATACAGAGATGAAATCGCAGAGATGAAACTTACAATAAGGCAAAACAAATATAATAAATGTCTGCCATACATAGAATACTTAAATTAAGGGAAGGGAGGGAAGGGTGTTCTATGGCTCAAGTACTGCTTCATCTTTCATAATGTATATAAGACACATTCGACACCACGTCTATGTAATCCGAAGATGATGATAACAATAATACATCTCAAATTATACCCACACTTATAGTCTTTAATCAAAGGTAAGATTATGATATGCTAGCCATGGGGACCATATTTCTCTAAAAAGGTCACATTTCTCCTCCACAATGCTGGCGAGGTATTCCATGTGGTATAAGTATCAGATCATCTCTTTTATAGCCAGATTGGATGGTGCCCTATCCGTCTTCCAGTGAGTGGCTATTTTTATTTTTACCACACTCAGCACAAACCAAATGAGTCTTTGAGCTGGGGACTTGATTCCCGGGATATTTAAAGGGAATAGTACGAATTCAGGTGACCTTGGAACATTGATTCCTACTGTTTGCTGGATTAAGTCCAGGGCAAATTTCCAGGTCTCCTGAATCCGAGGACATTCCCAAAATACGTGTAGTAAGTCACCCTTACTCCCACATTCTCGCCAGCAGCAATCTGTTGCCCCGTGATAAATACGTTTTAAGCTTTTTGGAGTTAAATACCATCGGGAGTAGATCTTAAAAGTGTTTTCTCTAAATCGTACGGATTGAGATACAAACGTCAGATTTTTCTTAATTCTATCCCACACCTCTGGATCTAGTTGTTTCCCCAGCTCAGCTTCCCACCTTAATTCATGTGGGGCTTTCTTCTGTTTCCCATAATTTTACAATAATTGATAAATAATTGAGATTAAGCCTTTGGAGGTAACCCTCTTCTGGCACAACCCTTCAATTTTTGTTTTTGACTGGGCACTTTGCCCCCTCTGAGTGCGGGATAAATAACTATGAATCTGCAAGTATTGGTAGAAACCGGATTCTGGAACCTCATACTTTGATTGTAGCTCCGCAAAGGAAGGAAATGTACCAGATACTTCCAGATCATTAATGAATAAGATACCTGTTTTTCCCCAAGTCTTTTTAAAATTATGATCTTTGCTGATGGGGATTGTTAAAGCATTCACTGGGCAAAAAAGCAACAAAAATAGCTAATAATCCCATCGCAATTTGACAGACAGGAAGCTGCCATTTGTGGATGGTTTTCTGGGAGTGTCAGGAAAACGCAGACATGCCCAAACATTTATAGAGAGGGTCTCTGACATCAGCACCGGCCTCCGTCAGTCTGATCCTGTTGCACAGTTGTGGAACACTTGCACACTTGCACAGACTGGGAAAACCATTCAATGGGGAGTGAGTTGCGTATCGATTTGCAAATGGAATGCGATCAGCGATTGCACAAGGTGGGTTTTCACTCTGTCTGGGCGGAGGCTATCTGATTGCAGTCATGTGCAAATTCACACTACAGTGATAAGCAGGGCTGCCAAGAGAAATCCTGGGCCCCAGTACAACAATTTCCCAGGGCCCCCCTGAGGCACCTCAAGGGAGAATAAAACGTAAGTATAAGGCGTGGTAATGGCATGGCACTATGGGGTGACACTACCAGGACAGCGCTAAGTGCCAAGACAGAGGCAGCAGGAACGTATGGTAATGTCAAGGGAGCAACTGTCTTCATAAAGGGCTACCCGCCCAAAACGTTGACTCACACTACCTGTGTCTGTTACTTTAATCATGTGTATCTGCCGCCGTGCAGTAAAAAAATCTTGTGAGCACGGTTTGACTTCGTTTGAGATAGATATAGATATATATATATATATATATATATATATATACACACTGTCTGTATTAGTAAACAAACTGCGGCACTCAGGGGACTCTTCAGTAGTTAAAAACAAATAGCATTTAATTCAAATGCATATATCCCAACGTTTTGGGGCACAAGCGCCCCTTTTTCAAGGTGATGGTAACAATCACCTTGAAAAAGGGGCGCTTGTGCCCCGAAACGTCAGGATATATGCATTTGAATTAAATGCTATTTGTTTTCAACTACTGAAGAGTCCCCTGAGTGCCGCAGTTTGTTTACTAATACAGACAGTGTCATATCTTCCAGAGGGCACCGGGGCAGTTGTAGCAGTGGGAGAGTGCCAGGCCAACCCCCAGGATATATATATATATATATATATATAAAATTTATATATATATATATATATCTATATATATATAAAATTTATATATATATATATAGATATAAAATTTATATATATATATAAAATTTATATTATAAATTAATTTATATATAGAGGTATATTATACATATTACGTTTATATTATACATATTAAGCCAGGCAGCGGCACTTACTAGCAGTGTTTTGATACTGGGTCTCAGTTTTCTGTCAGCAGACAGTGAGCTCAGCCTCTGAGCTCCTCCAGCTCCAGTCCACAGCACACTGTCCTTCCTCTTTCTGGTGTCCCATAGGCAGGCTGCACGCTGCAGCATCCGGTCCCAGCTGCTGCAGTCATCTCCTCCACAGTGAGACCTGCGAGATGATGAAATCTCGCGAGAGTCTCTGACTGTGCATGGTGACGCCGTCGGAAGCTCCGCAGCGGCTGGTGGAATTCCTCTGCCTGCACTCCCTGTCTGACTCTGCACACAAGACTGACAGACTGTAAGCGCCCAGCCGCTCGCTGCGGCCTCTCCCGTCCTCCTTTGATGTACCGCCGGCAGCGCCGCCCACTACGCAGAAGCGCACTTGCTGGGACAAAATAAAAAGTTATTTTGTGTGTTCTCGGACCCGGGCCCCCTGATAGGCCCGGGCCCAGGTAAAATGTACCCTCCCCCCCTCCCTCTCGGCGGCCCTGGTGATAAGGCCTGAATAACACCCTACAGTATATCGGTAGTCATGAGATAATAAGAACTTTGTCATTTGCTATTTCAACCACAAGGTGGCAGGAGCACAGGACTCAGTTTAAAAAGTGTCCTGTAATTTTCCTGTTTTTCCTGTTAAATACAGTATCTCTGTAAAATATACTGCAGGTTGAGTATCCCTTATCCAAAATGCTCAGGACCAGAAGAATTTGGGATAATGGATTATTCCCTTTTTCAGAATATATATATATATATATATATATATATATATATATATATATTTTTTTTTATTATATTTTTATTAGAATAAAGTAGTAATGGTTCACAAACGGTACAGTGATTTTGACAATTAAGCATATGACAAAGAGAGAACAAAATGGTGCATAGACATAATTTGTGAAAAGGCATATTATTAATCATAAAAGAGAACACATCCATGAAGTATGTCCGTATACAATAAGGTAGAAATTTACTAAAGTAAATTTGTAAAAAATAGGTGTATTTGTATCCAGAAATACACTTATTTTTGACATTTACTATCCTGAAAATATGGCAATTCGTAGTCGTAGTGATGTGCTATCAATACAAATATGAATTGCCGTATTTTCGGGATAGTAAGGGGGAAATTTACTAAAGGAAATCTGTAAAAAATAGGTGTATTTGTATTTAGAAATACACTTATTTTTGACATTTACTATCCCGAAAATACGGCAATTCGTATTCGTATTGATAGCACATCAATACGACTACGAATTGCCGTATTTTTGGGATAGTAAATGTCAAAAATAAGTGTATTTCTAGATACAAATACACCTATTTTTTTTTTTTTTCCTTTAGTAAATTTCCCCTTAATGTCAAAAATGAGTGTATTTCTGGATACAAATACACCTATTTTTTACAAATTTCCTTTAGTAAATCCCCCCCTAAGTAACAGTCAAATATTGAGGTAGCATGGGACATAGAGCTTGTGTCAAGTAAACATAAAATGTTGCTGCACAATATTTGAAGGTGAAGCGTGGTAAGGTCCAAATAAGGATTATACCAACAAAGTACGACAGCTTACACATAGAGCAATCAAGCATTGAGGGCAGGTCATCAAACAATGGATTAGAAAGGGGGGTGTCCCCTTTCCAAAGTAGCCAAGTTGTACCAAGTGGTAAGCTAGACTGCCTGTCTTACACGGTCTTTTTCATGAATGGGGAGGGATTGTACAAATGGCAGCCAAGTATTAAATAATTTTGATGCCCTGAATTCTGCATCGAGTAAACACTCAATCCAGTCCATCTGAAACAAGTATTTTAGTCTCGGGAGCATAAGTTGCAGAGGAATAGTGTCTGAGTGAATCCATTGGGAAAGGATAGTTTTTTTATTGGCAGCTGCAATTTTAGCTGGAAGGCATTTATTGCCTCGAGTGAGGGGAGTGTGTGAGCCCTGTGAGTGTATGTTCCAAAACGCCCAGGAGGGTGTCATAGTGAAGGGTATCTGTAAAACATTATTAATATAGCCCTGAACCTCTAGCCAGTGGGATTGTATTATGTCACACGACCATAAACAATGATAGATGTACGCTTCTGTTGATCGGCATTTAAAGCTGTTAGAGTTATCCGCTATACCCATCAAAAACCTATGTTTGGGCGTGTAGTAGGCCCTATGCAGGATTTTAAACTGCATTTCGGCATAGGATGCCGATACAAGCAGTTTATTTAGAGACAGTGTAGCTTTGATGATGGATGGGATTGGGATCTCTGGGAAAACAGCATTCCAATGCGTCAGACCCTTTTTAACTTTGGTTAGGTCTAAGTTGGTGCGTACAGTATATGGTTGTAAAGAGTAGAGGTAGGTATCTGTTCGCCCTTACGATAAATAATCATGAGGTCAAAAGCCCTATCCAAGCCCTCCTTGTGCAATTTCGTGACACTTAGTCACATAACTCTTTCAGAATATTGTTATATTTCAATGATGTATCTTGAGGTAACTTGCATTTATGTTGTATAAACACATGAAATACACACAAATATATATTTTTTGTGCATGAAACAAGGTTTCAAAACATGAAACAAAGTTTGTGTACTGTTTCAGATACTTAGGGACAAATTTATTAAGCTCAATGAAGTGATAAACTGTTTTTTATCACCGGCCAATCAGCTCTTACCTGTTATTTATCAAACCAAGTCTGTAGCTTCACAGGTAGGAGCTGATTGGTCAGTGATAAAAACCAGACACTTTATCACTTCACCGAGTTTAATAAATCTACCCCTTAATTTGAATGCCAAGCAATCATGTCCTTGCACACATTTAGTGCCAGTTACATATCATGTCCTCAGTAGTGCTGTTACAGATGTCCCCAGTTACATATCATGTCCTCAGTAGTGCTGGTACAGATGTCCCCAGTAGTGCCAGTTACATATCATGTCCTTAGTAGTGCTGTTACAGATGTCCTCAGTAGTGCTGTTACATATCATGTCATCAGTAGTGCTGTTACAGATGTCCCCAGTAGTGCAGTTGCATATCATGTCATCAGTAGTGCTGTTACAGATGTCCCCAGTAGTGCCAGTTACATATCATGTCCTCAGTAGTGGTGGTAAAGATGTCCCCAATAGTGCCAGTTACATATCATGTCCTCAGTAGTGCCAGTTACATATCATGTCCTCAGAAGTACTGGTACAGTTGTCCCCAGTAGTGCCAGTTACACATCATGTCCTCAGTAGTGCTGTTACAGATGTCCCCAGTAGTGCCAGTTACATATCTTGTCCTCAGTAGTGCTGGTACAGATGTCCCCAGTAGTGCTTTTAGCAACAACAACAAAAAATGTGACTTTCCGGAATGTATGGTTTTCGGAATAATATGGATAATGGATATTTGGATACTCAACCTGTACTAGTATTTTATTGTAGTTTAGCTAATGTGGATGTAAAGCAACACAATCAGAAAAAGAAAAGAGCCCTAGCAAAACATGGTGAAAATGAAGTGGACAGTAGGATACAGAAAACAAAACAAAATGTGCCAATATGCCACAGTTTATTTCAGGGCAGAATAGTCCAACTGTGCATTTATGGGTCAGGTCACCCCAAGCACATTATTGTCTGGAATCCTACCACCCCCCCATCACTGCCCCCTTTTTTTGGATGCCTCAAAACTGCTGAAGCAGCCTCACCCTACTACAACCACTATCTGCTTCCCATTGTTCCACTCATTGTTTAAAAAAAAAAATATATGAAATCATCAGCCGGAAAGGTCATGGCCTATACACGTGCCCACACCAGTTGCCGACATTAGTAGCGCTGCCTATACATGTGCCCACACCAGTTGCCGACAGTAGTAGCACTGCTTAAACACGTGCTCACACCAGTTGCCAACAGTAGTATCGCTGTCTATACACGTGCCCACACCAGTTGCCGATATTAGTAGTGCTGTCTACACACATGCTCACACCAGTTGCCGACATTAGCAGTGCTGCCTATACATGTGCCCACACCAGTTGCCGACATTAGCAGCGCTGCCTATACATGTGCCCACACCAGTTGCTGACATTAGTAGCGCTGTCTGCACACATGCTCACACCAGTTGATGACATTAGTAGCGCTGACTATACACGTGCCCACACCAGTTGTCGACATTAGTAGCGCTGCCTATACACGTGCCCACACAAGTTGCCGACATTAGTAGCACTGACTATACACACATGCCCACACCAGTTGCCGAAATTAGCAGTGCTGCCTATACATGTGCCCACACCAGTTGCCGACATTAGCAGCGCTGCCTATACACGTGCCCACACCAGTTGCTGACATTAGTAGCGCTGTGTACACACATGCTCACACCAGTTGATGACATTAGTAGCGCTGACTATACACGTGCCCACACCAGTTGTCGACATTAGTAGCGCTGCCTATACACGTGCCCACACCAGTTGCCGACATTAGTAGCACTGACTATACACACGTGCCCACACCAGTTGCCGAAATTAGCAGTGCTGCCTATACATGTGCCCACACCAGTTGCCGACATTAGCAGCGCTGCCTATACACGTGCCCACACCAGTTGCTGACATTAGTAGCGCTGTGTACACACATGCTCACACCAGTTGATGACATTAGAAGCACTGACTATACACGTGCCCACACCAGTTGCCGACATTAGTAGCGCTGACTATACACGTGCCCACAACAGTTGCCGACATTAGTAGCGCTGCCTATACACGTGCCCACACAAGTTGCCGACATTAGTAGCACTGTCTACACACATGCTCACACCAGTTGCCGAAATTAGCAGTGCTGCCTATACATGTGCCCACACCAGTTGCCGACATTAGCAGCGCTGCCTGTACACGTGCCCACACCATTTGCTGACATTAGTAGCGCTGTGTACACACATGCTCACACCAGTTGATGACATTAGTAGTGCTGCCTGTACACATGCTCACACCAGTTGACGACATTAGTATTGCTGCCTATACATGTGCCCACACTAGTTGCTGACATTAGTAGCGCTGACTATACACGTGCCCACACCAGTTGCCGACATTAGTAGCACTGACTAAACACTTGCCCACACCAGTTGCCGACATTAGTAGCGCTGTCTACACACATGCTCACACCAGTTAGTGACATTAGTAGTGCTGCATGTACACAGAGTTACAGAATGCCAATCAGCTAGTGCCAGTGTTATCACCGGAGAATCGCTGTGTGCTGAGCAATCTTGCTGAACTGTTCTGAGCAATCTAGCATTTCTCAGAATCAGGGCCGGTGCTAGGGGGTTCGGCGCCCTCCTGCAAACTATAAATTTGCGCCCGCCCAAGCTTTACAAAGGAACAGCGCACACCAAAAGAAAAACGTGTGATCTCACAAGGAAGGGGAATGGCCACACAATAGTACTCCCACTCCAAATTACACCACATAGTAGCACAATATTATTCACCTTACACAGCTGTAACTAGCCATTTTATGTGCCATGAGTAAAAAAACAGGGAGAGTTCTGCCTATACACGTGCCCACAACAGTTGCCGACATTAGTAGCGCTGCCTATACAGATGCCGACAGTAGTAGCGCTGCCTGTACACGTGCCCACACCAGTTGCCGACATTAGTAGCGCTGCCTATACATGTGCTCGCACCAGTTGCCGACAGTAGTAGCACTGCTTAAAGTAACACGTGCTCACACCAGTTGCCAACAGTAGTATCGCTGTTTATACACGTGCCCACACCAGTTGCCGACAGTAGTAGCGCTGCCTATACACGTGTCCACACCAGTTGCCGACATTAGCAGCACTGCCTATACATGTGCCCACACCAGTTGCCGACAGTAGTAGCACTGCTTAAACACGTGCTCACACCAGTTGCCAACAGTAGTATCGCTGTCTATACACGTGCCCACACCAGTTGCCGACATTAGTAGTGCTGTCTACACACATGCTCACACCAGTTGCCGACATTAGCAGTGCTGCCTATACATGTGCCCACACCAGTTGCCGACATTAGCAGCACTGCCTATACACGTACCCACACCAGTTGCTGACATTAGTAGCGCTGTCTGCACACATGCTCACACCAGTTGATGACATTAGTAGCGCTGACTATACACGTGCCCACACCAGTTGCTGACATTACTAGTGCTGCCTATACACGTGCCCACACAAGTTGCCGACATTAGTAGCATTGACTATACACGTGCCCACACCAGTTGCCGACATTAGTAGCGCTGACTATACACGTGCCCACAACAGTTGCCGACATTAGTAGCGCTGTCTACACACATGATCACACCAGTTGCCAACATTAGTAGTGCTGCCTGTACACATGTTTACATCAGTTGCTGACATTAGTAGCGCTGTGTACACACATGCTCACACCAGTTGACGACATTATTAGCGCTGACTATACACGTGCCCACACCAGTTGCCGACATTAGTAGCCCTGACTATACACATGCCCACACAAGTTGCCGACATTAGTAGCGCTGACTATACACGTGCCCACACCAGTTGCCAACATTAGTAGTGCTGACTAAACAAGTGCCCACACCAGTTGCCGACATTAGTAGCGCTGTGTACACACATGCTAACACCAGTTAGCGACATTAGTAGTGCTGCCTGTACACATGTACAGTTCACATCAGTTGCTGACATTAGTAGAGCTGCCTCTACACATGTTCACATCAGTTGCTGACATTAATAGTGCTGCCTGTACACATGTTCACATCAGTTGCTGACATTAATAGTGCTGCCTGTACACATGTTCACATCAGTTGCTGACATTAGGGGGGAAATGTACCAAAATGGATTCGTAGAAAAAAGGTGTATTCGTAGGGAGAAATACACCTTTTTTTTACGAATTTGTATTTTCGGGATTTACAATCCCAAAAATACAACAAATCGTAGTCCTAAAGATGGAACATTCGTATTTGTATTTACAAATACGAATGTCTACACCATCGATAGAATACGACAGAAATCACCATTCAAAGAATGGTGGTTTCTGATTTACTAAGCAGCCGTACTGACAATACGGCTGCTTAGTGGTGTGAAACACCCACGCAAATACGACAGGAAAATAGAACACCATTTTCCTGTTCTATTTGCGTTTTAGCCTGCACGGATCAGTCAGATCCGTGCAGGCTACAGTGTAAAAAAATTGAAAAATAAATAAATTAAAAAAAAAAACGGCGTGGGGTCCCCCCCACAGCCGAAACCAGCACCAGGCTGAAGGAGCCGGGGCCGGTAATTAAAAATCAGGGAACCCGACAAATAGGGGTTCCCCGATTTTTAACAACCAGCCCCAGGCTCCTGCTCTGGGGCTGGTTCCCAAAATACGGGGGACAAAATGACTAGGGGTCCCCCGTATTTTAAGAACCAGCCCCAGGCAAAACCAGCCAGCAGGCTAATGCCACAGCCGGGGGGAGACTTTTTATGCAAGTCCCCCCGGCCAAAGCATTAACACTACCGACCAGTCAGCCTGGCCAGGGGCCCTGGGGGAGTGGGGACCCCCCCAATAAAGGGGTCCCCCCCCTCCAGGACTTACCTGACCAGGCTGAAGCCTGGTGCTGTCCTCGATGCCCCTGGGCGGTGGGCATCGAGCTGATAGTTGTGTAAAAAATAGAAGAAACCATTGTTTTTTACTGTGGCACTACAAGTGCCAGCAAGCCTCCCCAGCAAGCTGGGACTTGGAGAACCACAAGTCCCAGCCTGCTGGGCATTAAAGGGCCCGCTGGGTCTTGTAGTGCCACAGTAAAAAAAATAGTTAAATAAAACACACTGACACACATTTTAAATAAAAGTTTAATACATACAAAACACACATACTGATACTTACCTAGCTTGATCCCGTTGGTAGGTCGCTGGCTCCGGTGTCGGCGGCTCCGTGTCGGCGGCTCCGTTGTCGGCGGCTCCGTGTCGGCGGCTCCGGGGTCGTCGGCGTCCTGTCCGAAGATAATCCATGTTGGACCTGTGGAAGGAAATCCTACTCACCCAGGTCCTGCATGGATGGTCTTCGTTCTTCATCCGTCGACATCCCGGTCTTCTGACAGCTGCTGGCGACTTCCAGCAGCTGTCGGCATCTTCCGCGACGCTCCCCGGCTTTCAGAGCCGGAGAGAGAACCTTCCTGGTCGGCGTCTGGGCTCAGAATGAATTCTGGCCAATCAGGAGCCGCCTAGCCGCCTAGCGGCCAATCAGGAAAGGTCTTTCCTGATTGGCCGCTAGGCGGCTAGGCGGCTCCTGATTGGCCAGAATTCATTCTGAGCCCAGACGCCGACCAGGAAGGTTCTCTCTCCGGCTCTGAAAGCCGGGGAGCGTCGCGGAAGATGCCGACAGCTGCTGGAAGTCGCCAGCAGCTGTCAGAAGACCGGGATGTCGACGGATGAAGAACGAAGACCATCCATGCAGGACCTGGGTGAGTAGGATTTCCTTCCACAGGTCCAACATGGATTATCTTCGGACAGGACGCCGACGACCCCGGAGCCGCCGACACGGAGCCGCCGACAACGGAGCCGCCGACACGGAGCCGCCGACACCGGAGCCAGCGACCTACCAACGGGATCAAGCTAGGTAAGTATCAGTATGTGTGTTTTGTATGTATTAAACTTTTATTTAAAATGTGTGTCAGTGTGTTTTATTTAACTATTTTTTTTACTGTGGCACTACAAGACCCAGCGGGCCCTTTAATGCCCAGCAGGCTGGGACTTGTGGTTCTCCAAGTCCCAGCTTGCTGGGGAGGCTTGCTGGCACTTGTAGTGCCACAGTAAAAAACAATGGTTTCTTCTATTTTTTACACAACTATCAGCTCGATGCCCACCGCCCAGGGGCATCGAGGACAGCACCAGGCTTCAGCCTGGTCAGGTAAGTCCTGGAGGGGGGGGACCCCTTTATTGGGGGGGTCCCCACTCCCCCAGGGCCCCTGGCCAGGCTGACTGGTCGGTAGTGTTAATGCTTTGGCCGGGGGGACTTGCATAAAAAGTCTCCCCCCGGCTGTGGCATTAGCCTGCTGGCTGGTTTTGCCTGGGGCTGGTTCTTAAAATACGGGGGACCCCTAGTCATTTTGTCCCCCGTATTTTGGGAACCAGCCCCAGAGCAGGAGCCTGGGGCTGGTTGTTAAAAATCGGGGAACCCCTATTTGTCGGGTTCCCTGATTTTTAATTACCGGCCCCGGCTCCTTCAGCCTGGTGCTGGTTTCGGCTGTGGGGGGGACCCCACGCCGTTTTTTTTTTTAATTTATTTATTTTTCAATTTTTTTTTACACATTGCAGCCTGCACGGATCTGACTGATCCGTGCAGACTGCTAGAAATAATTCGTATTAGCGGCCGTATATACGGCCGCTAATACGAATTCCTACGACATCGGTGGGTTACAAAGCAGTCGTATATGACTGCTTTGTAAATCCCCCTCCGGAACACGAGTTTGCATACGACTTAAACAGTCGTATGCAACCGTAGGGAAAATACGAATACGAAAAACTAGGTTTTTCATATTGGTACATTTCCCCCTAGTAGCGCTGTGTACACACATGCTCACACCAGTTGACGACATTATTAGCGCTGACTATACACGTGCCCACACCAGTTGCCGACATTAGTAGCCCTGACTATACACATGCCCACACAAGTTGCCGACATTAGTAGCGCTGACTATACACGTGCCCACACCAGTTGCCAACATTAGTAGTGCTGACTAAACAAGTGCCCACACCAGTTGCCGACATTAGTAGCGCTGTGTACACACATGCTAACACCAGTTAGCGACATTAGTAGTGCTGCCTGTACACATGTACAGTTCACATCAGTTGCTGACATTAGTAGAGCTGCCTCTACACATGTTCACATCAGTTGCTGACATTAATAGTGCTGCCTGTACACATGTTCACATCAGTTGCTGACATTAATAGTGCTGCCTGTACACATGTTCACATCAGTTGCTGACATTAGTAGCGCTGTGTACACACATGCTCACACCAGTTGACGACATTATTAGCGCTGACTATACACGTGCCCACACCAGTTGCCGACATTAGTAGCCCTGACTATACACATGCCCACACAAGTTGCCGACATTAGTAGCGCTGACTATACACGTGCCCACACCAGTTGCCAACATTAGTAGTGCTGACTAAACAAGTGCCCACACCAGTTGCCGACATTAGTAGCGCTGTGTACACACATGCTAACACCAGTTAGCGACATTAGTAGTGCTGCCTGTACACATGTACAGTTCACATCAGTTGCTGACATTAGTAGAGCTGCCTCTACACATGTTCACATCAGTTGCTGACATTAGTAGTGCTGCCTGTACACATGTTCACATCAGTTGCTGACATTAGTAGTGCTGCCTGTACACATGTTCACATCAGTTGCTGACATTAGTAGCGCTGTGTACACACATGCTCACACCAGTTGACGACATTATTAGCGCTGACTATACACGTGCCCACACCAGTTGCCGACATTAGTAGCCCTGACTATACACATGCCCACACAAGTTGCCGACATTAGTAGCGCTGACTATACACGTGCCCACACCAGTTGCCAACATTAGTAGTGCTGACTAAACAAGTGCCCACACCAAATACAAAATGGTGGACAATAGTGCGCTGTCAGGAAACAACTCGATACTCTGTTTCTTCTCCCCTTTTGGTCCAGGTTTCAATCCAAATAGGATACCGAAAAGCAATGGGGGTAGAAACAAAGGTATTAAACACTTCAGATGAACACTCTTATCTTCGAGGTAACACGTAGCTGCCCTCTACTGACCTGAATAACAGGCCCTATGTTCACGTAAAGGTTTCTTTCCTTTCAATAAGCATCAGACATTCCCATGAAATACAAGCTCACCTTGGCACTGGGCCCTATTTTCATATAAAGGTATCTTTTTATCTCCTGGGATCTCTGGATAGCCAAGATGGAATTCCACACCAACAATAATTCAGGTGAAAAACAGGGTTTATTCCAAAAGTCCAATGAATACAGATAAAAAATTAAAAATGGAGGCTTCCACGTGCCACTTTCCCCTTACTTCTTCACCAAACCAATCTCTCCCGGGTGTGAGGTAGGTACTTGCCCAAAGATGGTATAAGGCTCTAGGATCAGAAGGTTGGGTTGGAAGCACTGGAACCATCCACAGACTCCACAGCACCGACGCGTTTCGGACCTACAAGGTCCTTTTTCAAGGTGTGGAGTAACATGGTGTCTGCACAGGTATTTATACCTCTGCAGACTGACTTAATTGCAATTGATAATTAAAAACATGGAACCGGATCACACCGGGAGACACACTGTAATTTAACACAATGATTAAAAACACAATAAAATACTGTAAACACGGTATATATAAATACGGCGCCGTATAAACCGGCAGATATGAAATTCTGGCTCCGGACTGAAACTTTTATGCTATTTTACCCTCTGAGGACATGCATTTTTATACTTGTAGAAAAACGATCATGTAATATTGTATTTATATATACCGTGTTTACAGTATTTTATTGTGTTTTTAATCATTGTGTTAAATTACAGTGTGTCTCCCGGTGTGATCCGGTTCCATGTTTTTAATTATCAATTGCAATTAAGTCAGTCTGCAGAGGTATAAATACCTGTGCAGACACCATGTTACTCCACACCTTGAAAAAGGACCTTGTAGGTCCGAAACGCGTCGGTGCTGTGGAGTCTGTGGATGGTTCCAGTGCTTCCAACCCAACCTTCTGATCCTAGAGCCTTATACCATCTTTGGGCAAGTACCTACCTCACACCCGGGAGAGATTGGTTTGGTGAAGAAGTAAGGGGAAAGTGGCACGTGGAAGCCTCCATTTTTAATTTTTTATCTGTATTCATTGGACTTTTGGAATAAACCCTGTTTTTCACCTGAATTATTGTTGGTGTGGAATTCCATCTTGGCTATCCAGAGATCCCAGGAGATAAAAAGATACCTTTATATGAAAATAGGGCCCAGTGCCAAGGTGAGCTTGTATTTCATGGGAATGTCTGATGCTTATTGAAAGGAAAGAAACCTTTACGTGAACATAGGGCCTGTTATTCAGGTCAGTAGAGGGCAGCTACGTGTTACCTCGAAGATAAGAGTGTTCATCTGAAGTGTTTAATACCTTTGTTTCTACCCCCATTGCTTTTCGGTATCCTATTTGGATTGAAACCTGGACCAAAAGGGGAGAAGAAACAGAGTATCGAGTTGTTTCCTGACAGCGCACTATTGTCCACCATTTTGTATTTTCTGTGCTTGTTTGGATCTGGGGTGGTAACCCAGGGTGGTACAAGGTGCAGCAGCCAGGTTTGGCGCAGCTACTTTCACATACCCGTTTTTTCTGTGCAAGTGCCCACACCAGTTGCCGACATTAGTAGCGCTGTGTACACACATGCTAACACCAGTTAGCGACATTAGTAGTGCTGCCTGTACACATGTACAGTTCACATCAGTTGCTGACATTAGTAGAGCTGCCTCTACACATGTTCACATCAGTTGCTGACATTAGTAGTGCTGCCTGTACACATGTTCACATCAGTTGCTGACATTAGTAGTGCTGCCTGTACACATGTTCACATGAGTTGCCGACATAGTACACTTACACTTTAGTCTCCTGGCAGCTCAGCGTCTCCTGTGTCTTGAGTGACAGTCTTGCTCCCTCGTAGCCCCACCCCCTCCGCCCATGTAGCCCTGCCCCTTTTGGCCCATGTAGCCCCACCCCCTTTCGTCCGTAATGCTTGCTGACCGGTTTAGGAGCCTGGAGGAAGCTCTGTGCCTCCGGCGCTGCTGCATGCCCTGCAGTGTGACAGGCGCAGCAGCAGCCGGCAGCCACAGAGACAGCAGGGGATGCAGAGCAGAGACAGCGCCTCTTCTGCCCAGCGCCTACCTGCTTTGCATCCTCTGCTGAGTGGGTAGCGCCGGCCCTGCGTTGACAGCTACTTCAGTGTGTTGGAAATTTATTCCCGAGTGCCACCCGTTTCATGGACTTATATATAAGCAGCAGCAGTGTATGGACACCCGACAGCAGGGACGCATGCGTCCCGCTGTGATGGATCGCATGCGTCCCTGCTTCCCACCCGCTTCGCCGCCAGGAGGAACGGGTGGTCGGACGGATGCACACGGGTCCGCGCATCAGACCCGACGGCATGTCAGGGAGGGACGATTTGGTCCGATTTAACGGGCCAATTGGTCGCAATCGCCCGAAATCGGACCAATTCACTCGCAAGTACCTGCACAGAGGAGAAATCATTGGACAGTTGTGCACCATCAAATGACTTTTCCTCTGTTCGTCCAGGACTATCTTTTCTGCTGCACATTGTTGTTCACACTAGGGGACGGGTGCTGATGTCATGTGACCTCATCTGCCCGTCCCCAGCAGGCAGGGGAACGTCTGCGTTCCCTGGGACCCACTCAGTGTTTCTATGAGAGCATCCACCATTTTTGCGGGCAAGCCAATGAAACGCCGGTGTCACACCAGAATGCCCCCTGCCTGTCACTCAGGCAGCAAGCGTCCGGGCAAATGAAAATTGCAGGCGTTTGCTGCGGGGGATTGCACATGCACATTAGCGCCTCTGTGCAAGAGCAGTCTCCTTCCATCGGAGACGGGGCCAAATTCGGACCTTTACGAGCAGGTCTGAATCGACTCCATTGACTGCTGATCCTGTTCTTTTGACATGTAACTGGTTAACACAGATTTAATAGGCAAGAAAGCTAAAATTCTTAATGACCTCTTTATTTCTTTTTGTTGCAGTAAAAATTCTCAAGGCATTTGTAAAATGACAATTTATTTGCAGTTTCCCTTTAGTAATTCTGGTGGTTTTCTGACCACCATGGAAAAAGCCCAAAAATGTTGGTTTGGGAAAACCGGCCTTTATTAAAATGTCCTACAAGGTCCTCTCAGCTACATTGGCAAGTGTCTGAGCACCTCAGTGGGACACATTTATTTTTGTTTTGCCTTTGTATGTCTACAAAGTCTAAATACAAAATAATCCTAATTACTGTATATATCGGTATTCCATTGAGTCGTGTCATTTAAGATTAAGCAAATAACTATAATTAGTTCTGCACCTGAAAATTGTAGCTCACATCTTTATGAACAGTATGAGAATTAGCTCACACTGAAACAACAAAACACACCCCTCTTCCCTCATGCTTTCTTACTGGAACATTTTACTCCACAGTGTACAGTGAAGAGGCTACCTGGGGTAAATATATGCCATTTACATTGCCCCATGCCTGATGGTCACTGTGCAATTAAATAATTAAGCATGTAGAAAATGTGTAGTCAATGTATACTAAAAATAAAAACTGAACTCAAAATTCCATCTAGCAGTATAATTAAATGATGAGTTCTTACGCTGTTCTGATTTCATGCAGTTTATGAAACATACGAAAATGTGTAGGGAAAAGGTTAAATAAATACACCAAACTTCTACGTTACCATCAGTGGTGTAGCTAGGTGCCCGGAGCAAGGGCATGTTTCGCCCCCCTCCCTGATTTGTAGTAGGCATGGCGAATTGGGGGCGCGGCCTAACATTATGCCCATTGCACGTAATGCCCATTGCACATTTTAGTGAACTTTGTAATACCCATTACACATAAAGCCACATGCCGTAATGCCATTTACACATAAGGTCACACATGATGCCTATTACATACTATATAACACACCGTAATGCCCATTACATACTATATAGCAAACAGTAATGCCCATTACACACTATATAACACAACGTAATGCCCATTACATACTATATAACAAACAGTAATGCCCATTACACACTATATAACACATCGTAATGCCCATTACATACTATATAACAAACCGTAAGGCCCATTATATACAATATAACACACCGTAATGCCCATTACATACTATATAACACACCGTGATGCCCATTACCTTCTATATAACACACCGTAATGTCCATTACATACTATATAACACACCGTAATGCCCATTACATACTATATAACACACCGTGATGCCCATTACATACTATATAACAAACCGTGATGCCCATAACATACTATATAACACACCGTAATGCCCATTACATACTATATAGCAAACAGTAATGCCCATTACACACTATATAACACATCATAATGCCCATTACATACTATATAACAAACCGTAATGCCAATTACACACTATATAACACATTGTAATGTCCATTACATAATATATAACACACCGTAATGTCCATTGCATAATATATAACACACCGTAATGCCCATTACATATTATATAACACACCGTAATGCTCATTACATACTATATAACAAACCATAATGCCCATTACACACTATATAATACACCGTGATGCTTATTACACACTATATAACAAACCGTAATGCCCATCACATACTATATAACACACCGTAATGCCCATTACATACTATATAACACACCGTAATGCCCATTACATACTATATAACACACTGTGATGCCCATAACATACTATATAACACACCGTAATGCCCATTACATACTATATAATACACCGTAATGCCCATTACATGCTATATAACACACCGTAATGCCCATTACATACTATATAACACACTGTGATGCCCATTACATACTATATAATACACCGTAATGCCCATTACATACTATATAACACACCGTAATGTCCATTACATACTATATAACACACCGTAATGCCCATTACATACTATATAACACACCGTGATGCCCATTACATACTATATAACAAACCGTGATGCCCATAACATACTATATAACACACCGTAATGCCCATTACATACTATATAGCAAACAGTAATGCCCATTACACACTATATAACACATCATAATGCCCATTACATACTATATAACAAACCGTAATGCCAATTACACACTATATAACACATTGTAATGTCCATTACATAATATATAACACACCGTAATGTCCATTGCATAATATATAACACACCGTAATGCCCATTACATATTATATAACACACCGTAATGCTCATTACATACTATATAACAAACCATAATGCCCATTACACACTATATAACACACCGTGATGCCCATTACACACTGTATAACAAACCGTAATGCCCATCACATACTATATAACACACCGTAATGCCCATTACATACTATATAACACACCGTAATGCCCATTACATACTATATAACACACTGTGATGCCCATAACATACTATATAACACACCGTAATGCCCATTACATACTATATAATACACCGTAATGCCCATTACATGCTATATAACACACGGTAATGCCCATTACATACTATATAACACACTGTGATGCCCATTACATGCTATATAATACACCGTAATGCCCAGTACATACTATATAACACACCGTAATGTCCATTACATACTATATAATACACCGTAATGCCCATTACATGCTATATAACACACGGTAATGCCCATTACATACTATATAACACACTGTGATGCCCATTACATACTATATAATACACCGTAATGCCCATTACATACTATATAACACACCGTAATGGTCATTACATACTATATAACACACCATAATGCCCATTACATACTATATAACACTCCGCAATGCCCATGACATACTATATAACACCGTAATGCACGTCACATACTATATAACACACCGTAATGCCCATTACATACTATATAACACACCATAATGCCCATTACATACTATATAACACACCGTAATGTCCATTACATACTATATAATACACCGTAATGCCCATTACATGCTATATAACACACGGTAATGCCCATTACATACTATATAACACACTGTGATGCCCATTACATACTATATAATACACCGTAATGCCCATTACATACTATATAACACACCGTAATGGTCATTACATACTATATAACACACCGTAATGCCCATTACATACTATATAACAAACCGTAATGGTCATTACATACTATATAACAAACTATAATGCCCATTACACATTTGACACATAAGTGCCACTTACCTACATGCTCATTGCTAGGAACTTCATGCTCTATGCCAAGGGTGGGGAACCTTTTTTTGTGCCAAGGGCCATTTATATGAGGGACAAATCCTTTGGGGGCCATATGTAAACATTTCTCTTACAAATTGTCCTGCTGCAGCCGTCCCATGCTCAGCAGCTGACACTGAATAGGAATGACAGTCTCCGGCTGTACAGTAAATAAAACATTTAAAATTTATTTCACTATAGTAAAATTGCTGCTGCTGCTCACCAGAGACAAACTGCAACAGCAGCCAGTCAGTGTTCCGGTCTCCTTCTCTTAAAGCAGACAGGCTCCGTGCACTGTTCTCCCCCCACTCCTGCCCGGCACAGTGCCACCCTGCCCTGCACAGTGTCACAGAGATACCCATACCCCATGCGCGCCACTTGGCTCCTTACTCTATAGAGCAGCACAGCAGCTTATCCCCCAGGAGCCCGCCCCCCCTGACCCCTCCCACCCGGCACAGCGCGACACCCCGCACAGCAGGAGGAGCGGGGGAGCCGGCGGCAGAGAGCATGACTCCGGCGCCCCGGTGATATTTCGGCGCCTGGAGCTTGTGCACCACCGGCTCCGCCCAAGCTACGCCCCTGCTCATGTGCATGTCAAAGACAAAAACCTGAAAAAGGGTGCAAATTGCAATATTATGGTATGCTTCCATTTACATCTTTCAGTTGGCATGCCCAGCACTTCCTGAAATGCAGGACTGTCCACTGGCTCACAGCTAGCCATTAATGGTCTCCAACAGATATTGAATACATTTACCATTATCCCAATGATTTCCCGCCATCAATGGCAACCACAGCACTGCACTGTGTGTAGGAGGTGGTGTACACGTGCACAGCTGCTGAATGTCAGCCGAGTCTGTCAAGTCAGCTGCAGAGCGAGGTGGGCAATTGGATCAAGGTTCATTGGTAGTATCATGCAAGGTGGTAAGTTAAATGGGCAATCACATTTCTTGTATGCTGTTAGTTTGTCATCTCAGTACTTCTCAGGCAACCTCGTGTTTTGAGCTAAAAAGTAACATTTCTCCTTTGTTATATGTTTTTTACAAGAAAATATGCATTACAACCCCCTTATGCCTTTTTAGAAGAAAGAATGTTTTACGTCCCTTTATGCGTTTTGAGTTGAGGATGCATTACTCCACCATTATGCGTTTTTACAAGAAAGGATGTCTCACTCCCAACTTATGTTTCTACTAGAAAGGACGTCTTTCTTCCTCCTTATACGTTTTGAGCTGCTACCTTGTGCGCCTGGTCTCCCCTTGCTTTATTCATACAGTCACTGCTCATAGATGCGGTGTAGGAATTAGGTCCAACCGTGCTCTCATAGTCTGTACCAGGATGTGACTCCAGGGCTGCCCTCTCGTGCTCGTCACCCGCGGCTGATGCCTTGGCCACACGCTACCTCCATAGAGTAGCATGGGCTAGCATAAGCACGGGTGCCGGATGGGTTCCCGACAGTCGGGATCCCGACAGTCATTTACCCGACGTCGGCATCCCGACTTCCAAAACGCCGGCAGCCGGGTGACCGACGGCCACCCGCTATTTTCCCTCGTGGGGGTACACGACCCCCATAGAGGGAGAATAGAATAGGTGGCTCGCGTAGCGAACCACCGTGCCCGCAAGGGGCTTTTTTGCACTCGCCATGCTGCCTGACTCCGGGCAGTCGGGATCCCAACATTGGGGATAATGACTGTCAGGATCCCGACTGTCGGAGTCCCATACCACACCCAGTAAGCACACCTAAAATGCGGCCGCTCCTTACCACCGGAAGTCATTCCTCCAGACTTATAATCAATTAAGCCCACAGATAGCTCGTATAACCAGTAAACAGAGAAAAGATAGGTCAGTCAGTGCGCCTGGCAGCCTGGGGTGGGTAAACCTATGGCGGTGACCCTACACCACTAATAAATAACATGAAAAGGTGATGGCGCCTTAGAAGAAGAATGATACGTCCCTATAAGTGAAGGAACGATCCCCTTCTCCAAAACACATAGATTGTTTATATCACCATGCAAATACCATATGTTCCTCTCAATGGGAGAACGTCTCCTCTTCTCCAGAAATCGGACAGCAAAAGGGAGAATAACCTGAATCAGATGATGATGTACACTGGATCGTATAACCAAGCGTTTATGGCCCATGGTTCATTCAGACATTGGGCAGTATTCAATGTGAATACTGGCGACGTGCAGCGAATCCTGTTTAGGATTCGCTGCAGATTCGCCACTGCTCGCTGCGTTCCAGAGCCTCGCCGGCTCCGGTATTCAACGAGTCAGGGGCTCGCTGCCCCTGACCAGCAAATTTGAGCTCCTGCGGAGGACGCCGCAGGGAGCCTGAGGACGGTGGCAGGCAGGGAGATGGAAGTCTCCCTGCCTGCCCCAGAACGTTTGTGGGGGGGAGGTGGGCTCCCCGGGTGCCAGGCAGCACATGCTGCCCCCCGGGGGTGCCAGCAGAGGACCGGGTATATTCACTACACCCGATCATGCATATGTAATGATCGGGTGAAGTGAATATATGAATATGTAATGAGCGGCTCAGCTCCGGCCCCCTGCTGGCTGGTCTGTGTAAAAAAAAAAAATAATAATAATTTTTTTTTAAATTAAATATATATTCATGTGCTTACAGCACATGAATAAAAATAGCATGCCCCTCCTCAGAATAAAATTCCAGATTTTTTGACACCAATTGTAAAAAACAAAACACTTTATTTTAAAAGTTCACCTTCCACTTCACCATAAAAAGATAGCGATTGCTACTCGGTGAATCATGGCGAAAAAAACCTTGAAATGTATTCGCCATCTGGTCATTGAATAGGGTGATTCACCGTTTTAGTCAGAAATTCGCCTTACAGCACAAAATCGCAATAAAAACCTGGCTAATCAGCCTCATTGAATACCGCCCAAAGAGTTAAAATTACAAACTGCCTCGATCATCTTCGGGACTCCCTTGGGAAAACATTTACTAAGGGAGTTCTGCAGCACTAAACAGCAGTGTGGCTGTACAGTACACGTTGCACATGTGTCACTTGTCGGTATCTGATCCCTGGACCAATCTTTTATCAACCCCACACAGGAAAACCCCTTAAGATATGCTCTTAAAGGAATGTTGTTTTGTACTTGTTGTGTGAGCCTGATAATATAATAACAGGATGTCCTGAGCTCACCTTCCCTCTAAATATATTCTAGCGTTGTGTGGTAGCACAATGATGAAATGAGCCCCTGTGTGAGCCTGATGACAACATTCATTTGTTGAAACGTAGCTGCTGGTTCAAAAGTATTTTACACATTTACTAAAGGCTGGCGTGCTGCATGACCCATTTCTTCATGTATTTCGCTGTAGCGATCTGCGGGCACCCGCTGCATTAAGGATTATTTGTGGCTGTGCTCGATCCTTTGTTCCTACTACTATATCTATCTATCTATCTATCTATCTATCTATCTATCTATCCATCTATCTACAGTATCTACCTATTTATTTATAGGTAAAACAACTGAACATTGGGACTAATAATAATATAATATATAGATATATATCTATATCTATCTATCTATCTATCTATATAAAGATCTATCTATATATATATCTATATATATAGATATATCTATATATATAGTCATATATATACATACACACACACACACAAACCCCTGGGACTCATCCCCTGTGTATAGTTCCCGCCCAGCGGGATACACAAATACACAAACCCGCCCGCCCCCCCCCCCCCCCTAGGGAAAAGACCAGTGTTCTATGTGTATAACGTTCCCTCCCAGCGCGATACACAAACCCGCCCCCCCTAGGGAAAAGACCAGTGTGCTACACACCACCACCCCCTTGACATCACCTCCCCCCCTCTGCCAGCACACACCCCCCGCGACCCCCTCCCGCCATTCACGCCCAATGTTTTGCCCACATACCACTACTATACAGCCTCCTGCTCTCATGCACCCTCACTCCCTCCCATTGGGAGGAGACACTCACCCACTGTTGGGAGCTGCATACTGTCCCCCACCCTCCTCCAGTTCGAGAGATGCCCATCGACCATCAATGATTTCAAATCATCGATGGTTTATGGCCGATGTTGAATACTTTTGCCATCGATGTGGGAGGACCAGATGGTTTCCCTACATCGATGGCAAAGGAGAACCAATCAAGTTTCGAATTTTTTTATGGTGCCAGGACACGGAGCATAGCTCCGCACCCCCACACCTGAAAGTCCCGCCACCGAGTTCTGATTGTCCCACGGCCTATTCAGTCAGAAATAATGGATGACCATCGATAGCTACCATAATTGATGGTTATCCAAGTAATATTTTACTACTATCGATGGCAGGGTGCAAAATCGCCATGGCAGGGCCACCATCCTGTACTCCTGTGCTGCCACGCTGGACCCTCACCCACTGGCAGAAGCTGCACAGTGTCCCCCACTCTCCTCTTTAGTCCCCCGTATGCCCACACACCTCTATCACTACCCAGCCTCCTGTTTTCCTGCGTCGTGACCTCCTCCAGTGGGGAGCCGCTGACTCAAAAACACCCTACTATACTATTGCACACACACACCTAAACAACACGCACACACACCCCCACACCCACAAATGTCACTGTACCCTCCACACTATCAATGTACATCTTACTCTGTAACCGCTTTTTAATTAAACAAAACAATACACACCCCCTTCCAAATCATATGCTCTCTATTTAACACATTTCACCTATAACCAGTGGCGGGCTGGGCAGGGGGGCAGGGTGCCTTCTGCCCCCCAGGCCAGAACAATTTTGCAGAAATAGGGCCACTGTGTTTGCAGATCTGACAGCTGCGAAGGTTTATCTCCTTCCTCCCGACTGTCAGTGTCTGGCTGTCTCTCCCTCGCTGTCTCTCCTGCGGCCTCCCTCTCTCATACCTCCCAACAGTCCCGATTTTATCGGGACAGTCCCGATTGTCAGGGCCTGTCCCGCTGTCCCACCCGCGGGCGGCAGTGTCCCGCGGTGTGGGGGGGCTGTTGGGAGTCCCCCCTGTCAGCTGCTAAGCAGCGGGGAATAAACGCTGTGCGCATGCGCACAGCGTCTATTCCCGCAGCCAGGGGGCTGGGGGCATGGCTAGAGGCTCACAGAGCCTCTGGGTCATGCCCCCATAGCGGCAAAATGGGGGCGTGGCCTCGCGGGGGAGCCACGAATATAGGCCATGCCCCAAATTAGACCACGCCCCCAAAAATTTCAACGCGCCTCCGGCGCGCAGCTGCAGAGTCCCGACTGCTGTACTGTCAAAGTTGGGAGGTATGCTCTCTGTCTGCCCTGCGGCCTCCCTCGCTCTCTCCCCTGCGGCCTCCCTCACTCTCTCTCCTGCGGCCTCCCTCGCTCTCTCTCCTGCGGCCTCCCTCTCTGTCTCTCCTGCGGCATCCCTCTCTGTCTGCCCTGCGGCCTCCCTCTCTGTCGGCCCTGCGGCCTCCCTCACTCTCTCTCCTGCGGCCTCCCTCGCTCTCTCTCCTGCGGCCTCCCTCGCTCTCTCTCCTGCGGCCTCCCTCGCTCTCTCCCCTGTGGCCTCCCTCGCTATCTCCCCTGTAGCCTCCCTCTCCACTGCAACCTCTCTCACTATCTTCCTGTCCCCTTTGTTCTCTCGGGCTATGGGGCCCATTTATTGAAAAATCGCATATGCAGTGCGATCTGGGCATGGTATTAGCACCCAGTATTACATTGCAATAGGCAATTCTATTGGCCGGATGTTCATCCCTGTGATGTGCTCCAGGTGCTATTGTGGCTACTGTACATGCACAGTCCCATTGACCGCACATACGCATTGGCCATTGCCAGAGAGGGTTCTGCAGGAACCTTCTGCAGGCTAGCTATGCAACGTGTGGCACATATCTGTGGGGAATGGTAGCTGCAGGGAACAATTTCCAGGGATTCGTAAATCAGGCAGCATCACATCTGCTGTCTCTCATTAGCTCCCTTTCCTCTGCCGTTTCTTCCTCTGTCTCCTTTTCCCTAGTACAGTCTCTATCACTCGGGCCACTTGCTTGTGTTTGCCCCCCAGGCTGAAAGTTGCCAGCCAGCCCCTGCCTATAACTCAAGTTGCAATACAGGGCATCTTTCATACAATTCTAACCATATTTCTCACAATACAAACTTTCACAAATTAAGGGGGCGCATCCCCTTACGACGGTGTGAAGAGCACGATGAATCACCTAGTATGTATGTATATGTATATATAAATATATATATATATATATATATTTATTACTATTTATATAGTGTCATATAAAGTGAGTGTTCTATAGGAGGTAATTTGAATGTGCAATCTTTAAATAATGGAATATACAATGCATTCTTCAGTAACATTTTAAAAACAATGTTTTGTAGGAGACATGCACCATAGCTTGCATAGACACTCCTGTCTGACATTTTCTAGGAAACGGGGTCCTGTCTCCTGGTAGGACGTGTTATATAGCAGTACTGTCCTGGAATAAACCTGCTATTTGACCTTTCTTGGAAAGGCTGCATAATGATTCATGCATATTACTCATACTGGACCTGCTTGGCGTTGTTAGCAACACAAAAATGCCAGATATTTACTGCCAGCATTAGAGCTGTACATGATAAATAAAAATATGCAATTTCCGCCATTGGAAGACAAAACAAAAAAGTAATTAATATATATGTTACTAACAGAAAAGGACAGGTGTTCAAAGCCTAATGTTAAAACCATCTAGAAAGTTTATGAGTTATGCAGCATCACTTATTTAAATTGAAAGAACAAATGTCTGTGTTTTTCATACGTCAAATGGCTTAAAGGAAAATGTAATGTTGGCACAGCGTAACTTTAACTGTAGCAGATGGATGAGTATTCAAGGACAGAATGCCAGGTGACTGGACAGGAGCCAGGAATATCCAATCAGGTGTTAACTGAACACACCCTTAGCCATGTTGAAACTGTTGAGCCCAACAATGGTTAAAATTAAAAGGATGGGGGTGAGCACTGACTGATCTGCCAGGAGCGGTGTCTGTCAGTACCACAGCAGTGGAATTGGGCTGTTTTGCTGAGGAAAGACTAAAAATTAATTCATAGCAAAGAAAATCCACAGTGGGTGGGACTGCCACCGCTAATGAGTGGGATATGAAAGATTGATTAATTAGTTTAAATAAGGGGAGTAAAATGTTGAATGCGCTATAACTGTAGGAAAAGAAAAACGTATTAGTAGATATGCGTAACTTGTAGATATGTGTAAGACTTCCCATGGAATATATAGTATTATAGTTACAGTGGGTAAACTTACCATGTAGTGGGCATGTCACATTACAGGCAATGCCCCTCCTGTGCCCCAGTTCTTCTCTCTCCTAAGGCATATTTTCACATATCAACACATTTTCACTTCCCATTCCTTTGTTAATCCCTCTCCCAACACTGCCACCTCAGCAGTAACACATTAGCCCCCTCATGACTCTCCCCCCCCCCCCCCCCCCCCCCCCCCCCCGTCATTAGGCAGAGCTACTCCGAGATGCTGCTTTGCCACTGCCTGGGGTGCAGATGGGGTTGATTATGTTCAAAGCAAATAAATGTTGTCTTTGTAAAATGTTAAATTCTGCCCAAGGCTTAAAGTGGTCCTGGAGAGATGGCCCCTTTGTATACCTTTCCTCCTTGTGCCTCCCCAGCACCTTGCCTCCTTGTGTCTCTGCTATACCATCCCCCTCTGCATCTGTCCATCACCATCATCAGCTCCCCCTTATATCTCACCAGCATCATGCCCCTGCCTCTCCAACACTTTTAGGGGAGGAAAAAAGATGAAGCTTTCTGAACTAAAATCCTGGGGGTACCATTTTCCTACATTTCTCCAGCATGGTTCCCCTATGTTTCTCCAGCCTCACCCCTTGGTCCCTGCATCTCATTCCCAGCCTGGGGATCTAACCAATCTCTTCTCACTGATCCTGACCTTGCTTGGTGATGTGATCATTCTACTTTCTTGACATGGGTTCAACTCTCTCCAGCTGTTCTTATTAATGGCTCTATTTTGGGGGGGGGGGGGATCATAATAAAAATGATTATAGATTCAGGTCAATTAATTTGGTGCCTGTCCTGCCAGGCCCTATTCCTGAAGATGATGCTTAATACATACTTACCAAAATTATCTGTGTCCTCTCCGTTAGAAGCCTGGAAGTGTGGCCCACTTTGGTGGCCGGGGCACACTGTCACATCATTAGACTCTGTCCCCACTAAGGGAGAAATGCCACCATTCATGGATCTGCTGACGGGGACAGGGCATAATACTGTAGCATAAATCACATCATTAAACCCTGCCTGTGCCATTTACAGCACCACAATAACAGTGATTTTCTCTTCATTTGTCCGCTCCACAAGGAAGTGGACCTGAAGTGGGTGAGCGGTCTACACTTGTGTAAATTCGGAGTCTCCTGATACTTCTGGGAGAGTGTCGACAAGTTTGGCTTAATACCAGTGCATATGGGATTGTTCTTTTATAAACCAAACAAAGGAATTGAAATACTATGGACCTAATGCAGGCCGTTTCTAGACAATTAGCTCCCAAGGGCGAAGAAAAAAAATGCGCCCCCCCAACCAAATAAATTACATGGCACTGAAGAAATGCGCGCGGCCGAAATAGGGGGTGTGGCTTAATTTAAAAAGGGTGTGGCTTA
This sequence comes from Crinia signifera, assembly GCF_055691185.1. Taxonomy (NCBI): domain Eukaryota; kingdom Metazoa; phylum Chordata; class Amphibia; order Anura; family Myobatrachidae; genus Crinia; species Crinia signifera. The sequence continues at coordinate 400,476,054 of NC_139217.1, read as the reverse complement.
ATATAAAGGCGTGGTCTAGCAGGAAAACAATTACCTTACATCACACATTTGCATCCTGCCATGACCAGACATTGGTTACCGCAGGAATTGTCATTGTCCTCCTGCACTTAAGTTGGCCGGCTGAAGGCCACACAGGGACTTAGTACACCTCACAGATCAAGGCCAAACAATGACAGGCTACTTAAATCATTATACACTATTTATCCGTGATGACAATTACACATTACGCCACACACCGTGATACAATTACACATATGTCGCACACACCGTGATGACAATTACACATTATGTCGCACACACCGTGATGACAATTAAACATTATGTCGCACACCGTGATGCCCATTAGACCCCACACCGTAATGGCTATTACAAATTATGCCACTCGCGCCGCTGACACACAACTGATGCCGTTTAATAATATGCCCCACAGTGCCAGATATGCCCCCACAGCGCCACACATATATGCCCCCACAGTGACAGCTATGCCCCCACAGTGCCACACATATGCCCTCAGTGCCAAATATGCCCCCACAGTGCCAGATATGCCCCCACAGCGCCACACATATATGCCCCCACAGTGCCACACATATGCCCCTCAGTGCCAAATATGCCCCCACAGTGCCAGATATGCCCCACAGCGCCACACATATATGCCCCACAGTGACAGCTATGCCCCACAGTGCCACACATATGCCCTCAGTGCCAAATATGCCCCCACATGCCAGATATGCCCCACAGCGCCACACATATATGCCCCCACAGTGACAGCTATGCCCCCACAGTGCCACACATATGCCCTCAGTGCCAAATATGCCCCCACAGTGCCAGATATGCCCCACAGCGCCACACATATATGCCCCCACAGTGACAGCTATGCCCCCACAGTGCCACACATATGCCCTCAGTGCCAAATATGCCCCCACAGTGCCAGATATGCCCCCACAGCGCCAAAAATATATACCCCCACAGTGCCACACATATGCCCCCACAGTGCCACAGATATATGCCCCCACTGTGCCAGATATGCCCCCCCAGCGCACACATATGCCCCCACAGCGCCACATATCTCCCCACAGTGCCACATATGCCCCACAGCGCCACATATGCCCCCACAGTGCCACACTTATGCCCCCACAGTGCCAAACATATGCCCCCACACTGCCAAATATGCCCCCACAGTCTCAAATATGCCCCCACAGTGCCATAGATATATGCCCCCACAGTGTCAAACTCACTGTGTCTGTGTCTCCCCCTGTGCCATCGCCTCTGCCTCTGCTGCCTGCTTCCTTGGGGAGGGGAGCGGAGCGCATCGCGCTTCTTTCCTTCCCCTTCACTGTGTAGCGTCAGCGTGTACTTGTTCTGAGCCGTCGCGAATCAGCCATTCATACCTCACGGGCTGGCTCCTTATTGGCTGCCAGCCCGCGAGATCTGATAGGCTGAAGCCCCAGTGACTGTGAGCGAGGGGGAAGGAGAGACGCACGATGCGTTCCCCTCCCCTCTCCTCTGCTTGTTGTCATTGTGTGTGGACGGCTGGACGCCTGAGGAGGAGGCTGCGGCGGCCGCGGCGTTTGCGGGAGCTGCAGGGCGCCCCGACCTGATGTTAAACAGAGCGGACAAGCGTGCGGCGCCCCGGGCTGCTGCACGGCTTGTCCGCCTCTAGAAACGGCCCTGACCTAATGTAATAGGCTACAAGTTGTTAGTCTCAGTGCAATTTTAAACATGGTAGATTGTTAGATTTAAAGCAGCAGTAAGGTGGAGCCAATCTGGTGATCTGAAAGAGTAACACAGAGGAGTTGGCGCAAAGGTGGGTAAGAATGACATAAGCAATATTTTTAAGTTGTGCGTGTGCATTAATTAATGGTAGGAGGAGGTTTGGGAATAATGATAAACAAATAATTGTACCGAGAAGGAATACCAGGAGTGGATTTTTACATTGTATAATAATGTTCTGTAGTCGCCAGAAGACCTGTAATTATGTACTACTTGTATGTTAGTAAGTCATGTAAATGTATGTAATGGATGTTGTATGTTTCTGTACATGTCTTTTTTTTTTATACAAAACAAAATCAAATAAAGAATATTAAATCATACCTCCCAACTTCTGTGCTGATGAAATAGGGACACTCGCGTGGCGAAGCGCCCGAAAAGGGAGCGGGGCGCATGCAAATGGGGGAGCGGCTTATGCTAATTAGCCGCGACCTCATTTGTATACGAGAATAGACGCTGTGCGCATGCGCACAGCATCTATTCTATTAGATTGGGGGGTCTTCCAACTGCCACCCCCGCAGCGGGACAATGCCTGCCGCGGGTGGGACAGCGGGACAGGACCCGAAAATCGGGACTGTCCCGCTGTAATCATGACAGTTGGGAGGTATGATTAAATTAATGGTGGGAGGAGGTTACACATTTTAAAGCCACAAATGAAAATATGACATTAATAGGTATTGTAGATGACTGCAACATATAAAATACAATTATTGTCACTGGAAGAGATAAAAACAGGCATATAAAGAATTTGCCATTGTAATTATCAACATTTCCCCTCGTTTTTCTGGAGTAGAGATGACATTGATATTTGTGCCAGAAGGATCTCCCATCTCTCTCGCTCTTTCCTCATACTTGACTGCTAATATACATTAAACTCAGGTGAACTCTAATGTTCATTTATCATCCCCATAAATGAAGTACAAAGCTACAAAGTAAGCTCAGGACATGTTTAAAATGAGCCCCTCCTGCATGCAATGATGTGGTTGCCCAGGTTTTCTATGTACTGTTTCCATAAGCTTTTTGGTGAAAGCTTCATTGGTGTCACCCTGGCTGAAGGTTGTTTGTTGCGCTGTGGTTTAATCACTAAACTTGTCTACTAATGATGTGGTTGCGATGATATTATTGCCAATGCTGGAGGCATTGTATACTACAGACCGTGCCAGATAAACACCTTTGTATAGATATATAAATTATGATAATTTATTTTTATACAGCCAGAAAGGTAGATGATTTGGGTTTGCCTAAACAAGAAGCTTAGTACCTGCCAGCATCACTAACCCACGTATTAAGAACAACTACTAAACAAGTTAGTAGATTGCTTGAATCTCATTAACATTGTGTTCTCTCTATTATTGCACAACGTGCTTGTGAATTAGTGCGAAAGGACATAGTAATAATCACTTATAATATATAAATATATTCTCTGTACTTTTTAAGTTAACCTTTTGGAATTAATTGCACTTGTAAACACATTCACATAGTACTGATTAATCCCCACAGGGGGCCAGATGACTCTCCGTCAGTCGGGATTCCAGCGAGTGTTTTTCCGACATGCTAAATGCCGGACAGTTGGAATCCCTACTGCCAGGGGTTATATTCCCTCATGGGGGTCCAAGACCCCAATAGAGGGAGAATAGAACAGGTGTCCAGCGTAGTGAGCAACTGAGCCCGCAGCTTGGCAAGTGCAGTGAGCCCGCAAGATGCTCTGATGCGCTCACTGCACATCAGACTACCTGACAGTTGGGATTAAGATGTCGGAGAAACAACCGTTTGAATCCTGACGGTCAGGGCCGCACGCCACATCCTAATCCTACACAGTGGCAAACTATGGCTCTAACACCAGGAGTCCAGAAGGGACCCAGGAGCACCTGGGGACTGGGACCACAATCCGGGCTGTGCGCTGCAGTGCCTGCTCCTCCGTAGATTTAAATGGAAATGTGCAACACTATAGCGCTATCCCAGGAGGCATACACAACACAGAAGAGTGCTCCTACGGCATAAGCCAGAGAATACGCAGCTCTTTAAAAGCTACAGCGTAGATGTACTAAATATCAAAACATCATTTCAACGCTGTGACCCCTAAGTGACACATAAAGGCAGTACTAACAGCCCCTAACACAGGCAACCCTGAATATAAGAGTTAAAGTGTCAACATTAATACAGTTGTCTGGGTGCGTGTCGATTGAGGGAACACAACCAACAAGTGTCCTGGTGTGTATCCAACATAAACGATCGCACTTTAACTAACAGAGGCAACGGCACTTTTTCTATTATATGTGGCAGCAGACGCCAAGCGCAGGAGAGATACCACTATTATTGAATCACAGTAGCACTGGTAGACACTATTAGCTGTAGAAAAGTATCGATACATGCAGTAGCAGATGTGCAAATATAACAGGAGCACCCCAAATAATTCACGGGAGGAATCCGAGCACTGTATACATATATAAAGAACGTGCCTGCTCCTGTGGCATAAGCCAGGGAATATGCAGCTCTTTAAAAACTACAACGTAGATGTACTAAATATTAAAATATTTACCCCAGCGCTGTGACCCCTAAGCGACATATAAGGGCAGTACTAACAGCTCTTAATACAGACAATTCTGAATATAATAGCTAAAGTGTCAACACAATTGTCTGGGTGCATGTTGAGTGAAGGAACACAATCAATAAGTGTCCTGATGTGTATCCAAAATAAACGATCACACTTTAACCAATAGGGGCAACGGCACTTTAACTATACAATAACTTGGGGTCCCACTTACTGTGAAGTTACCTGAAAGAAATCTACCACACACCGTATAGAATAATAACCACCACAGTGCACTGCTAAAATACCCAGGAGGTTAGCAATAAATATAAATATTTGGCACTACAGTGGATGGTAACCAGCACATAGATACACTGTGTTAATACCAATACCTTGTGTTATACATTAAAAGAATGACACACTGCTGGCAACATAATACTAACACCAAGAAGTCTGGGAATTATACACTATCCCACAGAATTAAACAGGGGTTTAACTAGACATAGAGTCCAAGAAATCGATAAAAACATCAGCATCCACATCCTGTTTTTAACCACATTTTCTTTTTTCCTTTTTCTGCACATTCTTATTACTGTCTTATATTAGAGGATGTTAACCGTACACCTCTTTTTAATTGGATCAATAAAAGTTACATTTTAGAAATTGTGACAATACTCAGTTGGACGTCCCTACAGTATACCTCGGAGTGCACCTCACAAATCTCCAATCTTCCCTCTTTTTTTATAAAGCAGTATACAAAGTAGAAGAGATGTTATTGTACCCATGGCATATTTAGGAGTTTATTTAAACATATCTTATTACTAAACCCCTGACTGTGAATCACTATTACTTAAGCACTGCTTTCTCCCTTAGGACACCAGCAACCATCCTTCCTGCTCAACCACTGGCTCAGATAACTTGAATTTTATGTTATACCTAGCGGTTTATGTAACACCCTGTAAGAAACAGGCGCTGGCAATATTCATAGAATCTGGTCCTATGTTTAAAGCAGTAATTATACTTGACAGAGATCTTGACTTCAAAATATTGGCAAAAATCATGACATGAGGATCCAGTTCATTATTCCCAGAGTTCTTACACAAAATCAGCTTGTAAAAATTCTCGGAAGACACAGACCCTGGCTTAGACATTTCCAGAAAACAGGGGCGGGTGATATGTTTTTGGGAACATTGGCCAACTCCACCCACCTCCAAAGGCTGGCAGTCTGACTAATTGAGGCTGCTGCAGGATCTTTCATTGGAGATGAACGTAAACCATTTGTTTTACATATATCTCTGAATGAGGCCCTATGTGCAATGGCATGAGCACCACTTTGGAAAGCTTGAGCAAAAATGATTATTTGTGTGAGTCATAAAAGGCCACATTCAGCCTCTGGTCCTGTGTTAAGGTGCCCCAGTGGTATATTCTGCTGCTTGAAACATGTTAAGCTTAATACTGCATGTTTCAAGATACGTTTTATCTTTCTTGAAATGAATGTGGAAGCAAACAAGTCCTGGCACTACAGGTTCATTTAAACTAATTTATTTATATGGTGCCACAAGGGTTTTGCAGTACCTGACAATACATAGATGAGCAAAAAAAAAAGACAAGAAATCAGAAAAGTACATGTAAATTAAGGATAGTTGCAGTAGCGACACTGACACTATTTTAACAGTGACAAAGATATACAGGGGGGAATTTACTAAGTAAAATACATCTGACAAACTTGTATTTGTATATTAAAAAGAAAAAAGTACTACCTGAAAATATACCAAATATACCGACAATTAGCGGGATACGGCCGCTAATTGCCAGGCAAATACGCCAGGAAAATACACTTCATTTTCCTGGCGTATTTGGCAGAGGCCTGCATGGATCAGTCAGATCCTTGCAGACTTCAGTGAAAAAAAAAAGAGAGAAAAATAAATAAAAATGGCGTGGGGTCTCCCCACGGACATAACCAGCCGAGCTCACAGAGCCAGTCCTGGTTGTAAAAAATCAGGGAAATATTTGAGTAGGGTTCCACTTATTTTTTACAACCAGCACCAGGCCCAAGGGCCGTTCCTGGTTCCCAAAATATGGGGACTAAAATAATGACATGGGGTCCCCCATAGTTTAAGAACCAGCACCAGGCCCAACCAGCCAGCAGGGTAATGCCACAGCCGGGGGGAGACTTTTTATACAAGTCCCCCTGGCCAAAGCATTAACCCTCTGACCGGTCAGCATGGGCAGGGGTCCTGGATCAGTGGGGACCCCCCCAAACAAGGGGTCTTCCCCCTCCAGAACTTACCTGCCCATGCTTTGTATAAAAAGTCTCCCCCCGGCTGTGGCATTACCCTGCTGGCTGGTTGGGCCTGGTGCTGGTTCTTAAAATACGGGGAACCCTAGTCATTTTGTCCCCCGTATTTTGGGAACCAGGACAGGCCCTTGGGCTTGGTGCTGGTTGTAAAAAATAAGGGGAACCCTACTTACATTTTTCCCAGATTTTTTACAACCAGGACTGGCTCTGTGAGCCTGGGGATGGTTACAGCTCTGGTGGGGGGACCCCACGCCATTTTTTTAAATGATTTATTTATTTTTTACACTGCAACCTGCACGGATCTAAGTGATCCGTGCAGGCTGCCTATACAAATTCGTATTATTGGCCGTATATATGGCCACTAATACGTGCAGGCTGCCCATATGGATTCGTATTAGCGGCCGTATATACGGCCGCTAATACAAATGGATACGCCATCGGTAAATACAAAGCAGTTGTATTTGACTGCTTTGTAAATTACTCTCGGGAATATGAATTTGCATACGGCTATTACAGCCATATGAATTTGTATTCATTCGTATTAAGAATACGATTTTTCATATTCTTAGTAAATTTCCACCACAGTATTCTTAGAAAAGCACATGAGGAAAGAGGGCCCTGCTCGCTAGAGTTTACAATCTAAAGGCTCATGTCCCATTGTCTTGAGAAAGAGAGATGTTCTTAAAATGCATTGGCAGCAGCCGGTGACCATTAGTGCTACTACCATATCTGATGTACGCAGAACCAGATTCTTGTTACAGAAAGACCCATAAAGAGGTTCTGAAGCCTGCGACATTAAACATCTACAGCCATTTTTGTCACAGACATCTGGCAAACCTTTATCTTGACATGTGTTTTACTATTTGTCTCATTGTTTTATGGCAACAATAAGTTGTGCTACATATTACACCATGGCGGTTATTCTGATTCATTCGGTCCCCCGTACCAATGTTTTGCTAGTGCGCATGCGTATTTATGAGCATGTGCATACGCTGGGTGCGAACAGGCACGGAGAACTGCTAGTTTGCCATCCCATTCACACCCACCAGTGCGGACAGGGGGGGGGGGGGGGGCTGTGGCTTTGAGGGGATGTGCTCATGGGAATGTCCAGTATTTCATGGGTGTTCCTATGGAAATCAGGTAGTGACGCGCCTGCCGGGGAACACACAAAATGAGGGCACCTGAGAGTGCCTTAGTTTTGCGTGTATGCTCCAAATCATTCGATGGTTGGATGATTTGGTCCCCACACCCAATGCTGCAAATGGATGTTTGCAATGGGGAACATGGCGAGTGAAGGGGGGGTGGACCGACTGGACAAGAAGTGTTAAAATCACACGCAGTAGAAGGTCCCATGTTTTCTGCATGTGCTCCTCTCGCTCGATGTTTTGAAAACCATTTCATGCACAACATGGGTGAAATGTGATAGGATGAGAGAATCAGAACGTGAAAGTTTTGGTAAGAAATCTCCAGTTTTTTTAAACCGGCAATCATTTACACTTCCAAATCAAACTTGTTTTGTAGTATAAATGATTGCCGCTTTAAAAAAACTGGAGATTTCTTACCAAATCTCTCACTTTCTGAATCTCTCATCCTATTACATTTCACCCCATATGTTGAAAATCTATTGAAGACCAACTTGCAAGGGAAGTATATTTTATATTTAGTCTGCATTTTCTGTCTCTTAGTATTTACCACTATATTGCACTTGTTTGGTCTAAATCATTTTTACATCTATCGTTTTTAGTTTTTTTTTATCCTTATTTCTTCCACAGCGCCTGTCCATCACGCCATGTACGGTGAAACCTGAGGAGTTTGGCATTCAGAGAACAAAGCAGTCTCCTGGGGATGATTACTGTTTTGAGATGATATAAGAATGTGCAGATTTTGTTTTGAGAAAGTTTCTATTTCGGTGCTGTCTCTCAGCATGAAGTTTTGTACTCTGATGAAATAAGATATGAAGATTCTTTCTTTTCTGACCATTAAATTTACTAATGTTTTGAGGATGATTTTAATGTTAGATATGGAAAGTTCGTCGACAGATGTCATGATGCTGTTCTAGATGTGGGATTGATGCGCTCTCCCCTCTAGATGTGGGACAAATTCACTGTCCTTATACTGTGGGCTTTACTCAGAGGTTGCAATCCAGGGTCTGGCTGGCAACTTTTAGCTTGGGGGCTTGGGGGGGGGGGGGGGGGGGAGGGGGGCAAACTCAAGCAAGTGGCCCTGGAGTGATAGAGGGTGGGATGTACCAAGCAGCGCCACCCATCGCCACAATGCTAATCACATGCGTACTGACATATGCGATAAGCAACTTAACCCCTTCAGTGGTGTCCCTTTTTAGGGAGCGCTCCCCAGGGTGAGATTTTCTGGAGAGCACTTCTTTAAAAAAAAAACACCACTTCACCCAGTCCAGGCTGCGCTGCTGAACTGTCTATCAGCCGCTGCCCGGAACTGCCCCCGGCAACCCGGCTGTGTGCGGCGTGACGTTACAAGGTCACGCCGCGCACAGCCGGGGGAGGGAGGCAGAGCAGCAGTAGCTGGGCAGCCGCCGAAGCAGAGTGTGGTGCTGATCTCAGCGCTCAGCTCAGTGATGCTGCCCGGCAAGAGGGAGCACAGGCAGTGGCACTCCCGAGAATTTTCCAGGTTTGCCAGTCTGCGCACTGGAGCAAACCTCGGAGAATTCTCGGGAGTGCCACTGAAGGGGTTAAAGGGCAGCTCTCCCAATTAGAGCTGACCTTTGCAATCCCCGACACTGCCTAGACTTCCGGGGTTCTTACCTGGCAGCCATGGGGCTTCCTAGGAGGGATCTATGTCGCGCCAAAAACTTACACCATAATGCCTATTACACACCACACACCCATTATAGTATACCACATGCCATAATGCCCATTACACATTATACCATACACCGTAATGCCCATGACACCTTATGCCAAGGCTCAACAATTAAAAAAAAAAATATGGACAACAGGGACAGTGCAGGCCAAAGGTGCGCATCAAAAACTTACACCGTAATGTCTATTACATGTCACACACCCATTACATAGTATACCACATGCCATAATGCCCATTACATGTAATGCCGAACAATGTAATGCCCATTACACATTATCCCAAACACCATAATGCCCATTATATATACCATACCCCGTAATGGCTATTAAATTTTGTGCCATATAAGTGCTGCTTACCTAGATGCTAGGGGTTTCTTGCTCGATGCCAGGACCTTCATGCTCGTTGCCACATGGGAGTGCAAATACTTATTGCCACGGGGAGTGCAAATGCCTGTTGTCAAGGGGGAGTGCAAATTCCACTTGCCAAGGGGGAGTGCAAATATCTGTTGCCAAGGGGGTATGCAAATGTTCATTGCCAAGGTGACAGTCTCAGACAGCTGTAGGCAGCCGGGCCTGGGCAGAGCCCGTTGCTGCTCACCCTGGTGCCGCTGTATCAGATACCAGGAGGGAAATGTGCACCACCACCAGGAGAGAGCCAACTAGACGAGCAGGTCCGAGGTGCTATTTGAAATCTCGTGCCAGCTTGCGGAGCGGCGGCTAATCAGGAGCCGCCGCTCCTGATTGGCTGCCAGATCGCAAGCAGGCATATTTGAAATGCTCATCTAGCTTGCTCTCTCCCAGCAGCGCATGTCTCCCTCCTGTTTCCTTTCCCGGCCCTGTACACTAGATGACAGAGTGACCCAGGGGGCACATGGCACCCTGCCCCCCCGGCCCAGCCCGCCACTGTTGCAATCAATTCTTAATGATCACCAGGACAAGCTCTTACCACCACCAGGATGCTGAGCACCAACCCTTTCAGTCGAATAATAATAATATGTGCATCCTTCGTTTGAAAAATATGTGCCCCACTTTAGTTTAGTAAATTATATATTTTGGGACCCTTTCAAATAATAATTGCTGCCTCCTTTATAGCATAATAATCTGTGTCCCCTTTAGTTGAATGGTAATAAATGTACCCCTGTATTTGAATAATTCTAATAATATGTGCTTTGTTTGAATAGTAATAATATGTATTCTTTATTTTATATTAATAATCTGTACCCACTTTTGAAACTTTATTCAAAAACTTAATCTGTGACACCTTTATTTTGCTGACTTTTCCTGCATCTTCTGATTGGCTGCCTTTTCCTACATCTTCTTATTGCTTGCCTTTTCCTGCATCTTATCATTGTCTGCATCCTCTCATTACCTGCTTTTTCCTGCATCTTCTCATTGCCTGCCTTTTCCTGCATCCTCTTATTGCCCACCTTTTCCTACATCTTCACATAGCCTTCCTTTTCCTGCATCTTCTCATTGCCTGCCTTTCCCTGCATCTTCTCATTGCCTGCCTTTTCTCTTTGTCTGCTTTTTCCTGCATCTTCTTATAACCTGCCTTTTCCTGCAACTTCTTATTACCTGCCTTTTCCTGCATCTTCTCATTGCCCACTTTTCCTGCATCTTATCATTGACCACTTTTTCCTGTATCTTCTCATTGCCCACTTTTTCCTGCATCTTCTCATTGCCTGCCTTTTCCTGCATCTTTTCTTTGCCTGCCCTTTCCTGCTTCTGTGAATTTCAGAGCTCTTCTCTCTGCTACTGAAATATCTGTTATTCAGTACTGCACTAAACTTCTGTTGGTTCCCTCCTTTTTTCCTTATAATTTCTTTATTAGTGATTTATTAGGTTAATATAGGTACATACAATAATTTCCATCTTTAATAATTATACATTAACAAAAACCATCAAAAATAAAACTATATCATTATCTATCAGCATTCTTATTCATCTATACCATAGATTTCCCATCAATTTAACACCTCCTTGTGGGGCATACCGTGCGACAGCTCACCATGTTATACTGGTGGATCATTGGCCCCTAATCTTGTGAGATACCAAGAAGTATTTGAGAAACATTTCATTAATACCCCTTTCACACCAGCCTAAATTCCCGGGTTGAGTCCGGGAACAACCCGGTACTAGCGATGGTGTGAAAGGTTCCTGGGACAAATTACTGGGCTAATTTGCCAGCAATCCAACCCTGCTGTCACACCAGGGGGCTTAGTCGACGAGACTGAGACCTCTGGTGGGGACCTGGACCGGTACCTGAACCGGGAAGGTTGGAGAGGACCCTTGCGCATGGACTGCGCGACAGTGCACCCAGAGCCAATAAGCAGTCAGAGGTAAAATACAACCTGAGTTTATTTGCAGATGGTTGTAATATTAACAGACAGTAAAGTATGCAGGAGAAATGACAGTTCATGCAGATTGCAATACTTTACAGATGTGATGATATGTGGAATCGATGGTGGAACATCGGATGTGAAGACTGTAGGTCCGGAATGACGGACGGAAGACTTGAGCTTGACTGTGGGTCCGGAATGACGGACGGAAGCTTGGTTGGGAGATCCGGAATATCGGACTATCGATGATGATGTGGGAACATCGGATCCGGGTATCGTATATGGAAGAAGGCTGTGGGTCCGGAATGACGGACGGGAGATGACTGTGGGTCCGGAATGACGGACGGAAGCAGGAGATCCGGAATATCGGACTAGCGATGAAACATCGATGGTGGATGATGCTGGAGCATCGGAAGGACCAGAGTCCCGGAGCTAGGCTTGGTCGCTGGGCTGACGAGGCAGGATCACAGGCGATGGAATAACCTGGACTTCACAGGAGATGGAACAACCTGGAACACACTGCAGCATGGAAGACAACACCAGCAGAGAAATACACTTGCACGGAGACAAGGACAGCTGACCATACACTGGAGACAACTGAAGCACTAGCAATGGTTCTGAGAGCTCCCAGCATACTTATCCCCACTGGGTGGCCAGGATTGGCCGAGGAAGTATGACAGGGAGATCAGAACCAACAGGATTGGACAGCACAGACATGTGACTGAAAAGAACATGGCAGCCCCCATGTCTGCTATGGCGGGAAAGTGTGTTTGTGCACACCATGCTGGATACTGGGAGCAATGGCGGCGGACAGGTGGATTGCCGTGCACTGGGGACTGTCACTGGGAGACAGGACGCCGGCAGAGATGACGTCTGGACCGCAAGCTGAACCTGCGGAGGCACTTAGCCGGTAAGAAAGTCTGTCTGACAGCTCGGATCGTGACAGCACCCCCCCCTTTAAGGGTGGCCCCAGGACACCTTTTAGGCTTGCGGGGAAACTTGGAGTGGAACGCCCGGATGAGTCTGGGAGCATGGACATCGATGGCATTGGTCCATGATCGCTCTTCGGGGCCGTAGCCCTTCCAAGCGATCAGATATTGCAGACGACCATATCGGATGCGAGAGTCCAAGATTTTACTGACCTCATATTCTGTTCCACGCTGGGTGCAAACCTTAGGAGCCTTGGGGAGCTTGGAATGAAAGCGATTCAGAACCAGCGGCTTGAGCAGCGAAATGTGGAATGTAGCTGGCACTTTCAAATAGGGCGGCAACTTGAGCTTGTAAGCTACTGGATTGACGACTTGCTCAACTGGGAAAGGACCAATATATCGGGGAGCGAACTTCATCGATGGCACTCTCAATCGAAGATTCTTGGTTGACAACCAGACACGATCTCCTGGACGGAGGGCTGGCACAGCTCTGCGTTTCCTGTCGGCAAATTTTTTGTACCTGCTTGAAGCCTTCAGAAGTGAAGAACGAATGAGCTTCCAGGATTTGACGAATTGCCGGATGGTCGTGTCGACCGCTGGAACAGAGGACACAGGTTGCAGAGTGAAGTCAGGAACTCGAGGATGAAACCCATAATTGGCAAGGAATGGAGTGACATTTGATGAAGAATGATATTGGTTATTATGGCAGAACTCTGCCCATGGAAGGAGTTGAGCCCAGTCATCTCAGGAAGAAGAGACATATGTGCGGAGAAATGCTTCAAGGTCCTGATTCACCCTCTCCGTTTGGCCATTGGTTTGAGGGTGGTAGGCTGTGGAAAACTTTAACTTGATTTGAAGCAGGGAGCACAGGCTTCGCCAGAACTTGGCTACGAATTGGACTCCTCTATCGGAGATGATTTCAAGAGGCAGCCCATGAAGCTTGAATATCTCTTTGATGAAGAGCTGGGACAGCTTGGAAGCTGACGGAAGACCGGTGAGGGGAACGAAGTGAGCCATCTTGGTGAACCGGTCAACAATCACCCAGATGGTGGTGAACTTGTCAGACTCTGGAAGATCAGTTACAAAGTCCATAGAGATATGCGTCCAAGGACGATGTGGCACTGACAGTGGCATCAATTGCCCAGGAGGAGACTGACGACTGGTCTTGTGCTGAGCACATTTAGCACAAGAGGAAACAAAGTCCTGTACATCTTGTTTGAGGGACGGCCACCAGTAGGACCTGGTAAAAAACTCGTAAGTTTTCTGAATGCCTGCATGGCCAGCGAATTTTGAAGAATGCGCCCAACAGAGCAACTTCTTTCTTAGAGCTGGCTTTACATATCTTTTCCCTGTAGGGGGCGTGAGATTTGAAACTCTCGTTGCAGAGAAGGCCACTGGATCAATAATAAAATGTTGATGTGTGGACTTAGACTCACTTTCTTGCTCCCATGAGCGGGAAAGGGCATCAGCTTTTCGGTTTTGTGTCCCTGGACAGAACGACAGCTTGAAACGGAACGTGGAAAAGAAAAGTGTCCATCTGGCTTGACGGGGATTTAAACATTGAGCAGACTTGAGATGCAGAAGATTCTTGTGGTCTGTGATAATTGTGATCTCATGAACAGCGCCCTCTAGAAGATATCTCCATTCTTCTAATGCCAACTTGATGGCGAGGAGCTCTTGGTCACCGATGGCATAGTTACGCTCTGCAGGCAGGAACTTACGGGAGTAGAACCCACAGGGATGAAGACGACCATCGGGCGCTTTCTGCGAGAGGACTGCCCCAACACCCACGGAGGAGGCATCAACCTCGAGAATAAAGGGAAAGGTGGTATCAGGTTGTCTTAAAACAGGAGCGGAAGTGAACCTCTGTTTCAACAGATGGAAGGCTTCGATGGCTTCTGCCGGCCACTTCGCTGGATTAGACCCCTTTTTAGTCAAGGCAGTGATGGGAGCCACAATAGAAGAGAAGCTACGAATGAATTTTCTGTAATAATTGGCAAAACCCAGGAAACGTTGAATACCTTTCAGCGAAGAGGGAATTGGCCAATCTTGGATGGCCTGCAGTTTTCCTGGATCCATTTGAAGACCAGAACCGGAGACAATGTACCCTAGGAAGGGTATAGACTTCACCTCGAAGACACACTTCTCCAGTTTACAGTAGAGATGATTTGCTCGCAGCCGGGACAGAACCTCTTTGACCCAATAACGATGTTCTGTGATGTTATTGGCGTAGATTAAAATGTCATCGAGATATACAACTACATGACGATACAGAATGTCCCGAAAAATCTCATTGACATAGTGCTGGAACATGGCTGGGGCATTGCTGAGCCCGAAGGGCATGATGAGGTACTCATAGTGGCCGTCTCTGGTATTAAACGCCGTCTTCCACTCGTCGCCCTCTCGTATGCGGATGAGATTATATGCACCCCTCAGGTCGAGTTTCGTGAAGATGGTTGCACCGCTGACACGGTCAAACAGCTCGGTGATGAGGGGCAACGGATATCGGTTCTTTACTGTAATGTCATTGAGGCCGCGATAATCAATGCAGGGACGTAGGCCTCCATCCTTCTTCTTTACGAAGAAGAACCCTGCGCCAGCAGGAGAAGTCGAAGGACGGATGAATCCCTTTGCCAGATTTTCCTTGATGTAATTGGTCATGGCTTGAGTCTCTGGAAGAGAGAGAGGATAAGTTCTACCTCTGGGTGGTTCTTTGCCTGGGATAAGGTCGATAGGGCAATCCCACGGTCTGTGAGGAGGTAGGACATCAGCGCCAGACTTGCTAAATACATCTGAGTACTCTTGGTAGGGAAGAGGCGGAAGGTCTGCTGCATCGGCTGAAGAATGACGAGCTGGGAGTACCTTTTGGAGACAGGTACCGGAGCAGGAAGGATCCCAGGAAAGGATTTCCGATGTCTTCCAATCAAGACGAGGATTGTGAAGACGGAGCCAGGGTAAACCCAGAACCAGAGCATGAGTGGCTCGGGGTAAAACCAGGAAGGACAAAAGTTCAGTGTGCAGGACTCCCACTTTTACTGTAAGTGGCAAAGTTCTGCGGGAGACTGTCGCATCAGGAATCCTACTGCCATCCACAGCAGTAAGGAAGACAGACACAATCAGTTGCTGATGGAGAGGACTTAATTACTACTAGCCTACCCTCTCCTTGACGGGCTAGGAGGAGGAGTTTTCCTGACGCTTTGGGCATGCAGAAATTTGATGTGCAGGATCGGCACAATACAGGCAGAGCTGTGCCAACCGTCGACGTTCTCCTGGAGACAAACGGAAACGGTTTATCTCCATTGGTTCTTCTTTGGAATGGACCGCAGGAGCAGTGGGTAAAGAAGGCGGAGGAGTTGGCACTTTAACTGGAGCGCTCTTGTGACGTTCTACAGCCCTTTCTCGGAAGCGTAGGTCTACTTTGATACACAATTAAATAAGGTCACTTAGACCTGAGGGTAAGTCTCTGGTAGCGAGTTCATCCTTAATATGATCGGATAGGCCATGCCAGAAAGCTGCGTATAAGGCCCCATCACACCAGAAGAGTTCAGACGCCAGAATCTGGAACTGGACCAGATATTGCCCGACGGAGCGGGATCCCTGTCTGAGACGGAGGAGTTCAGTGGAGGCAGATGCTGATCGCCCAGGCTCATCGAAGATACGCCGGAATGTTGACACGAAGTCCTTGTAATTGGACAGGATGGCATCAGATCTTTCCCATAAGGGAGACGCCCATTCTAACGCTGCTGCACACAGGAGGGAGATGATGTAGGCGATCTTGACCCTTTCAGTAGGGAAGTTGCTGGGTTGCAGCTCGAAGTGAATCTCACACTGATTGAGAAAACCTCGACAGGTCTTAGGGTTCCCATCATACTTGGTGGGGACAGACAGATGAAGGCGAGGTGCAGCAGCCATTACAGGAGGATGAACTGGACTTGGAAGTTCTCTGACAGGCTCAGGGCCACTGAGAGTGGTCTGTAGCTTATCCAGCCGGGAAGACAGATCTTGCAGACAATGAATCACTTGGCTCTGCGCAGCCTCTTGCTGATCCAAGCGAACAGCTAGTTGCTGTACAGGGCTGGGTGGAGATGCTTGGTTTGCGGCTGGATCCATTTGGCTAGTGCTTACTGTCACACCAGGGGGCTTAGTCGACGAGACTGAGACCTCTGGTGGGGACCTGGACCGGTACCTGAACCGGGAAGGTTGGAGAGGACCCTTGCGCATGGACTGCGCGACAGTGCACCCAGAGCCAATAAGCAGTCAGAGGTAAAATACAACCTGAGTTTATTTGCAGATGGTTATAATATTAACAGACAGTAAAGTATGCAGGAGAAATGACAGTTCATGCAGATTGCAATACTTTACAGATGTGATGATATGTGGAATTGATGGTGGAACATCGGATGTGAAGACTGTAGGTCCGGAATGACGGACGGAAGACTTGAGCTTGACTGTGGGTCCGGAATGACGGACGGAAGCTTGGTTGGGAGATCCGGAATCGATGATGATGTGGGAACATCGGATCCGGGTATCGTATATGGAAGAAGGCTGTGGGTCCGGAATGACGGACGGGAGATGACTGTGGGTCCGGAATGACGGACGGAAGCAGGAGATCCGGAATATAGGACTAGCGATGAAACATCGATGGTGGATGATGCTGGAGCATCGGAAGGACCAGAGTCCCGGAGCTAGGCTTGGTCGCTGGGCTGACAAGACAGGATCACAGGCGATGGAATAACCTGGACTTCACAGGAGATGGAACAACCTGGAACACACTGCAGCATGGAAGACAACACCAGCAGAGAAATACACTTGCACGGAGACAAGGACAGCTGACCATACACTGGAGACAACTGAAGCACTAGCAATGGTTCTGAGAGCTCCCAGCATACTTATCCCCACTGGGTGGCCAGGATTGGCCGAGGAAGTTTGACAGGGAGATCAGAACCAACAGGATTGGACAGCACAGACATGTGACTGGAAAGAACATGGCAGCCCCCATGTCTGCTATGGCGGGAAAGTGTGTTTGTGCACACCATGCTGGATACTGGGAGCAATGGCGGCGGACAGGTGGATTGCCGTGCACTGGGGACTGTCACTGGGAGACAGGACGCCAGCAGAGATGACGTCTGGACCGCAAGCTGAACCTGCGGAGGCACTTAGCCGGTAAGAAAGTCTGTCTGACAGCTCGGATCGTGACACCTGCTAGGCAGCAGGGTTGTTTCCGGGTTCAACCCGGGGACCTGGCTCGTGTGAATGGGGTAGGGTATATTTACCCAGGTTGACGGCCCTCTGTGTCCTGTCCGGCTGGAAATCCACACAGTTGGCGGGCGCAAATGATGGGACAGGCGGATGATGATGAAGCAGCTCTCCGGAGGCAGTGAGGGCCCCGGAGAGCTGCGTCATCTTCATCCGCCGCCTGTCCCGTCATTTGCGCCGCCGCCTGTGTGGATCACCGGCCTGCACAGAGGACAAGCAACCGGCGTGAGTATTCTCACCACCTCCTGCCCACCTCCGCCGCCATCCCGCCGACTGCCCGACGCCATCCCACCGACTGCCGCCTCCTCCCCACCTCCTGCCGGCCTCCTTCCCACCCCCTTCACACACCAGAAAACGCAGGGAATTTTCAGGTGTGAAATGTCCCTGCTTGTCCCGGGAGTGTAATTCCCGGGTTTGTCTCTGCATTTCTGGTGTGAAAGGGGTATTACACATTTTTTGTAGATGTGGGGAGGATTGAGATCTAGCTCTCCCACAATTCAAGAAAATCGGTTGATTCCCTCCTTAACGTTAGACAGCAGAATAATTACAGACTCCCCGATAAAGAAAGATAGTAGCCGATACTTTATTCCTGCTCTGTTATGGATTTTACATTTCTGGCCTTACAAAGAGGTGTTATGTGGAAGGGAGTATGCTGAACACAAGCCATGTAGCAGCCTCACATGAGTATTGCAGTTCCATACACATTTACCTGCCAAACATTTCATGGCACATTTGTTGATTTATATTACATAAGCTTTTTATTCTTTCACTTGTACTCATACTGATTCCAGTGACACGCTCCAACTCAGTCATATTTTCCAGTATTATAAGTGAGTGCAGAAGTTTTCCACAATATCTTGCGTTTCACACAGGATACATTAAATTCTGCTGGCTCAAACACCAGACTTGCTAGTCCACTTGTATAGCAAAGGAAAGTAAATTAAAAAAGCAACATAACCATACAAAATACAAACGTTGTCCAAAAGAGACGATTAGAGGTAACAGCAGTAGTCTAAAGTGGTAATGTAAATGAGCAGAGTGTAGTAACAAAAATTGGCTCACATACTGTAAATACTACTTACATACCTTCCAACTAGATGCTGTGTGATGCAGAGGGCGAAAAATGGGGGTTTGGACTGATGGCACACTCATTTGCATAGACCACACCCTAATTCCTTTTTGGGCGTGCGAACGGCTCCACAATAGTGTCCCTCTTCATCAGATGAAGAAGTTGGGAGGTGTGTACTTATAGCAGCTTTACTGATGTGCCTATCTAAGTGGTTATATTCAAGAACTTTTATGCATAATGTGACTCATTCAGGTCCAGTTGTTAGAGAGCCCATCAGCACAAAGTACAGATTTTTGCTATTTTGCATTTGTGCAGAACATGTTCTGCGCATGTATAAATGGGTCCTGCACCACAGGACGCAGGTTGGCATCAAACTGTCATTGCTTTAAAGTCTGGTGCCATTTCAGGGACGGGAAGCTATGCTGTTGGGAATGACTGTTATCCATATTTGAAGGCATGCCTGACCTTACAGACAGCAGGTCATATTGAAGTCTCAAAAAAGTCTAAACAATATCGATGTTCTAAATGGTTAACCTGAAGCCTAAATTTATCCGAGCATCAAGTCGTGAGTAACAGGATCCAAAAGAGAAGCTGTAAATACACCTACATGCAACATATTTATTTGTCATGACATAAATCAGACCCAAATTTCATGTGTTACATTTATGTATAATAAATGTAACACATGAAATTTGGGTCTGATTTATGTAGAATAGTACAAAAATAGATCAAGAAATACTTTATAAGAAATTCAGAAAAGTTAAAATGAATCATAGTGGAAAGTTAAATTGTATACTTATTACTAGTAATAACGCCTTCCCTCCTCCAAGGTATATGCATTAGAACTATGGTGTCAATGTACATGGAGAGTGAAAACGTGGACGATAAAGATAAACATGCTACAGACTATGTTAGAACAGTGACATCTACAAGCTGATTGGTTGGATGGTCCTTCATCTCCGTCCACTTTATGTCTCTCCAAAGATTAGTACATATAGGCAGTACGAATGGTGTAATGGTTAACATTACTGCCTCACAGTTTACGATTCCTACCATGGCCCTAACTGTGCGGAGTTTGTATATTCTCCCCGTACATGTGTGGGTTTCCTCCGGGTTCTCCGGTTTCCTCCCAGTATCCAAAAATATACTGGTAGGTTAATTGGCTCCCAACAAAATTAACACTAAAATATCTGTGTGCGTGTACATGTGGTAGGGAATATAGATTGTAAGCTCCACTGGGGCAGGGACTGATGTGAGTGTTCAAATATTCTCTGTGAAGTGCTGCGGAAGATGTGGGCGCTATATAAGAAACTGTTAATAAATAAAATAAATACTAGCTATTTATTTATGGCAGCTAGCAAAAATCAAGATAAAGAAAACAGCAGGGGAAGTGCCCACCTGCCTGCCCTAAGCGCAGATGTATGTTTATGAGGCAGCTAGTAAATTACTTTGTGTGTTTAACTATAGAAAAAGGGATTCCACTTTTGTGCAGTAGGACTACACTGACCTTATATACAGTTAAATATATTAACAGAATGAAGTAAAGCCTTACAGGTAAGCAATAACTAAACTTAGATAGAGACACTAGAGAAGATTGAACAGAGCTTGGGGAGCCTGAAGCAATGTTCCAATTCACACAGAAAACCTCAAATATTGTAGATGTAAGCAAAAATAAGCAATATTTTGTACCAGTAATATCCCGCACACTACATCGAACATAGCCCCTGTGAAACTTTATCAGTCATTTGTTTTACCCCTCCTGGTGTGTCTACCTCTGTATATATCCAGAGCCGGTGCAAGGCACCGGAGCGCCCCAGGCGAGTCGAGGTGAGGGCGCCCCGGTGCCGGGGGAGGGGGGGGTACCTGTCCTGCGGCGCTGTCCGGTGCCGGGGGAGGGGGGTACCTGTCCTGCGGCGCTGTGTATTTAAAACTGGCGGCGGAGGCAGCGAGGGGTCCCTGCAGTCAATTAGAAATAACGAGCGCTATCCACCGGGCTATGCGGAAGCGCTTCTGTTGTGAAAACACTGGCCGCACGCTGATTGGCTGAGATCAGCGTGCGCCGTGCTGCCAGTGTTTTCACAACAGAAGCGCTTCCGCATAGCCCGGCGGATAGCGCTCGTTATTTCTAATTGACTGCAGGGACCCCTCGCTGCCTCCGCCGCCAGTTTTAAATACACAGCGCCGCAGGACAGGTACCCCCGCGGCACAGGGGGGGCAAAATGCCGCCCTCCAGTGGCCGGCGCCCTAGGCAAATGCCTAGATTTGCCTAGTGGTGGCGCCGGCCCTGTATATATCTGTGTGTCCCTTGCAAAAAAGGCATATTTTTCCTTCAATACCATTTGCACTGTTGCCGACGAAGGGGCAGATGTATTAAGCCTTAACAAGAGATAAATGCAAGGGTGATAATGAGAGAAAAACGTCCAGCCAATCAGCTCCTTACTGACTTTTTTCAAACCATGGGGGAGATTCTCTAAACTAAAAATGTGGTAAAAACACAGTTATCGGGGTTTTTACTGCATTTTGGGATGCTCTAAGCATCCCCCGCCGGGTTACCACAACGGGGGGCATTGCCAGAAAAATCTGGTGATGCCCCATAGAAGCCTATGGGCTTCTAACTCGACCCACTGCTGCCCTGAACCTACCCCCCCCCCCTCACCTGTGTCCGGGCAGCACAGAACTGTGCTGCCCGGACCTGTGACCTCCTCCTCCCTCCACTATGATCCTCTTCCGGGTGCAGGGAGGAGGAGAGCCCGGCGCAGCAGCACTGGGTAAGGGAGGGAGGGGAGAGCCGCCGGGTCCCCATGGGACCCGCTGACTCTCACCGCAAAGTGCTGAGCTGTCCTTTGTCATAATTATTGCATATGTAGTGCATATGCGATAATTATGAATGTGATGGGCGGCGAAGGGGGGGCGGAAATGAGGTGCGGATGTTAGAACATGGCAGTTAGGATGTGATTGGCTGGACGTTTATCTCTCTTTATCGCCCTTGCATTTATCTCTTGTTAAGGCTTAATACATCTGCCCCAAAGATATTTAAAAACACTGTTCCAAGTTAGTTCCCTGTGGTACTCCACTGGTAACTTTTCCCTCCATAGAATGCAATCTGTTTACTACAACTATCTGTTTCCTATCCTGCAACCAGGTAATGCTGCTTTCCCACTGCAGACCCGTTTTAAGTTACAGGTAATCTTAAACGGTATTTAGCATTCCCACTGCAGCAGATAACAGTTTTAAATGCCATTTAAGTACCATTCCCATTGCAGGTAAAACGTTTTAGCTCTTCAAAACGTTTTTACAGCACAAATGAGTGCCTGTGACTTTAATGGGCTTTTCAGGGTTGTGGGGATTGTCACAACACAGGCAACAACCAATCGCTTGAATTGTAGCCTGTTTTCATTGAGAATACCGTTTAAGATGCATTCCCATTGCCTCTTAAACGGTAGATTACCGTTTAAAACACTGCTTTGAAAACGGGTTGAAATACCGTTTAACTTTAAACGGTATTTCAACTCTGGCGCTTTCCCACTGCAGCCTTAAACGGTATTTTGCCCTCAAAAATCGGCAATATACCGTTTTAAGGCTGCAGTAGGAAAGGGGCATTATCCAGTTATCTGTTTTAACATCCAATACCATGCTATCAAGTTTATTTAGCAGTCTGTGATGTGGGACAGTGTTAAATACATTACTAAACTCTAGATATGCTACATCTAGAGTTTAGTAAGGTATGTACTAATACCTCCCCCCCCCCCATCTATTATTTATTCCACAGAGTAATAAAAAAAAGGTCAATAAGATTAGTTTTTTATAACCCCCTGCCATTAAATCCATGCTGTTTGGCATCCTGTTGTTGTTTGATGTAAGATATTCCTCTCTTTCTTTTACAGTGTTTCCATTACTTTCACTACTTCTTATTTAAGGCTTACTGGTCTTTAGTTACTTACACTTTTGAATCCCCTAGATTTGCACATATTCGCTATATGTGTATAGTAGTTAAGCTTTTTTAATATCCATTGATTGATGCAGAGAAAGCTAGCATAATGCTCGCTTCCCAGCTTATGCTATTGAGATGTCTTACTCATCTCCAAATACAATCATTTTGAGTTAAGTGTCAAAGAAAATGTTGGCGGTAGGTTCCGTAAGGGCCTGAAAGAAATAACAGGTAAGGAGTGGCAGAGACTAAGCTATATTATTCAAATGAATTATAATGTACTAGCACTAATTAAACAATTAACATTTTGTAGGTGACAGTGCCTTTAAGATGTCAATTCATGAAGTATGCATTTCTTTGGTTTCCATGACACTGTTCTTGATCTCTCTCCACACTTATGAGTGTTAATAGGCAATAAAAAAAACGCTCCGCTCCTTGTTTCCAGATGGCATTAATATATACATGACTAAACCGTTTTCTATGGGATAAATATTGCAGCTGAAACTAATACTGCTATAGCAACACTATTGCCAATTCCTGTGTCCGCCGGATCTGTCTGCTGAAAAGAGCCTAGCTCTGCGAGCGCTGTAGAAATCATTCGTTTGTCGGCAACCATCAAGTTATTTCACCCCAGCACGCAAGGCTGATAATGGATCTTTATGCTAAACAACCATTCGCATAGGGGAAATCGGCAAGCGAGGAGGGGGGGCGGGCGGTCGTGCTGGCACCGGGCGGTGTTTAAATGACCCACAAAGAATTTCACAGCTTTGAGGGTCAACCAGAATCACCCCCAATGTGTTGGTCTGTATATAAATACAGTGGGACTACAAAAGTTCCCCAGTCCTGGGTCTAAGGATATGGGGAATAAAACAAGTATGGTACCCTGTATTTTCAGAACCCACAGCAAGCTCCACTAGCAAGGGGGTAATGCCACTGATACAGGATGAAGAGTGTGTCCCGAAAAACATCTTTAGAGAGAAGGAGCATCCGAACAGCGACAGTAACACCTGGAGAAGTAGGGTCTGAGCACTAGAGCGCTCAAACCCTATTACGCATGTGCAAATCTCTGGAAAATGTCGCAGAGGACATTTTTCTGTCAGCTTTGTGGAGTCTGAACACTAGAGCACTCAGACTCTGTATGCCGCTGTATGTCCATATGCGGCAGGAAAGGCAATTACAGCAGCCCTTGCTTCTGTCTGCATTGTACTGCGCTTTCCTGATAACAGATTTATTTTACTGCACTGTACACAGTATGGCAGGGGTGGGGAACCTCAAGTCCGGGGGCCGTATGCGGCCCCTGTAGCCGGTCTGAGTGGGCCGCCCACCCGCCCGGCGTCTTTGCCGGGAGTCAAGTACAGGGGAATTCTCACGAGATTCCTCTTAATCAACAGCAGCCGGAGACTGTCAGTCCTATTCAGCGGCAGCCGCCGGAGCGTGGGACGGCTGCAGCAGGACAATTTGTAAGAGAAATGTTTACATATGGCCCCCGAAGGATTTTTTCCCCATACAAATGGCCCTTGGCACAAAAAAGGTTCCCCACCCCTGTAGTATGCCATCGGAAAGGGGAAACAGAGTGGCCTGTATGGCTTTCACTTCTCTAAAGGAATACATCCCTGCTGGTGATGGGGATGCTGGCGGTCAGAATACTGAAACCAGAATCCCCTTAAAGTGATTCCCAACAGTGGTCTGGTAAGTATACTTACTTTCCCCCTGCCTTCCCACAGCCTAACTCTAACCCCGCCCCCCCCCCAGCCTAACCCTAACCCTCATACTCACTGCCCTTCCTTGTGCATAAACCTATCCCCCTCCCGGCCTTATGCTAAGATGATGGCAGTCGGGACTCTGGCATCGATATCCTCAGTAATGTCAGGATTCTGGTGCTGGTATTCTGTCCGCTAGTCAGAATGATGGCGGCAGTACACTGATTGCCGATATCCCATATGCTGAGATGCTCACCGTAAGGGCGAGATGTATCAAACGGAAAATGCGGTAAAACCCCGGTTTTACTGCATTTTCCAATGTATCAAAACTGATACCGCATTAAAGGGTATCGCCACCTTTGGGTGGCGATACCCTATAGAAGCCTATGGGCTTCTTTTCGCCGCCTCCGACGCAAACCCGCCGCCTCGCCGACCCCCCCTCTGGCTTACCTTCCTGAAGGGTCCTCCTGGACCCCGGAAGGTAAACCCCTCCTCCCCCTAGTGAAGCAGCCGGACATCCTTCCAGCTGCAGGGGGGAGGAGGCGGCGCCAGGGACAGCCTGCTTAGCTGTCCCCGGCTTGAGGGGAGAGAGCCAGGCGGCAGGGAGGTGACGGAGACCCCCCGCACACCACAGTACAGGTTTCGCGGGGGGACTCCGTCATAGTACATATGCGCTGGCATCGTGGCGGGCGGCGATGTATTTTAATACATCCCGCCCTATATCCCTAAGTTCCAATGTAAGTGATTTTACGGTGCAATCCTCTTGATTGGATGACATATTGCTCAGTGTATACTCAGCTATTAAAAGTTCACAAGAAGTGTGAGTAACCAATAAACCAATTGATTTTTCATAGCTAGTTTTATTATTTGTTAAGTAAAAATTAAAGTATAAATACTATGGTTCTGTACTTTTAACCAGTGGGTGGTAAATTCTCCAGTGGAACTCCCTGGTTTTGGCATACCAAAATTGTCATTTTAAATCTAAATCCTCAATTGACAGAACATTTTTGATTTAAAAAATGCAGCTCATTAACCCATCTTTTCCTATTGTTCCCAAATGGAATTTGGGAACTGTATTCAATCCTAGTGTTACAATTTTTGAACAATGGTTTATTCATGATGCCTCTATCAAATATGTTTTGGGATATTCCACTTGTCCCCTACCGATTTGTGAAGTAATTTTTCCTCTGTGCCTACCGCCCTCCATTTTCAATGTATGTCCTTATGTTCTAGAACTTCTCTTTCTTTGAAGTTTTCTCTCTTGTATCTTGTTAAAACTGATTATCTAGTTTAGTTTCTGCTCTGAGAGGTTTAGCTCCCCTCCATCTTTTAATTGGGGAGGCAGCTGCTGGGAGAGCTACAAATCCTAGCAGCTTGCTGCAGTGGGGGTGGGGGGAACTACACACACTTACCCTGCTGAGGAAGACCCGGCTCCTGACATTGGGTGCAGTAGACACCACCTCCGAAGGGGAGTCATTTCTGACTAAATAAGACAATTGGAAATGTCCAATTGCTTAATTAGTCCTCAACATATCTGTCGCTGGTGTCCCACAGAAAGTACCGGTATAATTTTCAAAATTAATAATTTGTGGGGGGTGCATGAAAAAAGATGCAGTGTGTTCTACTCCTGCAATTCAATAGGAAAAGCATGCGGATACAGAACAGACCCCACACTTACAGAAACATAGGGAGGACAATTTTTTTTACCTGTATTTTAAATTGCTGTGTAAATAGTACAGGGCTGTTTATAAAATTGCTAGGGATTGTTTAAAAGAATAAAAAAATTTCCTATGTTTTACACTATACAAGTCTGCACAGATTTCAGGATTCTGCGCAGTGCTCACAATTTCGAGTTCTATTACCCATTACTTAGTAAATGTGTGGTTTCTATTTTTTAAATAGTAAAAACACAGATTTTCATTTTATGCTCTACTCTATTTTTTCGTGCAGCTTAGTAAATCCACTGGTAAGCTACTGCAAAACGACCAGGATTTCGAACCAGTGGCTTAGCATGGGATTTAGAGTATGATCCACAAGACAAGAGGCTCTACAATTGTATATGTTATGAATGGCCATCCAGTGTCCCCCTAGTGTACACATTGAGATACCCACTTGTTTAGTAACTAAAAACTTTATCTTTATATGATACAACTGATAAAGATATTTTTATCTTTGTTTATATGAATTTGTATTCTTAAATATAATTATGTAACTGTAACACTATTACGAAAAACGTTTTAAAGTAGCCGTGAGGTTCTTATAAGTTTCTCTGGAAGAAAAAAAACATAGCTAATTTAATATAAACCAAAATATTCTACTTTACTAGCATTCATAATAAAATTCCTATTGCAGATTGTTACTAATATAACACAATAAGAACACAGCTTTTACCAGTTACAGCTTACATGTTTATTGAACAAATTCTACTAAAATAGTTAAAATACATTGGGTACTTGAAATGCATCATTAGATATCACATTATTACAAAAGCTTGCCTTTATCAATACACAACTGCAACCATACATATATGCCACAACTGCTTAATACTGATTAAATTGCTCTTCTATATACAGCACAGCTGATATCTTCTAATCATACAATATAACACCCAAATGAAAAAAATAGATTACAAGATAAAGAAAAACATAGCCTAAGCATGCATCTGTATAGTAACAGTCAAAAGGCTAAAACAGTTCAGAGCATAGTCTGTCTTGTGAAGGAAGAGCTAAAGACAGGGTTATATATAAAAAAAAAAAAATAATAAAAAGTGGGCTTCCAGATCGTATCTAACACAACAGCATTCCATAAGTATGTTACTTTATTTTGTCACTGAGAGCAAGAACAAAAGTGTAAAAATAAAAAACCCCAAATATATATGTATATTTGTGGGTACTAGCACGTAAAAAATTGGGGCGGGGAATATGCCAAATTATTAGCTGCCACAATCCAAAAAGTAATACCTGCCACGGATCCCAGGACATTTAAAAACATTCCCATTTCTTTTATGTGTGCCTTCTAAAACAAATAATAAAAAAAAAAATTGTGAAAGATTTCTACAAGGTGTGTGATCTATTATTGCTATATCACTTAAATGTACAGGCAGGGACTTACATGGAAATTACATTTTTGTGATTGCTCCCACTAGAATTGCTTGTTGGTGTATTTACCCAAAAGCGCATTCGAAAAAAAGAATAATTAAAAACAAAAACCTTCTAACTTGGCCTGTTCGCAATTACCCTATACGACTTAATTAAAAAGCCACACTAAAGAAAAAAAAAATCTTGCCCAAAGAACAATCAGGAAAAATGTACCAACACCTTCTTAAAACATGAAAATAAAAAAATAAAAATAAAAATCCCCAACAGAGCTACCTTGCCAAGGAGCATGTTTAGAAGTCCAAAATAGCACCATTCATCAGTGTCTCAGATCCCGTGGCAGCTTCTCTGTCACTTACCACAAGGAAACAATGTGTTTCAAACAACTATTTCTATACATTAAAAAGTGTACATGGATAAAATATAAAGCTATACAGACAATGGATGAAAATAAAGTAAACATGTATGCTACATCTAGGTGAAAAGAATACATAATATAAGGGGAACTCTTAGCCTCTGAGAGGATAGTTTATTTTTAAATTGCATCTGTCACATACACATCATTGAGGCAGCCATTTTCTGTTTGAAACAATATTCACAAGATGGCTGCTTATTTGTTCACTAGTGACACCATTGAAGATCAAAGCACATGATAAGCGACGGCACCAATTCCTAGTGAACAAATAGGCCACTTTCACATGAATAATGTTTCCATGCACATGGCAACATGGCTGCCTCTACAGTGTGTAAGAAATGTTACTGAATTAGGAAGGCTTTATGTTACCGGTTTACTGTCAACACTGGTGCTTGAGAATAGGAAGACGTTGTTGTTGTGGTAGAAACAGGCCACGAGGCCCACCTGTACTGTATGTAAACATGGATTCACAGTGTGAAGAGATTCACCTGATCAAGACTGTATAAACTGAGTTATGGTACAACTTTGTCGGTGACCATTCTCTTAAGCAAGGCTCAGAGTCCCATATATTCTTACACTTGATGATTTACACAGGAACAATTCCCAATATATAACATCATGAGCGTGTCAACAACCATAAACCAAATGTACTACACATGGAAGAGATATGATTAAAAAAGGAAGAGGTAATTAATTTCAGTGAAATGAAGTCCGCAGCCATTTTCTGGAGTCAGGGATCGTTCTGGCTTATTGTCCTCTTTGTGGTTGACCCCTCGCGGCAGATGGAGAGATCCCTGGTGAGGAAAAGGACAGAGACTTTATGTTAGAGCACAGTAGAATTAATGTTGCCTAAGAAAAAAAGTCAATTAATAAACCATACTAGCTGATGTGCCCGGTTTCACCTGGGAACAGTTTGGGCGGTATTTTCATCACAATCAGATCTGACTGTATTACAGCCATATGACATGTACAATTATGATTACAGTAAAACAGCACTAGGCCCGTGCGTGTCATGTTGTGCAACCCAGGAATCCCAATACTTCTTTTTAAATCAATCACAGATAAACTATTTTGTAAAGTGCATCCGTTTTTAGGGAATCCGGTCAGTAACACTAAATCTATGGACACCACTGAGGCAAAAAGTCTATTCTGTGATACATCTATAGATACTGTTAGATTTAAGACACAGTAAATGATGTATGAAGCGACATACACTGCAATAGCAACAAGGCGACAACCACGAACCACCGATGTTTTCACTGCTTTAGTTTTCCACTTTTTTTATGTAGAGCTTAATGACTTGACGTTCATTACTATAACATAGCAATACACCGGACACACATCCACAAACTCAGCTACAGTACATACGGTATAAACAGTGTGTTATACCCAGGGGAGGTGAGGGCAAATGGCATCAGTATATACACTCTGAGAAGATTGTTAAAGCTAAAGAATGTTCTGTGCAAAAGATGTGCTAGTGTATTGGTTGGAACCTAGTGTAATAAGGGTTGTTAGTCTACAGAATCTATAGCAGGGGTGGCCAAACCCTCTAGATCTAGGCAACCTAGCTGAGGCAGTGTAGTGTAGTCATTACTGTCACATATTCAAATGTTATGCATTCATTCCTGACACATTCTACAGATCCACAAGTCGCCTGGAAAACATGAACTGTTGGTAGATCTTAAGGACCGGTTTGACCACCCCTGGTCTATAGATTCGACTGTTGCAAATGAAGCCATTCACAGCACAAAATGGCTACAGAACCAGATCAACTGAATAATGAGCAAAGTTACATAGCTTTACTATATGTTGTACCAATAGATTCTGCTCTGCAATATCATATAGATACATTTTTTTTACATAAATGATGAATTGTGCAGTACCGCTCCCCTGTCCCCCCTCTTTATATATAGAAAATTAGATACACAAGATTTCTTATTTTCTTTTTTTAATAGAATTTGGCCCACAGGCACATGGCTGTAGAATATATCCAGTTCTCTTCATACTTTCATGTGTCTGGCATATAATTATGATAATGTTGTTTATAGAGCGGCATCCAGAACACAGATCTATGTTGTGGCAAACAAATGATTTTTAACAGTTTTATGTTTATACTGAAAATACATTTTTATCCAAATTAGCCAGAAGGAGTACACTAATATGTATTTGTAATTAGAAAATGATCAAATCAACAGAGCTGTCTGTCTTGTCAGAAAATAGGCTGCTGTACTGTAGCATAGGGTGTTTTTCTTCCAGCCAAGGCAGCTCTGCAGGATGTGGGAGGCAGGAAAAGAACTGCAGTCTGGGAAAAGGTCCCAGTGTATTGTGCTGGGCAATTCCTCTCAGCTGTGAAAACATGAAGGAAGATGAAAGCTCATCGTGCTCTAAAATCCAATGGGACCATTCCAGGTGTTTCAAAACAAGAAGTTGGAATGTTTTCACTTCAATATTAGAAATAGTAAAAAAAAAAAAACACTGCTTGTCTTTACTACACTGTAGCATTTATTTTGTGCTGACAAAACACAGTGAAACGTCCATCAGGAGACAACACATGTTTAAGACATTAAACTTTTCTTCTCTTTTGAAACTCCAGAGGAAACGTGATTTTATAGTGATTTCCACAAGATTGGGAAACAATGGGATATAAACACTCAGTTTGTACATCAGTGCAAATGCTTCAATACTGTATCAAGATGGTAAGTCTATTAGGAGGCCTGAAGAGAACAATCCTGTGGTTTGGCCAGACAAATGAAATGACAGGATGTTTGCATTTTAGTCACATGGGTGTACTAATTGGTCATTTCATCAAGGATGACTTGGAACGGATCAGTGTGTCTAGAAGATAGTACATGCTATGCTCAAAGGATGTGGCGGTGTACATGGATGGTGACGTCAATCAGATTTTTATTGTGTACTGGGTATTGTGCTCATTTGGGGCGACAGATGAGCTACAATGGTGTGCAAATTTGCCAATACCACCAGTGATGTCATAGCCTGAAGGAATATGCTGGAGTTATGTACTTTACATATGTGTTAACAAATATTGTATCTGATGAAATGACTGCAAATGTGCATTAGAAACAAATGATATGATCTACTTACATGAGAAAATGGGATTAATATAAACACACTGAGCTGGGGTTCAAAGATTCACTGCATCAGGCCCAATGAGTAGGCAAGCCTACCCTGCATCCAGGAATTACATTTATTTAATTTTGTCCTTTGTTTACACCAATGTAGAAATGTCAGTCACAAATTTTATTACAAGGACTTATAACCATATATCCACTTATTTGCGGGGAAAAAAATACTAACAGAAATATTTTATTGAAAATATTTCAAATTATGGGGGCAATCCAGTTACCGGTTGTCAATGAGTGCAGGTAATTGGTTCACTGGGGGCAATCCAGTTAGTCCCAGTGCCGGCACCTGTATCTCCTGATACCCACACTTATCAGGTATTATGTTTCACGTGCCTCAGACAAGCAAGGAATGTTCCCCAAATAGTAATGACCATACCAGAGATAACACATGCGTCATTAATGATGCACACTCCCGCGTGGCCGATACCATTCAGTGTGTACGGGCAAAAAACGTCCGGTGGTGGCCGATATGGTTAACTATAATGGCCATAGTCGAGTAGTATAGAATAAAACTTGGTGCACAGGAAACAATGGTACTATGTGTTTTACTAAAAGCTATATTTTTTTATGTCATTATTGTTCAGTTATTTTCAACATTGCAGATACCTTACACTTCTCAGATTAGTTTTATGTACACATCTGAAATAAATCTGAGTGAGGAGCTATCAGGACTGTGAGTGTGACTTTGCCACAAAAAATGCTAATGTACACTGAGGCCTAATCGGCACTGTAGGCCAGCCGGCAAGCATCTGCAGAACTGAAACAGTAGGACAGCCGACAAGCATCTGCAAAACTGGTACTGTAGGTCGGCTGTCAAACATCTGCAAACCTGGAGCTATAAAACATCCGGCAAACATTTGCAAAATTGGAACTGTAGGACAGCCGACCAGCATATGCAAAATGGGAACTGTAGGACAGCCGGCAAGCATATGCAAAATGGGAACTGTAGGACAGCCGGCAAGCATCTGCAAAATGGGAACTGTAGGACAGCCGGTAAGCATCTGCAAAATGGCAACTGTAGGACAGCCGACAAGCATATGTAAAATGGAAACTGTAGGACAGCCGGCAAGCATCTGGAAAATGGGAACTGTAGGACAGCCGGTAAGCATCTGCAAAATGGCAACTGTAGGACAGCCGACAAGCATATGTAAAATGGAAACTGTAGGACAGCCGGCAAGCATCTGCAAAATGGGAACTGTAGGACAGCCGACAAGCATCTGCAAAATGGGAACTGTAGGACAGCTGACAAGCATATGCAAAATGGGAACTGTAGGACAACCGGCAAGCATATGCAAAATGGGAACTGTAGGACAACCGGCAAGCATCTGCAAAATGGGAACTGTAGGACAGCCGGCAAGCATCTGCAAAGTGGGAACTGTAGGACAGCCGAAAAGCATCTGCAAAATGGGAACTGTAGGACAACCGGCAAGCATCTGCAAAATGGGAACTGTAGGACAGCCGGCAAGCATCTGCTAAATGGGAACTGTAGGACAGCCGGCAAGCATCTGCAATGTGGGAACTGTAGGACAGCCGAAAAGCATCTGCAAAATGAGAACTGTAGGACAGCCGGCAAGCATATGCAAAATGGGAACTGTAAGATGGCCGACAAGCATCTGCAAAATTTGAACTGTAAGACAACCTGCAAGCATATGCAAAATGGGAACTGTAAGATGGCCGACAAGCATCTGCAAAATGGGAACTGTAGGACAGCCGGCAAGCATATGCAAAATGGGAACTGTAAGATGGCCGACAAGCATCTGCAAAATGCACATCTCTGCTGAGGATGTAGTTGGCATACCTGGGCTCGGAATGCCAGCAGTCCAAATACTGGCACCGGAATACCGACACTGGTGAGAAGACCCTCGCCATAATCCGGACGCCACTCACAATACAGTTATATGTACCCTTTTTCACACTCTCAATACAGAGTGCTTCCTGCACACTGAGGCCCAATGTCTTGGGGTGCACATAGGGAGGACGTCATAAATTATCACAAAACACATTCAATCTCCCACATTCTGTCTTGACCGAAGTAGATAAAACATTGATATTTTTTCCATGTAAGTGTACTGTTTAAAGCATCTGTGAAAGATCCTTAATAAAAGCAACATTAAGCATGCACAGTCTGTCATCAACTCTATCCCACTTTCCTTAGCATCTTCTGCATTTTTAACTCCAGGTTTATTGAATTAAGACATAGGGCCCCGAATGGGTGAGAAATAATGTAAAAAGCTGATGTGGGCATTTTTTTCCCTTGTGATTGGCTTTGAATAGCACGAGATGACACAGACTGTTTAGCAAAACAGCTCAGACCACTAATAGATATTTAAAAAAAAATAGCATTCTCTTTGGTTTAGTCACAATTTGAAATTTCTGCCAGATAATCTCCTAGAATAAATGAGTCACCGTACAACCAGACGCTGAGAACAAAACTTACAGAGAATCTGTCACTAAAACCCTCAACAAATAAACCATTTAAAATCTAGACTGAGGGCTATTTTTTATGGAGCGGCGGCTTTTTCTAGGCTTCTCGGCAGATCGGAGCAGAAAATTTAAAGCAGCGCTCGCATCCAGTGTAAAGCATGCCGGGCTTTAAACTGAATGTAAGTGCCGCCTTAACATATCAGCTCCACCCAACCAATAGAGGCAGCTTAAAAAATCTGCTGCTTTGTAATTATATAGGTGATTCAGATGGTGCCAAGCCGAATTCAGCCCCGTTCCAATGTTTGGGGCTCTGCGCATGCCATGGTATATTATGCGAATGTGTAGCTCCCCTTTGCTTATGGCTTTGGTGACTTGCAAAGTCGCCAAGTGATTCTCAAGGATCAGGGCGGGCTGGGGGAAGGTGGCGGCGAGGACGGGGGTCGGCCATGGGAATGCCAAGCATTTTATGGGCGTCCTCCTGAAAACGGCAGGCGTTCCCATGGGTACATGGACGGGACAATGTGTGCAAGGGCCGTCTTCGTCCCAGCACTTGCAAATAAGTTCCCACAGGCCTCTATTTGCGAAGCCAGGATAAATCATTTGATGGTCCATGACCATTGAATGATTTATCCTGCATCGGAGACATGCGAGGAGATGTGTCTGGATGTTCGGACAGGCAGCTTACTGTGCCAACCAGAATCAGAGCCATAACCTCAAGAATTGAATCGGATGCTTTATAGCATGTACTATGGTAATACAGGTATTGCTATATGTACTTTTCTGGCTTCTTCTACTTGTGCCTACACAACGGGTGAAGCTTAGAAAACGCCCCTACATCGCTCCGTAAGTAGGGGCAATAGCGATGTGCGATGTTATCGCTGGGTTATTAAGTTTCTGCAGGCTGGATAAATCTAGTTAGATGGCCCGTCAGGGACAGTGTTTTCAATGGAGAACACTGGCCCTGACAGATCAATCAGCACACAGCGCTGTGCAGCGATCTGAGTGATCTACCATCACACAGATCACTCAGCAAAGTTACTCTTTGTGTAGGCCCTATAACCCATGGACAGTCAAGACATGAAAAGTGCTCATTTATATGTTTACAGGTTAGTTTATAGCTGTCTACAGATATTAAGGGGGAAATTTACTAAAGGAAATTTGTAAAAAATAGGTGTATTTGTATCCGGAAATACAATTATTTTTGACATTTACTATCCCGAAAATACGGCAATTCGTATTCGTATTGATAGCACATCAATACGAATAGCCGTATTTTCAGGATAGTAAATGTCAAAAATAAGTGTATTTCTGGATACAAATACACCTATTTTTTACAAATTTCCTTTAGTAAATTTCCCCCTAAGAGTCAATGAAGTGGTCACTTGTCTGGCCAGCTTAAGGCAATGACAGGTTACCATTGAAATCCTGGTACGCAGACCAAAAAAATACAGGCAAGTAGCGCTGGGGTGACCTGGTGTATGGCGGGTCCGTATTACTAGTAGCAATATAAATCTTTGTATACTTATTGCAGATGCAGAGTAAATTCTGTACTGCAAGTATATGATATATGGGCAGATTTAATCTCTATGGGACAAAACAAGAACAAGCATAGTATTTAGTGACATAGTAAGGTATGCATGTACCAACAAAACATTTACCCTTCCAGCATAATGTCAGTATTTAACAATAATTTGTCCCCAAAAAACTAAAAATAAAAGATGGTTGTATCTAGGGAGATAAACAAACAAACCGCCCAAAGGGAATGTGGTGGCAAGTTCCACGTTCAATATGTTGGCGATGAGAGCAGGGGCACTGTGAGGTCACACCTGTGATGCTGACATGTTAGTCATGTGATTTATTGCTAAATCTCTGAATTTGTCAAGCCAACACTCTTAAAATGCTTTAAATTGCATAAATAGCATGTCGGCATGCAGATTTGGACGTCACACGGTCACCATTCTCATTGCCACCATGGTTTGGGATCGTTTGGTCTACAGCAAGTTGGTCTACAAGCATTAGGTCGACATGGGGAGCGGTCGACATGGTTCTAGGTCGACATGGGTCAAGGTTGACATGGATCTTGGTCAACATGGGTCTTGGTCAATGGGTCAATAGGTCGACATAAGTAATAGATCGACAGGGTCTAGGTCGACATGGAGTTTTTCACAGGTTTTTTTACCTGAATGTCGACAGTCGACATGGACACAGTTTCCAAAGCACTGCATCCCCTTGCACCGCATGCAATGCTTTAGGCATGGTGCCACTATTTTATTCTCCCACCACGCCCTAGTGGATGGTAGGGGATGAAATACCGCCTGTCAGTACATGTCGGCTCAAAATATGCGAATTATACTCACCGATAATTCCTTTTCTTCCTAGAGATCCCATGGCAGCCATGACAGTGGGGATATTCCCCTCCTCCTACCAGATTAGACAGGACTTTTTTCAGGGACCGCCCCCCTTGGGTATAACAGCTCACACCTCCCTCACCTCTGTGTCTTTCGAGTGTCTCCGCACCAACGTCCCTGAAAAAACTTCTAACACAAAGGGTGGGAAATAAGTGGCTGCCATGGGATCTCTAGGAAGAAAAGGAATTATCGGTGAGTATAATTCGCATATTTCTTCTACGATCCCCATGGCAGCCATGACAGTGGGACATACCCAAGCTGCACAATAAACGGGAGGGAGCCAATATGAATGTAACAATGATTTATTCAAGAGACTTATCTTATGGACAAGGCCTCTTCAATTACAAGATTCCCAAAGTGGGCTGTAGACACGTTCAAGGCATAGTGGTTAGTAAAGGTATGGACGGATGACCATGTAGCGGCTTGACAGATCTCCGATACTGACGCCTTGGCCCTTCTAGCCCATGATGTGGCCACTGCCCTGGTTGAATGTGCCTTGATGATTGGAGGCGGTCTCTTATCTTCATTTTTGTAGGCGAATACGATAACTTCTCGTACCCATCTCGAAATGGTTTGCTTCGTAGCCCTAGAGCCCTTCTTCGGACCCTCAGGGATAATGAATAAGTGATCAGACTTTCTGATCTCTTTTGTACGATCCAGATACACTGAAACTGCTCTCACCAGATCCAGCGTATGATAGGCCTTCTGTTCGTCATTAATCGGCTCAGGGAAAAACCTAGGCAAGGAAATTTCCTGATTCAAGTGGAACGCTGATATGACTTTTGGCATGAAGTCTGGGTGAGTTCTCAGCACAACTCTGTCAGGGAAGATCACTAGGTACGGTTCCTTGATCCAGAGGGCCTGAATCTCGCTGACCCTCCTCGCCGATGTTATGGCTATCAAGAACAGTACCTTCCATGTTAGGTACTTCACCGAAGAATCTTCCAGGGGTTCAAATGGCTGTAACATTAGTGCTTTCAGCACCAAATTCAGATCCCACGGGGCCACTAAAGATTTTCTTGGTGGCCGTATTCCCTTGATTGCTCTACAGAACTTCTTTACTAGCTTTTCCTCAGCTAATCTTCTGTCCAACAGTACACTGAGAGCAGAAATCTGTGACTTAATGGTGGCTACCGCCAGCCCCAACTCGAAGCCTTCATACAGGAATTGCAAGACCTTAGCCGTAGAGATGTCGGCAAACTGACCCTCAAAGTTCCCCCATGAGATGAACTTCTTCCAGGTTTTGTAATATATTAGCGAGGAACCTTCTTTCCTTGCTTTCAACAACAGTTCGGTCACTTGTTCGGATAAGTTATGGCGCTTCAGGGTCGCCCGCTCAATCGCCATGCCCTCAGCGAGAAGCTTTCTGGCTCTGGATGACATATTGGTCCCTGTTTCAACAGGTCTGGTATCACCGGCAACACCCACGGTGGTTGCACCGCCATCCTCAATGCTGAAGTAAACCAGGCTCTTCTCGGCCAAAATGGAAGCACTACCAGTACTTCCACTCGGTCCTCTCTGATTTTCTTGAGCACTCTGCTGATCATGGGGAATGGCGGGAAGACATATCCCAGAGTGAACTCCCATTTCACTGAAAACGTGTCCAGTGCCTCGGCTTGTGGGTGAAAGGATTTCGAGCAGAATCTGCTCACCTTCTTGTTGGAGAATGACGCCATCAGGTCTATCTCGGGTTCGCCAAACCTGGCGACTATTTGACTGAACACCTTTGAGTCCAACTCCCATTCTCCTGGCAGAATCCTCTTGCGACTTAGAAAGTCCGCTACAGTGTTCTCTGGACCCGGAATGTACACGGCCGAGATTGATTGCAGGTTGTTCACTGCCCACGACATGATCTTCTCCAACACTCTCAGTACAGGTAAACTCCTTGTACCCCCTTGGTGGTTTATATGTGCCACTACTGTCATATTGTCTGACATGATCCTTAGGTTGGTATTCTGAAGTTTGTCTTGTAGGCAACAGATTGCTTCCCAAACGGCGAGCAGTTCTCTGACATTGGATGACCTTGCACTCTCTTCTGTGGTCCAAGACCCTTGTACCGAGCTCCTCCCGAGGTGAGCGCCCCAACCTTGAAGACTCGCATCGGTCGTCATAACCACAAATTCTGGGTTTGAGAGACTGGAGCTTCTTCTCCTTAAGCCAGAGCTCCACCACCTTAACGAATTCTTCGTTTCGGCATTCAGGATTATCTGGAACCCTTCGTGGGTCTGATTCTTCATGAATGGGAGCAACTGCCACTGTAGCTTCCTCATGTACCACTGGGCCCATGGAATGATACGTATACATGATGTCATCATCCCTAGAAGTTGTAGCGCCACCTTCAGGGGGCATCTTCCTTTTGTTAATAACAGTTGCGTCAGATTTTGTATCTTCAGGCAGCGGTCTACCGACAGGCTCACTGAAAACCTTACTGTGTCTATAAGGACACCCAGGAACTTGATTGTCTGGCAAGGCTGCAGCTGACTTTTTTCTTGGTTGATCACCCAACCATGTTTCTGCAGAAATTCTATTGTAATTTTGACACTCATCTGGACCTCTCTCACTGATCTTCCTGCCAGCAATAGGTCGTCCAGGTACGGCCAGATTTGGATTCCCTGCTTCCTTAGTTCTGCCACAAGTGTCACCAAGACTTTTGTGAACACTCTCGGCGATGTCCTGAGCCCGAAGGGAAGGCAGGTGAATTGATAATGTTGGTCGAGGAGCGAGAACCTGAGAAACTTTCTGTCCTCTAGTGCCACGGGGACGTGATAATAAGCGTCTTTTAGGTCTATGGACGCTAACCAGTCTTCTTGCCTGAGACCCATAAGGATAGAACTTATAGTTTCCATCTTGAACTTTAGTTTCTTGATAAAGAGATTCAATCCTCTCAGGTCCAAGATGGTCCTGAAACCACCTGTACTCTTCTCCACTAAAAAGAGATTCGAATAATACCCCAGACCTACTTGGTCTTTCGGGACATGTTCTATTGCTCCTATTTGTAGAAGCTGTAGAATCTTCAAGGTGAGAGTCTTCTTTTCCAGTTTCTTCACTGGAACTCTTGACCTGACGAATTTGTTCTTCCAAGGCCTCCTTAGAAATTCTATTTGGTAGCCCCTTTCCACAATCTTGATGACCCATCTGTCTGAGATCGATGTCTTCCAGACTTCCGAAAACTGAGACAACCGGGCTCCGACTCTCACCATTGAACCACCGTCATAACTTGGAACCTCTCCGATACTGCTGACGAAAGGACTGGCGAGTCATATTCGGATTCCCCCTACGGGAGTACTGGCGTCCGGGCCGATAACTTCTTGCCTCTCTGTAAGTTTGTCTGCTAGACGTAGGGATGGGAAACCTATTCCTCCTATCTTGGGGTAGTCTCACGGATTTTCCCCCAGAAATTCTCTGGATCATCGAATCCAATTTTGAGCCAAACAAGAACCCGCCTTCAAAGGGTAGTGCAGTTAGACGATTTTTGGAGTTGGCATCCGCACTCCAGGGCTTGAGCCAGAGCGCCCTCCTGGCCGTCACCCCTTGTGCCATCGCCTTAGCCGAGAACGACACCGCGTCCAAAGAGGCCTCACACAGGTATTCGATAGACTTCTGTATGGTTTGTAAGCTTCTCAGCAGATATTGCTTGGAAATCTTCTCGGTTATGTCTGTATGGAGCTCCGACGACCATAGCCTCATTGCCCTTGCCACCGATGCGATAGCCACGCTGGATTTAAGTGACAGCGCAGAGGTCTGGTGCAATTTCCTAAGC
The DNA here is from genome assembly GCF_055691185.1 of Crinia signifera. Classification (NCBI taxonomy): domain Eukaryota; kingdom Metazoa; phylum Chordata; class Amphibia; order Anura; family Myobatrachidae; genus Crinia; species Crinia signifera. The sequence goes on along the minus strand of NC_139217.1, from coordinate 400,436,158 downwards.
GAATTTTCAATCTTCCTTTCCATAGCGTCTTTAAACGCCGCCCCATCTTCCAGCGGTATGGTTGTTCTAGACGTCAGCTCTGCCACCGCTGCATCAACCTTGGGCACTAGACACCACTTCAGGAAATCCTCATCCTTGAAAGGATACATCTTATCCACTCTCGCCCATCCAGCCATCCTTTTATCCGTGTTGACCCATTCCTTGTTGATCATCTCACGGACTACTTTGTGAACCGGGAATGTTCTTCCTTTCTTCGATCTATCTTCGAAGAGTGGATCCGCTGTGGTGTCTGAAACTTCTGGGTAATTCATGGACTTGTAAATGTTTTTCAACACACTTTCCACCAATTCGAGGTTGAAAGATCTCACATCTTCCTCTATTTCACCTTCCTCAATGTCCTCTGCCTCCAATGGTTCTATCTCCTCCGAAGAACCACCCCCTTCTGTCAGCATTCCAGCTTGCTCCCGAGACCTCTTGGGTTTCTGAGACTGCAAGAACTCCTCTTTAGAGACGAATGACTTCTGCATCCACTCCATTAGTTTTTTAAGGACATCTGATTGGTCCGACTTGTCCACCTTAGGCTGTGGGATTTTGTCACACTCTTCACACAGAGTCCTCTTATCGGCACTGGCAAATGCTTTATCACAACTCATGCAGGTGCAGGTAAGGAATTTCTTCTTAGCTGTCCTTTTTTTATGAACAGGTGATTTAGGCACACTGAAAACAAAGCAGAAACCTGACTAGTATCATGCAAAATAAATCAAACTAATGCCCAAAACCAAAGGGCTTACCTCAAAGGGGCAATGTCCGGCTGCTGGGAAGAAGGTGCTTGCTGCTGGCTTTCCTCCATGGTTCTGCTGCTGTATAACACCAACGCAGCTGTAATCCATGTCCGTTTATATTTAGGACAGATTTAACCCTTCCTCCGCCAGCAGCGCTTAAATCTGGCTATTTCAGCGCTGATTTCCGCAATGCGGAACCAAAAAATCGGGTCCCCGTTTCCGGGGACACCATTCTGCTGCACACTCGGTGCACAATGCCGGCGGAAGTGACGTCTATGCGCACTTCCGCCGCACGCGTCCCAGCACCCGGCAGCACGCAGCGTCTGCTCCCAGCTCCCATGCCAGGTATCTGCCGGAAAGCACTTCCGCCGCACGGCTACACGCGCCGACGGCCGCCTGACACCAGCTCCAGCGTGCTGCTCCGCTCAGAGTCTATAAGGTACTGCCGCCATACACCCACATTGAACAGGGGTTTTTGTATGCCATATGCTGCTGGGGTTTTCTGTAAGCAACTGGCGCTAAGCACAGTCCTTACTCCACATAGTTGCTGGAGGCAGGTATCTCAGAGGCCCCACTCCTCCGCAACTCTCCTTCTTCCCGGGAAGCCATCCCATACAGTATAGAGAGGTAGCCCTGTTTAAAAGTAAAATAACGCCCTGCCTGTCCTATCTAGACGGAGACAGGAGAAAAAGACACAGAGGTGAGGGAGGTGTGAGCTGTTATACCCAAGGGGGGCGGTCCCTGAAAAAAGTCCTGTCTAATCTGGTAGGAGGAGGGGAATATCCCCACTGTCATGGCTGCCATGGGGATCGTAGAAGAAAAAACTGTGAAAAACCCCATGTCAACCTTTTGACCGTCGACCTAGACACTGTCAACCTAATGCTTGTGTCGATCTAATGACCTGTCGACCTAAACCCATGTTGACCTAGACCCATGTCAACCTAGAACCATGTCGACCTATCTCCATGCTGACCTAACGGTGTCGGCCCAATGCTTGTCGACCAACTTGCTGTAGACCCAATGAACATATCCCGCCACTATTTTGATTGTCAACCTTACATACTGAACCAACCTAAAACCATCATGCATTTCTTTAGGTTACAATACTTTGGTGAAATGTAAAAAGAACACACTGTAGTCTTTTTAACAGTCTTCCCCGTCTTCAGAGGAACCCGATAGGCCCTCAGGCATCTATGCTACCAAACTGGGCCACATCTAACAGATAAATCTCTCTTCCATAAATAGTAGTCGTCAAAAAGTGAGTGCAGTAGGGCAATAAAAATCCCAGATACTATGCATGCACTTATACAGGGGTGTGGATCAATGGATCAACAATTAATTGTTCAACAATGAATGGTCGACAGGCACAAGTCAACGTGATTTTTTTGGTCAACATGGACAATAATTAGTTTACCGCTTCGCTCGCCCTGCTCCGGGCATCACTTACCATTTTAAAATGCAGTCCACTTGGATCATAAAATATGAAAAAGGCAAACTAATAAACATTGTAAAAAACTTATGTTGACATGTGTCAACCATTGACATGCTGACCTTGTGCTTGAGTCGACCTTTTGTCCATGTCAACCAATAGTGATTGACCAGAACCACTTACACTAAACCATGTTTTATCATCATTATTGGAGTAGAATGTATAGAAATAACACATGTACATAAATATACAGCTTTTCAGTGGAAGAGTTTTGTGTGGGTTTATAAGTGGAGGTGGTATTATATCAATCTGTTACAGAACAATGTTTACTCATTAAGATCAGACTCTCTCCCAGTACAATATTTAATTTAACACTCTACCACAATAACTAGGACCAATTAAAAGTCTACGATTATTTTTAGATTATAGGATGAAATGAACAAGACACCTAAGGACTGCATTGGCTGCCATAATAGCAGGGGAGTGGCTTTCCATTGGAAGCGCTTTCTGTGCTATCAACATCAGGTCTGGCAGTCCCAAGCGGATACTCCCCCAATGGGAAGGTCCTGCCACTGCCAGGCAGTCACTAACTGGGGAGCTACAGTCCTTCGGCCCCTAGGTAAAACCCACGAAAGATACACACGGTTAGGAGTGGTATATTAAGTATGATAAGTTACCTTAGGATATCTCCATCCACCCTTGTGGTGTCACATGGGTCTCCTGTACCAAAGGTTGTTAAAAGTGGATTGTATTCCTATAAAGACAATTATTATACAAGTGTTACATGTATCTGCATTTTCAACAACATAAAAAGGCTTTTGTCATCATGGGTTAAAATGACATATTTTAGAAATTAGCAGTTTCAATGGTTACTTAGACCTGTAGTGAAAATGCAATTCTTTGTGATATCAATCACCTTGTTGTGAAAAACTTTCCATGTGTTACTTGCAGGGCTATTTTTCAGCAGGCTCCAGCAGGAACTGAGGCCCTTATTCTAGTTCACTCTTTCTGACAAAATATTTCTTAGATGGACAAAACCATGTGCACTGCAGGTGAGGCAGGTGTAAAACCCCACCCAAATCTAATTATCTCTGCACAAGTAACACCTGCCTCACCTGCAGTGCACATGGTTTTGTCCATCTAAGAAATATTTTATCAGAAAGAGTGAACTAGAATAAGGGCCTCAGTTCCTGATGGAGCCTGCTGAAAAATAGCCCTGGTTACTGGTAAGCAAGGTTTAGCAGCTGCAGAAAGCACATGTTGCTTCTACTGAAGGGAGGAACTGCATGGTTTACAGAATGTCTTGGTAGATGAGGCCTGATTAACAAGGCTGCAACGTTTTCAGATAGACTAAACCAGAGGTTCTCAAACTGTGGATCCTGACCTTCTCTGCATGGGGTCATGACTCCATGTTGTTGACCATCAGGCTGATGACTTTTCTCATCTTTGTCAGTGATTGAAGGAGTCTAAAAATTTGTTGAATTGTCTGTTATTTTAGACTCCTCCCATCATGTTGTGCCTCCACAATGCTGCCTTGTGTGTGCTGTCTGCTGCCTACACATGTGACGTGATGACCTTCTGCAGTCACTTGCTGGGGTCCTGTAATTATTTTTATTGTCTAATGGGGTCCCAGAGCAAAATAGTTTGAGGACCCCTGGACTAAACCATGTGCATTGCATGTGTGGAAAATGTAACATGTGCAGAGAGTTAGATTTGGCTGAGGTGTGTTTAAACTGAAATCTAAATTACAGTGTAAAGGCCTCCATACATTTGTCTGATTTGGCCTCTTTTCACCGATTCCAACAGATTGGGCAAAAACATCAGGTGAAAAGTGGCCAAATTGGAGGTGTGTGACATCCAATCCGATGTGTGGTCCTGTGCGCGTTGGAGCAGAGTTCAGACCTGCTGCGCACCCAACCTCCAACTCAGCCCCCTCCTGGCAGCGGAGAATGGGATTGCATACGATATATGATATGCAGAAGGACAGCATAAAATATATTGTATGTGTCAAGGAGCATCGTATGTTACTTCTTCATTCAGAGGAGTCGCATAGTGTATGGGGGCCTTAAGAATAAAGCAGTCAGTATTTACCCTGCACAGAAACAAAATAACTCCCCAAATCTAACTCTCTCTGCACATGTTACTATTGCCCCACCTGTAGTGAGCATGGCATCTACAAAAAGTGCAGCCTTGCTAACAGGCCTGAATCAGGCCCATAGTCACTAACCACAGTACTGTATATCATTCTGCACCCAAAAGCAAAATCTCATGTTGTGGGATGTGGTAATCTAATACACCAGAGTGGGTGGAGGCCATGCATTTACTGAGGCATTTGGGGAATACCTAACTTATGTTTCATAAATCATGGATAATTTAACTATAAATAAATTCTGCTATCTCTCAGTGATCATATCAGATGTATGATACAGCATTAACAATGAACAATATTACATACACATATTACATGTACAGTATTAAGCAAATATGCTTAAGAGCAAGGTAATTCATTCTACTCCAGGACTTGTGCAATAGATTGAGTGATTTACTGTGGTCTACAGCGTTTCGGGCTGCTTCCCTTCTTCAGGACACATTGAACTAGGTTATAAAACAAATCTAAATGGGTAAGTTTAAACCTGGATTTAGCTTAGAGAATGAGTCAATGTGCAGATGTAGCTCTCTATGGGGTTTATTCTAGTTCATTCTTTCTGACAAAATCCTTCTTAGATGGACAAAACCATGTGCACTGCAGGGGGGCAGATGTAACATGTGCAGAGAGAATTAGATTTGGGTGAGTTATTTTGTTTCTGTGCAGGGAAAATACTGACTGCATGATTTTACACTTCAATATAGATCTCACTTTGAAGAAAAACCCCACCCAAATCTAATTCTCTCTGCACAAGTTACATCTGCCCCACCCGCAGTGCACATGGTTTTGTCCATCTAAGAAGGATTTTGACAGAAAGAATGGATTAGAATAACCCCCTTTATGGTTTTCCTTACATGACCTTTAGAATACATATTTTGGAGCTATACAATCTGTACCCTCTTGTGGCAGAAATGAAAACTGCAGGTGTTTCCAAATTGGAGAACAAGTACAATATAACAATAGCTTATGCCAGCCCTTTTCTGATGAGATAAAACCTCTTTTAAATCCAAGACAACCATAATTCTGTAGTTAACGTTTAGTTAGGTACATCATGGCTTCATTTAAAGTATTAAAGTAGCTGAAACAATTCTTGCCCGCTTGTTACATAAAGGTGGGTGGACACTATACGATTTTTGATAACGATATCATTGTCCTTATTGTTCAGTGTGTACCTACTATATAGTTAATGATGCTTGCTCCTGCTGATTGTTAATGATAACCCCATATTGAACATTCAGTCAAATCTGACCATATCGCCAGTGCCTGAATGTTTGGCGGGGTCTGGGGACATTGCTGAACTCTACAGTGAACGATATCATTCAGTGTAAACCCAACAGGTTGTTTTGTAATGTGTACAGGGCATAAGCCTCATACACATTGGTCAACTTTTCAAAAGATATCAATCAGAAGGGCCATTCTGGGCAATATCTTAAAAAAAAAAAAAAATCTAGTCTAGTGTGTACATTCAATATAGTTATCGGAGCGCATCGTTAACGCCCCCACCTCGGCTGAACATGCATTTCAAATTTGGCTATATAGCCAACAACTCACATGTTCAGCGGGTTCCGGTGATGTCTCTGAATGATATCGTCTACCGATATCGGTCAGTGTGTATGCTCAACTTGTCCGCCAGTGATCGTGTCCAATACCGTTTACTATATCGCCCTGGGTGCAGGTCGTCTAGCGTGTATGGGCCGATACTGTTGGTTTGGTTACTATTAAATTGTTTGGAAGGTGCTGGTTGGAGGTGTACAGTACCAAAGGGGTGGCATATGATTACCTGTCAGCTGTTCAAAACTACACATCATTATAACAGGAGGGGAAGAGACATTTTAGTTTACAGGCTGAATAAAAAAAAAAGAAAAAAAAAAGAAACCATGAGTTAATGCTGTCCTGTTTAGAAGACCCACTTTATGTCACAACTAAGTAGTCAATGGTCTGCCATAGTGGTTCTCAAGCTAGGTCCCTAGAGCACCGTACCAGTTCAGGTTAAAGGATATCCATGACTGAGCATAGACTATCAAATATAATTGGCTAAGGTACTAATTAAGCCACATATACCAAAGCATGGTTATCCTTATAGTCTGGTCCAATAAGATGCCTTGAGGAATGAGCTTAGGGGTAGATTTATTAAGCTTGGTGAAGTGATACAGGGCAGGATGTTGTAACATCCGCTGCCCATTATTGCCGGGCATCGCATTATTAATAATGGCATATGCTGTAACATATGCGGTTATTAACGCAAGGGACAGCTCTTGCGATAAGAGCTGTCCCTTGCGTTGCGGTGCCGGTGCTGGACTTCCGGGTCTGTGACCCGGGAGTCCATCTGCGCATGCGCAGAGCGCCGGGGCCTGCCGCAGAGCATGCTGGGAGGGATCCGTGATGGATCCCTCACACAGCACTGTGGTAAGAAGCCCATAGGCTTCTGCAGGGAATCGCCAGCTTTTGCTGGCGATTCCCTCCACAGCGCTGCCACTGCGGAGGGGGGTTAGAGCATACAGAAATGCGGTAAAAACCCCAATAACAGGGTTTTTACCGCATTTCTGTGTTAGAGAATCGCCCCCAAAGTGTCTTGGAGGGTCCCATTCAAGCAACATGCCACCAAATACATATTCCTTGTACAAGTAACTGCAACTTTCATAACAACTAGTGTATATATTCTGCACCTTCACAGAGATGGACTGCAGTGTATGCCAACAAATTGTGCAAGATGTGCAGGAAATATGGATAGAACTTGCCAAGTGCGGCGTTGAATGAATTATCTCTCACTAGAATTCTCCGCATCTGAATACTTTGAATACTCAAAGGATTATATATTTTAAGGATTAAAATGAGAAAAAGACTAAAGGTCGTGCTTTATCAAACCTTTCCAAACCCTTCCAGAGTGCCCAGCTAATATGGTGCAGCTGACAGCCTTCAATTATTGAATTTTCAGCAGAAAAGAACCATTGACTCACTTGATCTTCTCTTCACTGTACTTTCTCATATTTGACATCTTGTGGTTCCTTTATGCCTGAGAGCAATGTATACTTATAAACACGTCTGGTTCTTAGGAAAACTATATACATAAATCTGTGTCTTTATCTTCCCAACGTGTGCTTCCTGCTATAATATCTTTGGCACTAGCTATAGTAAGCTAACATTTAGTATGGGCTGTCCTGTGAAAATGCTGTGACACAGAGGTGTGGCTCTGGCAACACCACAACCTGTCTGCAAAAGGCAAGTGACTGAAAAAAATCAACATCAACCCAGTAAGTAATCTCCAGTACCAATGCCAAGCACAATCCTAAACTGAATTCACTTGTTAGGGCTATTTCACACTGTCCGGCTCCTGCCGGACGGCGAAATTCCGCACGGCCAGGAAGCCGTGCCGTGCACAGTAGTTGTGAATGGACACTATTGTGTCCATTCACATGGGACGGCCATGGCCCCGCCGTCCGGTTGCAGCCGGATCCCAACACTGGAAGGGATGGCTGCCAGGCTGTGGCCATCCCCTCCATGATAAACTGATGTGTGCAGCACGGCTTCCTGGCCGTGCGGGTTTTCGCCGCCCGGCAGGAGCCGGAATGTGTGAAACCGCCCTTAGGGTACAGTTACCCTGTAAATGTATTGTTAGATTTGCTGATTAATAAGAATATCATTGGTCCCATTACTACTGGTATATTGTTATGTTATGTATAGTTTATTGGGGGATTCAGTTGCAGATCAGTACAGGAAATCCTGTTGTACTGCAGGGTATGGGTGGTCATAGGCTGGACTGTATGAAGATCGACATACATTAAGTTGACCAATAAAGTTCGACAGGGCTTAGTTTAAAAGTGCTAAGGTCAACAGTCAGAAGGTCGACACAAGCTTTAGTTCGACAATGGGAAGGTCGACAGTCAAAAGGTTGACATCCAAACTTCTACGTAGTCGACATGGACACTGTATCTGTGTACTGCGGCACCTCACAGGGTTTACTGCGCTCGCCATGTTTCGGACAAGCTATTGTGTTCTCCCTCCACGCCCTAGTGGATGGCACAAGTCTGCTAAAAAAAAAAAAATGAACAAATGTTGTCAACCTTTTGACTGCGAACCTTCCCATTGTCGACCTAATGTTTGTCGACATTCTGACCCTGTTAACCCTAGCCATGTCAACCTAGTTCATGTGTCCATCTAAGCCATGTCGACATTTAGTGGTCGACGTAATGTATGTCAACCTTCATAGTGTTTCGACCTAGCTCCCATCTCCTATACTGCAGGGGACAGATGTAGAATGTGCAAAGAGGTTTAGATCTGAGAGACAGGTGACCAAACGCATATCTACAGTAACTTACAGTGTGACAATGGGCCAGATTCTCTAAGCTTCAAAAGTGATAAAATAGAGAGTGATAAACAGCCAGCCAATCAGCTCCTGCCTGACATTTTTCAAACACAGTCTGTGACATGGCAGGTAGGAGCGGATTGGCTGGCTGTTTATCACTCCCCATTTTTATCACTTTTGAAGCTTAGAGAATCTGGCCCATCATCAGCTGTGCAGCTACAGTACTTGCAGAAGCAGCCAGTATTTACTTTAGAAGAAAAATACAGATACGCGCGCTAGAAACAATGTATAAAAAATATTTTTCACAATTTGTTAGACACAAATCATTCTCACTGGCCAGTGATACTAGTAAATATTAAAAAAACAATATGCATATATTATTAGTAGCTAGACAATAATAAAAATTGGCCGGTGGTTTGTTAGTGTGTGGCCTCCGTAGGGTGAATTATATCCAGATATTGTTGGATACGACCTGTCGACAGTGTGTCGACTGTTTTTAGGGATACTGGTTAGTAAAAAAGAGAGTTCTATAATGTCCACTGTCTTGCCAGACAACACCAAACCAATGGTTGGTTTACAGTTAAAAAAACAAAAAAACAAGAAAACATTTTTTCCTTTAAAAACATTGAGATCCTAGTGATTGCTGGCTGCTGGCTGTCAGGCTGCTAATAGGTGCAGTGCTGGATTAGAGATTGACAGTACTTGCTCTTCCGCAGGCAGATAGGGGATCACATTCTGAAGCTTCAGAGGAAATGGTGAGGCAGCATGTAGTCATATGACTATAGGAATAGTTGTCGTGTAAATCTTCATTTGCATGAATATTACGAGCTCTCTTCAAGATGTAAAATCAGTAGGAAGGTTTTTTTTATTTTCAAGGAGCCCCTCCTCCTAGCAAAACCCCTCCTCCTGCCTGGTACTAAAGACCATCCCCCAGCTACAGCACTATATAATGCAGTATTTTTACAGGAAGCTCTGTCTGGGAGAAACCACCATAGAACAATATTTAGAAATTAGTAGTGAAGTTTTAAAACATATTTTTTATATTTATATAAAAAAAATATCTAACTTTTAACAATGGAAGTATAAATGGATGCTTTTTCAAAGAATCAAGACCTTTATGCCCATTGGGGCTACTTATATTTGTGTTGTTGTATATGTGACCCAGTTACACTCACCAGAGTATAAAGAAAGCTATTTATTAATAAACAAATAAGCTCATAGATTTTAACTATGCAAATAAGCTGAAACAAATGTTACCAAAGGAACAATTTATTTTAACTATAATATGACAGACAGTGAAGTTATACATTCTAAGGAAAGAAAGAAAGAAAGACACAGAGCCTTTTGGTAACCTTCCTCAGTACAGCAGCTACAGTGCACTTAGCAACAGTTGCAATGCTGTAGTATGGATAGAGTTCAGGTGTTGAATTACCCGGGGAACTCCTATTGTTACTTACATGTACAAACACACTCGTAGTGCTGGGGACACCTACATCTTTCATTCTGCTCTACTGACCTCATTCTGCAAAGGTGACATGTTCATTTGCCAGCTACTGTGAGATATTTTTCCCTATGTATTCCGGTGATAGCACAACAGGCTGGGAGGTACTATAGATAATTACCTGCAGGAACTGGATCCTGAAATGGGAGGAGTCAGACAACATACAATGCACCAGACATGGTAAATCAAACGATACATTTCTAAATATTATATCTTACCATTCTAACAACCTGGCAGCAGTTCAGTGACTGCATTGTGGCCATAACCACAAGGAGAACAATCTGCAAAAAAAAAGTATATATACATAATTATATAAAATCAATTAATCCCATACACAGTGAAAGTCAATAATATGTGGTTTAAAACATTAAAAAGATGTTATTTAGCAGGATACTGCAGATAAAGCATAAAGTATATTATTTGCTTTATTGCTTTCCATATTGCCCAGTATGTGTGGGTAGAACACAGCACAAAAATGGGAATACTGTAGTCTGTATTCCATCTCCATTGCAGAACAGCGCGCCCCCTATTGAATGTCCTTGCTGAGCCTGTGCTATTAATAGCTGCCTTCACAACTTTGCAATGCACCCAGTGATTCATAAACTGAATAAGACAAAGGCATAACATGTACCCCTGCAACCAGTGCAGACTTGCACCTCTGAGCATACCCTGGCAAACCTTTATACTGTCATAGAGCAGGGGAACAAAAACCCAAATCTCACTTACACTGGGGGTTATATTTAGAAACACCAGTCTACATAACCATTCTAGGTGCCATCAGCAGCACGAACCGGAGTCGGGCAATTCATTGTGCCAGGGCATCACCAGAAATGCTGCTGGTTGCAATTTATTCTGAAACCATTCAAATGTAAAAAAGAAAAAAAAAAAAAACCCACACACACATAATATATATATATATATACACTGTAGATATATATATATATATATATATATATATATATATATATATATATATATATATATAGATAGAGAGAGAGAGAGAGAGAGAGAGAGAGAGAGAGAGAGAGAGAGAGAGAGAGAGAGAGAGAGAGAGAGAGAGAGAGAGAGATACATACACAGAGAGATAGATAGATAGATAGATAGATAGATGTACTAGCAGTTTCTAATTTAAAAGTTATCTTCTTAGGTATTGATGTGCTCTGTATATTATCCATTCCACATACATGTACTGTACACCAGAAAGCCTTGTTGCCTGGAGCCCAAAGTGTCTGTGCAGGTTTAGCAGCCACAGAGCCGGGGATGATGTCATGCTGCAACTAGTAGCAGACACAGCACACAAGCCATTCCCTGCTCCTGCACAAGGGTGCCAATGCTGCAGCAAGGAGCCAGGCACAGGGGCAGCAGGCAAGGCAATGCATATACACACACACAGAGACACACGGGTGTGAGGGCATACTTACAGGCGGCCGCCCTGCTGACTGCTCCCACTCTCTCCTTACTTCTACATAGTTAGCAAAGAGCTGCTTGTAAAGGGGGCATTGTGCTGTGAGGGGGTCTCTCCTTGAGAGTAGTGCTAGTACTTCTAAGAAGAAGTACAGCCCTGTGAGGGGAAGGGGGAAGGAAGTCTTGTATCTGCCTCTTCTCTCTCCAGGGCAGGGCTTCACCTATGATGTATATTCGGAATTAATGAGCTGAGTTTCATGGTTCCTGGCCGGTTTCCCACAGAACCTCCGCTTTTGCTACTGCAGAGTCAGACTGTGCTTAGTCTGCAATAATCTGCAACTCAAAGTCCCCCCCAGTGTCTAGCAGCCAGAGCCTCCCAGCCAATCCCGGGCCCAGCCGCCGCCTGCAGCCCAGCCCTTCCCAGGGCGCAGCTCCTCCTTTGCATCCCCTCCTCTTTGCTGCGGGTGGGGTGCACAGGAGCCCCCCAGTACCGGTGCATAGCTCAGTCCTCGCATGATCCCCTGCTGCTCCCACTTTGCAGCCGGAGACCGGCCTCCCCAGACAGTGCACATGAGGTGATTGGCGCTTTGCACCATCACTTACTATTAGGAGGCAGATCCCCTTCTCCCCTAACTACAAATACAGTGAGAAGAGATTGGTTGAGATCCCAGCCATGAACCCTGGCCAAGCTGCTGCACAGACGTGGCTGACTGCCAGCCTGGGAGGAGGGGGGAGCGCACTGTAATGTCAGACCTGCAGCAGAGGTCGTTTCAGGCAACCAGGACAGAGACGTGCCGCTGCCTCCTTCCCTTATTTGTGCATGTCTGTCGTGAGGAGGAAAATGGTGCACTGGCTGTCTATGGCTGCCTTGTCACAGCCTGTCCCCTCACACTGCCTACTGTATATCACTTTATCCATTCAGTCTAATAACCAAATGGCAGTCCAGCTGTAACATATTCATTCTTCACAACACTCTGGGCATTTATAATTCGATATATGAATTGCATTTCATCATGCATATAGCTGTATTGAGAAATATCTAGCCATGGCCAATGTCAGTGGGCGAGGGATGCTGCAGCTCCCTGCATCTTGGTTATTGTGATATATTGTATTCTCACTGGAACCCCAATTGCTTTATTTGTGGCAAAGCCATTTCTGTGCTTGTAAGACAGCTAGCTACTTATTGCCTTAGCACTGGCACACATCTGGTGTGATTACATTTCTAGATCTCAATGCTGACAATATATATTTTTATATATGATCAAGTTACAAGTCTCAGACAGTCTTTCTACCTGACACCCTAGACATAAGTCTGTGCATGCACATTGTTAATAGACTGCAGGACAGTGTAATGCAGCCCACACACGCACAGATCCCGGCGTGCGTTGTGGGCTTAACTAGCACACATAGCATCGCATCGTATGCCTTGTGCATACGATGTGCATGCGATGCGATGCTGTGCTAGAAAAAGCTAGTACAAAAAGTATGTGCAGCACATACTTTTTGTACTGTACGATGACGTCCCGCGGGAGTGCGCACCCCATCGTACAGCATCGCACCGCCCGCATCGGTGCGTGTGTGGCCTCCTTAACCGAAATGCAGTGTTATTGCTGCTGAAATCAATATGGCAATGCCTTAATTTGTATAGCAGATATGTTTATTATATCACTCAGAATGGATACTTTATAGATTAGTTGCAGACGAGGGTCATGACACGCTGTGCGTACCTTTAATCTGCAGAGAGGTGTGCTATATTATATTGACAATGTCTAAGTTGACATGCACAAGGTCAACACTGGAAAAAGAGGCGGAAGCAGAAAAGGTCAACTCATGAAAAGGTCGACATGAGTTCTTCACTTTTTTATGTGTGTCAATGTTGACACCTGAGCATGTAGACCCCAAATAAGTGTACCGTGTCCCTTCAATTTGCTTGCCATGCTTCGGATGGTATAGTATGAAAAAGTATAAGGAATAAAAAAATCCCCAGAAACTGGTTTCAACCTTTTTTATGTGTCAATTATAACCGTGGAACCTTTTGCTTGTGTTGGCATTTTTGACCATGTCAATCATATATATGTTGACCATATGGTGTCAACCTATTGACTGTCGACCTAGACATTGTCAATTAGCCATCCAAATACATACTGTAGTTGTGGGTGGCATATCTTAAGGTTGCCATACACTACTGCAATGTATCAGAGCAGTGTATGGCCACCCGACTCCCCCTGAGCCGCTCTGGGAAGGTCCTTCCCTGGGCGGCAGGATCACATTCCATAAATTGCATGCGGTCCTTTCACATGAGATGTATTGCATGTGACTCCGCCACCGGGATGCAGCTGCAGCGCTGCGCCAATAGACCGGCGGGTTCTACCTAATCTGCCTGCTAGAACAGAGGCATAGCCATGCAAGTCTCCTTCCCTCCTAAGTAGTGTGTGTAGACACTGGAGAGAAGAAGACAAAAGCTCGTAGCGGAGCTGCTGCACGCCTCTTGCGTGCCTCTTGTGATCCTGCTGCAATGTGTGTGGCATATATATATATATATACACATACGCATGGGGGTCGATCCTATTAGCACCGTTCCACTTTACAGGGTGCCGAATATGCTTAAAAGTGCTCGCACCTACATAGGAATTTTAAGCGAATTCGGCCCTGCGAAGGGTGCGAGTTAGGATTAATTTGTTTGCCATTTTCAGCATTAAAACCGCACCCTTCGCGTTAATAGGATCGACCCCATGGTATACATATAGTATTACAAAAGACCAATCCCAGCATCCCGAGAGGGGCTCTGTACATACCGTAACCCTATCCCCCATCCCTACCTTGCAGCAGTCTAAACCCTCCTCCCCCACAGCCTGACCCTAACCCTGCCTGCTAGTGCTAAACCCTAACCTACATAACCCACTGCCTAAACCTAACCTTCCCACCCGCTGCCTAACCTATCCCCCCTTGTAAGTTCCTATAACTAACCCCACTCTCTGCATCCTAACCATTGCTTCCACCCCACAGCTTGACTCTACGTCCCCCTACTAGTGCATAAAACTATCCCCTCTTCCCTGGCCTGCCCCTAGCCCTGCACACTTACGTTTGGGATGTCAGCTATCAGTATTCCAGCATTGGCATTCTGAAGTTTGAAGCCAATTCTATACTCTCTAATGGTTACCCAAGCCTTTGTGACAGCTGGCAACACCCCCTCTAGAGACTAGCCTCACCCCTAAACATGGACTCCCACCACTGCAGTTACGCCCTAACCTCGCCATCCCGCTGTCTAACCCTATCCTTCCCCTCTCACAGCCTAATCCTTATCCTCCCTTCCACCATAGCCCAACCCTAAACACTCTACCCCTGAAGTCTAACCCTTCCTCTAGTACCTGACCCCAAACCCTGTACTTACTGGAACCTATTGGGATTCTGACAGAATGTCTGTATTTTAACCAGTTCCAATTTCAATGATTTCTGCATATTCATATACAGTGGTGTAACTATAGAGGGTGCAGTGGATACAACTGCTATGAGGCCCAGGGGCTTGGACCTCAAGACCCAGCTGGCAATCCCCTGCACCCCTGATTTTTAAATAGTGTCCTATTGGGGCCCTTATTCAGATCTGATCGCAGTACAAATTTGTTCTCAAAATGGGCAGAACTGCAGGTGGGGCAGATGTAACATGTGCAGAGACAGTTAGATTTGTATGAGTTATTTTGTTTCTGTGTAAGGTTAATTATTGGCAGCATTATTTTTACACTACAATTTAGATTTCAGTTTCAACACACCCCACCCAAATTTAACTCTCTCTGCACATGTTACATCTGCCCCACCTGCAGTGCACATGGTTTTGACAATTTCAAAAAACAAACAGATCTGAATAATGTCTGAATAAGGGCCCGGAAGCAGGAGACCCCGTGAACAGATGGAAATGCCAGTGCCAAAACTAATAAGTCCAAAATCTGAAGGGAGAGGGGGGTGTTCTTATGTCAGCCCACCTGTTAGTTCACCACCTTTCCACCCTGGAGAAGATCCAATTTAGAGGACAGTAGACAGAACAGGTGATATATGTACCCCCCCCCCCCCTCTTTTCTCTTTGTTTGCTCTCTCCTCATCTCCTCTCTCTTTCTCTCTCTAATTTCTCCCTGAGCATCTCTCCCTGACACCCCCTCTCTCACTTCTGGTCTCAACCCCTTTCTATTCCTAAAGGTGACCATACACTGCTTGCGATGTCTCGCAGCAGTGTACGGACACCCGATACCCTGCGAGCTGCCGTGACCTTCCCGGCGGCAGGGACGCATGCGATCCATTGTGATGGATCGCATGCGTCCCTGCTTCCCGCCCACCTCGCCGCCTGGAGGAACGGGTGTTCAGACGGCCTGCCAGTCCGACCACCTGGCCGGGTCCGATGCGCACGGGATCACGCATCGGACCCGACGGCATGTCAGGGAGAGGCGATTTGGTTAACGGCCCGATTGGTCGCAATCTGCTGAAATCGGACCAAATCGCCTCTATGTATGGGGGCCTTTAGACTCTCTCTCACTTGCTGTCTTTTCCCCTTTCTCTCCCTGACACACTCTCTCACTCCTGGGGTGAGAGTTAATAGGATGAGAGTTTCAGAAAGTGAGAGATTTGGTGAGAAATCTCCAGTTTTTTTTAAAGCGGCAATCATTTACACTGCAAAATCAAACTGGTTTTGCAGTGTTAATGATTGCCCCTTTAAAAAAACTGGAGATTTCTCACCAAATCTCTCACTTTCTGAAACTCTCATCCTATTAAATCTCACCCCTGGTCTCTCCCCCTTTCTCTCTCTAACACTCTCCAGCCCTGGGCGAGATGCACCGGTGGGCTGGTGCTAGCTTACCTGCAGCTCTCCCTTCTACCCACTCTTCCGTTCCAATGGCAGCAGCTGCAGAGAAAGTGTGTGTGGGGGGCTCCCTGGTGCTCAGTCACCTCAAACAGACTCACTCCAGTGTAGCCCACCCACCAGCAGTGTGCTCCTGACACAGTATGTATGTAAGCGGCATTGCAGCTGTAGGAGCAGCACCAGTGGCGTAAGTTTGTCCCAGTTGCCCGGAGGCAAGATGAATATTGGTGCCCCCCCACACACACAACGGTATTCAAAATATATATAGTCTGTTATGAAATATATATTATATACTGTATGTATATACAGAAAGAGAGGGAGAACACACATATATTTCAGAACTCAGCCACAGAAGCGATTTTGATGGCTTTCAATTAATGGATTTAAACTGGCAGTGGTGGAGAGGTGCCCCCTTGAGAGCAGGAGCCCGGCGGCAGATGACTCCATTGCCTCCCAGAGTTCTGCCTCTGAGCAGCACCACGCTCACTGCTGGAGGTAGCTACTACTACACCTCTGTTTTTGAAAATGCAGAAAGAATTCTCCTCACTAAGGAGAAAAGTTACCGCCCACAGCATTGATGCATAACCGGGAGTTTGGGACTTCCATTGAAATCTATGTGAAAGCTTCGCAATGACGATGGGTAGCGATTGACACAGGTATGCGAAGAGAAAACTAGAAAAAAATAAACGATAAACAGCTTGCTGCATAACTTAAAATAAAACATAACAAAAACAGTTTGCTGCATCTCACACCTTGTCTCTCTCTCTCCTGCTCGCATCCCTCATTTTCTCTCTCTTGCTCTTCCCATTCTCTCTCTCTCTCTCTCGCTCTTTCCCTCTACCCCCTCTTTCTTTCCCTGTTTTATCCATGAAGTAGGAATGGCTGTCGACCATCAATGATTCAAAATGTTGAATACTTTTCCCATCGATGGGGGAGAACCAGTTGGTTTGTCTCAATTGATGGCACAGCAAAAGCAATGTTTTGCTTTTGTTGTTTTTTCTTAAAGTGCCACCCCCAACACCCATGAAGCACCACTCCCACATTCTGATTGGCTCACGGGCTAGTCAGTCAAGGAAAATGGATGACCATCAATTGATGGCAACTGCACTGATGGCCATCCCTACCATGAACCCCTCTCTCTCACTCCTCTCTCTTTTTCTCTCTTTCCATGATACCCTCTCTGTCTCTAAATGGGGCCATACGTCAGAAAGATATTGTACCAAATCATACAATCTCAATTGATTGTATGCAGATTGTGTGCACATCTTGTGTACACAATCATACAATCAATCAGCAGATGGATTGTATGACTGATTGTATGATGGATTGTATGCAGATTGTGTGCACATCTCGTGTACACAATCATACAATCAATCAGCAGATGGATTGTATGACTGATTGTATGATGGATTGTGAGTAGATTGTGTGTCCAAAAACCACCAAGGACTGCTGGGGATTTCAAGGGAAATTGTACACAATCATGAGCGCAATCGATCTTAAGATCGATCTTTCTGATGCATACCTCCCAACATGACCCTCTCCAGGAGGGACACATTGCTCTGCTTCTGCCCTTCTGTCTTAATTTATGATTGACATCACCTGTGTTGAAACACTTTTCTTATTAATTATCCCAGCGGCGTAGCTAAAATTTGTGCACCCCCCGCCGATATCGGTAGCGCCGCCCCCCCTCCCCTCCCCCTAGCCCTCCCACCCACCTTCCCAAGTTAAGTTAAAACCCCCCTTACCCCTCCGCGTGCCGCCGCCGCATTCAGGGTCCCGCAGCCGGCTCCGTCTCCGTCTTCTCCTGCA
This sequence comes from Crinia signifera, assembly GCF_055691185.1. Lineage (NCBI taxonomy): Eukaryota > Metazoa > Chordata > Amphibia > Anura > Myobatrachidae > Crinia > Crinia signifera. Next base: position 400,417,938 of record NC_139217.1, on the reverse strand, counting down.
GTTCTATAATGACCATCAGAAAATGGCTGCCCCCTAACAGCAGACAGTTTTTAAGGATGCTAGAGGAGGCCTGCGCCTCCTCTAGCATCCCAAAAAACTGTCTGCTGTTAGGGGGCAGCCATTTTCTCATAGTTATTTTTCATTAGAAGTACTGCAGGAGGACACAGAGCCAGGACAAGATCTGCGCTGCGGCCGGGAGTCGGGGCCCTGAATGCGGCGGCGATGGCGGCGGCATGCGGAGGGGTAAGGGGGGGGTTGTTAAATATAGTTGTAACTATAGCCCCGCAGATCGGCGCCCACAGCCCCTCAGCGCCTCCCCACCACCGCGGGGGCTGCGGGGCTATAGTTACGCCACTGAATTATCCTGTTCAACACAGATCAAGGTAATCATGCATTCAGAAGAAAATCCAGAAGCAGAGCATTTTGTCTCTCCTGGAGGGTCATGTTGGGAGGTATGCTGATGTATGGCCATCTTTACTCCCTTCAGTCTTTTTTTTGCTCCCCTAAGGGACATTATGGTGGAAGGGACCTTTAGGATTCTGCTATGGGACCCACAAAATTCTATTTACACCCCTGTGCATATAGACTTTAGTATCCACAAAGTCACTGTTAATTAGGTGATAGCATCATTTACAAGCATCTGCAGCTTCGGCATTTTTCAGGAAAATTCATAGGAGACACTTGGAGCAATCTGCCTGTTGTAAAGTTAGAAAACAGTACTTTTATTTAGATAGATAGTAGTAGACTATAAAGCTAATTCATGAGCAGTGTGCAACAAGATTTGCCTCAGTTCCAGAAAAACGGTGCATTAAAGACTTGCCCTGCAGCTGCTTATTTTGGCCTTGAACAGCACAGGACTACAGGCCTATACAAAATTACATACTGGGCGATTCTGAGCTGAAAGTAGCTCCGTTTTGTCTTTTTAGCTGGTTTCAGCTCGAAAGCCGCCCAGTGTGTGTGGGCTAGCAATGAGCGGTGATTGCTGGTTTATTACCAGCAGGTGGGTGAAGGTGTGGACGGCTTTCCATAGTGTCCTGCTATGGAAATTCGGCCATTCCGTGTGAAAATCACTGGCAACGGGGAAAATCGCTCAGTGTGAATGCACTGAGCGATTCTCAGGCCAGACATTTTTACATCATCGCTGTCCGTACACAATGGGCAAAATTGCTAAGTGTGTACCTTAATACATCACGGAGTCAGATTTTTAGTTCTCAGCATTTGCAGAATGTAAATTATACTTTATTGCAAGTTGCTTAAAGTTTAACAAAAAGTAACAATTATGATATCATACATTTGTTTCATTACAAGGTATCTAGACTACAATTAATGCAGAGCAAGACATTTTAAAGCAAAACAGCTGCTAAAAAGTACGTTTATAAAAAATTGCATTTTTGCCATAACACAGGATTTTCTACTGGATTTCTGTCACGTGTTTTTACATATGGAGCCTTCATGGGCTTCAATATATATTTAATAATTTTTAGAGTTGTCTACTATGACTATTTATTCCCACGACACTTTACAAAACGTCCCCTCAACTTCAGATCCTCTTATTTATTTATTTTCAAATAAGCAGTTATGTCACCGCTCTGCTATCCCAACTCCCTACTTTGCCTGAGGGTTGTAGATTGGATCATGTGTTGTCTCACCGCTGTACTGTGAGTCTGTGTGTCTATGTTTGGACACAGAGTTGACTGGGATTGCCAAATGGCACCTCACGTTTCTGATGATACCTATTACCACTATTCTTTCTTTTTTTTTTGTTAAACAATTAATTTCCGCATCATATGCTGAGATGCATTATAAATTATTGTTTCATGCTTACTCTACTCCACTCCTAAATTGTGATTTCTTATTAGTATTTTCTAAAGGCCCATACAACCTAAGCGACTTTGAGCTGAAAGCCACTCAAAACAGCATGTTTGAGTGACTTTCAGCCCAAAGCCGCCAAGTGTGTATGCCCCAGCGATGAAAGGTGAGCGCTGCTGCGCGCTCCGGCATTATTGATGGGAAAGCCGCTCCTCTGCTGGTAATACCAGCAGATGAGTGGCTTTGTTGACGGCTTTGCATACTGTAGCTCTGCAGTATGCAAAGCCGTCCTCCCCGCTCCGTCGGCGCCGGGCAGGGGGAAAGCCGCTCAGTGTATATGCACTGATCGGCTTTCCCCCCAGCGATGAACGCTATCATCACTGTCCATACACGCTGGGCATAGTCACCCAGTGTGTATGGACCTATTGACTACAATTCTTTCATGTATAAACAGCCATGTGAGGTTTTGATGCACTGTATGTGGTCTTGTGAGTTCACACTTATGCTTGCACCACACTAGGGTTTCATTTTGTAATGACTCTTGAGTGGGCATTGTGGGATATCACTTTATCTAGTTTCCAAAGGTACAAGTCAATTACTGGCAAAAAATGCAGCTGCTGCCAAAAAAACCCCCAAAACATCTATCACAATCTATTTTCTCTGATACGGTAATCTGGGCACTTTTACAACCAGAAGGCAAAATTTACTAAGAAACTTGATCACAGTAGGAATAGGTATGAATGAAATTGGCTGTGATCAGACAAAAATGCAGCCTGAGAACTCGGCAAAATTACTTAGCTGCCAAGTTCTCAGGATTGGTGAAGCAGTGGCAAACGCAGGATTTTCAGAAGGGGGTTTCCAGAGGGGCGGAGCAAAGCACGGAGATGGACACTTAGGTGACCCAGTATATGCCAGGTCAGTTAAAGTATTATAGATAGACCAAATGTATATAAATAATAATAATATTAATAATATATATATATATATACACACACACACACACATATATATATATATATATATATATCTCCTATATATTTGGCTACATCTGTCACTCAAAGTGGGTGTCTGTGTCTATAACGCTCTGTTCCTGGACTTTCCTCTTAATGTGTGATTGCCTTCATCTGTGCTGAACACCTTTCTGAGAAATTAACCTGTTTAAAACAGGTGATGGCAATCATACATTAAGGGGAAGTCTAGAAACAGAGCATTGTGTCCCTCCTGGAGAGGGTCATGTTGGGAGGTATGTGACAGAGAACCAGCCCAGTGAGCCCACAGGCAGTGCCAGACACCCACTGCCTTCCCATGTTGCCCAGCACTGCTACTCCACAGCCACCAGGTGAGCGCCCCCCTCCCGCGATTTGCGGCAAAACCTCCCCCCCGCGCCCCCCCCCCCCTCCCGCGATTCGCGGCAAAAACACCCGCTCCCCCGCGACCCCCCCTACCGCGATTCGCAGCAAAAACACCCCCGCGACCCCCCCTCCCGCGATTCGCTGCAAAAAGAACCCCCCCACGACCCCTCCCGCAATTCGCGGCATAACCACCACCCCGCGACCCCCCCTCCCGCGAATCGCGGCAAACCCTCCCCCGTGACCCCCCCCCCGATTCGCGGAAAAAACACCCCCCCGTGACCTCCCTCCCGCGATTCGCGGCAAAAAGAACCCCCCCCCGCGACCCCCCCTTGCACGATTGGCGGCACCCCCCCTGCGACCCCCCTCCCGCGATTCGCGGCACCCCCCCCCCCCGCAATTCGCAGCAGCCCCAGGATTAAATGGCACATGCAAAACACTGACATGGCTATGGTCGACAATGAAAAAGGTTGACATGAGTTTTTGAAGATTTATTTTTAATTTTTTTAATTTTTTCATATTCATTGTCATGTGTCGACATGGACACCAATGAAGTGGCACACTTATGTCAACATTTACATGTGTTGACCTTTCTGTGTTGATTTTTTTCTTGTGGCGATTCGCGTCACACCCCCCGCAACCCCCCCTCCGGTGATTCGCGGCACCCCCCGCGACCCCCCCCCCCTCCCGCAATTCCCGGCAACCCCCCACCGGAACCCCCATGAACCCCGCTCTCCCGCGATTTGCGGCACCCACCCCCCGCAACCCCCCCCCCCCTCCCGCAAATCGCGGCACCCCCCACTATTCGCGGCAGCCCCAGGATTAAATGGCACATGCAAAACACTGGCACGGCTATGGTCGACAATGAAAAAGGTTGACATGAGTTTTTGAAGATTTATTTCATTTTTTGAATGTTTTCATATTCATTGCCATGTGTCAACATGGACACCAATGAAGTGGCACACTTATGTCAACATTTACATGTGTTGACCTTTCTGTGTTGATTTTTTCTTGTGGCGATTCGCGTCACACCCCCCCGCAACCCCCCCTCCCGCGATTCGCGGCACCCCCCGTGACCCCCCACCTCCCGCAATTCGCGGCAACCCCCCACCGGAACCCCTGTGAACCCCGCACTCCCGCGATTCGCGGCACCCAACCCCGCGACCCCCCCCTCCCGCAATTCGCGGCACCCCCGGGATTCGCGGCAGCTCCAGAATTAAATTGCACATGGAAAACACTGACATGGCTATGGTCGACAATGAAAAAGGTTGACATGAGTTTTTGAATTTTTTTTTTTTCAGTTTTTGAAGTTTTTTTTTTTCATTTTTTGAATGTTTTCATATTCATTCTCATGTGTCGACATGGACACCAATGAAGTGCCACACTTATGTCAACATTTACATGTGTTGACCTTTCTGTGTTGATTTTTTCTTGTGGCGATTTGCGTCACACCCCCCCCCACAACCCCCACTCCCGCGATTCACGGCACACACACACACACCTCCCCCGCGATTCTCGGCACCCCACCCCGTGACCCCCCCTCCCGTGATTCATGGCACACCCCCGCGACCCCCCCTCCCATGATACGCCGCAACCCCCGCCCCGTAACCCCCCTCCCGCGATTCGCGGCACCCACCCCCGCGACCCCCCCTCCCGCAATTCGCGGCACCCCCCACGATTCGCGGCAGCTCCAGAATTAAATTGCACATGGAAAACACTGACATGGCTATGGTCGACAATGAAAAAGGTTGACATGAGTTTTTGAAGTTTTTTTTTTCATTTTTTGAATGTTTTCATTTTCATTCTCATGTGTCGACATGGACACCAATGAAGTGCCACACTTATGTCAACATTTACATGTGTTGACCTTTCTGTGTTGATTTTTTCTTGTGACGATTCGCGTCACACCCCCCCCCATCCCCCGCAACCCCCACTCCCGCGATTCACGGCACACAAAACCCCCCCGCAATTCTCGGCACCCCACCCCGTGACCCCCCCTCCCGTGATTCACGGCACACCCCCCACGACCCCCCCTACCATGATTCGCCGCAACCCCCGCCCCCGTAACCCCCCTCCCGCGATTTGCGGCAACCCACCCCACGACCCCCCTCCCGCGATTCTCTGCAATCCCTCCCCTCCCGCGATTCGCAGCATCCACCCCCCCACAACCCCCCCTCCTGCAATTCGCGGCACCCCCCGCGACCCCCCCTCCTGCAATTCGCGGCACCCTCCGCGACCCCCCCTCCCGCGATTCGCGGACACCTAAGTTGCAATACAGGGCATCTTTCATACAATTCTAACCATATTTCTCATATACAAACGTTCACAAATTAAGGGGGGCGCAGCCCCTTACGACGGTGTGAAGAGCGCCCGTAGGGCGCGATGAATCACCTAGTATATATATATATATAGACACACACACACAGGGGCGTCAACAGCAGTGTAGACCCCTGGGCATAGCAATGTATTGGGGCACCTACTGATCCTCCAGTGGTAGGGGTGGGGGAAGCTTTGATGTCCCACGGGTGGTAGGGGGTATTATATCAACCGCTCAGCATGTAGGGCCTGGATCAGTAATTTCCACTAATTACCCCTTTACTGCACAGTCGGTGGGAGATGGGGTGGGAGAAGGGGGCATTGGGCTGAATGAAGGGGCCCTGATACATAACTTCCAGGGTGGTAGAGGATGTTTAATATGCAGAGGAGGGGTGTATAGTGGAGTGGGCTTATTATTCATAATTTTCTGGTGGGAGGACAGCTTGCATGACTGCAGATATCTCCAGTTCCCAGAAATAGATTTCTTAGATTTTAATGGCATTACAAACTAGAGAATCCCACCTACCAAATGGTACTGGGGACTAGGGGATCAGAGTTCAAGAGGCAGAGCAATCTACCAATGAGAATATAAAACTACATACCAGGTGTGTAGCTAGAGCAGTAACCAGCTGCTGGAAGGCTGGTGTCTCTGGTTCTGGGAACAGGAGAGACAAGCTACTAGTGTCCATCAAAGGGGGAGAGTCACAGATTTTGGAATCTGCCCTCAGAAAAACTTTAAGTCAGACAGAACCTGAAATATCTGACTGGGAAGAGCAATCAACAGGCTTGGATGGGGACCAGTGCTTTGAAGTCAGATATCTCCGGTTTCCAAGGGCCGATTTTTAAAATTATTGTACCCATGGAAAGAGGGGACCCCCTCAGCTATCAGCCTAGGGCCCTTAGACTCCTGGGGGGGTTTCTGGGTACTCAGAACCCCCCCCCCCCTGCGTGCGCTACTGTGAAGTAATTCGAATTTGGCTGCCGAGCCAAATATGGAAGAACCTGAAGCATCGCACGGATCAGATCTGCGCAATGCTCCACCCCCCCCCCCCCCCCCCCCATGTGTAACCAGCCCCGGGCTCTTTGACTTTGAGTCAGTCCTGGTTCTGGTTTTCTGGTAACAAAAATAATAGGGTCCCTCTGTATTTCAAAAACCAGCACCGGGCTCTTTATCCAGTCCTGGTTATAAAAATACAGGGGATAAAGAGTAGGGGCCCCCTGTATTTTTATAGCCATTACGGGCTCCAACAGCCAGTGGTGTAATGCCAAAGCAGGGGGAGACTTTTTATACAAGCTCCCCCAGCTGTCACATTAACTCCTTTGCTGGTCAACCATCATAGGCGAATCTAGGGGGTGGTCCGGGGGTGCACAGGACCACCCATTAGCCCATTTTGTAGCTGAGGGATGGAGCTTTCTAACGAGCCCAGCCCTGTGTCTCTAGCCCCCTGGGAACCGGAGATACGGCCAGGCAAAGCTGGAACGTTTTCCCTATAGGATAACATGGGACCCGCTAATTCCGACCCCCACCCAGTTCAACGGCTGCCAGTTCCCCCTTTGGCATCACTGAAGCTCGAGGTTGATCTCAGTCGAACCCAAATCGCTGGGCCTTCAATCTGATACCAGGCTGAATGGGTTAATTGGTTCCAGGGATATTGAGGTTAAACCGTTTTTTTTTTTTTTTTTCTTAAATGTAATTTCATGACTGTTTATGTTCTTTGAGGGCAGATTCCTGTGGAACCAAACAGCCCCGTTTCACGGGACCAAAATCATTCGAAGCCAACTCAAAAGTTCTTCAATATGATACTGGTCTCATGTAAATGGGTCAGTTGGTTCCGAAGATATAGCTGGTTGGTTAAAGTGGGGTAGGGAGAGGGGAGTGGTTGTGTCCTGTAAATGGGTCAGTTGGTTCCGAAGATATAGCTGGTTGGTTAAAGGGGGGTAGGGAGAGGGGAGTGGTTGTGTCTCCCCCTCACACCAGAAAATGCAGGGACTAGGCTGGTGTATAAGGGGTCAGCCTGGGAATGTCCCTGCATGATCCTGGGACCATATTCCTGGGTAAATCCCTGCATTTTCTGTTGTGAAAGGGGTCTTATTTCAAACAGCCGTGACCTGCAGTGCTCTGAATACAGCCGGGCAGCCCCCTGCTCTCTGCCCACCTGTCAATGACTGTCACCCCTGCAGCTTTCGCTCCAATTCTTCTCCCCGCTTTCACCTCAGCCCGCCCCCCCTTTAATCATGTGGTGCCGGCGCCCGGCGTGCTCCCCCGACGTCACACACAACAACAGCGTGCACAATATGTCAAATGTCTACTCGGCTAGAGGGGACACCAGGAGGGGAGTGGGAGCGTGCTCTGCGCTGCGCTCTGCTCCTCTCCCCATAGAAGCAGCTGCACCGCTCTCCATCTCTCCCTGCAGCAGCAGCGGAGGCTCATATAAAAATTTACAGTAAATGACACTTTTGGGGGCATTGCTTAAGGGACGCTACAAGTGGCGGTATGTGGGGGCATTACGCATAATGTGTGGCTTAATGTGTAAGGGGAATTACGGTGTGCAGCATCATGTGTAATGGGTACTATGGTGCGCGGCATCATGTGTAATGGGTACTATGGTGTGCGGCATCATGTGTAATGGGTACTATGGTGTGCGGCATCATGTGTAATGGGTACTATGGTGTGCGGCACCATGTGTAATGGGTACTATGGTGCCATCAAGCAAGAACCCCCTAGCAATGAGCACTTAGGTAAGCAGCATTTATGTGGCAAATATGTAATGGGCATTATGGTTTGTTATATAGTATGTAATGGGCATCATGATGTGTGGCACAATGTGTAATGGGCATTATGTTGTGTGGCCTTATGTGTAATTAGCATTACGGCGTGTGGCTTTATGTGTTAGGTATTACGGAGTTTGCTAAAATGTGTAATGGGCATTACTGTGTATGGTCTAAAGTGTAATACCACACCCATTTTTGTGATGCCACACCTCCTTCCCATGAGGCCACGCCCCTTTTGCAGCGCGGCTACGCCGCACAAAGGTCCCCCGGCTATTATGTCTAGATCTGGGACCACCCATTACCATAATTCTAGATTCGCCTATGTCAACCATGGGTGGTGGGTGCCGGGTTGATAGTAAAAGTGTCAGCTATAGAAACAGTGGCGTCACTAGGCAGGTGCGGGGTGACACCAAAATCAGCCGTGCTACCGCAATCCACTGCCGTGACTCCAGTCCTCAGTCACTGACAGTCCACTCTGTTTGCACCCGCTGCAGGCAGCCCCGGCCCCCATCAGTCCTGTCATTATGCAATGCCAGCCCTGTCCCTCCCTGACGTGACCAGTGGTGCCCGCCCACCGCTACTACACACAGATCACTGCGGCCAGCCGCGGCGCGTACCTCACGTCAAGGTCACATGCCACCGGTCTTCCACGCAGTCAGCACTCAGCTCATCTCAGAAGCTCAGCCTCAGTGCGCTGCAGCCTCCTCCGCGGCGGCGGATTCCAGAGTCGGATGGAGGGCCTCAGGACATGCCACACAGAGCCTCAGGACATGCCACACAGCCTGTGTGGCATGTCCTGAGGTCCTCCGTCCGACTCTGGAATCCGCCGCCGCGGAGGAGGCTGCAGCGCACTGAGGCTGCAGCGCACTGAGGCTGAGCTTTTGAGCTGAGCTGCTGACTGCATGGAAGTCCCCTGAACCCTTTTTTTTCTAATATTTTTTTTTAATTGTGACCACGATCTCCTGTGCTTGTGTCTCTCCGGGTATGACTGCAGGGGACCCGACATGGGCCCTTATTCTGGTTGGTGCGGCCGGAGCCGCACACGGTGCTCCGGCCGCACAAACCAAACCCCGCCCACGAGACGGATCGCCACGGCCGTCCGTACACGGACGGCTGGCGATCCGCATAAAAATGGTGGAGGCGTACGCCTCCACCATGGTGGGAGCTGCCCCCTGCATTCGATGGTCGTCGACCATCGAAGGCAGGTCCGCACGCCCCAGCAGCTCCCGCAAGCTGAGACCACACGGACAATCGTCCGTGTGCTAGCTTGTATGGGGGCTGAAAGCTGACATCCGGCGACGTCAGCTTTCCGCCCCCATGAGTTGCGTCATACCCTCATTACCATGCATACGCCCCGCGTTTGCATGGGAACGCCCATGAAACGCGGGGCGTACACATAGGGAAATGAGGGTCTGAAGCCCCTCACGCCCCTATACGCCCCCTTTGCGGCGGACGAAATCCGTCTGCGGCGAAGGGGGCTGCACATGCGCAGATTGACCTCTGCGCATGTGCACAATAAAAACATCGGCGGTACGGCCGCACGCGGGCCGTACCGTCCGAACTAGAATAAGGGCCATGGGGCTGTGAATACAGGGGATCCAGCGCTCGGCTGAAAGTGCGGGAGACACAGAGCCAGGCTGTGAGTATGGGAGAATCGTGGCGCTAGGCTGCGACTGCAGGGCAAGTGGGCACCAGGCTGCAAGTACGGGGAGACCCGGAGCCAGGCTGCGAGTGCAGGGGGAGTGGGGACCCAGCGCCGGGATGCAATTGCGGGGAGGACCTAGTACCGGGCGGGATGCGAGTGTGTGGGACAGTGGAAGACCTGGCTCCTCCTCTCCTTTCCGCAGCACGTGCAGGAGACCAAGTGCCGGGCAGCCAGTGCAGGGGACCCGGATCCTGTCCCTCTCGTCTACGCAGTGTGTGAGGGTGACCCAGCAGCACCAGACAGTGCAGAGGACCAGGAGCCAGGGAGTGTGTGCGGTGAGAGACACAGCAAGGTACCCAGTCCCACCTGTACTGAGGGAAGGGAGAGATTAGAAAGGTAACAGTGATGCCAGTGCTGTCACAACTGTTTCTACCCACTGCTCTCCCTTCTCCCCCCCCCCCCCTCCACCCACCCTTCTCTATGCCTATCCTCTTTGTCTCTTCTTCCCCTCACTCTTTCATCTGCCCCACCTCCCTATAGGGCAGTGTGATGGGGGCCCTCACAATATTTTGCTATGTGGCCCTCAAAGTGCTAGTTACGCCCCTGCACACAGGGACACGGTCACCTGCTACCAGTGCTCACCCCACCTTAGTATTAATACACCAGGGTGACAGGATATATACACCTGGCCCAGGTGACCCGGGCCCAGTCTCATGCTCCTCTCACCAGTTTGAAGGCTCAGCCTCCAGTAAGTTATGTGCCACAATGACATTCCAGAAGGCAGGGCTAAGCCAGTACAATGCAATGCAGTATGAATGGGCTGTGCATGTGGGGTGTTCCTGACATTGATGCAATCTGCAGGTACACAATGCAATCATGGTACAGGCCATGCCCCCTTCTTATATGCCACGCCCCCAATTTTTACGGCACGCCCAAGCCTCCCGTTTCCAGCTTCCAGAAGGGTGACACCATGAGTTACTACACCGGGTGTCACCAACCCTAGTGACACCACTGTATAGAAATATTGGGTTTGTTGTAGAACCATTCCCTGCAATCCTCCCCGCATGCTGGGATTTGTGATTGTTCAAGTCCCTGCATGCGAGGAGGCTTGCAGGCAGTTGGAGCACAGTGCTGGTTATAAAAACGCATGTGATTTATCACATGGAATAAATGGCACATCAAGTGCCCAATTGTATGTGAGCCCTCCCGGGAGCTTCCAGGGAAATCAGGTCAGACTTGTCGCCTAATGTAAGATTGCATTTTCACATCCTGAACATTCCCATACACCACTTCCTCAATCAATTGTCATTTTCCTAGTCACATGGAGAAGTTTTGAAACTACTATTACTGCTCATGGCCCTCATTCTACTCATGACCACAATTAATCTTTTTTTTTTTTTGTAAATATATTTCATTACATTTTCTGAAGGAATAGGTTACAAAACATTCAAACACAGACGTGTTTATCAGAATATACAGGAAATTATGATATCACTCAATAACATTTTCTAACCACTTGATTAGTAGTGTGAGGTCTTGGATTTCCCCTATAAATGAAGGCACATATGCAATTGTGTAAAGTACTGTGTAATAGACAGACAAAACAAGACAGGACAGGGGGGAGGTAAAAGCATTTGGGAAAAAAGGTATCTGGATAGCAGTATAAAGAAACAAACATAAATAGCTCTATCAATGTGTGCCTTTCAAATACAGAAAGTTTACAATGGTCACTCACTTATTGACCATAGGAAAGAGAACAGTCCAGTTCAGATTTGTTCGTCCGGGTCCAAACTTGTCCCCTTTACGATGGTGGTGGGTGTACACATGAGCATGTATGCGCATGTGAAAACCCTGTTCGCTCCAGAGGGGGCAGGCAGGGTGGACATGAGGCTGGAACGGGAAAGTCTAGTGTTTTATGGGCGTCCCCATGAAAACTATTGGCATTCCCCTGGGAATGCAAGCCGGCCAATGCCTGCTCATGACAGACACATGATGCCAGCCCTCACCCCAATTCAGCCATTCCTGTCTGCAATAAAAGTCATTTTGATCTGACTTTTAATTCTGAAGGGGAGAGAAATCATTCGATGGTTGGCGACTATCGGCCACATGCGAGGGGATGTGTTCTCATTGTAGCGAGGGGATGCGAGCGTCGTTGGTGCCAGGGGGGGGCGCATTCGGTTGGCGCATTCGGTGGGGCTGAATACGACAGGAATCACCATTCAAAATAATGGTGATTCCTGATTTACTAGGCGGCCCAACCATCCAGCAGGGTAATGCCACAGCCGGGGGGGAGACTTTTTATACAAGTCCCCCCGGCCAAAGCATTAACCCTACCAGTCAGCCTGGCCAGGGGTCCTGGGGGAGTGCCCCCCCCCCCAAAAAAAAAAGCCCCCCCTCCAGGACTTACCTGATTAGGCTGAAGCCTGGTGCTGTCCCCGGTGACCCTGGGCTGTGGTCACCGGGCTGATTCCAGTGTGAAAAATAGAATAAAATATTGTACAAATTCATATTATCGGCCGAATGGATACGCCATCGGAGGTTTACAAAGCAGTCGTATTTGACTGCTTTGTAAATTACCCTCCGGAACACGAAATTGCATACGGCTGAAACAGTTGGGTAGAGATAGATTCATTGAATTCTCCAAGGATTTTCATGGTTTGAGCACTAGAATTAGAATGCGAACCATGCTTTCTTTTCAGATAAAGGATTAAAGACGAGCAAGTGGACCCTTGAAGGAGTGTAGACAATATTTTGCCAATGCAGCTTGCAAATCTATGGAATCTTTACTCTTTCTGGAAAGTGTATTTGTCTCAATATGACTGCAAAATATCTTCAAATTGTTGTTTAGTTTTTAAATATAATGATATTTTGGGGGGTTGTCGGAAAGTTTTTATACATCTGAAAGGAATTTGGGTCTTTGCTGGGCCGACTGGTAAGTGTCAAGAAAAGTTTGGTAACCAATTATTGAGCCCCTAATTACTAATTTAGCTACTTTCCAAAACATTACCTGATCTTCAGCAATATATTGTATATGATCATTTTCATACTCTTCCCAAAAAGTTTCTATTTTACTAGGAAATTTAGTTGAAATTTCTAAATGAGTAGGGAATGTCCATTGCCTGAAGACTCCCTTGTCCATCCTGGTAGCTACAGAAAACCGATAAACCTATTGGTCCAATCTCCGTTGCAATGATAGCCAGGAAAGGCGGCACTTGAGATCACTAAATAATTTATCCTGGATAATGTGCCATATGCGGCTGAGAGACAAATCAATTTTCTGTCTGTAGGGTGTCTTGCTCTCCAGGCATCAATAGTTTACAACCATGAACTGAACCAAGTCAGTAAAAATAAAAAATCACCATCGTCTGCAGTCCATCGAACTGAAAACTGTTGGACCAGGGAGCAGCTACTGACACTCATCCTGCCTTCAGCTCCTACATTACCCCCCCATGGCACCGGATCCCTCTAGTAGTGCTCACCTCTCTCTCCACTGCAGAACTCCTGCTGCCATTGCCGACGTCCAGTGCTGCTGCTTCCAAGTGTCCGAAGCTGCTCATTCATTGTGTGCTGTTCCCCTTCGGGGCATTCTTCAGCGCTGAGGAGCCAACTGGCAGGAGGTCAGCTGCCCACTTTAAAAAAAAATTGGCCCATTTCTGTGTGTGTGTTTTCTTTTAACATTCTTTTTACAGGTGGACTACAAGTCCCAGCGGGCCCATTAATGCCCCGCATGCTGGGACTTGTGGTTCTCCAAGTCCCAGCCTGCGGGGGAGGTCTGCTGGGACTTGTAGTTCTCCTGTATAAAGCAATGGTAGGATTGAAAGAGTTTACACCATCAGGCCGGCGTCCACTGGCCAGGGACGCCGGTGACAGCCCCGGGCTTCAGCCCTGGACGGGTGAAGCCTTGGGGGGGGGGACCCCCTTTATTGGGGGGTCCCTACTCCTCCAGGTACCCCGTCCAAGGCTGACCAGCCACGGTGCTCATGGTACGGCCGGGGGACCTTATGTAAAAAGTGTCCCCCGGCTGTGGCATGACACTGCGGGCTGTTGGAGCCCAGTGCTGGTTTCAAAATACGGGGGACCCCCAGATTTTTTGTCCCCCGTATTTTTGGAACCAGGACCGGTCCAAGAGTCTGGGGCTGGTTTCAGAAATACAGGGGACCTCTACGCTTTTTGTCCCCCGTATTTTTGGAACCAGGTCCGGCTCAATGAGCCCGGGGCTGGTTATGCTCAGGAGGGGGGACCCCACGCAATTTTTTTTTTAATACAAACCCAAAATCGCACATAAGCTCAGATTTGCACATTTTCATGCCTAAAAATCGCCCATTTTCATGCCGAAAATTCGCCCATTATCGCACTTAATTGCACTTTTCTTGCCGGAACACACACCTCATTAAATATGCGAATACAAGGCAAAAATGCGATTTGAAAAAAGTGCGATAATGGGCGAAAAACTGACGTGGGAAAACCTCTCATCCCATAGAATGTCACCCTAAATCTTCTTTATTAAGGAATTGAACACAATCATAATGCTTTATTTTATAACGGCCATTATATTACATTTATTGATAGGGTCCCCCACAAATGTGTTGTCCAGGGCCCAGACAGACCTTAATCCAGCCTTGTCCCAATGTGTTATGTCTTATTCATAATGTCTGGACTTCAGCAGTGGGGTTAGTTGTATTTGATTCCCAATATTAGATAATCACTGTTTGCACTGATATGTTAGCTTTAACACACGTCAGCTTTTCGTACACATTACTTGCAGCTTTAATCTGCAGCCAGAAAATTATCCTTCTCAATTACCAATTTCAAGGTGGTTTGGCAAGAAATGTTTGGTAAACTAAACAATGACAATATGTGAGAAAGGTCAGTCATGTGGAAAGGAGCTTGTAAGAAAGATTAGTATCATTTTTATATATAAATTATACAATTCTGAGCAGCTGAAAGATAAAAAGTCGAATTTGTCAGCAGTCCCATTATCCCATTATTCCTTGGAGGATGCCATGGTAACATTACATTAGGAATGCACTATTGGTCTAATTCAGACTTGATCAGCCTGTGAGCTCTCACCTCTGCCTTCTTTTCCTATTCACTACCACAGCAATTAGCAGCTGATGTGGTATAGAGCAGGCATGTTCAAAGTAACTGCAGCCCTCCAGCTGTTGTGAAACTACAAGTCCCATCATGCCTTGCCACTATGGCAAGGCATGCTGGGATGTGTAGTTGCACAACAGCTGGAGGGCCACAGTTTGGACATGCCTGGTATCGAGAGACTTTTTAATACTGTTGTAAGGGGTTTTTACTAAGAACTGTCCTTTCAGAACATTTTTTTCAAATGGACAAAAACATGTTGGACTGCAGGTGGGGCAAATGTAACAAGTGCAGAGAGAGAGGGATAAAGCCCCATATGATCGGCTGAGAGAATTCTCTCAGCCAATCAGGGTCCGGCCAGACTTTTCTAAATATTTTTTTAAATTCAGCAGCACTTCGCTGCCTTGAAAATGCCACTACCACCTTCCAGCCGCCACTCGGACCCGCTGGCCGTACCCCGCTGCTGCACATACTGTAGGTGTGTGCCAGTGGTACTTCATCACTGACACACACCTAGGATCCTGCCCAACATATTGTGGGTGCTAAAAAGTACCCATGATGTGTTGCTGATGGGTCCGATCTGGCACATTGACCCTGCAGCAGGTTCAATCTGTAGGGTCCGACCTGATGTGCACGGAACCGTGGATCCGGTTTTGCGGGGATGTAAAACATCCAGCAAAATCAAGCCAAACGTTGTAATCAGGCAAAATCATCCCAAATCGGATAAGTGTATGGGCACCTTAAGTGTAAGTACTGTATGTGAGCGACCCCCAGTGTGTGGAGTTGAGATTACAGGGAGTAACATAAACCTGCAGACCGGTAAGTATGATACTTTTTTTTCTTGCACTGCAGGTTTTTTTTTAAAGCAGAAATGAATTCTGTGGGTTTTGGAAGAGAGCATCCCGTGGCAATCCAAAACTGGGTGCAAGGTCCGCTTTCAAGGCGCTCCTTTCTTTTGTTGTCTAAAACCTCGCACCTAATTCAATACCCTCTTAGATTTAACATTGGAAGGTGTGTTATGCAAGATATGATCAGCAATGTGGCACAGAGGTTAGCATTACTGGCAGGGGCGTAACTCTGGGAGGCAATGGAGTCATCTACCGCCGGGCTCCTGCACCCAAGAGGGCACCTCTCCTCCCCTGTGAGTTTTTATCAGTTAATTAAAAACCATCGATATCAATTCTGTGGCTGACTCCCCCTCCTAGCAGGATCATAGATGCCAACATAATATTCATTACATACATACAAATATACATATATTTAAATAAGGTGGTTTGTGGGGGAGCACCAATATTTATCTGGCCTCCGGGCAACTGGGTCGAACTTACGTCTTAGTCTCATGGCAAACTCCTAGTAATGCACTGCACACTTGTGGCTCCTGATACTCAGCATCATTAATCATTGTCACATTGGCAGATAGGTGAAGCTGCAGCACTACCCCACTCCCATGTACAAAACCTTTAGCTAAAATATATATATATATATTTTTTAAATACAAGCAGACCACAGGGGGCCCAGGGGTGCTGAACCCCCTTAATCCGGCCGTGCTGCCGACCTAGACACTGTAGACCTAATAATCCACATCCATATAAAACTGTATTCCTATTTGAGTAATAATATTTTAGTTAGAGAAAACTAGTTATAAGAAGTAACCTTGAGAGCCAATATTCCTTACACATTTTGATGATCATATTTTTACATCAGTGATCTGGAAAGCACAGTGTGCCCTTTGAATTGTTTCTAAAATGATTAGTGCCCTAGGCCAAATGAAGCATTTACCTCCCCTGACTAACGTGCACAGAAATATCATGTACGAATATATAAACAGACAGGCAGCACACCTCTCTATGAATATAAAGGCAGGCAGCACACTTCTATATTAATATAAAAGCAGGCAGCACACCTCTAGCTGGAGATATTTTTTATTCCTATGGTAACTGAGTTTCCACCTTCATCATCATCATTATTGTTATAACATTTTATTTATACTTATCCACAATTCTCAGTACACAATACAGCTTAGAGTGAATTTGTCAAACAATTGAGGTGAAATTTAATAGGATGAGATATTTAGAAAGTGAGAGATTTGGGAAGAAATCTCCAGTTTTTTTTAAAGCAGCAATCATTGACACTGCAAAACCAGTTTGATTGTGCAGTGTAAATGATTGCCCCTTTAAAAAAAAAACTTGAGATTTCTTCCCAGATCTCTCACTTTCTAAATCTCTCATCCTATTAAATTTCACCCTTAAGGTGCATACACACTGTACAATTTTTTTGACCAATTTGGTTGAAAGACATTTCCATTGAACCCAGTGTCCTGGACGAGAGATGTTGACGAAAGACGAACTACGAATGATGATGCACACACCCGCCAGTTGTTCATCAAGATTGTTCGTCAACTGTGCGTACAGCTCAATTTGAATATCTTCAAAAAGAGCCTGTAAACTGTAGCTAGATCTTTCGTCTATTGTCAATATCTTTCGTCAACATCTTTCGTCCAGGAGACTGGGTTCAATGGAAATGTCTTTCAACCAAATTGGTCAAAAAAATTGTACAGTGTGTATGCACCTTTAGTATGAAAATTGGCAATCAAACATTTTTATTCATCATAATGACCTATAGAGGAAAATTTACTAAAGGAAATTTGTAAAAAAAAAGGTGTATTTGTATCCAGAAATAAAGGGGGTACATGCGCTAGAAACAATGTATATAGAATAAGATAGAAAATTTATTATATGTATATATTGCACTGGCTAGTGGCAATCAATTATTTAAAATAACATATGGATATGATAAAATCAGTTAACAGTTAAAAAAAAAGGTGTGTTTAGCCAGTCATTTCATTAATATACATCCTCCATAGGGCAATTATATCCGGACAAACTTATTTTGATGACTCCAGAGCAGTTCTTATTAACTGATGTCTGGCCAGACAAAAATAAGAAAAAAAAAAATATAAAAAAAAAAAAAAAAAAAAGGAGCAAAAAGATAAAAATAGTTAATTATAACATTATAGCCTGTGGGTCCCAGGCTGCTGCTGTCCTACTGCTATATTTGAGGCAGTGATCGATTTTAAAAGTAAACCAGTACTTGCTTTTTGGATAATTGACAGGCAGGTCAGGGATCCAGTTCTGGAGCTCCAGAAAGTGTAGAGGGGGTATTTAAAAGCTGTATGACGCGTTTATCCGCCTCCATACACTTATTTTTGACATTTACTATCCCGAAAATACGGCACATCAATACGAATACGAATTGCCGTACTTTCGGGATAGTAAATGTCAAAAATAAGTGTATTTCTGGATACAAATACACCTATTTTTTTACAAATTTCGGTACTTGTTTCCTAGCATGGCCACAATCGTGGGGATCGTGTACCTTTAAGTTAAGGTACACGATCCCCACGATGGACCCGATTTCCTTTGAAATCAGGTCCATTTTGCCGGCAAAGGTAAAAAATTGGGGGCATCGCGTCAGTCGGGACCATTAACATTGGTCCCGACGCGACCGACGCGACCGACGCGATGCCCCCGATTTTGCCATAGGCTTCAATGTTAAAATATTTTTTAACATTGAAATCGTGAGCATCGCGTCGGTCTTGTGCCATTATAATGGCACAAGATGAGATGGACTTGATTAAGTCCATCTCACATTGAAAAAAATGTAAAAAAAAATGTGAAAAAAATTTGAAAAATGTGAAATGGGCCAATATGACCCATTTCACATTATATATGGCCGTCACCCCACGATAGACGCCAACCCGAAGCGTGGCGAGCGCAGCGAGCCCGCGAGGGGCGGCGGTGCGCGTCCTCCAATCTTTTCATTCCCCTACTATCCACGTCAGCGTGGAGTTGAGAATATATAGTGTGGCGAGCGCAGCGAGCCCCGCGAGGGGACGCGTATACCTGTGAAGTTATACGCGTCCCCTCGCAGGGGTTGCTGCGCTCGCCACGCTTCGGGCTCAGTGGCTCGCTGCGCTCGCCACACTATATATTCTCAACTCCACGCCGACGTGGATAGTAGGGGAATGAAAAGGTCGGAGGACACGCACCGCCGCCCCTCGCGGGCTCGCTGCGCTCGCCACGCTTCGGGTTGGCGTCTATCGTGGGGTGGGGTTTACGTTGTAAAATTTGGGTGTCTAGGGAATATTTTACATTTAATCCAATGTAAAATCGGGTCCCAGGGACCCGATTCACATTTGATTCAATCAAAAAATCGGGTTGGTCGCGTCGATCGCATCGCATGCGACCAAATCGCATGCGATGCAATCGACGCAATTTTTCCGACACAACCACCCCGATGTAAATCGGTGTGGCCGTGCTAGGAAACAAGTACCCAAATTTCCTTTAGTAAATTTCCCCCATTATGTTTACCTTGTATAGGAAAATATAGTTGTTTTTTTTTACACAACATTTTTCATTTGATTTTATATAACAAATCTGAGCAACGTTGGCATTTTTAGTGGATATTTTGCGTATCTCTCACAGAGATGTTGGTACTCAAAGGGTTAATCCAATAAAATACATGAAAGATGTGAAAAGTTTAGGAATACTGTGGTGTTAGGTAAATGGAGCAAACTAATCCTGGTTTAGTGAATTTAATTGATTTTAAGGGCAGTATTCAATGCAGGGGCGAGCGGCTGTCGAGGGGGTTAAACGGAGGGGATCGCAGAAAACCAGCGATACTTGCTGTTTAACCCCCGCGCCGTCCGCTCACCCTATTCAAATGGCCCATATTCAGATCTGATCGCTGTACAAATTTATTCTCAAAATGGGCAAAAACATGTGCACTGCAGGTGGGGCAGATGGAACCTGTATAGAGAGAGAGTTAGATTTGTGTGAGTTATTTTGTTTCTGTGCAGGGTAAATACTGGCTGCATTATTTTTACACTGCAATTTAGATTTCAGTTTCAACACACCCCACCCAAATTTAACTCTCTTTGCACATGTTACATCTGCCCCACCTGCAGTGCACATGTCAGGTCGCCAGGGAAGTCCAGGAACAGAGCATTTTCTCCCTGAAGGAGAAGGTCAGGTAGGCAAACCTGGTCTAACTGTATCTATCTAAAGAGCAGTATACATGAAAAGTAATATATACATTAGAACAGCTTCAAATATATGAACCCCCTACGGACAAATGTGTTCATCAAACCTGATAAAGGCAGAAAATATAACAGATGAGTGGATGATCCTTACAGATTCAGTAAGATCAGGAGATAAGGAAACAGCTGTAATTTATTAGGCAAGGTTACAGCTGGAAATAATTATCTTTGCTCCCCAAAGGCAAAATGCCTGGACTGTATCTAGCGCTCTACAAAAGACAGATCCTTGTTCCATCACTTAGACATGTGCAACGCAAATGAAATCTGCTTCTCAACAGCTTGTTCAAACTCATAACATTTAATTACAATGTAAGCAAAATATCTATGTGTATACGCGTCCAGAAAATATTGTCACCTGCCAATACTTGAATGCATCTGCTATCGCTGAGAGCCCTATTTTCTGCATACTGGCCAGTAAGTGATACTCAGACATTAGATAATCCATGAACAGAATTGTGTGCAAAATCTGAGTTTTATAGATGATTCCGGCAAGACACTGCCTCTAGCTTGGAAGTTATTACATATAAATTCATGTTATAGTGCCCATACACGGAGCGCACATCACATCCTATAGTCCAAAAAGTATGTGCCGCAGGTACTCTTTTAACTAGATCGCATCGTATCCAGTTCAAAACGCACACTGCTTTAGCCCCTCCCATGCGTTTTGAACTAGATACAATGCAATCTAGTACAAAATGCATTGTGCACATCACAATATATCTGTGAATGATGCCATGGTACCCACTGGCCGATAATGCATCATTTTATCGGCCGTTCAATCAAATGGCCGATAAATTGGCCAGTGTGTACGCACCATTACTCTGTACATATTTTGTCATTGATTTGAATGTGCACACCTTAGATGGCTAATATAAAGTTGACTGCCAAACTAGTGACATTTTTGACTGAAAACCATGCAGGAGAAATAGTGAATTGCTGCATTCATAAAGAGCTGCGGTTGTGTTCTGCCCTATAACAATTGACCATGAGTCTGGCATTGTTCCAGTCTTCAGACATGTCCCACTTGCCCCCATGTTGTAAATTATCTACTTTTGTAATGCATTCCCTTTTAGGCATCAATAAAGCTGCAAAACCTAAATTCTGGGTAAACACCTCACTGGCACATCTTCGATTTCACCCTCACACCAACTGAGGATGATCCAGGTACATTAGAATGCCCTTGTCCCACCATATGCCTCCCACCCAGACGCAGGCGGGTGTATTTGCCACAGATGGACACTATTTGGAGCATGTAAAGTGTGAATTCACATAAAACCTTATACACCATGTGATGTAGACCCAGACCCTAGGTATTTCTCTAATATTACTGGTGAAACATTTACAATGTATTTGTTCATCTATTGTGTTTTACAATATATAACATTTTGTGTGTTCCATATAAATGGCCACAAGATGTGCATGTAGCCATAGGGATTATTGTGTTTTATCACTAATGCTGGGAAATGGCGCTGATGAGTCAATGGAAAATTGTGTGTAAAAAATGTTTTGAATATGCTAAAGGAGGGTTTAGAACAACAGGGGTCTAGTGAACCAATCATAGTACAGTTTGATTCTCAAATATACAGGAGGTTGGGGAAGATAAGCCTTTGTGCCAACATGTAGAAGAAGTGCAAGGTTGATAGAAGAAAAATAAAAGATACTACTTCAATACCCCAGTTCTTCTGTCCTGAGGATACGGTCTTGTTCTAGTGCCAACCCAACAGAGTAAGATTTTCTCTCATTGGCAGGGGCCGTAGAAGAAGTTAGAGGAGGTTGACTCTGTGAAATATAAGGTCCACCAGGCCAGAAGAAGGAGGGATGAACTGAGAAATCATGTCAATTTATTAAAACCATTGTATGATGAGTATTCATTGCAAGGGTTGCAAAGTAGAGTGATGCAAAAATGTTTGTTTACCAAAGAACCTACGTTGTCCACTGAGCAAAAATGACCAGGGAAGAAGATGGTACAATGGAACAATGTGTTGTCTTCCCTCTTGGGGTGCAAAGCCTTTATTGAACATGATCTTGTTATGCCTCCCAGGGTAGTAGTGGAACAAAAGCCCTACTGGATCCTTGAGGCTAGGTGAAGTGCCATGAGAATGGAGTTGGACAGCATGAACCATCTGGGTGTAATTGAGAAGTTTAACAGTGGAGAGGTGTAATCCGGCTGCACTGGTTACAAAACCCACTGGCAACATACTGTTTTGCAATGACTTTAGAAAGTTTAACAACATGTCCCAGTTTGATGGCTACCTGATGCCAAGGGTGGATGAACTGGTGGGAAATTTGTCTGTCAGCAAATATTTAACCACCCAAAGGTCTACTGACAGATTCCTCTTATACCTGTAGCCAATAAAATTACAGCTTAAAACCTTTTTGGTGTGCAAGGAGGAGCTTGTACCAAATTCCAAGGGTGAAGAACAAGGAACTGAAACCCCATACTGACTATGTGACCTCATATCTAGATGTCACCATCATACAGTCACAATATTGGGAATCACATCTTTCTAAGGAAAATACAGTACTGGCCTCATTGCGATCAGCAGGATAATGGCTAACTACGAGAAATGTGCAGTGGCCCTGAGAGATGATAAGTATTTGGGTTATGTAATATGTCAAAGCTCATGACCACACCATAGATTAGGACCTTTCTGTGCTTGGTATGTTACTATTGGCAGTTTAGTTAGTTTGTGACAAAAACAGCACCATTAACAAAATTGGTAAAAAAAAAAATGTTCTCCAGATTGGCGGGAGTGGACCAATCTTGCTGAAACAGCATGGGCAGATCTTTGTCTGGCTCTTTTGTACCTCTCCAGTACTACAGGCACCTGAACTTGCCCAAAGAGAACGTAAATATGCTACCATAGATTTCATGGTCATAAAGTGGACCATAGAGGTGCTTTGGTACTTTTTGCTTTGGAGGGTATTCTCCTTATTCACAAATCATGCTCCATTACAATGGATGCAGAGAAGCCAAGGGGCCAAATGTAATAGGGTAAGAGTTTCAGAAAGTGAGAGATTTTGGGAGAGTTTTCCCATGTTTTTTAAAGCAGCAATCAATTACATGGCAAAATCAACTTAGTTTTGCAGTGTAATTGATTGCTGCTTTTAAAAAAAAAAGGGAAAACTCTCCCAAAATCTCTCACTTTCTGAAACTCTCACCCTATTACATTTGGCCCAAGAGGTGAATGTGAAGGAAACCATGCAGTTTCTGGTGATACAACCGTTTCGGTTATATAGTCGTTAAGGCTGAATAAAGATGTGAATCCATCAAGTTCAACCATTGATTAGAGCAGTGGTTCCCAAACTGTGTGCCGTGGCTCCCTGGGGTGCCTCAGGACACTTGCAGGGGTGCCCTGGGTTGGTGATCCAGGACCAATTCAAATTATTAATGGCTAATTATTTATGAGCAAAACAAGTGCTGGTGGCTGCCAATTATAAAATGTGTATAAACAGAGGCAACTCCTGCCCGTTACCACATAACTGACCCTAGGAATCACATATAAACCCAATCTAATTAATTAAAATTTGGCCTAGGGGTGCCGTGAAAATGTTTTTGATACTCTAGGGTGCCGTGAATCAAAAAAGATTGGGAACCCCTGGATTAGAGTGTATGATCTTTTTTCTACATCCTTTCTGATTCTGATCTAATTTTACAGACAGATTATGATTGTTATTTGTACCCCTGGATGTTTTTAACCAATAGATGTTTGTCCAAACTTATTTTAAATGTATTTATTGTGTCTGCTGACACCACCTCTCCAGAAAGAGAGCTCCTCAATTTAACTGCCCTGACCATAAAAAAGTTTTTCCTTCTAAGGAATCTTCTTTCCTTTAGTCTAAACATATGCCTACGTGTCCTAGACTTCTTCCTCAAAGTAAAAAGGGTGCCTGACAGTTCCTTATATTGGCCCAATATATTTGTACAAGTTAAGCATATCTCCCCTTTAAAGTCTCTTTTGCGGCGTAAACAAACCCAATTTGTCCAATCTGTTTTCATAGCTTAATTTCTCCAACCCTTTTATTAGTTTTGTTGCTCTTCTTTGGACTTTTTCAAGTCCTAGGATGTCCTTTTTATAGTGCGGGGCCCAGAATTGTACTCTAATTCTAGATGTGGTCTAACCAATGCTTTGTAGAGTGGCATAATTACATTTGAGTCCCTAGTCTTCATGTCCCTTCTTATACAGGCTAGTATCCTGTTGGCCTTATTTGTTGCTACATAGCACTGAGCACTACACCCCAGTTTGTTATCAATTTGTACTCCTAGATCCTTTTTTAGTTCTTATTTACCCAATGCCACCCCGTCTAGGTTATTACTAGCACACAGATGCATATCCTTGCATTTATCAACATTAAACCTTATTTTCCAGTTTATTTAGATTGCTCTGAAGCGAGGAGACATCCTTGTTTGTTCTAATTATCCTTCTCAGTTTTGTGTCATTAGCAATGATGGATGCATTGCTGAGTATACGCACCCCTGTATCATTTATTAATATGTTAAATAAAAAAGGCCCTTGCACCGAACCCTGTGGCACTCCACTTAGTGCAGGTATCCAACCCGATACTTCACCGATCACAACCACCCTTTGATCTCTATTCCTACCCATCTACAAATTTTTACCCCTAGCCCCAAATCCTCCATTTTATTTATCAACTGTGGCACAGTATCAAAAGCCTTCGCAAAATCCAGGAAGACCGCGTATATAGCAATTCCATTGTCTACATGGTTTCTGACTTCCTCATAAAAGCTTATTAAATAAATTTGGCACAAGCGATTTTTTACAAACCCATACCTCCCAACTTTTGAAGTTGGGAGGTCGGGACGTTCGCGCGGCGTGGCCTCGCGAAAAGGGGCGTGGCCTCACGGGGTGACGCGAAATCCGGCCACGCCCCTGTTTTCGCCGCTCGTCGTAATATTATCGTGGTTTATATCTCCCAACCGTCTCGGGAAGCCGGGACTGCGGTAAGCAGTACCGGGACGACGGGACATCGGCCGTAAATCGTGAATGTCCCGCCGAATCCGGGACGTTTGGGAGGTATGCAAACCCATGTTGGTTAATACTGATTATACAATGCATTTTGGGATTTTGGATACCATCCCTTAAATTTCCCTTGAAACAGTAAGGGCTTATTAAATTATTGGATGATTGTAGGAATATAGCACGAGTGGATTAGTGGATACAGTAGCACTACAAAGAGCCAGAAATGACAGGAACCAAGTCACAAGGAGGATATACTGTAAGCAAAGCAGAGAGAAATACAATATGTGCTGAATAACAATTTTCCACCAACCAAAGATGGAGACATGTAGGACTCACTGAAGAATCCGGACACAGATTGAGACTGGAACAGGAGCACCTCCAAACAAGATCATGGTTCAGGAGCACAGCACAGAGCCAGAAAGCATTCACACAAAAACTAGAGCAGTATGAACTATCACTGTTAGGGAGGGGATACAATAGCTGCTTTAAATCAGAGACAGGGACCAATGGGCTTTCAGTATCCAGCTTAGCCTCTATTAACAATAATTCAGTGCAGCATGCGTGTAATTGGGCATCAAGAAGGAATGACATTTGAAGATGATGTCCATTCTCAGTATTAAATTGTATATTTGTGAGTGTGACAAATTGGAATATACGGGGGTCCTGATACTAGAGTATGGTGACAAAGTTTCGCTTTGAGGTCGCCAGGTAATCATTTTTCAGTGAAATATCCTGCATTACCTGTTTAATGAATGGGACCAACAATTACCATATATACTCGAGTATAAGCCTACTTTTTCAGAACATTTTTTAAGCTGAAAAAGCCCCCCTCGGCTTATACTCGAGTGAGGGTCCCACTTGAGTCAATAGTTTTCCCAGGTTTTTTTTTGTTGTAAAATTAGGTGCCTCGGCTTATATTTGGGTCGACTTATACTCGAGTATATACGGTAAGTTTTGCAAAAGTAGGAAAAAAGTTATATTCACCTACTTTTAAGTATAGAAACTCAGCCTCTAAATAACATACTGTATCTGACAGTGTTTGTCACAGCTGATACTCTGCTTGCAAGTCTGTACAGGACTCATCCGGTATTTTATAGAAAAACATTCCTAGAAAATAGAATTTCTGTGGGAGGCATAGTCATTTACAAGTAACTGAGACTGTATTATACTGTATCTTGTTAACAATAGTCAGTCTTACATCTAAGATTCTCTTCAGGCCCCGGTTTTATTGTTAACTTAGACTAATTGAGGATTACAAGAAGCTTTGACATTTTAACACAGAATTCCAATGAAATAAATTAATAATTGTATAGACCAATGGGGGTAATTCAGACCTGATCGTTGCTGGGCGATTTAGCAGAGCCCTGTGATCAGATAGACGCCGCCCAGACAGAGTGAAAACCTGCCCTGTGCAAATCACGCCAATCAGAGGCTTCCTTCAAATCCATACGCAACTCACTCACCAACAAGCGAAGGGCTAGCGATAAGAATAAACGCTCTATTTGGTTGCTGCTTGGCTTGTACGCATGTGCAGTCTGAATCGTAGTGTGCATGTCCATAATAAAAATTATAATAATATAAATCATACTTGCCTACACTGACGGGGCAAGGTCAGGCTAATTGTATCCTTATGCCTTGTCCAAATCCCCTCACAGGAAATCAGCCACATTGGCATATGGGTGATGCTAAAATTATGCAAGGCACAGCACCTGGAGAAGATCCAGGAGAAAATGACAGGGGGGCACTATGAGAGGAGAGGGTTTGGGAGGGGTGTTAGTGGTGTCAGCAGTGGCGTAGCTTGGTTTGGGGCACCCCCCGCCATCAATGGGGGGCGCCTCCCTCCCCGCCGGCCTCCCCCCTCCCCGCCGGCCTCCCCCCCTGGCCGCCGTTGCCCCCCCCCCCCCCCATCGCCGCAGGCTTACCTGTCTGCGCTTTCCGGCTCCCCTCCTGGCTTCACTTAATAATTCTATGCAGACGAACCACGATAAAATGGCCGCCCCCATACCGCAGACAGTTTCAGAGAACTGTCTGCTTTATGGGGCGGCCATTTTATCGTGGTCCGTCTCCATAGAATTGTTTGAAGCCAGGAGGAGAGCCGGGACGCGCAGACAGGTAAGCCTGCGGGGGATGTGGGGCTGGGGCATTACTATAGCACCACAGCCCCCCGGCGTCCCCACATGCACAGCGCCCCCCCGCGACCGCGGGGGCTGCAGTGCTATAGTTACGCCCCTGGGTGTAAGTGTACCTACTAAGAGGGCGGTGAGAGAGAGGAGAGCAGAGAGAGGATGGAAAATAGACCTTGGCGTTTAACGTACACAGGCCCACCTTGGCAACAAAAGTGAAGGATGTAGTTGTGCATGCGCCAAAGGCGTGCTCCAGTAAAGGGGCGTTGCCACTCAAAAGGGGGCGTGTCCTCGAGTGTGGTGGTACACACCTTATACAACTTCTAAACATTATGCAACAAAATTCTAGACCCCATTATACTTGCCCCTTACACATGATGCCAAATGGATTGTGCCAAAATTCACATAATGCCACACAGATTGAGCCAAAATTAACATAATGCTAGAAGGATTGAACCAAAATTCACAATATGCTTCGTAAACAGGGACATTGCGCGCCGAAGGCACGAACTGAAAATTTACACCATAATACCCATTACATGTTAAGCCACACAATTCCTATTAAAAATTATGCTACATAAGTTCTGCTTACCTACATGCTCATTGCCAAGGGTTCCATGCTCATTACCAGGGGTTCCATGCTCGTTGCCATGTGGGTTTACATGCTCATTGCCAAGGGGGAATACATGCTTGCTGTAACTGGGGACAGCCGACCGCCTATTGGGGAAAATGTTCCAGTTTGCCCAGCGGTATCTCCGGTTCCCGGAGGGCTAGCAACACGGGGCCAGGCTCGTTGGAAAGCTCCAGTCCTCAGCTACAAAATGTTGTCAGATGTGTCAGAAATTACAGGGGGAGCACGTGCCTGGGTGCCATGCGCCTGAATCCGCCCATGCAAAGCACTATGCAAAGCCGTCCTCGAAGCTGCTCATCTGCTAGTAATAACATGTCAGCGAGTGCCCGGGCAAATGAAAAATTTGCCGAAGGTGCTCACTGCGGGGGACCATACATGTGCATTAGCGCTTATGCGCATGCTCAGCCCCCCACCATCGGGCCGAATTTGGACCTGTGTGAGCAGATCTGAATCGGCCCCTATATTTCAATAATCCACTCCCCAAACTATCCCTTAGTGTTACAAAAACAGAGAATTTCCCCATGGATTTCAAAGAAAAAATAAATTCCTATTGGTCTACTTCACCAAATCAAGTACAATGAAACATGATTATTTAATATTATATTGACTAGGATCAAGGATTTGGGGTTTTCTTTCCAAACAAACGTTATTGTAAAATGTGATTTATTATTATTATTTTCTTTATTTTTTGCACCATCATGTCTACCAGCCAGTACTTGCTTGGTATATAGTTATATAATAGTTGGCAGCAGTTCCTCAATAATTTGGGAAAAAACAGCTGGAACTCAATAAACTGTTGAAAGCTCCATGCAAAGCTTGTACTTGTGCCTTAAGCTGGGTACACACTGTGCAGGTCACTCTGCAGACAATATACATACTCCGATCTTCGGAGCAATTATATGCTCAGTGTGTGCCCTGTACATGCATCAGTGTGTACTTTCTTGAATACGCAATTCACTCACCATCTAACTCTGCAGCAGAGACAGGCTGATCGAGGCACTGACGTCACATACCCTCCCTTAAAACACCTGGGCACACCTGTATTTTATCCTGACACTTTCCAGAAAACACAGGTGTCCACCCCCAAACACTGACTTCCTGTCGTCAAATGGCAAGGGGGTTGCGCTATTTATGGTATTTTATTTGGTTTGCGCATGTGCAGATGATTGAAAGTATTGCAAACTCACATAATAGCGCTCAACTCTGAATCAGGCCGATGTGCGATTTTGGCTATGTACAATGCTATGTTTGATTATACTGTACTATAGATTGTACACTTTTTAGACCAAATTGAGTTGCCTGCTGAGTCTACAGTATTTTTTTTGCAATACTGACCCCGCGGGGGGAACGTATGGGGCACGTATTGGCATCGCAAACTGTATACCTATGGAGGGCTCGCTAAGCAGTTTTCGTTAGACTTATGTTGACAGACACCCAAAAATATGAAAAACTCATGTTGACGTTTTCCATGTCAACCTATTTCTTGCGTCGACCTTTTGACTGTCAACCTTATTGCTGTCGGCCCTATGACACATACCCCCCAGCATAAGGGCTTGCATTCTGTAGCTTATGGTAGGTGACTGAGGGGCACATTTATAAGCACAAAAATGATTAAGCGATATTGGGTTTCCAGGGCAAAAACACACATTTACTGACATTCATTTTTATAATTATTTTTAAATGTTCGTAAATGCGTGTTCTGACCCTGGAAGTTAGGGGACGTTCTGGGGTGGACACCCGTCATTTCATGGGGGTGCTCACAAGAAAACCCCAGTGGGCACGCCCATAGAAAGGCTGGGTGGGCCCCACGGAATGCAGGTATTCCCCTGCCTGCTCGGGCTGGCAGGGTGATGTCCCATGACGTCAGCGCCCGCCCCCAATTCAGAGAAGACCATGCAGCAGAAAAGTCCTGGGTTACTTTTCTGCTGCGAAGAGAGGAAAAGTAATTCGCTAGTGAGCAACCATCAAATCGTTTTTCCTCTGTGCAGGCGCATGTGAGCGAATGTGTAAGCATCGGCACCCTGTTATAACAGGGAAGATTCATGTATAATCTGAGTTGAAATATTATCAGTATTAGAGGTGTAACTCTTAGAGGCAATGGAGTCATCTGCCGCCGGGCTCCTGCTCCCAAGGGGGCACCTCTCCTCCCCTGCTTGTTTGAATCAGTTAATTGAAAACTATCAATATTGCTTCTGCAGGACAATACACGTCATACTCTCATTTTTCTTAACATCATTTTTGCTAGTGTCACACCCTGTATTAGAAGAACCCATGAGCTACTCCACTAGATGCAGACACCGTACTGATTGTGATATTTGCTCCTGCAAAGTAAGCATGCAAATTGTACAGTAGCTGTATGGAGTTACTACACTACATAGCTCTGCCTAATAGTAGTGGTTTTGAAATAACAATTATACATAGACAGAATCTGGATCAGGGCCGGCGCCACCACTAGGCAGCTCTAGGCATTTGCCTAGGGCGCCGGCACCTGGAGGGCGGCAGTTCGCCCCTCACCCCCAGCGAACTGTGTAAAAAACTTGCTGGAGCGGCCCAGGAAGCGCTAGTTATTTTCTATTCACTGCAGGGACCCCGCCGGCCGCAGCCAGCTTTATACACATGACGGCGCCGCAGGTACCACTGCCGCACGGACACCCCTTACCGCTCTGCACTGCAGGGATGCCGGGGCCACAAGTTTTTTCTACAGGTAACCCCCCCTCCCCCCCCCACCCCCCCCCCCAGCACCGGGGCGCCCCGACCCCGACTTGCCTGGGGCGCTCCGGTGCCTTGCACCGGCCCTGATCTGGATACTTACAGTGCAGGAGCAAATAGCCCTATCAGTAAGGTGTGTGCCTCCAGTGAGACAGGTTGCAGGTTCTAATCCTGGATATGTGGGGGGTTACCAATATTTGTCTTGCCTCCGGGCAACTGGGACAAACTTACGCCACTGATCGGCATTGCTAAGACACAGGAGGATTTTCTACATCTATCCTGTCTGTCGATGGTATATGTTATCGTGTTTTCCCAACTGTGTTTTTGTGAAAATAGATAAATCATCTCAGACATTTAATGCCTGCGATCTACTCTGTCATTGCAAAATACGGGCAAACACAGGGCATTTTTTCATTGATTGAAGCTATCACATGTACCAGTGATATATTAGAGGAGTTTAGAGACTAGTCCAGAGAGTGTCAATGTGCCTATACACGATGCGATGCACGCTCCCATGCACATCCCATCGCACAAGTCTGTGCTGCATGTGCTTTTAGTACTAGATTGCATCGTATATCTAGTCCAAAAAGTATGGTGCTGTAGCACATTGTATGCTTTTTGTACTAGATGCAATCTAGTACTAAAAGCACGGAGTTCATTGCATCATGTATGGGCACCTTAAATTATGCTTTTTCTCAGTGCTAATTTTAGAAGGCAAGTAGTCTTGGGGATACATATTGATAAATGGTGGTAAACATATCAGCGGTCAGAATAAGGATTCCAGCATCCCAAATAGTGTCAGAAGACCAATGCCACAATGCTGATGTTGATCCTGACTGGCATCCCAATGGAGGTGACCCTGATAGGGGTCAGGTACAGTGGCGTAACTAGTAAATAGGCACCCCCCACCGATTTCGGCAGCGCCGCACCCCTCTCACCCGCCTGTACGCCCAATTAAAGTTAAACAGCCCCCCCCCCCTTTTCCCCCCTTCCCCCTCCACATGCCACCGCCACATTCAGGGACCCGCAGATCTCCTCCTGGCCCTGTCTCCTCCTGCAGTGCTAATGAAAACTGATAGCAGCCCCTAATAGCAGACCGTTTTTAAGGATGCTAGAGGAGGCCGCCATTTTGTGAGGGTCGGTTTTCATTAGCACTGCAGGAGGAGACAGAGCCGGGAGGAGATGGAGAGCCGGGGCCGCGCACACAAGTAATCGGCGGGTCCCGGCCACAGATGTGGCAGCGGCATAACCATAGCCCACACTTACTCAGCGGTTCTACGGGGCTATTGTTACGCCACTGGTCAGGTAAGTATATTTAACTTCCCTTTGCTACTCTAACCCTAACCCCCCTTCTAAGTGCCTAAACATAACTCTCCCTCCCTGCAGCCTGTAGTAGATTATAACCAGGATTATAACCACACATTAAAATATTTTTCCGAACATTTTGGCCACCAGGCACAATCATGTCCTTAATTAATAGACGGATTCAGATGGGCGTATGTGAGAAACAGGCTTGGAGATCAGTGCGGCCCTCTGTCCTTGTTTAAATGCCAATTAAAATATCTAAATTGTCATGTCAGCATCTGCAACTGCTATTATCTTTTGTATCAAATATTTCTATTTATTCTGCCCATGTAATTAAATCCCCAACAAAGGTGTCTTGTTAAACATTAAAATATCTTCCGGAACATTGTCCTTACATAAACTTTTACAGCGCTTATTGTGGGCTGATGTCTAAGTATAGCAAAACAATTGTATTTTAAACACAACAATAGAAATGTAGAACTATTTTTATTTATATATAATAAAAAAAACATAATATATAATTAGTTTTTCTTGGTAAAAGGCACATATTTTTTATTTTTCTGAATTTTTTATAATTTTTTTTTTAGCTGTTTGTTGCAGTAAATATACAGCATCCATTGGTGGCCTGAAATACCTGATACTAATTCAGTGTAACATTTCAGGTCACAGTCACAGCGGTAAGTCAGAAAATCTCCAGTCTTGGACCATTAGCTTCCAATTATGGCTCAGTGGCTAAAATCCGATTTTACCTCAAGCATTAAATGACATTTTTACATTGTTTACACAATTCCTGAGCTGCCAGATCAAATTATTTCAATACCAGGAGAGTTAGACCAAAATTCATTGAAGGCATTATATATAAAAAATATATATATTTTCTTAAAAATACTGAGGTATTAAAAAGTAATAAACAACCAACCAATCAGCTCCTAGCTGACATTTTTCAAACCCAGCCTGTGACATGGCTGGTAGGAGCTGATTGGCTGACTGTTTATCGCTCTCCATTTTATCACTTTTTGAAGCTTAGTGCATCTGGCCCTGATAGTGCCTCCATGTTTTCTCTGTTATTGGGTCATTTGAAACTGTTAGAAGAGAGATATGGACACTAATACTGTTAGAAGGGAGAGATGGACACCAATACTATTTCACAGTTTTTTTAATTTGCCTTTTTGTTAACATGTGCAGCAAATCCTGATGCATCCTCCTTACCCATGCAGTGTAAAACACATTCTATGCTTAGGACACCTTGGGGGTAATTCAGACTTGCTCACTAGGCAGCCTATATTCTGAGCCTAGCGAGCAGGTTATCGCTACCCCGATGAACGCACCCCCCACTGCCGCTCGAATCCCCTCGCTATGCTACGCATCTGCCTGCCTGCAGAGAGGAAAAATGATTGATGGTTACCCGCCATCAAATTACTTTTCCTCTGCTCACAGCCTAAAGGTTGCCCAGGACTCACTTTTCGGCTGCTCATTGTTTTCCTAATTGGGGCAGGCGTTGATGTCATGTGATGTCAGCTGCCCATCACGATCAGGCAGGGGAGAGCCTGTTTTCCCTGGGGCCTGCCCAACGTTTCTATGGGCGTGCCCGCCTGTTTTAGTGGGCACACCCATGAAACTCCGGGGGTCCATCCCGGAATGCTCCCTGACAGTCAATCAGGCAGCGAGCACACCAGCGATTGAAAATATCACCAAAATCGCTCACAGTGGGGAATGCACATGAGCATTAGCACGCGCCATCAACAGAGGGTCCGAATTGGCTGCTCTACGAGCATGTCTGAATCGGTTCCATTGAGGTAAACAGGAATTGCAGTGACTGAGAGGTCAATTTACTAACAACATTTTAAAAAAAATGATTTGAAAAAGATTTTTTTCACACCATTTTCATTATTTTAATATCACTGGAATGCATATTCAATGGCTCTTGGATCTATCCATTAGTAAAACAGGCGCATATACAGTACTACCCCCAACTTACCTGATCTGAGGCTGGCTCGATGAGGGTTCGATCTTCCATGCCATTTTTCAGATTCAGAACAAGGACGGACGTCATCGTTTTTGTGAGTTTTGGTTACTATATAAGTCTTGTGATTGGCACCATCTTCATTCCGGATGAGGATTTCAGACAACACAGATATGTCCATGCTGTCTGAGGGGCACTGCTGGGGGGCACTATCAAGGGGCACTGCTGAGGGGGCTACTAAGGGGCTCCTATAGGGGGACAACTGTGGGGTACAACTAGGGTTTATGTGGAAGACAACTATGGGGGGCTACTAAGGGGCTTCTATGGGGGGCTGCTGTGCTCTGCCGTATCAGTCCAGGGGTGCTGCTAATTGTGCCATGTAATTCCAGGGGTGGTATGAGTGCCTTATAATTCCAGGGCTGCTGCCATGTGTGCCATATCAGTCCAGGGGTGCTGTCCTATTTTATTAAGGGGGAAAAAAAAGATTTTAAATTTTTTGTTATGGCAGGGGTTCTGCTAAGTGTGCCATATCGATCTAAGGTACTGTCCAGTGTCCATATTAGTCAAGGGGTGCTGTGCAGTATACCATATCAGTCCAGGGGCGCTGCTAATTGTGCCATATTAGTCAAGGAGTGCTGCTAAGTCTGCTGTATCAGACCGGGGGTGCTGCTAAGTCTGCTGTATCAGTCCAGGGGTGCTGCTAAGTCTGCTGTATCAGTCCAGGGTGCTGCTAAGTCTGCCGTATCAGTCCAGGGGTGCTAATTGGTATAAGTCCAGGGGTGCTGCTAAGTGTTCTGTGTCATTACAGAAGTGCTGCTTAGTGTGCTGTACCAGTTCAGGTTTTGTACCGCCTACTTGTGCCGCTTAGCTTAGACATCCAGCTAACACAGTGCATTCTTTTGGCCTAACACAATATTGTGAGGAGTTCAGAATATACCTGAAATTAGTGGAATATAATGTTATTAATGTCAATAATACTGTAGGAACAAAAAAATTATGTGATTTTTAGCTGTTTTATGATTTAAAAAAAAAAAACAACTAAAAGAAACCCATCCAAAACCCGCAAGGATATCCAGATCCAAAACCAAAGCACACCCCTAAGTACTAATGATCTATTCAGGAGTAAAACAGGCACATATACAGTACAGTACTGCTGACCTATCTACTGCTAATACAGGCACAGCACAGGTGGTGTAATGGTTAGCATTACTACCATTACTGCTCTGAGGTCACAGGTTCAATTTCCACAATGACCCTACTGTAAATGTGCAGAATTTGTATAGAATGAATGTGTGCATGTACATGTGGTAGGGAATGTGGTAAGCTCCACTGGAACTTACATATTATATATTATGGAACAATATATTCTCTGTAAGGCACTGCAGAAAATGTGTGCACTATATATATAACTGGTAATATACGGTACTACTGATCTATCCAGGAGTAAAACAGGCACTTACTGTATACAGTACTACTGTATATCTCCTAATGGGAATAAAAAATGCACATGTAATGCTTCACCACTTTTGTTCTATGTCAATCAGCAAATATACTCTGATACTCAGTGTCATTATAAAATAAATAAATACAGTTTATTGTTGCATGGTGCAAGTGATGTTAAATAAACAGCATGCAGATTAAAATAATGGTCATCAAAAAAGAACCAATACTCAACTTATATGTGCAGGTTGTTAAAAATATTCTTCATATTTTCAATCATCTGAGCATACCCCACTATCGAATGATACTGTGAATCTTATCGAGGGTCAATATCACCACTTCTACACATTATGAAACAAAAGAGTAGACCCCATTATACTTGCCCCTTACACATGATGCCAAAAGGAATGAGCCAAAATTTACAATGCCACACAGATTGAGTCAAAATTCACATAATGCCACAGGGATTGAGCCAAAATTCACATAAAGCCACACGGATTGAGACAAAATTCACATAATGCCACATGGATTAAGACAAAATTCACATGATGCCACACGGATCAAGACAAAATTCACATAATGCCACACGGATTGAGCCAAAATTCACATAACGCCACACGGATTGAGACAAAATTCACATAATGCTACATGGATAAAGCCAAAATTCACAACAAACTCCATCAATAGGGACATTGCACGCCTTAGGCGCGCGTCAAGTTTTACACCGTTAGGCCCATTACACGTTAAGCCACACACCATAACGTCCATTACTTATTATGCCATAATGCCTATTACAAATTATGCTACATAATTGCTGCTTACCTACATGTTCGTTGCCAGGGGTTCCATGCTCGTTGCCAAGGGGGAATATATGCTCTGGGTAATAGGGGGACAGCCGCCGCCGGGAAGAACTGTAAACACTGACAGCCAGGCAGAGAGCCGGGGCTGCCCAGCTGTATACACAGCGCTGCACCTACCGGCTATTTAAAATCTCGTGCTGCTGCCTTCCAGGTAATGAGACAAGAAAAGAGGAGAAAGAGGAGTGCTAACAGGAGTGAGAGAGTATGTCAGGGAGAGATAAAGTGGGGAGCAAGAAAGAGAGAGTGTCAGGGACAAAGTTGTAGAGACAGTTAAAAAAGAGGGTGTCTGCGAGAGAGAGACAGTGACAGGTATAAAGAGAAGGGGTGGTGGTGGGGAGACAGCACAGGAGAAAGAAAAAGGCAGGGGGGGTGAGATGGGGGCTGTGGACGTTAAGAGACAGGAGGCTGGGGAGACAGGGCAGGGGAGAGGGGGTCTGGGTAAACCAGAAATGGGAGGGCCTGAGCAGACAGGGAGTGGGTAGAAGGGGGTGGGGAGACATGGTGGGTGAAGAGGGGGCTAGAGGGGGCTTGGGAGACAGGGAGTTGGAGAGGTGATACAGGAAGGTAAGAGGTGGCCCTGAACAGACAGGGAGTGTGGAGAGGGTGGGCTGGGGAAATGGGGGGAGGGGAGGGTGGGCTGGGGAAACGAGGGGAGAGGGGAGCTGGGGGAAGAGATGGAGGGAGCTTGGGAGACAGGAAGGTAAGATAGGGCCCTGAGCAGATATGGAGTGGGGAGAGGGTGGGGAGAAATGGTGGAAAGTACTGGGACTGGGGAGAAAGGGAGGGGGAGAGTAGGGGGCTGGGTGTAATAATGTGCCCCGGTGCTGGGTCTGCTTCCATGCTCCCAGCACCGGAGCCCCAGTGGCAGGCAGAGGAGATGGAGCTGTGTCTCCAGCAGGACGCAGCTCCAGATAGCGCTGGGATCAAAGAACCGATCCCAGCGCTGACAGTCCGGGCGGGGGAGCGATGCTGTGGAGGAGAGGCGGCTGTTTGTAATTGGTGCCTTTTTGGCCACCAATGAATACCGCCGCCCCCAGAGTTTAAACATTGGCGCCATTCAGGAGCCAATCACGGCTCCCGAATCGGCAGCCAATAGGAAACGGCTGCAGCAAGCCAATCAGCGCTCGCCACGCCATACTCTACCCCGCCCCCGGCGTCTGATGTCAGAAGCGAAGGAGGAGAAGGGTCCCACGCCGGCGGAGCGCAGGAACGCCCGTGAAGAACACTAGTTACGTGTTACACTAGTAAGCTTTAGGCCCTGCACGGTTTTGTTTTTGTGTTGTCGCTTCCTTACAGGGACCTGTAAGGGGCGTTTTGGAGAAAGTACAAGAAAGGCGACGGTGAGTGTCATCTTGTATGTCCATCCGTATGTGTTTGTGCCTGCCTGTCTCCCTTCCTTCCTCAATCCAGGGTGTACGTGTGAGGTCAAAGCCTCACCTAGGTGCGCGAGTGCCAATAGGTGACACTCCAGGCTCTGAGGCCGTGCGCCGATGATGATGTTTCTTAGAGCCCGGAGCTTCCTATTGTAGAGACGCCGCAGGACGGAGGGCGTTTCGGTCTGCTTCCAGGAAGAACCGTACTCATCACCTCTTCTTCCCCCTAGGAGTTCATGCCCGGGTGCTGGAGAATTCCAGGACCGTGGTTTGACACGGCCTGAAGGTGAGATGGTGCGGCGCCAGGTAAGTGGTCCAGAGCAGCCATACATGCCCATGCCATGGCACTACCAACACCATGCTTCACTGATGAGGTGGTATGTTTTGGATCATGAGCAGTTCCTTTCCATCTCCAAACTCTTCTCTTCCCATTGATCTTTGTCTCATCTGTCAATAGGAACTGCAAAGACTTTTTTAGATGTTGTTTGGCAAACTCTAATCTGGTGTTCCTATTTTTGAGGCTCGCCAATGGTTTACATCTTGTGGTGAACCATCTATATTCAAGCTTATGAAGTCTTCTCTTGATTGTTGACTTTGACACATATACACCTATCTCTTGGAGAGTGTTCTTGATCAAACTGTTGTGGAGTTTTTCTTCACCAGGGAAGTAATTCTTCTGTCATCCACCACAGTTGTATTCCATGGTCTTCTGGGTATTTGGTGTTGCTGAGTCCTCCGGTGCATTCTTTCTTTTTAAACAGTTGATTTGGCCACACCTAATGTTTTTGTTATCTCTCTGATGGGTTTCTTTTGATTTTTCAGCCTAATGATGACTTGCTTCACTGATAGTGACAACTCTTTGGATATCATATTGAGAGTCGACAGCAACAGATTCCAAATGCAAAGGTCACACCTGAAATCAACTCCAGACCTTTTACCTGTTTAATTGATGATGAAATAATGAGGGACTAGCCCACACCTGTCAATGAAATAGCTTTTGAGTCAAGTGTCCCATTACTTTTGGTCCCTTAAAAAGTGGGAGGCACATATAGGAAACTGTTGTAATTCCTACACCGTTCACCTGATTTGGATGTAAATACCCTCAAATTAAAGCTGAACGTCTGCAGTTAAAGCGTATCTTGTTTGGTTCATTTCAAATCCATAGCGGTGGTGTATAGAGCCCAAAATATGAGAATTGTGTTGATGTCCCAATATTTATGGACCTACTATATATACAGTACAGTATATATCTATATATATAAATATATATATATATATATATATATATATATATATAATAATTCATTAGAGAGCCAGCAACATCTAGGAGAAAAAGTATTTATTTAGGCATATAAAGTGCAAATTGGACTAAAAAAATATAACAAGCAGGCTGTTTCGGTGCCACAGTGCACCCTAGTCATGGGCATTGTAGCACCGAAACAGCCCGTCGGGCGTCATGACTGGTTGGTGGAGGGACTGCGCCCTAAAGATGCAAGTGATGCCTGCTCTAATATCATGTTAATTAGACGCTCCCTCTGCTTTTTGTATGTTTTCAATCCGATTTGCACTTTATATGCCTGAATAAATACTTTTGCACCTAGATGTTGCTGGCTCTCTAATGCATTCACTACAACAAACCAGCTCACCTTAACAGGCAAATAAATAAATAATGTAAATAAATAATGGGGTTTTAGTTAAGGAAAGACATAAATTCTATTTAACATTAATCGATCTTACAGGTTAATAAAGATGAGCAAAAGGGAAAGGGGGTATGGGGAATGAGTTCATGCACAAGCGAAAGAAAGGCACTCTCTGTTTGTGGGGGCACTCTTGTTTGTAAAATTTAACTTTTAATCAAAATTTATTAAAAATTAATTGATAACAAATCCATTTTCAAAGACACACTGTGACACATATGAGACATAACATTACAATAAAATCAATAAATATAAACACTGTATGTAACAAAGACAAATCAACGTGTATTAGGATTTAAATATCAGCATAGTCTTTGTAACAAATAGTATGATAATTGAATCCAAATGAAATATAACAAACAGAGGAAAATACAAATAATTAGGCAGTAATATCATGAGGTAACCTAAAGTCTGATGGTATGCTCATCAATGCCCTTGGAAAAAATGTTGGTGTTCCAAATATATATCCAGCATAAATTGCATATTACAGTATTAACCAGTTATTTCTGAAACACAATAGAGTCTTCCTTCTGGAAGTGTAGTAAAGGTAAGTATTACAGGTTAATTTGTAGAGATAGAAGGGTGGCAAGTGCTCCAAAGATTCCCACCAATGAATGGGACAGCTGCTGCTGACCCAGCACCTCCCTGGGGCTTCAAAAGACTCCTGGGTAGGTATTGGTAGGGAAGTGAGCATGTCTCAATTGAACCCTTGGTTTGGGATGAAAATAGAGGGTATCTGCTGTCCTTTTCTATCACATATAAATGAGTACCTGGTAGTGTATCACAATTGCAGGAGCTCATTAGCGTGATTACTCAGGATGAGAGTACCCATAAATGTGTCTAAAGAAAGAGAGAGAGAAAGGAATGACAGAGGAGAAAGAAAAAATTAGAAGAAAGAGATAGAAAGAGAGATAAAGTATAGTGTAATGACTATTTGAGATTATGCTGCTTCTCCCCACTTGTTAGGTGCCAGAGGTAGGGAGTGAGCGATAACCTTCCATAGCCAGAGGCACTATGGAAAAGTAAAAAGATGATTATAGGATAGAAAAATAAAGACGATGTATCCACCTAGGGCAAATAAAACCCCAAAGTGGTGGCACCCAGAAAGGGGAAGAGGTGGGGAGAGGACATCAATAAAACAACAGACATCGTGAAATGGGGGAGCGGGGCCACGTCACAATTCTTATCACTCAGTTCAATGGGGAAAGGGCCAGAAGAAGGGGGGGGGGTTAGTCCTCTTCTTCCTCAGGGCTATCCCGGATGGAGTAGTCTCTGAACAGGCTGTGGATCAGCCTGCGGCAGTCCTGCACGGACATCCTCTCCCTCCTCAGGATGAGGCGATTCCTGGCAAACCACACAGCGTCCTTAAAACAGTTTATAAGGCGCAAGGCTTCCTGGGTCGCCCCAACAGTGTGTGTGCCGGGGAACAGTCCATAAAGCACCGAATGGTACGATAGGTGGCTCCTGGGCACACAGTCCTTAAACTTAGTCTCTAGGGCATCCAGCAGCAACTGTGCATAGGTGCAGTCCCAGAAGAGGTGCATAGATGTTTCCTCGCGAACGAGGCACCAGGGACAATGTCTGTACCTACACAAGTTTCGGGAGTGCATGAATGACCGGTGAGGCAAGCCCCCCCTGGATGGCCATCCATGACAAGTCTTTATGTCTATTAGTCAGTCTCTTGGATGCCACATACTCCCAGACAAACTTAACAGTTGCCGCCGGGAGCCCTGGGATCGATTCCATAATGTCTCTGGCTCTGATGAGCTTGTGGACAGTTTTTGGCTTCCACAAGTCGGGTTTCAATCCCTCCAGTTGGTGTTCCCTCACAAACTTGGACACGTCCAGGTAGAACCACAGAGTGGTCCAGTTGTAAGGGATGGAGCTGTCCCACTTGTCCCATTTAAGGGTCCTCCACAATGGTAGGAGGAAGAAGTGGGACATGGAGTTCCCCGCAGAGCCGGCACAATTGTCAATCAAAGTTCTGCGGATGCAAGTACATACAAAGAAGGCTCTCAGCATATTTGGAATGTATGGAATGCCTTTGCCACCTTTGAGGGGATCCTTGTACATAATGCTCGGCTTCACTCTGTCCATTTTGGAGCCCCAGATGAAGTGGAAAGTGGTCGGGCCGCGGATCTACATTATATGTGGCACAAGTTTGAAAAAAAACAGTGAAATGAAAATGCATTGCTGGACAAACCACCAATAAATGTTTACTTGCTTTTATCTATTTTATTGATTTATTATATGTTAAGCCATTTAGTGGTACATTCAGCGCACCCCTATTCTTTTCTTCTATCCTTACCCCACTTGTACCTTTACTAACAGCGAGGTACTATAGAGGTGCTGCTCATCTAAGCACAATATTGGGGCCATAATCTTCTTCATATATATATATATATATATATATATATATATATATATATATATACTGGAAGTCAAGTGAAGTAAATATCCATTCCATGCAAGAAATGCTTTGGGACTGAGTAAAAAGAGTATGTCAGACATCTGCACAGGGTGTGATAACCCTGGCTTGTCGGAAATCAAACAGCATGTGCTAAGAAGTCTGACAAGTGAGACCAATACAGGGCAATGGATACCAAGTCTACACTGTAAATGCCTGAGGGTGGCAACTTGTACGGTAATATAGACCTGATGCTGAGGGGACTACAGAGAGTGTAGAGACAGATAATCAGAGTGACAGTCCTGCAGTAGAATGTCAGCTGTAGAGACTGTCTGTGTGGGCCAATGCTTCATTATTATTGTAATAGAGTTGTGCAGAAGAGAAGATAAATGCTATAAAGCTTTGCATGTTATTTCATCCAGTGAGCTGGTCTCTGTGTTGGTACTGCACCACTGACATATTTATAGTAAGTGCAGTTGCCTGCTTTCAAAGTCTCCTCTCCGGGAGAAGCTTGGAGAGGAGACTGTCACCAGCACTTCGGGGGCGGGGCCTGATGTACAGTAGATATTATTTGCATATTTAGCCCCGCAACCTCCCCCCCCTGGAAAGCTGAGACTCACAGTAATTTAACGCTGTGAACCGGGTAGATTCAGGGGGTTCTGCCGAATCCCGGAGGATTGCCCACCTTTCCTGGGGGGCCAGAAGAGGGGCCCAATTTCTGGGACCCTAATTGTCACCCTCCCGGGACACCACAACCTGCAGGATGAACTGTGGGACAGCATCCATTTAGCGGGAATGTCCTGCTATAATCGGGTCAGTTGGGAGGCATGCATGTAGCTGATGCCAAAGATCTATATTGCAAATAAAACACCTATTACAGTATATGATACACTGGGTACATGGGAGCACCAAACAGAGGACCTGTTTGGAAGGATACCATTTTTGCAGATGGAAAAAAACATGTGCAATGCAGGTGAGGCAAATGTAACATGTGCAAAGAGAGGGGCCGATTCACACCGTTCGTACGGGTCCTATTTTCTATGGTGGGGGGGTCTGCGCATGTGTGAATATGCACATGTGCAACCCCCCCCCCCCCCGTGCAAACGCCTTTGGCGAGTATAACACTCGCCGAGGTTCACACAGGAAGGGGATGGGCAGGGGCGGGCAGGGGGTGGCAGCAGGGGAACTCACAGCGTTTCATGGGCATCCCCACATACAGTTAACAAGGTTTTGTCCATATGCAAAAATGGCAGCCTTGCTAGCAGGTCTGAATCAGGCCCATAATGGTTACATACTTTATGTGGGGTACGTTTGCTAAAATGCGAGCTCTATTGAAGATGGAATGTTGCACATAGCAACCAATCAGATTTTATCTGTTACTGTATCTCAGGCATGTCCAAAGTCTGGCCCGGGGGCCAGTTGTGGCCTGTGCTGTCATTGCAAGCAGCCCGCAGCCGCCAGCCAGAAGTGGGTGGAGCATCAGATGCGGGACACACAGCACTAAAGGTGGGGCCCCGGCGAACGTGATGGTCAGGCAGGGGAATATACAGTGAAGGGGCAGAGTGGGGGACATACAGTGAATGGGGACAGGCTGGAGGAAATACAGAGAAGGGGGGGCAGTCTTGGGAATATACAGTAAAGGGGCAGGCTAGGGGACATAAAGTGAATGGGGGCAGAGTGGGGGACCAGTCTCATGTGATTAATGATTCAAAGAATGTCACGCTGAATGGTCGGCCCCCCATATTTTCACCTCACCAAAACTATATTATATCTGGTGCTCACATGTATCAGGTTCATTATAGTTGGTGTTTATATGCAACAGGTATATTATTCCTGGACCTCATGTGTAACAGATGCATTGGTTGACATGCAAAAAATAGGGTGCGATTTTTTGGGGGTCAAAAAGTTACATTTACAGCAAATCACACATGTAACAGTGGCGTGGGGGTGAGGTCACAGTGGCTGTTGAGGTGCCCAGCCAGGCTCCCACACTACCTCTCCTGACTGCACATCCCAGACATGTAATTGTCATAACCATTGGTGGTTTTTTTTATAACTTTTACTGAAAATGTACACACTTCTGTTACTAAAAAGTTACACCTTTACTAAAAGATTGCACTCTGTTACATGTGCAATTTTTGGCCAATGTGCGCTATGATACGATTTTTTTAGCACCCTATTACATCTCGCCATTGTGTATGTTACAAATGTTACACTGTTGGGGGGGGGGTGGTATGACACACCGACAGTCGGGATTCCGACAGTCATTACTCCGACGTCGGAATCCCGACTGCACAGCGGGGGGAGTGCAATGAAGCCCCTTGCGGGCTCACTGCGCTCGCCACGCTGTGGGCACGGATACGTAGAAATCCATAGGGGTACCTGTGGAAGAAAATCCTACTCACCAAGGTTCTCCGGCGAAAATCACGTTCTCTTCTTTCCGACGTAGTCCAGGTCTTCTTAAGAACTGGGGCTGGTTCTTAAAATACGGGCGACCCCTAGTCATTTTGTGCCCCGTATTTTGGGAACCAGCCCCGGCCCTGGAACCTGGGGCTGGTTTTAAAAAATCGGGGAACTCCTATCTGGTTGGTTTCCTGATTTTTTAATACCAGCCCGGCTATTTCAGCCTGGTGCTGGTTACGGCCGTGGGGGGTACCCCACGCCATTTTTTACATTTATTTATTTTTCTATTTTTTTTACACTGAAGCCTGCACGGATCTGACTGATCCGTGCAGGCTAAA
The DNA here is from genome assembly GCF_055691185.1 of Crinia signifera. Lineage (NCBI taxonomy): Eukaryota > Metazoa > Chordata > Amphibia > Anura > Myobatrachidae > Crinia > Crinia signifera. Next base: position 400,373,627 of record NC_139217.1, on the reverse strand, counting down.
GCCAAATACACCTGGAAATTGAAGTCTATTTTCCTGGCATATTTGGCCGGCCATAACGGCTGATTTACGCTAATTAGCGGCCGTTTTTTCAATACGGCCACTTAGTAAAATAGGAATCACCATTCTTTTGAATGGTGATTCCTATTCGTATTTTCCGATGGCGTAAACATTCGTATATGTAAATACAAATACGAATGTGCCAAAAATACGAATATGTGTATTTTTGGCATTTACTATGCCAAAAATACACATATTCGTATTTTTGGCACATTTGTATTTACATATACTAATGTTTACGCCATCGGAAAATACGAATAGGAATCACCATTCAAAAGAATGGTGATTCCTAATTTACTAAGTGGCCGTATTGAAAATACGGCCGCTAATTAACGCAAATCATCCGTAATGGCCGGCCAAATATGCCAGGAAAATAGACTTCAATTTCCTGGTGTATTTGGCTTTAGCCTGCATGGATCAGTCAGATCCCTGCAGGTTTCAGTGTAAAAATTCTTTGAAAAATAAATAAATAAATAAAACGGCGTGGGGTCCCCCCCACGGCTGTAACCAGCACCAGGCTGAAAGAGCTGGTATTAAAAAATTAAGGAAACCAACCATATAGGAGTTCCCCGGTTTTTTAAAACCAGCCCTAGGGCCGGGGCTGGTTCCCAAAATACGGGGGACAAAATGACTAGGGGTCCCCCGTAATTTAAGAACCAGGCCCAACCAGCCAGCAGGGTGCCACAGCCGGGGGGAGACTTTTTATACAAGTCCCCCCAGCCATAGCATTCATCCCTACCGACCAGTCAGCCTGGTCAGGGGTCCTGGGGAAGTGGGCACCCCCCAATAAAGGCCCCCCCCCCTCCAGGGCCAGACTGAAGACTGGTGCTGTCCTGGATGCCCCATGGCGGTGGGCATCGACCTGATTGCAGTGTAAAAAATAGAATAATAAACTATTGTCTTATACTGTGCAACTATAAGTCGCGGCAAGCCTCCCAGGCATGCTGGGACTTGGAGAACCACAAGTCCCAGCATGCGGGACAATAAAGAGCCCGCTGGCACTTGTAGTTCCACATTACAAGAAATAGTTAAATAAACAAAGCGTATTTGCCTTAGTAAATTTCCCCCAGTGTCTCATGGGCATTTCCATGTAAACTCACCCGTGGGGGGGGGGGGGGGGGGGATTTGTGCAGGTGGTGGGCAGTGTTAAAATTACACACAAAGCTTTGCGTTTCAATCAGAATGACCTCCAGTATGTGCATAAGCGTTTCTACAATGAGTGTACAAAGGCTTCTGATCCCAGGAGGGACCACTTTGCACACACTGCATCCATGCATTAATACTTACCTCTCCGGAGTCCTTCCCCGACCGCTACATTTGTGTTTAATGTTGCTGCCAAAGTGGCCTCCGCACATGCGCAGTACTGATTTTAGTCTCCAGAACAAGGCAGGAGACATGTTTCCAGAGACTTGCACATGTACAGTAGACTCTGGCAGTAGTGTAGAGAGGAGGGGGCTCACCCGGAATCTGCACACAGGCCACCTCCTCTGTTAAAGTGCTTCTCTGTATCTGATGCTAAATACATATATACATATATTGGGCCACATTCTCTAAGCTTCAAAAGTGATAAAATGAAGAGTGATAAACAGCCAGCCAATCAGCTCCTGTCTGATATTTTTCAAACACAGTCTGTGACATGGCAGGTAGGAGCTGATTGGCTGGCTGTTTATAACTCTCCATTTTATCACCTTTGAAGCTTAGATAATCTGGCCCATTAGCCTGTAAAATACAATCTGCTCACATTTAATAAGGATAATATGCCTGGTGCTCACATGTAACAAATATACCATGCCTTGTGCTCACACATTGAAATACCTTTACACCTTTAACAAACTTGCAAAGCATACTAACAGGGCACCTGAAACTGTTACTGGCTCACACTGTCTAGACATGCATGCTATCAGACATTGATGGGGAGCAGTTACCATGGTGACTAAGAAATAAAACCTTGCAGTTACAAACTGAACATAGAAGCATTCAATGCACCATTTCCACATGAAGGCTACGAAAATGTAACAAACAAATAAAATTATGTTAACTAAATTTAGAAAATATAATCTAGCAACAAATAAACGTACATATGGTTTTCAATATTATTATATTATTATTATTAGTATTATTATTTATACATATAGGGGGTTATTCTGATTCACTCGGAAAGGCACAATCACTCTCTAATGGACGGAAACCATATGCACTGCAGGTGGGGCTGATGTAACATGTGCAGAGAGAGTTACATTTGGGTGAAGTTTGTACTTCAAACTGATATCTATTTTGCAGTGTAAAAATAAAGGGTACTTGTTTCCTAGCACGGCGCCTACGATATTCAGTTGTATGGCATCGTATACATTGTATAGCATCACATGCCATATGCCCGCATGCGATGCACACAATGCGATTTTTAAATTGTATAAGCACCCTAATGGGTTTTTTCAATGTTTAATGGTCCCCTATACGATTTTTTAATTGTATAAGCACCCTAATGGTATGCGTCCTCCGACCTTTTCATACCCCCATTATCCACGTCAGCGTGGAGTTGATTTTATATAGTGTGTCGAGCGGACGCGTATTACTTTACATGTATTACTTTACATGTATTTCGCGTCCCCTCGCGGGGCTCGCTGCGCTCGCCACGCTGCGCTCGTCACACTATAGAAAATCAACTCCACGCTGACGTGGATGGTGGGGGTATGAAAAGGTCGAAGGAGGCGTACCCCCGCCCCTCGCGGGCTCGCTACGCTTCGGGTGGCGTTGATAGTGGGGCTGTCGTGGGGGTGGTTTTAACATTGTAAGCACCCATTACAGTGCTTATACAATTAATAATCTTATAGGGGGGGGCATTTAACATTGAAAGCACCCATTATGGTGCTTATACAATTTTAAAATCGCATTGCATCGCATTGTATGGCATTGTATGCCATATACAATGGTATACGATTTTAAAATTGTATAACATCGGGTGCCATTGCGTCGAATCGCATCGCATCGCATACCATTGTAAGGCTTATGGTATACGATGCGATGGGCGCCATGCTAGGAAACAAGTACCAAATAAAGAAAGTATAGGTTTGAGAGCTTTAGATTTAGGGAGCTTGGGTAACAAGAAAGAAATTGTTTTCCTTATTGATGATAAGAAAAAATAAATTTATTTACACATGTCATCAATTGGCCATACGTGTGTGACATCAATAAAAGCACAGAAATTCAATGATAAAAACAGTAGAGAATAAAAATCAAAATGAAAAAGATCAAAAACATGAAAAAGATGCGTGCACTGTTCTACACTTAAAAGATACTGGACAGTCTTTTTATAAGAGAAACGGGGTAGGAATATTTTGTAAATTCCTCTAATCCTGTTTTATGAAAAAATGTGTATGTACTGTCCACACTGGGGGGGACACTCGACAGTCTTTTTATGGGAGAAGCGGGGTAGGAAAATAGGATGTTAGAAAGTACCTCTACTCCCGTCTCCAGTCTCCAGAGTCCTGTTGCGCTTCTAAATCTCCGTCTCAGGCGGAGACCCGGGCTTTCTATCACACTATGCGCCTGCAGCCGTGGACCCGGCTTCCAGTCAGCAGGGTGTATGTATTCCTCCGGGCGGTCCGCTGTGTACGGTATAGAAGTTTTGCAACTAGTGGGTCCCAGTGAAGAAAGAGGGCTCAGAATTGGGCTGCTGGGAAGGGCGCCTTTGACAATAATTACACAAATCCAATTTTGCTTCAAGTACCAAATAAAGCAGCCAGTATTTACCCTGCAGAGAAACAATAAAACACCCAAATCTCACTCTGGGGGCGATTCTCTAGCACAGAAATGCGATAAAAACCCTGTTATCGGGGTTTTTACTGCATTTCTGTATGCTCTAACCCCGCTCCGCAGTGTACCTGCTGCAGTGTTGCAAGTAAGGGGGTACGGCGTGGTACGGAGTACCTGTAAGAAATATGTTGCAGGTACGCAGTACCACTTACGCCCTGACCCACTGTCAATTCTATTTTTATTTTAAGTCTAAATATAATGCATTCGCATCCTGCCCACCCAGCGTTATGATTGGTGCTGTATGCAGCTACCGGCTACTGCTGATTTAGCCTGTCACACTGACTGGCATCAGCAGCGCCGACAGCATGAAGAGCAAGCTCCACAATTGTAAGCACAAGCTGCCCATCTCTCCCTTATGCAAGAGCCAACCCACCCCCAGTCATACCCTGTTTCTGATTCCCTGTCTCCTGATGCCACGCCACTATTGTCATTTAGTCACTCCTCTAGCTTTGTGTGACCACGCCCCCTCATGACACATGGTCACGCCCATTTTTTTGGTGGAGGCTATCAGTACCACCAAGAAAAAAATTCTACTTGCACCACTGACCTGCTGGGGAGTGAATCGCCAGCAAAAGCTGGCGATTCCCTGCAGAAGCCTATGGGCTTCTTACCCCAGCGCTGTGTGAGGGATCCATCATGGATCCCTCCCAGCATGCCCTGCGGCAGGCTCTGGCGCTCTGCGCATGCGCAGATGGACTCCCGGCTCACATACCTGGAAGTCCAGCACCGGCGCCGCATCGCAAGGGACAGCTCTTATCGCAAGAGCTGTCCCTTGCGTTAATAACTGCATATGTTAGAGCATATGTGGTTATTAGTAATGCGATGCCCGGCGATACAGGGCAGCGGATGTTACAACATCCCGCCCTCTATCTGCACATTACATGAGCCCCACCTGCCGTGCACATGGTTTTGTCCATTAGAGAGTGATTGTGCCTTACCGAGTGAATCAGAATAAACCCCATAATAACACTGTAAGGGTTGCGCCTGTACATAGAATGTTTTTGAGAAATGTGCTTCTAGGGACTGTTTATGCATTATGGAGACAAAAAAAATGGATGAATTTCAATTAAATTTTTACTCTTTTATCAACATCAATAATTTTTATTTTTTTAGATTAGTGACCTAAGAAAGAAACTGACGTATATATTACAGATGGAGCCAAGCTCATTCATCAGGACAGACCGCCTAGCGGTGTGGGTTCTGGTGCACCACTGTTGTAGCGCCCTCAGACGCATTGAGGTGCGTTGAGGAACACCATACAATATGCATGCAATACACATCTCACGCCATTTGCCGAGAATGGGACACTTGCATGTGAGACGCTTACGAATGGGGCGCATGCATGTCTAATTCTCGGGGAGAGGCACTGAATCTCCATCTGTACAGTACAGTACAAGCTCTGGCAACAACTGTATTGTTACGGTAACTTATACTGTACACACATACCAATGGTCAGATGGAGAGAGTCAAAAAAAAAACAATATTCTAAATCAGTAAGTAAATTTAGTGTATTCAGACGCAAATTAACATTTTTTTCATTTACAGTACATCATCCCATAGCCAATAAAGCATAAGCACAACTGATAGCAAGGGATCACTCCTAACATTGGGCCTTAGTTCTCTCTTAGAGGCAGATGTAACAGGTGCAGATAGAATTAGATTTGGGTGAGTTATTTTGTTTCTGTGCAGGGAAAATACTGACTGCTTTTTTTCTACACTGCAATATAGATCTCACTTTGAAGTAAAACCCCACCCAAATCTAATTCTCTCTGCACATGTTACATCTGCCCAACCTGCAGTACACATGGTTTTGTCCATTTGAGAAGGAATTTGCCTCTAAGAGTGAACTAGAATAAGGCCCATTGACTCATGAGGACAGGTCTCTATCACCAGTTGTCATAGTTCAGTGTAAGTTTAAGTGTGATTCTCTCCTGGGGCCTTATTCTGATCGGTGCGGCCCGATCAGAATATGCGGCCGCAACCGTGCAGGCGAATCCCCGCCTTCCATACGGATCGCCACCTGCCGTCCGTACGCGGATATGTGGCGATCCGCATGAAATTGGACGGGGATACGCCTCCTCCGTCTTGGGAGCAGCCCCTGCATTCGATGGTCGCCGAACATCGAATGCAGGGCCGCACGCTCCACCAGGTCCCGCAACACAAGACCACACGGACACTTGTCCGTGTGAAATCATGTATGGGGGCGGGCAGCTGACATCCGGCGATGTCAGATGCCCGCCCCGTACCCACGCGTCACTGCCTCATTACCATGCATACGCCCCGCGTTTGCATGGGAACGCCCATGAAACGCGGGGCGTATGCATAGGGTAATGAGGCTAAGTAGCCCCTCACGCCCCTCTACGCCCCCTGTGCGGCGTATAAAGAATCCGTGCGGCGAAATCGCCTGCACATGCGCAGAGTGACCTCTGCACATGCGCAGACGATCAACATCGGCGGTCCGTCCGCATGCGGGAATATCCGCACCGATCAGAATAAGGCCCCAAGTGAGAATGGTTTTTTTCACTATGTTTTTAGTCTAGCATTCATACATTTATACATACTACCTTACTGTACAGAACTGTGTGTAAAATATATATTTATTTTTTTCAGAAAATGTTATCATGTACAGAATATGGCTGCATCTCATATATAGAGCAAGCATAGAGTCACCGTACTGTCCATAGCAGGCCAGACTCAAGCACAGAGTGGGTTAACAAAATGGCAACCAAGTGTGAACCAGGGCTTTGTGGAAGCCCACATCTATGGAGCGAGCAACGGCATAGTTTTACATGCCTAAGGGGAATGTTGAATGTGCGTCTTATTACACTAGTTACAACACACAAGGGCTGCTGACAGAGGCACAGATGCTGCAATTATCAACCCGCAGCTCCGATCCCCTACGTGTACCACTGTCCAGGTCTGGCCGCACCTGCTGTGCAACAGGGAGCTGAGCACATGGCAGGAGCTGACCCAACTGAGTGCAGGATTGCTCACGTCACCGCCAAGTCCAGCAATGGCGCCCTGGCTGCAGATGAAGCCAGAAACCCAAGCAAGCTGTGCGGACAATTGGAGGGGACCCCACTCACTGCTTCCCTAGCTGGTGTCACATAAATTAAGAAGGCTAATAGCAAGCATCAGGACAATTGATCCCAGCGCTGAATGCGTTTTGGCGGGTGTCCAGGGCTGGGACCATTGTTTGAATCTTGGCACCGGACTGGAAGTGGTGGCACGTCAAACTTGGCACCATTCCGGCAAACAATAAGAAACAACAATGCTGTCGGGTTTACTCAGGGTCACCTTATATTAGGTAGGCTCAGGCCTGTGCACCTGCCTTAGGGGGACAATTGGAGTGACCTATTTCTAGTCTCCAGACCACTCTTATTCATCTGCGGGATCCACTATACTGGGCCTAGTTCCCCCTACTGGTAGTTCCTAGTCCCCCCTTAAGCAGAAGCAGCATTTCAATATTGGTGCCATTCGTGAGCCAATTCAAAATTGTCGACTTCCACAGAAGAAGCCAGAAGACGCTCAAGAAAGAAGCGGCATTTGTGCTGTGGTGTGACTGGCGGGATGCCAAGCGTGACCTCTGGCCATGTCATGCTGCGCAGAGCCGCGCACTGGGGTCAGGAAAAGTCGTGCAGGCCACATACCAGGATCAGGAGCAACGGGGTTGGTCGCCTTAATATGGATCGGCATCCACCTTAGATTAGTTTTTGTAACACTGGATACACTACTTTGAGAGAAAGCAAAAGTTGTTTGTGTGGGAGGCAGGAGGAAGACGCAACCACTGCTCTGGGCAGAGCCACATCCTTAAAAACAAAATGACAGTCTGGCAGGCGGCCTCACATGTGCGCCGGTGTACCGGGAATCTATGGGCAATCCACCTCTGACTGCATGCATTCACATACAGGACAGAGAAAGGAGGAGACTACCCGCCAGCACTGCCACAGTTTCACCTCTGCCATATTAAACTGCGGAGAACTCTGCTGATCAGCGTTTCATCATCAGATATTCAGCACCAGGGTTCTGATGCCACTACAGCAGGGTTACAGTGCTAAACCAGAGGAATACCACTCCCTGGTAGCATGGTAGCATATGCTCACTAATAGGGGTGTGCACTGAACCTTATTTGGAATTTGTGTTTTGTTTTTAGATCTGGATCCCCTTGGGTTTTGGATCTGTATTAAAAAAAAAAAAATACTAATAATCATAAAACAGCTAAAATGACAGAATTGGGAGGGGGTTTGTTTCTACAGTATTGATGACCGTAAATAACACTTACAGTATTTACACTCATTTTCAGTCTTTTCTAAACACCTCACAGCCCACAATATTGATTATAGGCCAAAAGGTAGCACTGGGGTAGCTGTATGATTAAGCTAAGTGACAGAAGTGGGCGGCACAAACACTGGACTGATAAGGCACACTTAGCAGCATGCCTAGACTGATACGGCACACTTAGCAGCACCCCTGGACTGTTTCGGCACACTTAGCAGAAACCTGGATTGATACATCACACTTACCAGTACCCCTGGACTGATACGGTACACTAAGCAGCACCCCTAGACTGAAACGGCACACTAAGCAGCACCCCTGGACGTTACACTTAACAACACCCCATCAGTTAAAAGAAAAAGTTTACATTTTTTTTGCTTTTAATGTTTTCTCTAGGAACCGAACTTACTCATCTCTAAGTCACTAATGGTTTTATTGTTGTTTTGAGCTCATAGTTGAATGTGCCTTCTTTGTCACCATTTCAGTCATTCATTAAAAGCTATTATCTCTTTCTACAAAATAAACCTCTACTGTATTTATTTCAGTGCAAAGATCTACTTAAATGGAGTTGCATATTCCTAACACAGGAACCGAAATAGCCAATTCTTGACAGTACATTTCAGAATTTGACATTTCGATATATTAATGTGATAGCAATACCATCATGTATGTACCAAGCTAACACTGGGAGTTTATGTTACGCAGATCACCCTGAAACGGCATTGTGAATGTGTCCTGTGATATGTCAAAAAAGATGGCATTTTTTCCCTGGCAGTTCACTGACATTTGCACTGGTACAGCTGAAGGTGCAAGAACCAGCAAATCTGTACTGACTGCGGTGTCACGGAACATGATGTTGCTAGGAGACAATGAGTACTCTATATTCTTTCTAATTATTCTTTCCAATCCTGTGGAAATTTAACCCTATCATTATGTCAACTCCAATATTTTTAGTAGTGGAGCATATTTAAGAAAAAAAACTAATGTAACAAACAGCCTGATATTTTATTACATTAGATGTACTCATGTTTCTGGATCTGTAACAGAATGTGCTGCATCAGATTTACACATAAGTATTGGGGAACAAATAAAGCTACAGTATGTCACAGGTGTAGGATTTGATGAAGTCGTGTGGTGCTGAGGAACTGTAGATGTACCAGGAGATGATGGGTTAAAACGGGCTGGTTTAATCAAAGACTTATGCATATATATATAAAACAGAAACAAGCAACACTCAAATACTTCTTTGAGAAAGAAAAGTCAATAATAATTAAAGCAAAGTTCTTGGAATAAACTTGGGATGACGGTAGCTGGAGTCTTTTAGGGGTGTTGAACGACACTGAAGAATGAAGTGGACTGTTTGATGAAGGATGCCTTGGGTAATGATATCCGGAAAGAAGAATGAATTGAATGACAATAATTGGATCCAATGAAAGACACTAAAAGACTTTGGTAATTGACTGGAACTGGATCCGGGATGGGAGTGAAAGGACACTGTCAAAAACCACAGGAGACCAGTTGGACTGGACCGGAGGTAACGGACCGGGCCAGGCTGTGAATAATGTGATGGGATCAGGCCAGCAGAGGATTACCGACAGGTTAGGCTGGAAGCAGCAACAGGACCTAGGAGAGTCAGGAGTCTTCCCAAAACGAGGCAACAGGCTCAGAAGACTTTTTGCACTGACCCATATTAGCCTAGGCAGATCCCCTATATACCCAGTGGATGACTGCCATTTGCTGACAGGGCAGGCATACAGGAAAGACCCTGGCCTGGCCCAATAGCTCACTTTCCCTAAATCAAGATGGCGGCGCCGGCCTCACAGCAATACCAAGCAAAGTCAGACTCCAATGCAGCACGACCATCCCCCTGACGCCGCTCACATGCCCGCAGACCCCCGCTGCCTCCCGCAGACCCTGGACCCCCGGTGGACACATGCTAGCCGACGGCGGACACGGAAGGGTCAGTAGCATGCCTGGCGTGTTCCACAGCGGCGGCATGTGACACAGTAGATGCATAAGTGACACAGTAGATGCATAAGTTTTACTGCAAACATATATTGTCTTGCTCTTTATCTTATTATTATTATTGGTATTATTAACAACTATTAAATGCAAACATACTGTAGAGGAATATTTAGATATTAAGGTAGCCATGTAACAGTGTTTTAGAGTACAAGCATCTTTTAGCAGGGAACATCTATTGCGTGCTATTCTTTGAATCAATATTTACTATTTTCTAATACTTTTATTGGCCACAGATTGGTTCTATTCCACAGAATATGTTTTTACTGCACACAGATGTTATAGAGTAAATTCTGTCTGATTCTTATTCATTCGCTGTGGATCATTCTGCCACTGTACAATCTACCCTTGTAATGCTGTTGATTTAGCTCTTTGAGTCTGTAGACTGTCTACTCCTTTCTGTTTACTGTACCTGGCTATCCATAAACCCTCTTAGAGGGCATTGGGAATTACTTGAGACTAGTCGATAGGATCTACCAAAAGATTTAACAAATAGCAGATTGCAAATCCACAAACATTTGTAAGTGTGAAAGTTGTATGTTTAAACCTATTTGTCCTGTTTTATATTCATCAAGTTTATAATAATAATAATAATAATAATAATAATAATAATAATAATGTTATTTATATAGCACTTTTCTCCTAACATGACTCAAAGTGTTTGCATTAGCCTTGTACAGCACAAAATACAAAACAAACTTAACAACATTAGTGAAATGCTTGGGTGAACAGGAAAGTCTTGAGTCTGTTTTTGAATGTTTCCAGAGTGGAAGCTTCTCGAACTGTGCGGAGAAGTGAGTTCCATAGATGCGGAGCCACAGTGCTGAAAGTTCGACCCCCAAATGGATTCAGGGAAATTCTGGATACTGTGAGTAGTCCTTCATCAACCGATCGCCAATAAGGTATCAGAAGCTGCTGCAGGTACCTTGGGCCCTGGTCATGTAGAGCTTTGAAAGCCAGTAAGCCAATCTTGAAAATGATTTGCCCTCTTATAGGCAGCCAGTGAAGGGAGTACAGAATGGGTGTTATGTGTCTGGAATGGGGCTGATTGGTTAATAGCCTGGCAGCTGTATTGTGTACCATCTTCAAGCTGTGCAATTATATTGTGGGAAGACCAAGGTAGAGGGCCTTTTTGTAGTCAAGGTGCACATTTATGAATGAATTTAGACAGATCTGAGGGAATTAAGTGCTTGATTCTGGCTATATTCCTTATATGATAGAATGAGGATTTAATTGTGGCTGATACCTGATGTTTAAGTGTCAAGCCACTATCCAGGACACCAAGATTCTGCACATATTTCGTGTTTTGAAGTTCTGCACCCCCAAGCGTAAGTCCTGTTGATTGGCTCTTCTGCAGTCTTGTCCCATCATAAGCACCTCACAAGTTTTATTCAGGTTCAGTCACAGCCAACTGGCACTCCTGGAGCTCTGTGACCTACCTGTGAGAAATGATTTGAACTGTGCCATCCAACCCACAGAAATTTTTCAGGTGCTGAATTAGAATATCATGATCCATGGTACCAAAAGCTGCCGAGAGATCCAGAAGGATAAAGAAGCAGTCACCTCTGTCTCTTGCCATCAGAAGATCATTAAGCACACATACCAGGGCTTTTTCAGTGCTGTAAACAAAAAAAGTATGCCAGCGCTGGCTGAATGACATGTATAAGATGTTTCTCAATGATAAAAAATATTTATTAACTAAACTTAAGGCAAATATATATAGCAATAATAATGGATGGCGTAATGGTTAGCATTACTGCCTCACAGCACTGAGGTCATAGGTTCAATTCCCACCATGGCTCTAACTGTGCAGAGTTTATATATTCTCCCCGTGCTTGTGTGGGTTTCCTCCGGGTACTCCAGTTTCCTCCCACAATCCAAAAATATACTGGTAGGCTAATTGGCTCCCAACAAAATTAACCCTAGAATGTCTGTATGTGCGTGTACATGTGGTAGGGAATATAGATTGTAAGCTTCACTGGGGCAGGGACTGATGTGAGTGTTCAACTATACTCTGTAAAGCGCTGCGGAATATGTATGCGCTATATAAGAAATTGTTAATAAATAATGATAATGGTAAACACAATTAGAAACTGTATATTATCGCAAAGATAAGTCAATCATGGTATATATTATTGATTAAATCTTTAAAAATTAACGATCGCTTTCCAGACTTGGCAATAATGGTGCTCATATTAGCATTCCTGAGTGATCCCTTAATACTAGGTATTGGAAGATGGTGGATAGGTGTCGTCCTATTAATTTTTGCGGTCACATTGCACCACGGTTGCTCTATGTTTTCAAGAGCTCATGATATCCCAATGGGGAACCACATCTGACATCTGGTGTGTTAGGGATTGGGCTCGGTATCCCATATAAAGTTCAGTCACTTTGCCAGTTTCCTGTGGTCTATAAATTCAGGAGAAGGTCATTAGATGTGTTGAAATTGGGGGAATTGAGACCAAATCATTCTGTTGTGTACACAGCATTAGATTTACACAATGATATGAAATTTACAAATGTAAGAAAATGCTCAATCCCATCCATTTTATCTTTCCACTATTTAAATACTTGTTTCCTAGCACAGCGCCCACGATTTTAATCTTATGCCATCGTTTCGATGCGACCAAAACGATTTTTTAATTGTACATGCACCCTGATGGGTGATTACTATGTTATATGCACCCCCATTGTTAATGCCACCGCCACTATGAACCCCAACCCGAAGCTTGTCCAGCGCAGCGAGCCCGCGAGGGGCGGCGGTATGAGTCCTCTGAGCTATTCATACCCCCACTATCCACGTCGGCGTGGAGTTGAATTTACATAGTGTGGCGAGCGCAGCAAGCCACCGAGCCCGAAATGTGTCGAGCGCAGCGAGCCCCGCGAGGGGACGCGGATCAGTTCACATGTGTTCCGCGTCCGCTCACGGGGCTCGCTGCGCTCGCCATGCTTCGGGCTCGGTGCCTCGCTGCGCTCGCCACACTATCTAAAATCAACTCCGCGCTGACGTGGATAGTGGGGGTATGAAAAGTGGGGGTATGAAAAGCTGCGCTCGCCACGCTTCGGGTTGGTGTTGATAGTGGAGGTGGTGTTAACAATGGGGGTGCATTAAACCCATCAGGGTGCCTGTACAATGTAAAATCGGGTGTAATCGCGTCACATCGCATCGCATGCCATTGTAATGGCATGCGATGAGACGCGATATTAAAATTGTATAGGAAGCTCTTAAAACCCTAATATTGGGTCAGATCAGGTCCCATCGCATACCTTAACTAATGGTATGCAATGGGACCCGACAGGCGCCATGATAGGAAACAAGTACCAAATATATCAATGCCCTCCTAATGTCTCAGGGATATTCAAGCCCGAATCCGACTGTCGGAACGTTCCCGACAGTTGGATTTACAGCTGATTTTTCTATCGGTTCTAAATGTAACTCGACAGTCGATATTTAATGTTCCAACTGTCGAGTGCTGGAACAGCCGTGTTATGTCAGAAACGGACGCCAAATTGATGGAATTGGGTGCAAATTCGACAATTAGCGTTTCCGAATCTAAAAGCCTTCAATGCTGTTGAAAATGGCAGCATTGAATAGGAAAGTTCCAATATTTCCGCCAGCAGAAATAGCGATACAGATTGAATTCCCCCTTCAGTATTTCTTATACCCAATAGCACATTACTATCAAACGTCTCCAATTTCCGTCTCTGTTAGCAGCCCCCAATCAGTCCTTTACACCATTTATGCCACAGTTTTCTAGTCTCACACTTTTTCTCCTTTCAAATAAAATACTAACTTTCATATTCCAGAGCCTTTTTTACCTTTGCGGTTACATGGGAGGCAGAAAGACTTTTATAAAGAAGTATTAATTCTTTACTAGAAATTGCATTACTGAACAAGCCAGCTATTATCACACTCAAAAAGTTAATTAGTTCACTGCTGTCATTTAAACTATTATTAGTCTAATTTTGGTAACCTCTTTTTTTAAGCAGCTGTAAAATAACATAATTAGCTTGTACATGGAAAACCACTGGAATTCATTACAATTCAAGAAGTCTGGGTCATCAGCTACAGCATATATCCAGAGAGAGCAGCTGCAGTGAAATGTGTCACTGAAATACTGGCATTGCACGGCAGGGGCCACGAAGATCCACCCTCCACCCTGCCCCCATCCCAGCCTGTCAGTGGCTCCGCCCAGAGCCCCTGCTTCAGCTCTGGACAGGTGAAGCCTGGGGGGACCCCTTTATTGTTTGGGGTCCCCACTCCCCCAAGTACCCCGTCCAGGGCTGACCAGCCACAGTGCGCATGGTACGGCCGGGGGACCTTATGTAAAAAGTGTCCCCCCGGCTGTGGCATGACACCGCTGGCTGTTGGAGCCTGGTGCTGGTTCCAAATACAGGGAACCCCCAGTTTTTTTTGTCCCCCATATTTTTGGAACCAGGACCGGTCCAGGAGTCCAGGGCTGGTTTCAGAAATATGGAAGACCCCTATGCTTTTTGACCCCAGTATTTTTGGAATCAGGCCCAGCTCAATTGCACATTTTCATGAATAAAATTCGTACATTTTAATGAATGAAAATCACACCATATTGCATTTTTTTGCTGCAAATTCGTATCTCATAAAATAGTCGAATTCTTCTGAAAAATGCGATTTTGAAAAATGCAATAATGTGCGATTTCAGAAACTTACTAAAAATCGCATCCCATTAAATCTCACCCCATGTTTTCGATGACCTGCACATGTGTAGTAGACTCTGGTACAATGCCAGGGCCCAATCAGAGCATGCACACATGCAGCCTCCTCTATTAAAGGGCCTCTGTGCTTTAGGTAAATACATAAGCTTTAGTAACTGCAAGCACTGTCTATCTCTGCGGGCGATATCTATGTGCGGGACCGCATATCGCCATCGCCATACACATGGAATGATCTGGGCTTCATAGAAATGGGCTTAAAATAGTATGTGACATACAGTATACCTTGCATAACCATAAGCAATGATACAGAGCCATACATATCTCCTGATGTGTAGCACTTTACAAACGGACAGAATTAATCTACAGGACTTTTGCGTGTTGTGGGTTTCTTAAGTAAAAATTTAGTCTATTCTGGGTACTTGGTTAGTTTCACGGTGCCCGATATATCGGATGCGATATTGGCCAATATATCGATGCGATTTTTGACCTGTTCATAACCCCACTATCCACTACGGATGAGTTGATTTTATATAGTGTGGGAGCCACCGAGCCCGAAGCGTGGCGAGCGTAGCAAGCCCCCCTGAGTATCAGAATATTTTTCAGGGAACCCCTAAGGCAAAAGTTTCTCATTGATAAAATCAGAAAAAAATATTAAATAAATTGTGTTTGTCCGATTCGATGTTTCATCCGATTTTTGCTTTTCCTTTTTTTTTCTCTACTCATGTGAGATCAGCTTGAGAATTTCACTTTTGTGTTTGAAATTTGCTATGAGATGTGCTATGAGATGTGCTATGAGATGTGCTATGAGATGTGCTATAAGATGTGCTATGAGATGTGCTATGAGATGTGCTATGAGATGTGCTATGAGATGTGCTATGAGATGTGCTATAAGATGTGCTATGAGATGTGCTTTGAGATGTGCTATGAGATGTGCTATGAGATGTGCTATGAGATTTGCTATGAGTTTTGCTATGAGATGTGCTATGAGATGTGCTATGCGATGTGCTATGAGATTTGCTATGAGATTTGCTATGAGATGTGCTATGAAATGTGCTATGAGATTTGCTATGAGATTTGCTATGAGATGTGCTATGAGATGTGCTATGAGATTTGCTATGAGATGTGCTATGAGATGTGCTATGAGATTTGCTATGAGATGTGCTATGAGATGTGCTATGCAATTTGCTATGAGATGTGCTATGAGATGTGCTATGAGATGTGCTATGAGATGTGCTATGAGATGTGCTATGAGATGTGCTATGAGATGTCCTATGAGATGTGCTATGCAATTTGCTATGAGATGTGCTATGAGATGTTCTATGAGATTTGCTATGAGATGTGGGTACTTGTGTAGTATCACGGCGCCCATCGCATCGCAGACCATAAGGCATGCGATGGTATGCGATGCAATATCGTGCGATGTTCACCAATGCCATACAATGCGGTGGGATGCGATTATAACTTGTATAAGCACCCTAATGGGTGCTTACAATGTTAAATGCACCCCCACGCCACCCCCCACTATAAACGTGAACCCGAAGCGTGGCGATGTGCTATGAGATGTGCTATAAGATGTGCTATGAGATGTGCTATGAGATGTGCTATGAGATGTGCTATGAGATGTGCTATGAGATGTGCTATAAGATTTGCTATGAGATGTGCTATAAGATGTGCTATGAGATGTGCTATGAGATGTGCTATGAGATGTGCTATGAGATGTGCTATAAGATGTGCTATGAGATGTGCTATGAGATGTGCTATGAGATGTGCTATGAGATGTGCTATGAGATGTGCTATGAGATGTGCTATGAGATGTGCTATAAGATGTGCTATGAGATGTGCTATAAGATGTGCTATGAGATGTGCTATGAGATGTGCTATGAGATTTGCTATGAGATGTGATATAAGATGTGATATAAGATGTGCTATGAGATGTGCTATAAGATGTGCTATGAGATGTGCTATGAGATGTGCTATGAGATGTGCTATAAGATGTGCTATGAGATGTGCTATGAGATGTGCTATGAGATGTGCTATAAGATGTGCTATGAGATGTGCTATGAGATGTGCTATAAGATGTGCTATGAGATGTGCTATAAGATGCGCTATGAGATGCGCTATGAGATGTGCTATGAGATTTGCTATGAGATGTGATATAAGATGTGCTATGAGATGTGCTATGAGATGTGCTATGAGATGTGCTATGAGATGTGCTATAAGATGTGCTATAAGATTTGCTATGAGATGTGCTATGAGATGTGCTATGAGATGTGCTATAAGATGTGCTATGAGATGTGCTATGAGATGTGCTATGAGATGTGCTATGAGATGTGCTATAAGATGTGCTATGAGATTTGCTATGAGATGTGCTATGAGATGTGCTATAAGATGTGCTATGAGATGTGCTATGAGATGTGCTATAAGATGTGCTATGAGATTTGCTATGAGATGTGCTATGAGATTTGCTATGAGATGTGGTATAAGATTTGCTATGAGATGTGGTATAAGATGTGCTATAAGATGTGCTATAAGATGTGCTATGAGATTTGCTATGCGATTTGCAGAGGGGGTGTGTCTATTTCTAGCTAAATAAAAGCCTTTCTCAATGCAGAAATCGTGCATTTGAACTCTGCTAGTCTGCTTGTCAGAACTGCTGCCCATTTGCCTGGATTTCTTTTTTGGACAAGTTTTATTCATCTCAAATGGCTTCCAACAGTGCTTGGATTTTATACATGCAGGGTCTTGCCCTGCTTGAAATGGATTTGCAGAAGAAGAGAAAACGTAATCGTCGTCGCACAGTGTGGACCAAGCCATGGCTTCTACAAAGGGAGTCCATGTCCCATATGCCTTTGCTCTCTCAGATACGTGAGGAAAACCCGGAGGACTACAGGAACTATCTGAGAATGGACGAGGCAATGTTTCAGGAGCTGTTGTCACTTGTGACACCCCTGATACAAAAAGTGGATACAAACATGCGCAGGTCAATTTCTGTGGAGGAGAGGCTGGTTGCCACCCTGCGTTACCTTGCCACTGGCAGATCCCTGAGGGAGCTCAGGTTTTCCACCCTTATTTCACCCCAGGCATTGGGCATCATCATTCCGGAGACATGTAAAGCCCTTTGCTCTGTTCTACAGCATCAATATATGAAGGTATGAAATTATTTTCATTTTCTACTTATCTTTAAAAATGTGCAATTAATCTAGTAATGTTTAACTGTGTATTTCTTTGCTGTACTTGGAATAGGTTGAGCAGGTCACAGAGGTTGATAGGCTATCTCCCTTGTGATCTCACCAGGCACAGGCAGGAAGTAAAGAGCAGAGAGGAGACTTTTTAACCCAGTGCATACTGTGCAGGTGTTGGGATCATTTGGTCAACAGTCCTTAGGTCGACACTGTTGGGTCGACATGCTGGAAGGTCGACAGGTGTCTAAATCAACATGGCAGAAGCATACCTCCCAACTTCTTGGCTGCTGGAATAGGGACACTCGCGTGGCGTGAAGGGTGCGGGCATATGCAAATGAGGGCGTGGCTTATGCAAATTAGCCGCAACCCCATTTTCGGCCGCGAATAGACGCTGTGCGCTTGGGGGGGCTACCAACTCCACCCCCCGCAGCGGGACAATGCCGGCCGCGGGTGGGACAGCGGGACAGGACCCGAAAATCGGGACTGTCCCACTGAAATCGTGACACTTGGGAGGTATGCAGAAGGTCGACAGGGGACAAGGGCGACAGGTGTCTAGGTCGACGTGGGTAAGGTCGACGTGGGGTTTTTGACTGTTTATTTTACTGGAATGTCAACACAGTTGACATGGACACTGTTTTAGTTGCACCGCGTCCCCTCAAATGGCTCGCTGCGCTCGCCATGCTTTGCGCACAGTGTTTTTTATTCTCCCTCCATACCCTGGTGGATGGTAGTGCATGAAATACCGCCTGTCGGCACATGTCAGCTCAAAAAACAGTGAAAACCCCCATGTAGACCTAACCCATTTCGACCTAACGCATGTGTCAACCTAGGCAGCTGTCGACCTTGTCCCCTGTCGACCTAGACTCATGAGGACCTTCTGCCATGTTGACCTAGACACCTGTCGACCTTCCAGCATGTCGACCCAATAGTGTCGATCTAATGACTGTCGACCATCTTATGGTCAACCCATCGACTATATCCTCTGTGCAGAGAGGAGATTTTATTTTTACCTTATTTATTTATTTATTTATACTTATTTATTTTACCTTACTTTATTTTTACCCACCTCCTCCTTTTTATGCTGTAAAAACCTCATATGTGAGCCTGTGTCCCAGAAATGTCCATTTAAAATGACATCCACTGTTTTCTATGGGTGAAATGGGTTGAATGTGAATGGTATAAAAGCAGTATTGAAATGGTAATATACCAGTTACAACATGCAATGTGAAAGGGGTTTAACTGGCTTTAGACCCGTTTTAAGAAACGTTTACAAAAACGGGTTGAAAGCAGGTTTGCAATGTGAAAGCAGAAATATGAGAGGTTGAAAGCTTTGATAACACTTAAGCCAGCTTCACATTGCAGCTTTGACACAGTATATTGCTGTTTTTTTACCATTTTAAAATGGGAACAGCTGCAGTGTGAAAGCTCCATTGTTAATTTACCGGTTACAGAATACCGGTCATTTGAAACGTGGTAAAAGCAGAATCCTACACGTTTCTGAGCCGTTTCCCTGCAGTCTGAACAGCTCAGAAATGGTATTTGCTACAAATGATAACCACACATGATCCCCGCCCACAAGCAGGAAAAAATTTAAAATGACATTGTATGGCTTTCTATGGGTGAAACGGGTTGAATCTGAAGAGACAAAAATGGTATTGAAACTGCAATATACCTTTACAACATGCAATATGAAAGGGGTTTAACTGGCTTTTGACCCATTTAAAAAAAAGTTTACAAAAACTAGTTGAAAGCAGGTTTTTGCAATGTAAAACCAGCTTAGCCCTGTTTATTGTAAAGATTTGCTGAGTGCTTGTAAAAAAATAGTTTTTCATGTCTGAAAAACTATTGGCTATTTTGAGCTTGGGGGCTGTACTGCATCTTTTGAACATACTTTAAATCTGTTGGCTAATTTCAGCTCGGGGGTGTTGATGTTTATTTTTTCACAATTAATGGCTACTTTGTGTTTGTGGCCAGTGCAGCATCATGTTTGGCAGTGGGTGGTGACGTATATACAGTATCTGTTTATACTGCTCAGCTTTTGGCTGAGATCATACTTTGTGAACTATGGAAATCTTTTCACCCAAACCTGACCTTTAAATTGAAAGAAAATGATGTAATGTGCCATAGGCGAATCTAGAATTATGGTAATGGGTGGTCCCAGATCCAGATATAACAGGAGGGGGGCCTTTGCGCGGTGTAGCCGCGCGGCAAAAAGGGGGCGTGGCCTCATGGGAAGGAGGCGTGGTATCACAAAAAGGGGTGTGGTATTACACTTTAGACCATACACAGTAATGCCCATTACACATTTTAGCAAACTCCATAATACCCATTACACATAAAGCCACACGCCTTAATGCCAATTACACATAAGGCCACACACCATAATGCCCATTACACATTGTGCCACACATCATGATGCCCATTACATACTATATAACAAACCGTAATGCCCGATACATATTTGCCACATAAGTGCTGCTTACCTACGTGCTCATTGCTAGGGGGTTCTTGCTTGATGGCACCATAGTACCCATTACACATGATGCCGCACACCATAGTACCCATTACACATGATGCTGCACACCATAGTACCCATTACACATGATGCTGCACACATAATGTCCCTTACACATGATGCTGCACACATAATGCCGCTTACACATGATGCTGCACACCTAAATGCCCCTTACACATTAAGCCACACATTATGCGTAATGCCCCCACATACCGCCACTTGTAGCGTCCCTTAAGCAATGCCCCCAAAAGTGCCACTTACTGTAAATTTTTATATGAGCCTTCGCTGCTGCTGCAGGGAGAGATGGAGAGCGGTGCAACTGCTTCTATGGGGAGAGGAGCAGAGCGCAGCGCAGAGCACGCTCCCACTCCCCTCCTGGTGACCCCTCTAGCCGAGTGGACATTTGAAATATTGTGCGCGCTGTTGTTGTGCGTGATGTCGGGGGAGCACGCCGGGCGCTGGCACCACATGATTAAAGTGGGAGCGGGCTGAGGTGAAAGCGGGGAGAAGAATTGGAGCGGAAGCTGCAGGGGTGACAGTCATTGACAGCTGGGCAGAGAGTGGGGGGCTGTCCGGCTGTTTTCAGAGCACTGCAGGTCACGGCTGTTTGAAATAATACCCCTTTCACAACAGAAAATGCAGGGATTTACCAGGGAATATGGTCCCAGGATCATGCAGGGACATTCCCAGGCTGACACCTTATACACCAGCCTAGTCCCTGCATTTTCTGGTGTTAGGGGGAGAGACAACCACTCCCCTCTCCCTACCCCCCTTTAACCAACCAGCTATATCTGCGGAACCAACTGACCCATTTACATGAGACCAGTATCATATTGAAGAACTTTTGTGTTGGCTTCGAATGATTTTAGTCCCGTGAAACTGGGCTGTTTGGCTCCAGAGAAATCTGCCCTCAATGTTTTGATTTAAAATTGCAGGGACATTTAGCATCGCTTTGCTCCCCGACACCCGCAAAGCCCCGGCCCCGTGTTTTGATTGGCCCACAGGCCAATCGTTCCAACACAATGGATGACCATTGATATGTAGAAACATCGATGGTCATCAATTGCATAGTTTTGGACTATCGATGGGCAGTTGCAGAATTGCCATCGATGGCAATGGCAACGATGGACATCCCTACTGTGCATATGCATTCAATGAGAGCAGGGGTTTATGGAATTAAACTCATGATAGACAGTCATATGGTCGACCACTAATGGTCGACAGCAACAAGGTCAATAGGGTAACAAGGTCGACAGGGGTAAAAGGTTGACATGAGGTTTGAATGTTTTTAGGGTGTGTATGTCGTGTACCACGTCCCCTCGCATTGCTCGCTGCACTCGCCATGCTTCAGGCTTGGCACCTCACTGCGCTCGGCACACTATGTTATTCTCCCTCCAGGCCCTAGTGGGTTGCAGTGCATGAAATTCCGCCTGTTCGCACATGTCAGCTGAAATTCTGGGGTAAAAAAAGCATGTCTACCTTTTTATGTCGACCTTTTCCATGTGAAACGTTTAGCCATGTCGACCTTTAGACCCTGTTGACCTATTGTGTTTCGACCTTTAAACCCTGTCAACATTTTGACTGTCTACCTTTTGCCCCTGTTAACCTTTTGACTGTCAACCAGGGCTATATCTGTGGCAGAACGGTCCGGAACGCCGTTCCTGAAGTTCAGTTGAAAAATGACCTCACCAGAAACGGCGTTCCGGAAGTTCAACGCCGGGCGCACGCTGCAGCACAATACACAGAGGTTTGTCTGCAATCTCTGTTACGCGGCGGCAAGGAAGATGTACTTCCTGCGACCGCCCCTTGACCTCCTACTCCATGGATGCGCCTGACGTCAGTGTCAGTGCGCATCCATGGTGACTCCTGCGCCCGACACCCGCATACCTCCCAACAGTCACAGCGTCTATTCCCTACGGTGCGCAGCAGCTATGTCCTGCCAAGAGAACGTCAGAAGTTGGGAGGTATGCACCCGCCGAGACACACTGTCCAGCCCGGCGCCCACCCGTCTCTCTTGCTGCTCTCTCCCGCCCGCATGTCTGGACCGCCCAAGGCTTAACTCTCCCTCCGCCTGCCTGCCTGAGGGCGCAGGTGACTGATGGGCTGGAGATGGTCTGGTAAGTGGTAACTTACTGGTCTAATAATGCTGCCCCAATCACTGTAGACTGGCCTATTGGAGGGGTTATGCAGCCACTAAGGAGACAGGTCAGGTGGAGACCTGCCCAGCATACCAATCTGCCCAGTGGCGGAACTACCGTGGGTGCAGGGGATGCAGCTGCTATGGGGCCCGGCGGCTGGGGGGGCCCGATAGACAGCAAGCACTCCCCTGCACCGTGCTTAGTTTTTTGTTTTTTTAGGGAGCCGCGGCCGCCTGTATTCTGTTGTTCGCTGGAGGGGAGAGAGGCTGAGCAGCAAGCAGACGTAAGGAGCCGGGCGGGGGGATGGGCGGGGGCGCTAGTCCGGAAGACAGACTGCGAGGGAGGAGGGACTGTCTGCCTAGCGCACTAGCGCTGGCACAGCAGTGGAGTGCTACATTCTCATTCTCAGTGCTACTGACGGCGATGCGTAGCCGATTCCCAGTAATGTGCGGTGGTGGCTGTGTCCACAGAGAGGTACAGCCACTCACCACAGTAGTCGCCACCTCCTGCTCCCCGCCGGCTGCCGCCTATACCCTATCCTCCCCGCCGCCTACAACCCCCACTCCCATACAGGCTCCTCTTGCTCCAGTCCCCACTAGGAAACCATGGACTGAGCTTCAGGAGCCTGCTGCTATTTTCGCCCGTAGTACTGTCTGTCTCTGCTCTGACAAGCAGATCGGGGACTGACAGCCAAACTTCTGGAGACAGCGCAGGGGCATTTTGACTTTGCTGCTGTCAGTGAGTGCTCACAGATAGGCAGTCATCCTGATTGGCTGCCTGTACGTGAGCTGTGATTTACTTCAAGAGAGCAGCACATTCAAAATGCTGCTGCGCTGTCTCTACAAGTTTGGCTGCCAGCCAGACTCAGTCAGTACCCAATCTGCTTGAGTCAGAGCAGAGACAGACAGTCCTAGGGGCGGAAGTACCACCGGTCTCCTGAAGCTTAGGAGCTTTGTATCTGGGTCACCAATCTCCTGCTATGCCGCCCGGGGGTCTTTGGGCCTGAGACACCACTCCCATTTTCCATCTCCTGATGGTGGCCCTGCAGCAGCACGCACACCTGCCCCCCACTCCTGCTACTGTTGCATAATTAAATGGACCCCTATGCTCCCACATGCTGGTGTACAGGCCTCTCATACTCCCACACCTGTGAAGCAGAGAGGAGCCGCGGTGCCTGTGGAGCAGCGTGGGACAGAAATGCGGTAAGTTTGTAATTGTTGCCTAATGTGTAATGGGCTTTGCGGTGTGTCACTTAATGTGTAATGGGCTTTGTGTGTTTTTCCTAATGTGTAATGGGCTTTGCGGTGTGTCCCATAATGTGTAACGGGCTTTGCAGTGTGTCACTTAATGTGCAATGGGCTTTGCTGTGTTTCTACTAATGTGTAATGGGCTTTGCGGTGTGTCCCATAATGTGTAATGGGCTTTGCGGTGTGTCCCATAATGTGTAATGGGCTTTGCGGTGTGTCCCATAATGTGTAATGGGCTTTGCGGTGTGTCCCATAATGTGTAATGGGCTTTGCGGTGTGTCCCATAATGTGTAATGGGCTTTGCGGTGTGTCCCATAATGTGTAATGGGTAGGGTTACCACCCGTCCGGGATTACTCCGGACAGTCCGGTAATTAAGCCGGGTGTCCGGAGTCCGGGCGGGTGGCGTTCCCGGACTATACATTGTCCGGGAACAGAGCAGGGAGGGTCAGGCAGCCGCACTTCCTCGCTGCGGTCGCCGGGGACCAAGCTCCGGCACTGGGGGCCAGGGGCGGAACTATCAGCGGTGCAGTGGTGCACCGGAGAGTTCTTGGAGCCCGCTGCCGTCTGCACCGCATCATGCTGATTTCGTTTTTTTTACTTTGGCGGGGAGCGTGGGAAACGTGGGGAGAATGCTGCGGCGGTGTGGGTGGTAGTTGCCGGATAAGAACAGATCCGCGGCCCTGCTGCTGCTCCGAGTGACAGCCGTCTGAGCCGACGGCGCTGCACTAATATTCAGTGCGGCTGTGACGGCTGATTGACTGTGCAGCCTGCGCCGGGGGCAGGCGGCAGGAAGGAAGGAGATCAAAACCTGCCGCCGCCTACAAAGCCTACTCATCTCGCCGGACCGGCTCCCAGATGTGTTAACCAGAAGTGGCAACTCTACTGAGTCCTGGGGGTAGGTGTATGCTGGGTCAATGGAGCATACAGTATATGGGAAAAAGTGGAATAATAGGGTGTATGTGGGTGAAATAGTGTATGTGGGTCACAGGCTGTGACATAATAGGGTGTATGTGGGTGAAATAGTGTATGTGGGTCACAGGCTGTGACATGTTGGGGAATTTTTGTAAGCTATGCCCCTCTGTCACGCAGTATGTGAACCTATCCCTCTCTCTTACTGTCCCTTCATTTGTCACCCTGTGTGTGCCCCCCGTCACCCTGTGTGTGCCCCCCGTCACCCTGTGTGTGCCCCCCGTCACCCTGTGTGTGCCCCCGTCACCCTGTGTGTGCCCCCCGTCACCCTGTGTATGCAGCTCTGTCACCCCATGTGTGTATGTGGGCCTTACAGTGTGTCGCATAATGTGTAATGGGTATTACAGTGAGTGTGATGTAATGGGCATCATGTGAGGTGTAACGTGCAATGGGCATTACAGTGTTTGGGATGACGTGTATTGGGCATTAGGGTTTTTGGTATAATGTGTAATGGGCGTTATGGTGTTTGGTATAACATGTAATGGGCATTACTGTGATGTAACATGTAATTGGCATTATGGTATGCAAAATCAAGAATGGGTGTGCGATGTGTAATCGGCATTACGGTGTCCGTGTTGTCCTTCGGCGCGCACTGTCCATATTATCCCTCCTTTACAAAAAAACTTTTTTAGTCCTGGCATAACGTGTAATGGGCATTGCGGTGTATGGTGTATCATGTAATGGGCATCATGGTGTGTGGCATAACATGTACTGGGCATTACTGTGTGTGATGTAACATGTAACTGGCATTATGGTATGCAAAATCAAGAATGAAATTGAAGCAACGGTTAAAAAAAATCAACAATAGGCGGGTCAAAGGGCGGGGCTGGGGGTGGAGCTGGGGGCGGGTCAGTGGGTGTGTCAAGGGGAGGGCCACTGTCCGGGAATCTCTGAACAAAAAGGTGGTAACCCTAGTAATGGGCTTTGCGGTGTGTCCCATAATGTGTAATGGGCTTTGCGGTGTGTCTCATAATGTGTAATGGGCTTTGCGGTGTGTCCCATAATGTGTAATGGGCTTTGCGGTGTGTCCCATAATGTGTAATGGGCTTTGCGGTGTGTCCCATAATGTGTAATGGGCTTTGCGGTGTGTCTTATAATGTGTAATGGGCTTTGCGGTGTGTCTCATAATGTGTAATGGGCTTTGCGGTGTGTCCCATAATGTGTAATGGGCTTTGCGGTGTGTCCCATAATGTGTAATGGGCTTTGCGGTGTGTCTCCTAATGTGCAATGGGCTTTGCGGTGTGTCTTATAATGTGTAATGGGCTTTGCGGTGTGTCTCATAATGTTCAATGGGCTTTGCGGTGTGGCATAATTTGTGAGGGGCATTACCCTTTGAAGCGAGGCCACATACTTTTTTATAGAATCTGTCCATTCTTTATTTTAGAAAATATATATTGGAGGGGCACATTTTTTTCTGTTCACACTAATGGTGGCCACACCCGGCGGGATGCGCACTGGTAGAGACCTGAGTTAGGGGGGGCCCCATTATAATTTTTGCTATGGGGCCCACAAAGTTCTAGTTACGCCTCTGAATCTGCCCCTGCATGTGTGTGTCCCAATCTGTCCCTGCATGTATGTATCCCAATCTGTCCCTGCATGTGTGTATCCCAATCAGTCCCTGCATGTGTGTATCCCAATCAGTCCCTGCATGTGTGTATCACAATCTGTCCCTGCATGTGTGTATCACAATCTGTCCCTGCATGTGTGTGTCCCAATCAGTCCCTGCATGTGTGTATCCCAATCTGTCCCTGCATGTGTGTATCCCAATTTGTCCCTGCATGTGTGTATCCCAATCTGCCCCTGCATGTGTGTATCCCAATCTGCCCCTGCATGTGTGTATCCCAATCTGCCCCTGCATGTGTGTATCCCAATCTGTCCCTGAATGTGTGTATCCCAATCTGTCCCTGCATGTGTGTATCCCAATCTGTCCCTGCATGTGTGTATCCCAATCTGTCGCTGCATGTGTGTATCCCAATCTGTCCCTGCATGTGTGTATCCCAATCTGTCCCTGAATGTGTGTATCCCAATCTGTTCCTGCATGTGTGTATCCCAATCTGTCCCTGCATGTGTGTATCCCAATCTGTCCCTGCATGTGTGTATCCTAATCTGTCCCTGCATGTGTGTATCCCAATCTGTCCCTGCATGTGTGTATCCCAATCTGTCGCTGCATGTGTGTATCCCAATCTGTCGCTGCATGTGTGTATCCCAATCTGTCGCTGCATGTGTGTATCCCAATCTGTCGCTGCATGTGTGTATCCCAATCTGTCCCTGCATGTGTGTGTCCCAATCTGTCCCTGCATGTGTGTGTCCCAATCTGTCCCTGCATGTGTGTATCCCAATCTGTCCCTGCATGTGTGTGTCCCAATCTGTCCCTGCATGTGTGTATCCCAATCTGTCCCTGCATGTGTGTATCCCAATCTGTCCCTGCATGTGTGTATCCCAATCTGTCCCTGCATGTGTGTATCCCAATCTGTCCCTGCATGTGTGTGTCCCAATCTGTCCCTGCATGTGTGTATCCCAATCTGTCCCTGCATGTGTGTATCCCAATCTGTCCCTGCATGTGTGTGTCCCAATCTGTCCCTGCATGTGTGTGTCCCAATCTGTCCCTGCATGTGTGTATCCCAATCTGTCGCTGCATGTGTGTATCCCAATCTGTCGCTGCATGTGTGTATCCCAATCTGTCGCTGCATGTGTGTATCCCAATCTGTCGCTGCATGTGTGTGTCCCAATCTGTCCCTGCATGTGTGTATCCCAATCTGTCCCTGCATGTGTGTGTCCCAATCTGTCCCTGCATGTGTGTGTCCCAATCTGTCCCTGCATGTGTGTATCCCAATCTGTCCCTGCATGCATGTATCCCAATCTGTCCCTGCATGTATGTATCCCAATCTGTCCCTGCATGTGTGTATCCCAATCTGTCCCTGCATGTGTGTATCCAAATCTGTCCCTGCATGTGTGTGTCCCAATCTGTCCCTGCATGTGTGTGTCCCAATCTGTCCCTGCATGTGTGTATCCCAATCTGTCCCTGCATGTGTGTGTCCCAATCTGTCCCTGCATGTGTGTATCCCAATCTGTCCCTGCATGTGTGTATCCCAATCTGTCCCTGCATGTGTGTGTCCCAATCTGTCCCTGCATGTGTGTATCCCAATCTGTCCCTGCATGTGTGTGTCCCAATCTGTCCCTGCATGTGTGTATCCCAATCTGCCCCTGCATGTGTGTATCCCAATCTGTCCCTGCATGTGTGTGTCCCAATCTGTCCCTGCATGTGTGTATCCCAATCTGTCCCTGCATGTGTGTATCCCAATCTGTCCCTGCATGTGTGTATCCCAATCTGTCGCTGCATGTGTGTATCCCAATCTGTCGCTGCATGTGTGTATCCCAATCTGTCGCTGCATGTGTGTATCCCAATCTGTCGCTGCATGTGTGTATCCCAATCTGTCCCTGCATGTGTGTGTCCCAATCTGTCCCTGCATGTGTGTATCCCAATCTGTCCCTGCATGTGTGTGTCCCAATCTGTCCCTGCATGTGTGTATCCCAATCTGTCCCTGCATGTGTGTATCCCAATCTGTCCCTGCATGTGTGTATCCCAATCTGTCGCTGCATGTGTGTATCCCAATCTGTCGCTGCATGTGTGTATCCCAATCTGTCGCTGCATGTGTGTATCCCAATCTGTCCCTGCATGTGTGTATCCCAATCTGTCACTGCATGTGTGTATCCCAATCTGTCCCTGCATGTGTGTATCCCAATCTGTCCCTGCATGTGTGTATCCCAATCTGTCGCTGCATGTGTGTATCCCAATCTGTCGCTGCATGTGTGTATCCCAATCTGTCGCTGCATGTGTGTATCCCAATCTGTCCCTGCATGTGTGTATCCCAATCTGTCACTGCATGTGTGTATCCCAATCTGTCCCTGCATGTGTGTATCCCAATCTGTCCCTGCATGTGTGTATCCCAAGATAAGTAAGAAATTGTAAGAGCCATAATGAGGATTCACAGCTGAATCCGTGCACCCCTGAATACGAATTACGGGCATCTTGGTGTGGGCCTTATATATAACGGTCATCTCTGTGTGTGACATATAATGTATAATAACTGTTACGGAGCGGGGCATATACATAATGGGCATGACGGTGTGGGGCTTATGTATAATGGGCATGACGGTGTGGGGCATATGTATAATGGGCATCCCTGTGAGGGACATATGTATAATGGGCATCTCTGTGAGTGGCATATGTATAATGGGCATCTCTGTGAGTGGCATATGTATAACGGGCATCTCTGTGTGGGCCTTATGTATAACGGGCATCTCTGTGTGCGGCATATTTATAGTAAGCATTACAGTGTGGGGCATATGTATAATGGGCATCACAGTGTGGGGCATATGTACAATGCAAATCTCTGTGTGTGGCATATGTATAATAAGCGTGACGGAGTGAGGAATTATGTTTTTCTTTTTCTTTTCTATTTTCATGTAATGCCCCGCCCATTTTGTAGCTCCTCCCACATCACCGCCCACTTTCTGCCCCCGCCCACAGTTCCTGAACCTATTTTCCTACAAAAATAGCACTGCTGTCAACCATTAGCGGTCCACCTTATGATGTCATGCATGAGTCAGTGTATGATCACTCCGGATACCAGAGCAGGGATGGGGCACCATTGTCCTTCCAGGTGTTGATGAACTACATAGCCCAGCATGTTTTTTTTATTTTTAACAGTTTTGCTATGTTTTCAATGTTAAAATAGTTGCATTGTATGCTGGTTGGTGTTGTACAAAAACAGCTGTAGGGCCAAAGGTGCCCCATCCCAGCCTTAGAAATTCATTGACATACATGTAGAACTGTGGTGGCAAAGTCATTGCCCTGCAGCTGTTGTGGAATCATATGTCTCAGCATGGCCTGCCACGCAATTAATAAATTAGTGTGCAGGAACAGTTGCAGGGCAGGGCTTACTGAGACGTGTAGTTCCACAACAGCCGCAAGGCAATGACATTGCCACCAATGATGCCGACCATGTCGACCAAGTGGTGAAGTTTACCGTTAAAAACTACGTAAAACATAAATATAGGTTTGCAGATGGCTGGAGGACACCATCAGCATGGTCATTTTGGGATGTTATATTGAAAATGAATGATCAATGAAAATTTTTATTTTCAAAAAAACAATTAACTTCTTTATATTTCAGCTACCAACAACAACACAGGACTGGATACTAATCGCGGAGGAATTTGAACAATGTTGGAATTTCCCCAATTGTGGTGGTGCAATTGTTGGGAAACATGTTCGAATAAATCCACCACCCAATACTGGATCCCTTTACTATAACTACAAAGGTTTTTTCAGTATTGTATTGATGGCTATTGTTAATGCCAACTATGAATTTATTTTTGTGGACATTGGCAAAAATGGAAGGTGTTCTGATGGAGGTTCAATAAAAGATACGGACTTCTACAGAATGCTGGAAAACCAGGACTTACAGTTACCAAATCAACAGGAGTGCAAATATGGACTAAACTACGTATTTGTGGCGGATGAGGCCTTTGCTCTCCATGAGCATATAATAAAGCCTTATCCGCAAAGGAATTTATCCAAGGAAAAAAGGATTTACAATTATCGTGTGTCCCGAGCACAGCAGATTGTGGAAAATGCTTTTGGGATTTTGAGCAATCGTTTCCGCATTTTCCACACACCAATTGATTTGAGAATAGACAAAATCAATTGGGTGGTAATGGCGTGCTGTGCATTGCACAATTTTCTTAGGCGTAAAAACACGTCAAGAAGACCTGCTCATACACCATTTCTGGACGACATTCCACAAGTACCGGACGATACAAGCTGGACAACAATTGAACGTCCACCGCCACACACCATGCCTACTGGAAATGCTAAAGCTAGAAAAGTCAGGGAGGCCTACTGTCAATTTTTTAACACAGTTGGAGCCGTTCCCTGGCAGGAGGAGTCAATTTCTTCAACTTTATAATGGTTCCCTTAGGTTATACCTGGACATTGCGTCTTCGTGTTCTAGTGGATGGAGATCAAGGAGACCTGGATGCATACCTAGTGGACCACGTGTGGACGACCATCCACAGACAACTCTACTACCGGAATTTTCAACACACTTATTAGGTCAGGGTGGACTTTAAAACATTATTGGACAATGCAGGAGCAAAACCCTGGCAGGAATATTCATTGATTAACTGGTTCGCTGAAGGTATATCGGGACATTGCGTCTTCGTGTTCAAGTGGATGGAGATCATGGAGACCTTGATGCATACCTAGTGGACCACGTTTGGACGACCATCCACAGACCAAGCCATCAGACATGATATCCTTTGATAAAGCTAACTGGAGTAGCGAAATTGGTCAGAAAACTCACCACTCCTTACAGCTAAAGGCCTTGGATTGCAGACCTGACCATGTACAACTAGGCTCCCCCTCCACCCTCCATCTGGATACAAACCATCTTCCAATTTTCCATCTGGATACAAAGTACAGCACCTTCTATGGAACCAAGAGGTTGAGGAGACCACCCCGCTTCACTACACTCAGCGGTAGGAGTTGGTTATTTGTGCCATCCTGGGCCACTCCTGGTTGTTTCATCTGGTCCTCCCTCTGGACTGTACAAATTGGGGACTGCCGTTGTTTCATATGGACTCATAAAGTCGGGACTCTCCTGGCCACTCTTTAACAATATTGTCTGGTTTGGTGAGGCCTTTTTATCTAGTTTTTAATTCACGCTATTCACATCCACCAACATCGATGTTTATAACTGGCTTAGTATGTTCATTTTAGCTTACTTTATAAATTTTGTACTAGATTCACCAATCTGGTTTTATTTTTAAACACCAATTATTAGTAGCGCTGCTCACTTTTCCTTGTATACTGACATCAGAAACGGTTGTATACATTTTTACTTATATTTTGTTCTTTGTTGTTTAAGGTTACCAAGAAATGTTTTGACAAGGAGTGTTGCGGAGTTATTTAGGGTAACATGCACGTGTATGTACTAAAATTAGGAAATGATGACAGCTCCTTTGTTTATGCAAATAACATTTATTAGGCCCAACAACTGATCCTACTTTTATTGTTGTTGTTTTTTTTCACATTAAAATATATTGAAAAATATTTTGTCGCTTAGCACATATTTTTTACTTTTTTAAATAGATATGATCTGCAAAAAATCCGTACCAATAAGATGTTCATGTAGCCAACCAAATTTAAAACACCCCAAAAAACAATTAAAAGCTAAGAAAAGTAAGTAATTTATTGATTTATATTGTGGATTTTGTTACCTAAATTTTATCAATATAGTTGTGTCTCTTACCCCAAATAGCAAGTGTTGCATTGTGAATTCAGGCCGCCCATAAGCACAAAAATTACGTCTGTCCCATTACCCACCACAGACGCGTAACTAGAACTTTGTGGGCCCCATAGCAACATTTTTGAAGGGCCCCCAAATCAGGCTTCCACTAGAGAGGGTATGTAACAGTGACGTTTGGTGAGTTCAGAGACAGATTTATACACACACACACACACACACACACACACATATATATACTGTATGAACTTGAAGATTCATGTGGACATTATACACAAGTGCAGCAGTATATATGTGCAGGCATTATACACAGGTGAAGCAGTATATACAGCTGGAAATCTGGTTAGTTTTCATCGGAAATGTGCAGAAAAGTTAGGCAGGCAGGGCAGTGTCGCACATGAGGTGTGAATAGTGTAGTGTGATTAGGCAGAGAGAGGCAGCAGGGAAGCAGAGACAAGAGAGAAAGGCAGTGGGTATGTAGCAGGGGGGATGTAGAGACAGAGGCAGCAGGGATCAATAGAGAGGCAGCGGGGACATAGAAAGGCAGCCGGGATGTAGAGACAGGCAGAAGGGGCATGGAGACAGAGGGGGGTACAGAGACAGAGGCGACATGGAGATAGAGGAAAAAGGAGCACGAAGACAGGGGGGGGGGGGTAAGGAAACAGAAAGAGGGGGCACTGAGGAAAGGACAGAGGGGGCACTGAGGCAAGAGCAGAGGGGGCACAGGGGCAAGGGCAGGGTGGGGATAGAGGCAATGGAGAAAAAGGCAGAGGAAATATGGAGACAGGGGCACGGTGGCAGAGGGAACAGAGACAGAAGCAGAAGGGGCATGGTGAAAGAGACAGAAAGGGTCATGGAGACAGAGGGGGCAATGAGTCAGGCAGAGGAAGCATAGAGATGGAGACAGGGGGCACAGAGGCAGGTAGAGGGGGGCATAGAAACAAACAGAGGGGGTATGGAGACAAACACCATGGGCACAGAGGAAGAGGGGGTACAGAGACAGGGGCAGAAGGCAGCTGTCACGGCCTGGACTGTCTGTGTTCCCGGCACTGACCTGGGTGCGCCAGTGGAGGGCGCAGAGAACTGGAAGCGAGGAGGCTTGAGGTAGCTGGAGCTCATGCACGGAGGTTGAAGGGAGATGATCTGCCGGGGACACAGAGGATTGGCTGAGACCTAAAGCAGAGGCGCGGGGTCTAAGCCGACAGTGGTATTCACCAGGGACCCCCGCAAGGGGATATGGACTTCGCTGCAACTGCCGACCAGGTCGCGGCCCTCTGCCCAGGTTCCCCTGTGGCTTTAGCAGAGTTTGGACAACAAGAGTCTTTTAAAGGGGTACTTAAACCATCGATGGTGATCGATGGCACTGAATGCTATACAGCAACAAGGAGGGTACTTGAGAATATGAGATGCGGCCTGGAAGCCGGGGATGACACGAAGGTATCACAGGGAGACGCTGGAGACAATGGGAAACACTGGAGCGGCTAGGGAGCCGATACTTGAGATCACTGGGGATCGCTGGGGCGGCTAGGAAGCCGGTACTGGAGATCACTGGGGATCGCTGGAGCGGCCTGGGAGCCGGTACTGGGGATCACTGGGGATCACTGAAGCGGCCTGAGAGCCGAGGGGAGACGGGCACGGAACCCACGGATAACCGGACACTGAGTAAGTAACCTGGGCTGCACAAGAAGACAGGATCACACGGCAGATGGAAACACGTGGAGACTTCTGGCAGGAGTGGAATGACCAGGACGCTGAGAGTAACACAGGTGACAGCGGACTCAGGAAACCGGACCTCTGGAGCACGTGGGGAGTCTTGACAGGAGCTTAAAGCTGGAGAACTCACAGGTAAACTGACGAGTTGTTCAAGACAAGGAGGAGACTGTGAGCTGGGCTTTTATCCCTCCAGGTGATTAGGGAATCAGACGCAGGTGATGGAATTAGCCGCAGCAGCAGCACACAGACCAGGAAGTAAGTTGGAGCTTACCTGGATCATGTGACCCGCAGCTTGATCGGGGAATACACCTGGAGCTCACAGTGACACAGGGGCGACTTGGAAACAAAAGACATCACGCCAGGGATTGCCGACTGTGCCGGCAGCTGATCTACGGAGGACACTACCCCAGCGTGCCGGTAAGGGGCGCATGCGAGCAGTGCGAGAACCGGGGTTCATGACAGTACCCCCCCTTTGGACTTACTC
This sequence comes from Crinia signifera, assembly GCF_055691185.1. Taxonomy (NCBI): domain Eukaryota; kingdom Metazoa; phylum Chordata; class Amphibia; order Anura; family Myobatrachidae; genus Crinia; species Crinia signifera. The sequence continues at coordinate 400,339,209 of NC_139217.1, read as the reverse complement.
GGGTTGTCTTTATGAAAAGCTGAAATCAAACGGGGAGCATGCACATCTGCAGCATTGATCCAGCTTCTTTCTTCTGGGCCATAGCCCTTCCAATCGATGAGATATTGGATGTTTCCATATCTTCTGTGAGAATCCACCACCTTATCGACCTCAAATTCAACCCCTCGATGGGTATAAACTCTGGGGAGCAATAAGGATATGTGGAAAGAATTTGGGATTTTCAGGTATGGTGGTAGCTTCAGCTTATAAGCTACAGGATTGATCCTTTGGATCACAGGGAATGGCCCGATGAATCGGGGGGGCGAATTTCATGGACGGGACTCGTAAGCGAAGATTTTGAGTGGAGAGCCATACCTTGTCGCCAAGTTTTAACTGAGGAACTGCCCTCCTTTTACGGTCAGCAAAGAACTTATATCTTTTTGAGGCTTTCTTGAGAGAAACATGCACATTTTTCCAAACTTGTGAGAAATGCTTGAGTGTGGAAGATGCAGCTGGCACTTCCAAGGCTGGTAAAGGCTCAAAGATCGGTGGTCGAGGGTGCTGACCGTACACTACGTAGAAAGGAGAGTAGCCAGTAGCTGTGTGGTATCTGAAATTGTGGGCAAATTCTGCCCAAGGCAGCAGACTAACCCAGTTATCTTGTGACGAGGAGACATACAGGCGAAGGAATGCTTCCAGATCTTGGTTAACCCTCTCTGTTTGCCCATTAGACTGCGGGTGGTACACTGTGGAAAAGTTCAATTTTACCTTCAGGGCAGAACAGAGAGCTCTCCAAAAGCGGGCTACAAATTGCACTCCACGATCGGAGACAATATCTGCAGGGAGTCCATGAATCCGAAAGATATGTTGGATAAAGATCTGAGCGAGCTTGGGAGCAGAGGGCAGACCAGTCAACGGGATGAAATGTGCCATTTTGGAGAACCGGTCTACCACCACCCAGATGGTATTACATTCTTGAGACTTTGGGAGCTCGGAAATAAAGTCCATGGAAATGTGCGTCCAGGGAGGCATGGGAGTGGGCAACGGAAGGAGAGCACCGGCAGGGGATTGACGATGGACTTTATGCTGGGCACAAGTAGGACATGAGGCCACGAAATCCTGGACATCCTTTTTCATGTGAGGCCACCAATATGACCGGCGAAGAATCTCCAGGGTTTTGTAAACGCCTGGGTGACCGGAGAAGGACGAGGCATGAGCCCAGGATAAGATTTTGAGCTGGAGCTCTGGTAGAACCAGCATCTTTCCTCGAGGTGGCACAGGCGACACATGGGTGGCGGCAAAAGCCGTAGGACTGATGATAGGACGCTGTTCTTGCAGCACTGTGTCATCTTCCATAGAACGGGATAGTGCATCGGCTTTTGCATTCTGGGACCCAGGATGGTAGAAAATTTTAAAACTGAATCGTGAGAAAAATAAGGACCAACGAGCTTGACGGGAATTTAAACACTGGGCAGTCTGGACGTACAGTAAGTTCTTATGATCTGTGAAGATGGACACAGGAAACTTGGCCCCTTCTAACAGATATCGCCATTCTTCCAGTGCAAGTTTAATTGCCAACAACTCTTGATCGCCAATGGAGTAGTTTTTCTCGGCAGGGAGGAATTTTTGAGAGAAAAACCCACAGGGGTGCTGTTTGCCATCGTCTGTAACTTAAGAGAGCACAGCACCAACACCCACATTTGAGGCATCAACTTCCAAGAGGAAGGGTTTGTCAGTATCTGGCTGCCGGAGGATGGGGGCAGATATGAAGGCTTGCTTAAGCAGGTGGAATGCGGACAAGGCTTCTTCGGACCAGACGGCTGGGTTGGCACCTTTTTGGGTGAGAGCTGTGATGGGAGAGATGAGGGTCGAGAATCCTTTGACAAATTTTCTGTAATAGTTGGCAAAGCCAATAAAACGCTGGACTGCTTTGAGAGAGGTTAGTTGGGACCAACTATTGATGGCTTCATGTTTTGCGGGATCCATTCGCAACTCTGAGCCAGACACGATATACCCTAGGAAGGGTATCTGGGGAACTTCGAATGTGCACTTAGAGAGTTTACCGTACAATTTATTAGCACGTAAACGGGATAGCACTTCTTTAACTTGAGAACGATAAGACTGGAGATCTGAAGAAAAAATTAATATGTCATCGAGGTACACAACAAGGTATTTATATATGACATCTCTGAAAATTTCGTTGACGAATTCTTGGAAGACGGCAGGTGCATTACTGAGACCGAAGGGCATCACTAGATACTCGTAATGCCCATCTCTAGTGTTGAAGGCAGTCTTCCATTCGTCGCCTTGGCGAATTCTGATTAGGTTATACGCCCCTCTGAGGTCAAGTTTGGTAAACATTTTAGCACCTTTGATACGATCAAATAACTCAGTGATCAAGGGAAGAGGATAACTGTTCTTGATGGTTATCTCATTGAGACCTCTATAATCTATGCATGGGCGTAACCCTCCATCTTTTTTTTTCACAAAAAATAATCCTGCACCAGCAGGGGAGGTAGAGGGCCGGATAAAACCTTTCTGGAGATTTTCTTGAATATACTCAGACATCGCTTTAGTCTCAGGGATTGACAAAGGATAGGTACGCCCCTTAGGAGGGGACTTCCCAGGGAGAAGATCGATGGGACAATCCCATCGGCGGTGTGGAGGTAGTACATCGGCGGCTTGTTCACTGAAAACATCGCTGAATTCATGATACACTGAGGGAAGACCCGGAAGGCTTTTATCTGCAGAAGATCCAACCGGAGTTACTTCAGTCAAGCAATGTTTCTGGCAATATTCGCTCCACTCCACGATTTGGAGAGATCTCCAATCGATACGGGGGTTGTGGAGTTGTAGCCACGGCAACCCTAACACAAGGTCATAGGAGGATTTAGGAATGACCAGGAAATCCATACATTCTTGATGAAGTACCCCTACGTGGAATGAGACAGGAACTGTCCGATGCACAATATCACTTCCGGGAATCCTACTTCCATCCACCGCTGTTAAGTAGTGAGGCTGGGAAAGAGGCAGGATCGGAATTTTGCACTTTTTTACCAGCTCGGCTGAGATAAAGTTCCCTGCAGCCCCGGAGTCTGCCAGGGCTGAGACTTGCAGGGTACCCACAGGGGACACAAGGGCGACAGGTAGAATCAAGTCAGTGGTGGGAGGAGTTTTACTGAGACAACCTAACTTGACTCCCCCACTGCAGGTTAGGGCTTGGCGTTTCCCGGACGCTCGGGACAGGACCCAATGAAGTGGCGGGGGCGGCACAGTAAATCCATAATTTTTCTTTCTGCCTCCTGGACCGTTCCTCTGTAGATAACCTAGATCTACCTATTTGCATAGGTTCTTCTGTGGCGGTTGTCGCAGGACGGTGCTGAGGCGGAGGCGGGACTCTGGGAACTACTTTCTTTAATCTTTCTAAACCTCGCTCTCTTAGGCGCAGGTCTATTTTGACACACAAGGAAATTAATTCTTCAAGCTGCTCAGGGAGATCTCGGGTGGCTAGTTCATCTTTGATGCGTTCTGAGACGCCCAACCAGAAGGCGGCTGTTAATGCTTCATTGTTCCATTTGAGCACGGAGGCAAGGGTCTGAAATTGAACCACGAATTGGCCCATGGAACGAGAGCCCTGTTTGATGCGGAGAATTTCTGTAGAGGCTGATACAGGCCTTCCTGGCTCATCGAATATCCGTCGGAAGGTAGAGACGAATCTGTCATAATCGGTGAGAATTGGATCAGATCTTTCCCAGAGGGGTGATATCCAATCTAGGGCAGAACCTGACAGCAAGGAGACAATATATGCTATCTTGGTTCTGGCAGTCGGGAAGTTCTGCGGTAGAAGTTCAAATTGAATGTCACATTGGTTTAGGAAGCCTCTACAGCCTTTGGGATTGCCATCATATTTATTAGGAGTAGGCAGCTGAAGATGAGGAATATATGCGGGGGCATGAGTGACAGGCTGATTAGATACCGGTGGCGGAGGTGGCCGGAGGGACTGCTGGAGGGAATCCAGACGAGTAGACACATCCTGGAGGTATGTAATCACCTGCTGCTGCGTCGCTTCTTGTGTCTCTATACGCGAGGTGACATCTTGGAGAGCCGCTGGCCCCACACTATGGTCGCGTGCCGAGTCCATCGGTCTTGAACAATCTGTCACGGCCTGGACTGTCTGTGTTCCCGGCACTGACCTGGGTGCACCAGTGGAGGGCGCAGGGAACTGGAAGCGAGGAGGCTTGAGGTAGCTGGAGCTCATGCACGGAGGTTGAAGGAAGATGATCTGCCGGGGACACAGAGGATTGGCTGAGACCTAAAGCAGAGGCGCGGGGTCTAAGCCGACAGTGGTATTCACCAGGGACCCCCGCAAGGGGATATGGACTTCGCTGCAACTGCCGACCAGGTCGCGGCCCTCTGCCCAGGTTCCCCTGTGGGTTTAGCAGAGTTTGGACAACAAGAGTCTTTTAAAGGGGTACTTAAACCATCGATGGTGATCGATGGCACTGAATGCTATACAGCAACACGGAGGGTACTTGAGAATATGAGATGCGGCCTGGAAGCCGGGGATGACACGAAGGTATCACAGGGAGACGCTGGAGACAATGGGAAACACTGGAGAGGCTAGGGAGCCGATACTTGAGATCACTGGGGATCGCTGGGGCGGCTAGGAAGCCGGTACTGGAGATCACTGGGGATCGCTGGAGCGGCCTGAGAGCCGGTACTGGGGATCACTGAAGCGGCCTGAGAGCCGAGGGGAGACGGGCACGGAACCCACGGATAACCGGACACTGAGTAAGTAACCTGGGCTGCACGAGAAGACAGGATCGCACGGCAGATGGAAACACGTGGAGACTTCTGGCAGGAGTGGAATGACCAGGACGCTGAGAGTAACACAGGTGACAGCGGACTCAGGAAACCGGACCTCTGGAGCACGTGGGGAGTCTTGACAGGAGCTTAACGCTGGAGAACTCACAGGTAAACTGACGAGTTGTTCAAGACAAGGAGGAGACTGTGAGCTGGGCTTTTATCCCTCCAGGTGATTAGGGAATCAGACGCAGGTGATGGAATTAGCCGCAGCAGCAGCACACAGACCAGGAAGTAAGTTGGAGCTTACCTGGATCATGTGACCCGCAGCTTGATCAGGGAATACACCTGGAGCTTACAGTGACGCAGGGGCGACTTGGAAACAAAAGACATCACGCCAGGGATTGCCGACTGTGCCGGCAGCTGATCTACGGAGGACACTACCCCAGCGTGCCGGTAAGGGGCGCATGCGAGCAGTGCGAGAACTGGGGTTCATGACAGCAGCCGTGGTATGGTAAGAGGCAGAAAGGGTCATGGAGACAGAAGGGGCATTGAGGCAGCAGAGGGGCATGGAGATGGAGACAGGGGGGCATAGAGGCATGGAAACAGAGAGGGGGGGTACGGAGAAAGGAGCAGAAGTGGCATGAAGGCAGACAGGGCATGGGTGAAAGAGGCAGAAGGGGCATGAAGGTAGACAGGGCATGGTGAAAGAGGCAGAAGGGGCATGGAGACAGAGGGACCATGGAGACAGGCAGAGGGGGGGGGGCACAGAAGAAGAGGGTGCACAGATGCAGGGGGCATGGAGATGGGGCAAAATGGGCACGGAAGTAGGGGCATAGTAGGGACAGACGGTGCACAGAGATATGGTCAAGGAGGCAGAAACAGTAGGTGCTTGGCGGCCATGAGAAGGACCCACAGCTATAAAGAGGAGCCAACAGTGGCCCATCCCCGGCAGTAGAAGCAGTGCTGTCCGGGGAGGGCATCTTCAATTCACCTGGACCTCCGCCTGCAAAGCAGACAACACGCAGATTGTGCGGCAGGGTCACTGAGCATCCTGACTGAAACCCGGGCTGATCTGCACTAGTTCGCCATGCCGCTGCGGAGCTTCCCCTGGACTCGCGAGATGATGACATCATCATCTTGCTAGTCCCTATACAATAGGCAGCCGCAGCACAGCCCTGGCACCCGGGCCCGCACACCATACAGTCCGGACGCCAGCAGTTAGATGCCTGGTGCCGCACCTCCAGTGCACAAGAAGTGTACCTATGGTAACAGGGTTAAGTAAACGAAGGGTGCAGGGGATTGCCTGCCAGGCTCACGGGCCCCCCAAACAGCCGGGCCCCATAGCAGCTGCATCCCCTGCACCCTCCATAGTTACGCCACTGACCCACCACAATGTTAAGAACCACAGTTTCAGGTATGATATATATTACTGTGACAACCTATATGTATACATGCACACCATGGATCGGTGTTGTCTAACATTGACACTCCAGATGTTGTTGAACTACACATCCCAGCATGCCCTGCATCCGTTTTAACATAGAGCAAAACTGATGCATTGAATGCTGGTATGTGTAGTTCAATAACATCTGGAGTGTCATTGTTAACCAATACTGACAAAGAGCATACTAATAGGGTTAGTGTATACCAAATCTATTAAAGTATAGTTTCTCTGATATGACTACATACTATTTTATTCCATTAATTTATTTAGCGAATATATGGAAATACTAATTATTCAAAGTTGTTATTTGTGGGAGTTAATAATGGTGATAAAATAATATATAATTGCCACTTACAACTTTTTCTTTTTCGTTTAGAAACTGCTTAAAAAATCTACGACTAATGAAAGTTACTCCAATTCATGTCTATATATTTCACCTGTTTTAAATGTTTAATAAAAAATATATTGTGACCAAATGTCTTTTAAAAATCAAACAATTCTTAAATAAAAAATGTAAAATAAAAATCAATTAAAAATAATCAAATTTTAAAGTTGTGCGCTTGATGGACAATGGGCATACCTATTAAATCAATCTTGAAAACATGACATTATTACTTTACAATTTAATAACTAAACATTAATGAAGACACAACATAATTAATTATAGTAGAACCTTTTACTTATAAAAGTATGAATAAATAAAATTAAAAAAATAGTATTTAGCATACTGAACTGGATTCAATTAGCCTATAGGAGCCACGAATGTTTCCGAAGCAAGGACTACAACATCTAGCAGAAATTTGCATACAAGAACCTTGTAAAGAACTATGTAAAGAGAGAAACAGTCAATGCATCTGTGGTCAGGATAAAGATAAAGTCGCCAAAATGCAAACAGCATTCATTCAAGAAGCACAAAAACACATTGGAATCTATACAACAGGTGGCCGGGTGGAATATGGTCTACAATCCGAACGTGTGGGACGGTAGACCACCTAAAATTCACAGAAGAACAGCTTACAAAGACGACAACATAAACAATTTTTTAAACATAACCTTAAATTTTAGAACAACGTAAAATTTGGAAACTATAAATTGAGCAAGCTAGTCTCATCCTGTGGAGTCATATCAGACTCCAGCATCATCGAATATGCTCCACCGGATGAAGTACTCGCTTGCCTGGGGGGACTGGACATGTGGGCACCCAGCGTATAAGTGTGGGAATGCTGATGACTTCCCGGCGCATAGAAAAAGGGTTGGGGACGGTGAAAGGTGGGTTGAGGCATCACTGCTGGATGAGGGGTGGTAGATGGAACCACCGTACATGCTTCGGTCAATTTCTTGGCCAAAACATAGTTCACTGCTTCCGCTACCACTTTCTTGAATAGCCTCTTTTACTCCTCATCCATGTTTTTCACTTAACTAGCAATATACTGCTTGTACAACGCATCTAAATTAGTCTGCGAACTGAGGAATGCATCAGCCCGTTAAAAAAATTGCTCATGGCTGGGCTGCTCCGGGGCAGACTTCTTGGAGGCCTTCCTCCGTCTGACAAGTGGAGAAGGACTTGGTTGCTCCACATCCGCTGTATCCTCTGCAGGATCTTGGTGCTCGGATTATAGCATATCCTCGCCCAGCTCCGGAGATAACGCCTGCAAAAGAAAGAATATAATGAAATACATTGCAAGCTTGAAGAATTATGACATTTAAAAAATGTAAATATACTCACTAGATCCAGACTCCGTGAATCTTCAACCTCCACACTGGCAGGTGAAGGCTGAGGTGGAGACACGGTTCTGGCACTACTGATGGATGTCGTCTTTGCAGGCTGTTCCACAGTAACTTTGAGGAGGTCATAGTACCACAATGTTGGATTGTAGACCTCATCCGCCCCGGCACCTGATTGTAAAGATTCCTAAAACTCACTAAACTAAAAGAAAATTTACAGTAACATGTATATAGTGAAGAAGAACATTTGCCTGTACAGCTGTTGCTGAATGAAACCATCCTATACATCCAGAGATATTTCTGTAGGAAAATAGGTTCAGGAAGTGTGGGCGGGGCAGAAGTGGATGGCGATATGGGTGGAGCTCCCAAAGGTGCAGGGCATCAATTGGTGCATACATTTTTTGGAGGAACACAATGGCCCCAGCAGTGCCATATATACACATAATGCCACCAGTAATGCCAGATGCACAATGTTCTTCTGCAGTGCCAGATAAGTATTGGCCCCAGCAAGTGGTGCAAGTCGAAAAAAATACTTAGTGGTTAAGCGCTGCAGAATGCAAGAAAATGCTAAAAAATAAAATAAATACTGGGACCACATGGGGCATGTCCAGTGAAAATGGGGCCATGATATAAGGCCACAATAGTGCAGTGCAAGATACACATATGCCCCTCAAAATTGCCAGATACACATATGCCTCCAACACGCCTCTCCAATGACTGTGGTAATAGGCTGCGGGTTATGTGTGTATGGCTGCCTGTCACTATCTGTCCCAGCGTGCACGCATATGAAAGTGACTTGAAAAACACTTTTTATATGGGTGTATCTCCCACAACTTTCGATGGTCGGCGACCATCAAAAGATGGGGGAGATTACCCGCGGCATACGAATGGATGTTTATGGTAAACATCCATTCACAACCTGTGCGGGCGAACCCTCACTGTGAAGGGGGGGGGGGCAGGTGGGCAGACATTTGCAGGGTGGGGTTTGGTGGATTTGCAAGGCTGCGAATTTGCAGCCTTGCCAATCATCCAGAATAACCCCCAAATGTGCACAAATGCAGCACATAACATGTCTACAGTGAAGCCCAAAGACAGGAAGCTACAAAAAATTAACTCTACACAAGCATTTTTTGAATTAAAAGTGACTGATTTCTAAAATTTACCTTTGCTCGCTGATCCTGCCGATGTTGACATTTTTTCCTGTATAGGGACGTGTGCGTTTTTCCTCAAAGCTCTGGAAAACAATTTTAAAATATTGTAATACATAAACATCCTTTGGAACTATTTTATTTATAAATCATTTAAGCCTATGTAAGCGTAACTAGGCAACATGTCAAAATGGATGTCATGCTGCCTTTGTACATGTCTTGCTGCCAAAACACACAGCCATGTGGCAAAGATTTCAAGGTTGAAGAATAGGCCAGGACAATTTATGGTTTTACAAATGCATCACGCATACAAGAATGATTATTAATAAGACTATAGGCATGTGTTTGCAGCAAGCAATGTGAAAAGCCAGCAGTACATGCAGCCCATGATTAAAAAAGAATACCATACATGCCCTTTTGAAAAAACAAACAAAAAAAAACATATATTTTGCCTGCACTAAAAACTAGAGTTTTCAAAGTGTGGTTGGTATCAGAAAACTTTGGGCCTTATTCTGGTTCACACTCTGTCGCAAATGGACAAAACCATGTGCATTGCAGGTGGGGCAGATGTAACATATGCTTTAAGAATTCGATTTGGGAATTCGATTTTGTCCATTTCAGAAGGAATTTGCCTCTGAGAGTGATCCAGAATAAGGCCCTTTATACACTAGTAGGTTACAGTTGACAAGAACATTAGGTCTACACAAGCATTAAGCCGAGACAGGAAAGGTCGGCAGCCAAAAGTTCAACACAAGATTATTCATGTTGATAAACCAGCCGACTTGTGTCGGCAGGGATATATTTCATGGACACCCATCCAGTATGGCGTGGAGTACATTAAAAATAACTGTGCACCGCTCCATAAGCATAACAAGCAAACCATTAGAATGTACACTGTGCCCATGTCGACATTGGTGCCAAAAACATGAGAAAAATAATGTGTACAGCTTAAGTCTGTTGACCATTCCCGTGTCGTCCTTACTACACTGTGACTCTAACCCAATATGTCATTAGATTGCCATAAATAATAGATCTACATGGGCAAGGTCAACAGTCCAAAGGTGTAATTGAAGTTTAATACATTTTAAAAAACTTTATTGCCGACACAGTCAACATGGACACTATAGCTTTGCAGCGCATCACCTCTTGGTGCACTCGCTAAACATCAGGTACAGTGCCTCAGTAGCCTATGGCACACTAGTACACTACTCTATTCTCAAACCATTCCCAAAGTGGGTGGTAGGGCATGAAAAACCGCATGACAACACATTTAAATAATAAAAATAAAAAAATATCAATGACTTTCAACCAAACACTTGAAACCAAATGTCTGTGTCAGCCTAGCCTATGTTGACCTTGATGCATGCACATCCTCAGTCATTTCCACCTTCAAGCATGTCAACCTAGTACTGTCGACATTATGCTTGCAGATATAAATGTCCACACACACTGCATGATTTCACCCAGCGTGTATGGACAGCAGGAAGAGGACAACATTGCATAGTGCAGTGCTATGTAAAGTCATCGTCAAAGCTACTCATCTGCTGGTAATACCAGCAGATGAACAACTTTCCAGGTGATGATGCGGCAGTGCACAGCAACGCTCACCTCTCATCGACGGGCCATACCCACAGGGCGGCTTTGTGCACAAGAAAGCTAAAAATTTCAGTTTGCATTGATTTTTTGAGTCATTATGTATGGGCCTATAGTGACTGGATTCCATCCATAACAGTCTTTACACATATGTACTTGTGAAAAATGCACACCATGTGCCGTGCCGAGCTGTTGGGCAATGCAAAATCTTTTAAACACCATTAATTACTAAAAATCTTGTGGCACGGGATGTTGGTCGACATTGATTAGGTCAACATAATTAAGGTCGACATGCATTTAGGTCAAAATATGTCTCGGTCGACATGAGTATCGGTCGGCATAGTTTAGGTTAACAGGGTGATTAGAACATGATTTATACATGGAGTCAGATCTACAGTGAAAAGGTACAAATTTCAACATGTTATAAAAAAAAACAAAAGTGTACACACAATCAACAAGCATACTGAAACGTAGCCAGGGCCGGCGCCACCACTAGGCAAATCTAGGCATTTGCCTAGGGCGCCAGCCACTGGAGGGCGGCACTTCACCCCTCGCCTCTCGCATGCAGACTGCAGGGGTGTCCGTGCCGGGTACCTGCGGCGCTGTGTGATCTGGCGGCGGGGTCCCTGCAGTGATGCCTCCTATCCGGCAGCCAGGCGGGAATCGCTGCTGGGTTTGAAAACATTCCGCATGCTGATTGGCTGAGATACATTGGTGGACAGTGGTAAAGCAAAGACAATTTGTACTTACCAATACAGAGACGCTCTCTCCCACGCACCGGACAGTTCCTGCTGCTTCTTTTGCCGCCCGGGACTCGATAGAAGAGGACGGCGGTCGGATGACTGACAGGGCCCTGGAAATTGCATTGCGCATCGCATGCGTATCGCAAGGCGCATGCGATGCGTTCGATCTCCGTGCGATTTCCACTATATAATCTTGGCTGCCCTCTCTATTTCACCTCCGATTTTAGCTGACGGGAGCGCGCATCGGCAGCGCATTGGGCTCGCAAGCCCTAAAAAACATACAATCAGCATGCAATATGCATGCGATATGCCTTCCGATGTTCACTATATCAGCAACATCGGAAGCCATATTGCACCGTGTGTACACACTATTAGTGTCACCTATGTGATAATGGACAGAATGAATTTCTGTTTGTCCACAATTTGCCTATTACATTGGTCATAAATCATTTTTCATGGATATGGAACACCAATTCAGGGCACCTCTAAAAGTCCCCCAAGGCTCCGGTGCCACGGCAGACAGTTTGGAAACCACTGGTCTAGCCATAAAAGAGGTACTGTATGAAACTGGTTCCCAGACAATGAAGATTTAATTTAGCTAAATTATTTTTAGTCTCTAAATTGTTTTTATTTTTGCCTCTGTTTATGCTGAATATAAAATACTTTGGCTTGGCATGCTGTACTTATTCTACTGCAAAACAAAAACAAAAAAAACAGTTTTATTATGCGAAAGCAGTAAAATAAGAAAGAGCATATTTGTTACAAGGCAGATGAGGTTTCCCTGCATGACCTCAGGCATCTGCAAATTGAAGCTTAGTTTATTTTAACATTGTAGCATTTCTTTTGACAGCATATAATTGATATGAGAACAAAAAAGTAAAAAAAATAGTTTTTAGACATTGTGTAAAGCCATCTAAGGATTTTCAATGTACAATAAAAAAATCCAGATTTTTTTTTTATTCTGAGTATCTCTTGCAATATCTTCTTATGGTACCCTATAAGGAAATGTTGTCTGAATGTGTTGTTTCTGAATGTAGTTAGTTTAGCCTGCTGATAGCGCTGTGATGTGCTTAATTCTGAGGCTGCACTGAAGTTTAGGACATGTAGGGCCAATTGTAATAGGGTGTGAGAATCAGAAAGTCATTTTTGGAGAGTTTCCCATTTCTTTTTTAAAGCGGCAATCATTTACATGGCAATATCAACCTGGTTTTGTAGTGTAAATGATTGCCGCTTTAATAAAAATGGGAAAAACTCCCTTACCACTCCCATCACAGATCAAGAACTCCTATTTATTATTAAATCACTCAAAAATGGGAAATCCCCAGGCCCTGATGGTTTCAGTGCCGAATATTACCAATTACTGAAAGATAGGTTGATACCCCATCTCCTCTCTGTATATAATTCCATATTGGTAGGAACTACACAGCCCCCCCCCCCCCCCCCCCCCCCTCGACTTTACCGCGGCCCGTATTGTAGTATTCCCAAAGCCGGGCAAAGACTCTACCTTTTCTTTTTTCTTTTCATTATTCTTTATTCATTTTCATACAAATAACATATATATATATGTGCAATATTACATCACATACACTAAACATAAAACATTTTCACATTTGTTACATATATTTGTCACATACAGTACACATAAAACACATCATCAGTTCCTAATGTCAAATATTTCCATTGTTCTATTTTTATCTTTGCTTTCTCTCCCCTATCTTTATTCAGCAGTTTTATTTCCTTTCCCCATGGCTGAATGCCTCAGATCTATTTCTTTCTATTTGTTCTTCGTATATTATGATATCCTTTAGTCTTTCAATTGAAACAGGTTTGATTCAGTTTATGGTCCTTAATTTATATATCCTTTAACGGGCTTATCCCTTATACCCCTTTCACACCAGAAATGCAGAGACAAACCCGGGAATTACATTCCCGGGACAAGCAGGGACATTCCCGGGTTGGGACCCATTCACACATGCTTTTGAAGCAGGGACAACCCGGATCGGCACCTTTCACACTGAACCTGGGATGACCCTGCATTTCTATGAGAAGAGCATTGAAAATGGCCTTTTTTAGGCTCACATTAGATTATTGATTATTAATAATTAAGACACAAAACATTTGTAGTGTTTCAGCCTTTGTTTACTTGTATAAAACAAATTAAAAGGCATATGAAAGCATCTTCACCTCTAATGATTAATAGCTCTCTCACCTCCTCATTTGTCCAAGACATGGCACACATTGCAGGCTTTCAGGGGTTAAAATGCACTTCTGGGGTCTGTGGTGCTACAGAACATGCACACTGTCTCCCTGCACGCTGTATGCTGTCTCTGGGCGTGTCTGTAAGTGTCCACCACAACAGGAAGTTGCCCTGCTAGCGAATCAGCACTAGCAGAGGCAACACGGGAACACCAGCCAGTAACCCTGGAAGGACCCGGGAGCAACCCTGCTACCTAGAATTGAATTGCCGGCAAATTAACCCGGGAATTTGTTCCTGGAACCTTTCACACCAGAGCTAGTCCCGGGTTGTTCCCGGACTCAACCCGGGAATTTAGGCTGGTGTGAAAGGGGTATTAGATTTATAACACAGCTCTGCCAGTCATGAGCTTACATATATATCAATATCTCAGTCTTTGATTATTTAAAGTATGGATTAAATAGACGTTTATAACCATCTTTATAAATCATGTATTATAAGGGTATATCAACCCTAGTGAATTTATTTAAGTGCACAAAAAAAAAATCCCCCCAAAAAATTGTATACTATTTGTGCGTGTGAATATTCTTTTAGATAAGTGTTTAATTCTTTTTCTTTTAATAATAATATATATTTTTTTGTATACATTTTGTGCATTTCTAGCTTTATATTTCTTTCCTTACCTTACTTTCCCCCTCTTTCCAAAAACGAGTGCTATTTTGTGTATTCTTATATACTCATATTATAAATATTAGTTTAAATATTAGTTTAAATGTTGCCAAAATTTACTGTTCAAACAATTTATGTTTACAGCAAGTGAGCCGTTAAAATTTGATAAAGCTGCAGGCAGTGTTAATATACAGTATGACACAAAGAAAAGCAGAACACATATGGGGCAGAATGTAATGCGGCCCAAGATTTTTTTTTTGTTTAAGGGGCAATCACTTACAAGGCAAAACTATGCCTTGTAAGCAATTATTGCCCCTTTAAAAAGGATAGAGTTTATTTACTAAAATGAGAGTTCCATTGAAAATGGCATGTTGCTATGGGCACCCAATCAGATTCTATCTATTATCTTCTAGAAAGTAATAAATAAAGGTACTTGTGTATTATAGCGGCGCCCCCGATGTACATCGTAAGATGAAGGCGTCGCGTCACATCGCATCGCATGCCATGTACCTGATGGCATGCGATGCGACGCGATTTTTACCCCCTATGCGATGAAAAATCGCATAAGCACCCTAAAGGGTGCTTTTGAGCACCCTAATGGGTGCTTACAATGTTAAATGCACCCCCACGCCACCCCTCCACTATAAACGTGAACCCGAAGCGTGGCGAGCGCAGCGAGCCCGCAAGGGGCGGCGGTACGCGTCCTACGACCTTTTCATACCCCCACTATCCACGTCGGAGTTGAGAATAGAATAGCCCGAAGCGTGGCGAGCGCAGCGAGCCCTGCGAGGGGACGCGGATACCTTCACAGGTAAACGCGTCCCTTCGTGGGCTTCACAGGTATCCGCGTCCGCTCGCCACGCTTCGGGCTCGGTGGCTCGCTGCGCTCGCCACACTATTCTATTCTCAACTCCACGCCGACGTGGATAGTGGGGGTATGAAAAGGTCGTAGGACGCGTACCGCCGCCGCTCGCCACGCTTCGGGTTCACGTTTATAGTGGGGGGGTGGCGTGGGGGTGCATTTAACATTGTAAGCACCCATTAGGGTGCTTAACATTGTATAAGCACCCATTAGGGTGCTTATACAATGTTTAATCGCATCGTATGGCATTGTATGCCATGTACAATGGCATACAATTTGAAAATTGTATGCCATCGCACACTATCGCACGAAATCGCGTCGCATCGTATACCATCGCATGCGTTATGGTATGCGATGCGATGGGCGCCGCCAAAATACACAAGTACCTAAATAAATAAGAAGCATATTCCGATTGGTCATTTTCAATAGGACAAATCTTAGTAAATACACCCCTTTGTGGCTGATTTCACTCCACAATGCAGGTGCGGCTTATAGTCACTGAAAGCTGCATTTGCTCATCACAGCTTTCAAAGTTGTAAAATAAATTAAGATTGACTTAATGCACAGAAAATTGTATGTACTGAAAATGTGTAAATGATGTTACAGTAGCACTTTTACTTTACTGCTGTACATTGCGTCTGCCTAAGCCACTTATGCAAAAAATGCAGTCATGTATTCAACAAATAATGTTCTACAAAGTATGCACACTCGTTTCATTAAGAATAAATTATTTTGTGATTTATGAGCTTTGGAGACTTATTTAACACAATGTTTTTATCTCTAGGACATGACTTGAGTTGCATTCTGTGTACAAGCATGTCTTTATTTCAGTTACCCCAGGGTGTTGAGTCTCTTCATCTTAAAGCTTTACACACTTCTGAACTTACAGTAAATAGAGATAAGTAAAACAGTGAACTTTCCAGCCAACAAGAAAGGTAAGACCATATTCTTGGACACAGGCGTGCGCAGCACATTTTATTAGGGGGTGCACCTTCAAAGAGCTGTGCCTAACACCACCTATTGGGCATGACAAACACTGCCAATTAGGTATTTCTACAATCATCTATTGGCACTCGCTACAATATAAAGAGTCTCTCAGCCACACAATAATCTCATGAATATTTCAGTTTTTTACTCTGTGTAACAGTACATGCAAATAAAGTCATAAACATATATGGATGACGCAGGTGTGTAGTGATATGACAATGGTCTAGTACATGGGTGTCAAACACAAGTCCCGCGGGCCAAATCCGGCCCGCCAGACCTCGTCATGTGGCCTGCGCGAGGAGATAGCACGCAGCTCAGTGTGTCCCAGCTCCTGCCTAGGCCACCTCCTCTCACCCACCCCACCGCGGCCGCCTTACCTGTTCCTCCACTGTCGGCGGCCATGTTCCTGTAGGCACATATGTATGCGGCTACAGAAACATGGCCGCCGGCCTCCACGGCTATGTGGAGGAGGGCCCGGCCGCCTGTTCCCTCTGATGCCCGGTAGTGACAGACACTGGGTGGGGACGTCATGACGATGACGCCACCCACCCATGCGTCTGTAGAGAAGTAGGAGCAGGCAGGGAAGCTGGACCGGGAGTCGGGGACAGTGTGGCCGCAGCAAGCAGTGAAGAAAAGCTGGAAGCCGCAGCAGCTACAGGACAGACGGAGAAACAGTAAGTGAGGATGAGGATCACACTTACAATAAAAAAAATATATATATCTGCTGTTTCCTGAGGTGTCCCCGTGTATAATAATAATAATAATAATAATAATAATAATAATAATAATAATGCCATGACATCACAGGCTGCTCCTCCTGTATAATCATTTATGTGTCATGGCATTACTTTTATTATATTATACAGGGGGAACAGTCTGTGGTGTCATGGCATTATTATTATACAGGGGGAGCAGCCTGTGGTGTCATGGCATTCATTTTATATTATACAGGGGGAGCAGCCTGTGGTGTCATGGCATTATAATTATACAGGGGGACCTACAGATACAACCGGCCCTTTGAGGGTGACCAAACTGCTGATGCGGCCCCCGATGAATTTGAGTTTGACACCCCTGGCTAGTACAATTAACAATGCAAAACAAACAATTGATTGATGGGCGATTCTTTTAATGGAATACAGTTCTAACAATCTAAATGCTTTGGTAAAAGGTATTGCTAGTGGCAGGGAGGTGTTAATAAAGGGGGCACAGCATTAGGGGGTGCCTGTGCACCCCTAACACTCAATGTGCGCACACCTATGTTCTTGGAGGGAGTATTACCTTAATAGTGACATGTGACAGTAGGGAGGTGGGGTTAACATGCTCTTTGTCATGGGATTAACCTACTCTGCCAGGGGTTACATGCTCTGGCTGGAGTTACATGGTCTGCCAGGGGTTACATGCTCTGCCTGGAGTTACATGCTCTGCCAGGGGTTACATGCTCTGCCAGGGGTTACCTGCTCTGGCAGGGGTTACATGCTCTGCCAGGGGTTACATGCTCTGCCAGGGGTTAACATGCTCTGCCAGGAGTAAACTCCCAAATCAAGTGGCGGGCTCTCAGCAGGCCCTGGAGTCGCAGAGCAGAAAGACCTCTGTGATGCTGCTGCTCCCATGCTGGTCCACGTCCACCCACATCCACACTCCCAATGCCGCTGCTGAAAAGTTGACTATGGTGCACTCAGACCCAGCGCACTCACCACCAAATAAAAGAAACCTGTGTGTCCAGACCCGGCCCCCCTGACAGGCCTGGGCCAGGGTAAACTGTACCTGCTCCCCCCTTCTCGGCAACCCTGACTATATATTACTTTTTTTTTTAAATCATCAGTTAAGTGATTCATTCATTATAATTCCAATGCACCTCCTTATATCCTGCAAGCAATCTGCAGTGAAGCTAACAGATGATTAGATAATAAAACACATACACACATATTCCTTTACAATGCACCACTCTATTATGTTACCCCCCACCCTGTAAATATATATATATATATATATTGTGGAAGTCTAGGTACACACACGCCATTTTTGTGATAGTATGGCCGCCATTTTGGTTCGCAGAGTTGCGCAAATAAAGTTTCCATACCCGAGTATGCGTGACAATGTGGACCGGAAGAGTAGACATACTATCACATATAAATTCATAATAACACACTTACACGAAATGAAATATAGTTAAAAGGTTTAGAACGCCACACATAGCTTAGTTAGCCCTGCACACACCTGTCTATATCGTGTTTAGTACCGTTCCGTTCAGCTCATTATGCGAAGTATTCCGGTCATTGCGAATATTTCGCAATGTACACTGTCCGATAGTTATGGACATAATCCATATCCCAGAGACAGTTTCTGTTGTAAGTAGTTAACAAAGGAAACTAGATAAAACCGGTTCTTATCCTTGCTGACGCCGAAACCACCGAACAAAGGACTCTTAAAGTTCACTCCCCTGCACCTGGTCAGACCAGGTACAGCGTCTAACCTCCAATCACAGTGGACCGGACATATGATCTCTGACCAATGAGAATGGCCTTTGACCTCCCCTTTCTGACCCTATAAGATAGGCGACCCGGAGCAGGCTCGGTCACTTCGGCACAACTAACTTCCCTGGACCTTCCTACCGGACTATCGCTCATTCCTGAACGATAGTGAGCTCTGACCGGACGGCGCTTCGCATACTAGAGTGAGACGGGTAACGGTTGCATTTCACGGTATTTATCCTTGTAGTATTGTTGGCTGATTGTGTTTTGTATTATTGCATTCTTTCCCCTTAGCAGAGTTTGTTAGTTATTCATTGTTAGTATATTGTATCACTTGTTATACCTGTTTATTCTTATTTCTGTAACCCCCTTTTGTCCATTAGGGACTTTAATACAACCTTTTATATGGAGTTCTAACCTCCTTACTTCTATTCAGTGGTCGTGTCTGGTTATTCGCATGATAGCGATAAGGTACATTGCGGACTCTGTCCTTTAAAGTATATTCGCAGAATTAGAGACAAAGTCCTGCGAAGGGATCTCTTATCAAGGTATTGGTTCTTAAGTGTATAACATACAATTAAAAGGTACGCTACGCTGCGCTACGTTTTGTTCGCACGTAGCTAGGTATAAAGGGTAAGCAGGTTACGGACACATTACGTAACCTGCGCTTTTCACATATTGTATCTCTGGTAATAATCAAAATCGTCATTAACAATTGAGGGCTCGTCCGTCCGCTCCACAGTCCAGAACTCAGTACCAGGCGTGCGGATCGACCTATACCAGCAAAAGGGTGGAAGTATTTATTTGTTTCCATTGCTGGATAGGCCGAGTCCACGGCGGTGCGGGGTTCGGGAAGTGCTAGCGCTGAACCCGGAGTACAATAGGTGAAAGCCACCACGTGTTTTAAAGCATACCATACCTAAGTGTTTAGTAAACTGTACTTCTGCCTGCCACAAGTAGTTTAACGGGGTATAGTGTCTTGGGCTGCTTGTTTATTATAGTATATGTACCACGTGCGATAAGGTTCGTACACGTGGAATCTGTGTTTATTATAGTACATAGAGGATCCCCTCTGTGCAAAACTATAATTATTCATTGTTAGTTACCGCAAAAACAGGGACTACGCCACGTGGCGACAAGTCCTGGGCCTTTTGCAGTAACGTAAAGCGTCTATTGTGTATCACGCAAGGTGCGCGCGCACGTGCCCACATCGGGAAAGTTTCGCATCTTTGTACGTGGTTTACGGATTAAGTACGGGATTTATTTCGCATCTTGATACGTAACTCTCGGACAGAGTTAAGGGATTTATTCCACATTTAGGCGCAATTACTGCGTATAGCGAAACCCGAGCGCAACCTTGCAAATACACTATAGAACACGTGGGTGGCCGATTCATCGGCGGCCTGTGAACAACGCACGTACACACGTGGCTGTTCATTGGTACTGCACACGCAGCACACATAGGAACTAAAAGGTGAACAGTATTAAACCACTAGCTTTATTTAAGCAGTATAGTAATATACTGCAAATAAAGCGGTGATTAATAAAAGAAAATAAGTTTTTTTCTTTTTGTTCATTTTTTTCATAAGCAAGCAACTCAAGCATTATTTTAATAGATTCCTATAGCTTATTATAAGGGATTTATACCTGCATAAGAATCTAGTGAAAAGCTACCGGCCTGGGAAAAATTTTCTGTACAGAAATATTTCAAAAATAAGCATAAGACCAAGGTGTAACTAGCGCCCAGTGTGAAACATAACTGAGGCGGACGGGTGTGTGACGACACGACTCAGCGCAGTGTAGTCCAGTGTAGGACAGTCCAGTTAGGACCGGGTTCACGTGACGACGTGCCCATAGGAACTGCCCCTTCAGTGGAATTGATTCCACTAGGAGGGTACAAGAAGATATATCGGAACGCACTTGTTTCCGATTAGCTACTTTAGAAATCCGATTTTTGGGGGTATAGGAAAGCAAGTTTGTTATACCCTGGAAAAATTGTGCCGCATCAAGCAAGTTGGCTAGAAGTTCGCTGCTAGTTGAAAGACTTGGTGATTGAGTAACATTACCTCGCATTGTGGGCTCTTCGCTTGATTGCGTTGAAGTGTCGCTGTGTGGAGAAGTGAGTGGTTGGGGAGCTCTCAGATAAGTAATAACCCACCGATTATCTATTAAGCTGTGAACGTTTATTCCTGTAAACTATGGGTAATAACGGGTCACGCTGTGATAACGTGCAGGATAGGGAGGAAGCAAGTCGGCCAAGAGGATCGGCTGCTTTTATTATGTGCAGGAAGCACGGTGAACTCGCAGTTGTTTACCAAAATAAATGGAGAAAAATGACACAAGGCAGCAAGCTAGAATTTCCCAGTGTTGGTAGCTTCGATCCAGAAATCTTATCGGCAGTAAAAGATGAAATATGCCTACTCTCCAGTCGTAAGGAGAGAGTGAAGCATATAAATATTCTTAAATTGTGGCAGAAGGAAGGACAGGAACAATGGGGAACCAGAGGTCTGGCAATACCTGATGCAATCAGCCACAATAAAAATGCAAATGCAACCGCTGCCACACTAGAATCAGCTCCCCCACCCCCATATGTGCCGAAGGGGTTAATGTCTCATAAGAAAGACCTAAGTAATCATGTACCTGTTACTAACTTGTACCCTGTTTTATCCCCTTACAAGGAAACCCGAGAGGAAAACGAGCAGCTGTTGGCACTGGCCGTCTCTCATGCAATTAATATGATTGAGGGAAAAGCTCAACCCGCTGTTGAGGCCCCAGCACAGGAGGAGGAGACGGCTGATGCCAACAGCATAGTATTGGACTCAGGTAATGATGCACCACACAGCACAGACACAAATGACTCCCAAGCAGGTCCCAGTAATGCGAATGTGGTACAAACATACCCTGTACGTACACTGGAGGTTCCCTATGGTAAGGCAGACAGAGAGGGTGTGATACCTACCAGAAAGATGACCATGCTAAACCCATGGACACGGTTAGAGCTGCGGTCCATCATTACAGATTTCCCTGATCCTAGGAAAAATCTGGCTCTGTGCCGGAAATTTGTAAGGGATCTGGGAAACTCTGATGAGCCCACCAACAAGGATTGGAGAATCATGTTGAGGGCCTGTCTCCCCACTCACATTGACATCCCGAAATTCATTCAGGATAGTGGATTGAAAGTGGACAAGGAGATAAATGATGAGATCAACCAGGAAAATATACGCCTGATTAACTTACAGTTAGGAGTGTATTTTCCTGCAGCAGTGGAATATAGCAAGATATTCACTATCAAACAACAAGATGGTGAAGTAGCTAGCGAATATTTCAACCGGGGTTTGATGGCGGTATCAAAGTACACTGGTGTCTCTGAGCCTAAGGACGACCCCCACCTGAGGGAGCTGATTGTCTCTGTGCTGGTGGAAGGGCTTAGCGAAAACCTGAGAACCAGAGTCCAAACTTCTTTCCCAAATTGGCGTGGAATGACAGTGGATGCCCTACGGGAATCTGCTGTGGACCACGACCGCAACATTAAAAAGCGCAAGGAACTGCAAACTGAGAAACTGATGATGGTTAGCATCCAAGCCCTTACTAATGCCCCAAACAAAGTTGCATACCAACAACGAAACACCAGGGACACAGGCAGAAAGCCCATTATTTGCTACAACTGCAATAAGGAGGGACATATGGCAGCACAATGTAGGTCAGGAAACCCAAGGAGTTACCAAACACATAGGCGAGAATGGGAATCTCACAAAGGTGAGACACGGAGATACCCAGCCCCTAGACAATGGGAGGAGACAGACAGGTCACGCAACATGCCTCCTCCCCATCTGATGGCTGACACTGTGCTAAGGGCAACCCAGGTCAGACCATAGGAAACAGGTCATACCTGTATCCTACAGCCAGTTAGACTAACACAACACCTTGGAGAGGAACCTCAGGTGAAGGTTGATATAGCTGGAGTAAGACAAACCTTTTTGGTTGATACAGGGGCGGCCAGATCTGTTCTCAACACTCCTCTTCACTTGGGTTTCACTAACCAATCAGTAGCGGCAATTGGGGTAACAGGAAAAATACAACATTACCCACTGACGAAACCAGCGGAGGTTACAATCGGGCCTCTGCATACCAAACACTCTTTTCTGTTGGCTGCAGCGGCCCCGACTAACCTCCTGGGTAGAGATTTACTTTGCAAAATGGGATGTGTCATCTATTGCACCCCCGATGGGGTATTTCTGGACACTCCTAGAAATCTTACACAAGAAGTGCAAGATATGCTGGATAGTCCTCAGAGGCTAATGTTGTGTTCCACTGTTGTAGAATCAAATCCATCTAGGGTAGCTGAAATTACAGCACAAATACCGAGTTCCCTTTGGACTAAAGATGGACAGGATGCTGGGCTGATGGCAAATGTAGCTCCAGTAGAAATCCGCTTAAAAGAAGGCAGGATAGCCCCAAAAATACCGCAATACCCTTTAAAACCTGAAGTTGAGCTAGGAATATTTCCAGTGATCCAACGATTGCTCCAACAGGAAATCCTAGTTAGAACTTCCAGCACGGCCAATAGTCCCATTTTTCCTGTGAAAAAGAGCGGGGGGAGGGGCTACAGACTAGTGCAGGATTTGAGAGGGGTAAACAAGGTAGTTGAGAGCCAATTCCCCGTAGTGCCAAACCCAGCTGTCATCCTCATGCAAATCCCACCTCACTGTACCCATTTCACAGTCATTGACTTGTGTTCAGCATTCTTCTCCGTCCCTTTGCATCCTGACAGCCAGTATCTGTTCGCCTTTACTTACAGAGGAGTACAGTATACCTGGACACGACTCCCCCAAGGGTTCATAGACAGCCCCAGCATCTTCTCCCAGGCCTTGCATGATTGTCTGCAATCCTTTCAACCCATGAGCGGTTCGATACTGATACAATATGTCGACGACTTATTGTTGTGTTCTGAGTCACTGGAGTCATCAGTGGATGACACTAGACAGCTACTGATGCATCTCTCAGAGACAGGACATAAAGTATCAAAGGATAAACTGCAATTATGCCAGATCAGGGTTAAGTATCTGGGTCACTGCCTTACCCAAGGGCTGAGACACCTCACCGACGACAGAATCCAAGCGATTCAGAACATGGTACTGCCACAGACCCAACATCAGATCCGTACGTTCTTAGGCATGTGTGGATACTGTCGCAATTGGATCCCAGGATTCTCTATTCTGGCATTACCACTGCAAGAGATGGTTTCCTCAACTAAGCCTGATCGGGTCTCTCATACTGAGGAATCTGAGCTGGCTTTCGAGGAACTAAAGGTGAGCCTAACAAAGGCCCCAGCACTGGGAATGCCAGATTATGGGAAACCCTTTGAACTGTACGGAACTGAATCAGGTGGGTGTGCGGCAGGAGTGCTTGTACAAAAACATGGTGATGCCAACCGACCAATAGCGTACTACAGTGGCCAGCTGGACACAGTAGCACGCTCACTCCCAACTTGCTTACGAAGTGTGGCTGCAATAGCACAACTAGTAAGTAAGAGTGAGGACGTAGTGCTGGGACACGATTTAATTGTTCATGCTCCCCATGCTGTCTCTGCTCTCCTAAATTCTGCCCAAACACGTCATGTGTCCTCAGCACGGTTCACTAAGTGGGAACTGGCGCTGATGGCCCCAGTAAATATTACCATCAAAAGATGCAACACACTAAACCCAGCCACATTTCTTCCTCATGTGCCCTCCAAGGCACAAAGGGTGGAGGGTGATGGAAATGTTGCTGAATATGGTAAAGCAGAGTTTAGTGAGAGTGAGGACAAACATGATTGCATGACCTACCTGAATCAGACCTTCACAGCACGTCCTGACATAAGCGACAGCCCATTAAGTGAGGTAGACATAACCTTATTCACAGATGGTAGCTGTCATAGACAGACGGAGACAGGAGAGCTTTGCACAGGCTACGCGGTAGTAGATGGAGAAGGTATTGTGGAAGCTGAACCCTTAGGACCACCTCACTCAGCGCAAGTAGCGGAACTGGTGGCACTGACCAGAGCATGTGAACTGGCTAAAGGGAAATCAGTGAACATATATACCGACTCCAGATATGCTTTCGGAGTAGTCCATGATTTTGGAGCCCTATGGCGCCTCCGAAATTTCATGACGGCGGCTGGCACACCAGTGGCGCATGCGACGTACATTAGGAGACTTCTGGGAGCTATCCAGCTTCCAGACAGAGTGGCTGTTATCAAGTGCAAAGCTCACACATCAGAGAAAGACCCGGTGTCACTTGGTAACAGCCGCGCTGATGAGGCAGCGAAAAGGGCCGCATGCCCTGTAAATATTTTCACCCATCCCACCAACCTTTGTACACTGAACATGGTATCCACATCCAAACTGATAGACATGCAGAATTTGTGTTCCCCACAGGAAAGAGCAGTATGGAAGTCGAAGGGATGTGGCCAAGAGTCCACCGGACTTTGGAGAGATGGACAGGGGAAACCAGTGGCCCCCAGAGCATACCTTCCTAGTCTAGCCGAGGCGGCCCATGGGCTGACACATCTTGGGAAGGAAGGTATGTGCAAGCTGGTAAAGGCCTACTGGTGTGCACCAGGGTTCGCTTCTCAAGCAGGTAGAGTGGCAATGTCATGCCTCACCTGTTTGAGGAAGAACGTTGGAAAAGCCATCCCAACAGAGCCATCCCACATCCCTCCTACAGAAGGCCCTTTCCAGGTAATACAAATCGACTTCATACAGTTACCACCCTGTAGAAATTTGAAATATGTATTGGTTTGTGTTGACATGTTTTCCAGCTGGGTGGAGGCTTTTCCCGCTGCCTCCAACACTGCTACCTTTACAGCAAAGAAAATATGTCAGGAGTTTGTCTGTAGATATGGTATCCCAAAGGTCATTGAGAGTGACAGAGGCACTCATTTCACAGGAGAGGTCTTCCAAATCATGTGTAAACTCCTGGGGATTAATAGTAAACTTCATACTCCATATCGTCCCCAAGCGAGCGCCAAAGTTGAGAGAATGAATGGTACTATTAAGAACAAATTGGGTAAAGTTATGGCTGAAACAGGGTTGTTATGGCCAGAGGCACTGCCTATTGTGTTGTATAGCATTAGGACCACTCCCAGGACTCCGCTCAACCTGTCCCCCTTCGAGATACTGTTTGGTCGGCAGCCACACATCATGATAGACCCACAGGATGATCTAAAATGTAATAATGAGCTAACTGTACAGTATATCCTAAAGCTAAACAAACAGCTAAGGGAGCAACAAAAGCAGCTGAATTTTCTGAACCCTGATATGCCTACCGAAAATTGTCATAATCTTAAACCAGGAGACTTTGTTATGATCCAAAATTTCTTACGCTCAGGTTGTTTGATAGACCGTTGGGAAGGACCGTACCAAGTTTTGTTGACCAGCACTACATCGATTAAAGTCGCAGAGAGAGAGACTTGGATACATTCGTCCCACTGCAAGAAAGCCAGTAACCCAGAATCCCAGTGTGCAGAGAGCGAGAGAGAAGAAGTGTCGCTAGAAGCATTGTTTCGGGAACACTGAGAAGCAGCCAAGGTCGAGCAACCTGAGTGAACAAAGGTCTAAGAGCAGAGCAAAATAAAAGTCTCCTGGGTAGAGATGATGGAAGGACTCCAAGCAAAAGGTTCACAGTTATGCATATATGTCTTTGTTTTCTTTCTGTGTTCTTTCTTTCATCCAAAAATACTTGGTGGCTGCCACATTCTAGAGCGATCGGAGCGGAGTCCTGACAGTGTAATAATGGACCCAGATATGGGTGAGGTAGAATCCCTAAACCAGCTTGACACTTTGCCCATGACAGGAGAAGGTAAAAGGTATGAGGAAAACGTAGTTCAAGGGCTATGTGATGATTTATTGTCTGGTGAGTACTGTGTCTGTAGGTATTGTCAACCTAAAATGGAAGAAGGATGCATCCAGCGATGTCAGTCGACCAGTAAGGCAACTACCGGCCAACATCCTTTGAGTGATTACCACTCATTAGTGGGTAAGGTTTTAAACCAAACAGAATGCTGGGTGTGTTCTCAAGTATTACATAAAAGGAGTAGTGTAGGCCTAGTCCCATACCCGCTTAATATTTCAGAGATAAGCGTATTAAACAAGGGGAGGCCATTGGATAAGAGATACCTGTATACCAGGTCCCCTAGTCTTAGATTACACCCATACCAAGTGGATAAATCCCTGGTATGTATGAACTTCTCAAGTTCCAGAACAATTGGTACTTGGGAAGTGACATGGCAAAACCAGACAATAACTTACTCCCAGCGTCCAGATGGAGAGCCCATAGATAAAGAATTATTGTTAAAAATCCGAACCAGTGGAAGACACTATAAATATGTTTACACGGTGAAGAAAAGTAAAATGATGGCCGGCAGAGTATCAGCCGGCTACTGTAATATGACCCTACAGCCAGAAACATGTGAGGAACGAGTCAGGGAGCAGGGGACGGGGATGTTCTTGTGGATAATGTGTGACAAGATAATGAAATACTCTGTCCCTTATTTTCTCCCTGACGATGTTTATTATATTTGTGGTAGAAGGGCGTACAAATGGCTCTCCATGAACTACGTTGGTATTTGTTATCTAGGCAGAGTGTTACCGGAAGTGATGACCCTCACACACGATGAGATGATAAACGTACACAGAGGTATTTCTCCTCCTTACACTCATACCCATTATGACCAAATCCATAAAAGGGATTTAACAATAAGAAAAGAACCCCTAGCTTCTGAAATGATACACGAGTCGTTCGGTATCCAATTCCTCATTGCATTAGATATCACCCATACCGCCAGAGGAGTTATCAATTTTAAGTATATACAAGCATTAGCAAGCTTGGTAGACAACATCACTGAGATTTATGATGACACCTTTAGATACACTGGGAAGGAGTTACAAGCGTATAAAAGAGAGCTAGTTCAACATCGAATGGTGTTGAACTATCTGACAGCGATGACAGGAGGATATTGTGTCACCCTCTCTACACAGTTTGGGGTGAAATGTTGTACATATATCACCAACAATACTGAAGACCCAGAAGAAATCATCGATCACCGGATGGATGAGATTCTTCAGCTTAAATGGGAATTTAGAAGGGAACATAATATCAGCCTGGCAGAAATAGGTAACAAAGTTAGCGAATGGACCGCCTGGTTGAATCCAATGCACTGGTTCTCTGGTTTAGGAGAATGGGCGCAGGGGATCATAGCTAGCATAGGAAAACTCCTTCTCTGTATCGGTGGTGCCATCATAGTCTTTGTGCTATTGTTCAAATGTTTAAAGGTGGTGACCCGGGGAAAGGCAAAACGTACCGAAATCATGAGTGTAAGAACGAGAGATACAGAGGAAGACCAGGGTTTGGTATATGACCCTAAAATCGAAACCACCTCCCTTTAAAGAAACCATATTTGTGAACGTGTATATGTTGTAACCGCCCCTGTTTTTATTTTTATCCCAAAATTGTACATTATCCTTCGTGACCCTGAGTAGATTGTTCGATAAATGCGGCCCATCGTTTATCCATGATCCTGGATCGGCCGAGAGCAGATGGTTTACTCCCCTTATATGTTTATTTCATGTATCCCAATTTCTCTGTTTGGATTATGAATTTCTGTATTGTCGTGTGAAATGTTTTGTAATGTAACAGTTTTATATTTACTGTTAAAGGGTGGACTGTGGAAGTCTAGGTACACACACGCCATTTTTGTGATAGTATGGCCGCCATTTTGGTTCGCAGAGTTGCGCAAATAAAGTTTCCATACCCGAGTATGCGTGACAATGTGGACCGGAAGAGTAGACATACTATCACATATAAATTCATAATAACACACTTACACGAAATGAAATATAGTTAAAAGGTTTAGAACGCCACACATAGCTTAGTTAGCCCTGCACACACCTGTCTATATCGTGTTTAGTACCGTTCCGTTCAGCTCATTATGCGAAGTATTCCGGTCATTGCGAATATTTCGCAATGTACACTGTCCGATAGTTATGGACATAATCCATATCCCAGAGACAGTTTCTGTTGTAAGTAGTTAACAAAGGAAACTAGATAAAACCGGTTCTTATCCTTGCTGACGCCGAAACCACCGAACAAAGGACTCTTAAAGTTCACTCCCCTGCACCTGGTCAGACCAGGTACAGCGTCTAACCTCCAATCACAGTGGACCGGACATATGATCTCTGACCAATGAGAATGGCCTTTGACCTCCCCTTTCTGACCCTATAAGATAGGCGACCCGGAGCAGGCTCGGTCACTTCGGCACAACTAACTTCCCTGGACCTTCCTACCGGACTATCGCTCATTCCTGAACGATAGTGAGCTCTGACCGGACGGCGCTTCGCATACTAGAGTGAGACGGGTAACGGTTGCATTTCACGGTATTTATCCTTGTAGTATTGTTGGCTGATTGTGTTTTGTATTATTGCATTCTTTCCCCTTAGCAGAGTTTGTTAGTTATTCATTGTTAGTATATTGTATCACTTGTTATACCTGTTTATTCTTATTTCTGTAACCCCCTTTTGTCCATTAGGGACTTTAATACAACCTTTTATATGGAGTTCTAACCTCCTTACTTCTATTCAGTGGTCGTGTCTGGTTATTCGCATGATAGCGATAAGGTACATTGCGGACTCTGTCCTTTAAAGTATATTCGCAGAATTAGAGACAAAGTCCTGCGAAGGGATCTCTTATCAAGGTATTGGTTCTTAAGTGTATAACATACAATTAAAAGGTACGCTACGCTGCGCTACGTTTTGTTCGCACGTAGCTAGGTATAAAGGGTAAGCAGGTTACGGACACATT
Source organism: Crinia signifera (assembly GCF_055691185.1). NCBI lineage: Eukaryota > Metazoa > Chordata > Amphibia > Anura > Myobatrachidae > Crinia > Crinia signifera. Next base: position 400,309,752 of record NC_139217.1, on the reverse strand, counting down.
ACGTAACCTGCGCTTTTCACATATTGTATCTCTGGTAATAATCAAAATCGTCATTAACAATATATATATATATATATATATGTAGTGCAGGTGTCGTCTGCCATCATTTGCAACCTATATGTTTGTGCCGGTGTCTTTGTCATGGATTTGAACATAAGGGAAACACGCAGGGATTAAACAATGGATCTCCAGCAGTCTGTGTGAAGGCTGTAATAATGCTGATGAGAGATAGGAAGCCTAGTGCCTTCCTGCTGCATAATGCTTGTCATTAGAATTCACATCCACAAGTCTATTACGTACAGACAGGGCTGGAAAACCTGGGTCATTTCAGGACAGCTCTGGACCAATCACAGAGGCAGATGGGAGTGAGAGGGTGATGGGAAGAAGGGATGTTAACTGATAAAGGGAGAGGAGAATAAGGAGTATTACAGACATGAAAGGGAAAGAGAGATAAAGGAGAAAGAGAAAAGAGACATAAAGACATTGATACGTTAACTGGAGATTAGTACAGGGCATATAAGGACAAATCATTTTTCAAGAAGAAATGGAGAGAGAGAGAGAGAGAGAGAGAGAGAGAGAGAGAGAGAGAGAAAGAGAGAGAGAGAGAGAGAGAGAGAGAGAGAGAGAGAGAGTCCCTGGGGGGAAATACTGAAGTATATCGCAGGTCAGTTGAGGACACATCCTTCTATCCGGCTGGTTGTTCCTGGCATTGTGCTGAAGTACATTAGTAAATTCTCCTGTCATGTGTGGATTATTGATTACTGTAGTTGCAATAGGTCTGTGGTTAGTGCAGGATTACTATAGGAGCATGCAGTATTTCAGCATGCTACAGCTACATCAACATCTTGTGAAGCACATTAAGCTTTTTATAGGCAATGTCGTCATTGTAGGACTGCAGAGTGGAGCAACAGCGACAGAGGCAGGCAGGATTTATAAGTGACATTGAGAATCCATACCAGGCATCTCATGCTGTTTCTAACAAGTTTAGCAGCACAGCAGGAACATAGCACAGCTGGAATACAATATTTTATTGTATACTCAGTAACTGTACTTTGGTTAATATACATTTTGCAAGGTAATGCCATGAGGAGTAAAATCACCTGCGATTTGAACTACAAGTGATGTGTTTTGAACTAAAAAGTTCAAAACGCATCTGAGAATCAAAGCGTGTGCGGGCACCATAACAGAAAACTTTTATCAGGTCTATTTACAAAAAAAAAATCAAAGAGAAGTCATTATCTGATCACTGTCATGAGGGCCAGGGCTTGGAGAACAGTTAAGGCCCATACACACTAGGCGATAAGGTTCCAATATTGTGCATATACATTGAACGATATCAGTAATTGACATCACCAGGACCAGCTGAACACGGCGTGGCCTAGCAGAAAAGGGGCGCAGCCTATATGCACGGTGCTGCCGTGAGACCACGCCCCGTTGTCACCGCTGTGGGGGCATGCCCATGCCTCCAGCCCCTCCGGCTGCAGGAATAGATACTGTGCACAGCGTTGATTCATGTGTGCATGGGGGGCCAAATTGACCTGCATTATCAGCAGACCATAGTTGCCTTCCCTCCTGCATTCTGCAGGAGAATCCCTGAAAAAACAGCAATCTCCCTCTCTCCCTCATTAGTCTAGTAATCTCCCTCATTTCACCTAGCCAACAATACACTGTTACATTATTGGGGAAAAAGGAGAAGCTACAGTATGAGAGCTAGATTTACATTGAGTCATCAGCACCATTTCTCAGCACTTTAGCAAGTATAGTAGCTCTTACTAACTGCTTTAGGGCTCATCTACATTTGGCTATTTCATTAGATGTAGCAGTGCACACCCACGCTTCTAGGTGCCACAATCACAATCTCCAGTGGCGGTTTTTACGTATGGGCTGCAGGGCGGCTTCACTGTGACTGGCACTGTCTTCCTATTGGAAGTCCAACCTGCCAATCACCCAAGGCAGTCCCATTAGGAGGTGTTCCCTCCCTCTGGGATGCCTCTATGGGCTGCTGCGACCATGAAATGATTTCTTCAGCACTCACAGATCTGAGACACCTGTATGGTGTCTCTGATCTGCGGGCGCCCTGTGCAAGGACAGGGCAGGCAGCTGACATCCGCTGCCTGCCCCCACCTCATCGGGGAATTACCATGGGAATGCCCAGCGTTCTAATCGGAAATGCTGGGCATTCCCATAGGCAAATTCCCTGGCCTGCCTCCCCACCCCCCTCCCGGACGTCTGTGTGCGAACGCTGTGAGCGCTCACACACAGCGGTGACACATGCGTACAAAAACGATTGGTCCCCTGTGCAAACGAGGGGACCGACTGAATTGGAATTACCCCCATAATTAGAGCTGGTTTGTTTGGGTGCATTCTATTTGGCAATGTTTTATTTAACTAACAAGTACAGCACATTTGTAACAAATATCAATATTTAAAAAATTATTTCTAAACTTAAAAGAGCAAAATATACTTTTCAAAATAGCTCATATAGTATTCATGTAATTCTTCATCCCCCCCCCCCCCCAATAGATTCATATTACGTGCATCACTAGGCTAATAGATGCACATGATGCAAATGATATACAGCATGCCTATAATGTATCTGCATAAAAAATGTTCCAATACATTATTTCCCAGTCAAACACGCAAATTAGCAGCGCCAGCGATCATGTAAACGCCGCCTCAGTAGAAGGGATGTATACGCAGAGCGTAGTATTCGCAGTTGAGCGAAAATGTCCAAAATCTTTTGTCACAGGCTTAGCATGAAATGATTTTTCCACGGTCATCTCAAGCTAGTAGTAGCCAGAGATGTACTCGGTGACTGTGATGGTTACAGGCATATCCGGTCTGGAGCTGACCTCACACACCCTCCCCTGAAACGCTTGCGCATTTTCCTAGGCAGGTCTACAGTTTTTCTGCCAAGCCTGCAGTTTTCTTAGCATGCCCATTAAACGTCCGGTTACGACCCCCAGAAGCCGACCGATTACAACCCCAGACGCCGACCGGTTACAACCCCAGATGCCTGCTTCCTGTCAATCACCTTGCGCTCAGCTAGCGAAGGGAAAAGGAGCAAGATTTCACTAGCAGGCGTCGTGTATGTGTATCACTGGCTGTATCGATAAACGCCTGCAATGAGAAATCTGGCGATCACAGTAGCGATCAGGTCTGAATTGGGCTCTATGTAACATTATTTGTTATGCACATACAGTTATATACAGCTTGTCTATATTGTGGGTGAAATAGAATAGGGAGAGATCAGAAAGTGAGAGATTTGGTAAGAAATCTCATGGGGTTTTTTAAAGCGGCAATCATTTACACTGCAAACCAGTTTGATTTTGCAGTGTAAATGATTGCCGCTTTAAAAAAAAAAGTAGATTTCTTGCCAAATCTCTCACTTTCTGATTCTCTCACCCTAGTACATTTCACCCAGTGTGTCTAATTGTGACTGTATCTGCATACCAAATAATGTTACACGGTTTAGCTAGGCAACACTGTATCAGAGCATCTTTTAATACAGATACAGGACCTTATTCTGGTTGACTCACAACTCGCAAGGCTGCAAATTTCTGAGTCCCCCAGATGCCCCCTCACCCGGCGAATGGATGATTTGCATAATCACCCATTCGCAGCCTTGGGTGGGAGGGAGAAATCATTTGATGGTCGGCGGTTTAGTTGTGTATAAGTGGCACTACAGGGGGCATTATTTGTGTAAGCGGCACTACAATGGTCATTATATGTGTAAGCAGCACTAGCGTGGGCATTATGTGTATATGCGGCACTAGGGGGCATTATTATTTATTAACAGTTTCTTATATAGCGCAGCAAATTCCGTTGCGCTTTACAATTGGATTATGTGTGAAAGCAGCACTACTGGGGGCATTATGTATGTAAATAGCATTGCAGAAGGCATTATGTATTTAAGTGGCACTACAGGAGGTATTATGTGTGTAAGCGGCATTATCAGAGGCATTATGTGTGTGTAAGTGACACTACAGGGGGCATTATCGGTGTTGTATAATATGTCATAAGTATCACGGTGTGTGGCATAAAGTGAAATAACCATTACAGTGTGTAGCATAATGTGTAATGGGCATTATGGTGTAAGCGGCACTACAGGGGGCATTATGTGTGTGGTATAATATGTAATAGGCATCACGGTGTGTGGCATAAAGTGAAATAAGCATTACAGTGTGTGGTATAAAGTGAAATAAGCATTACAATGTGTGGCTTAATGTGTAATGGGCATTCCAATGTGCAGCATAATGGGGGTCATTCTGGTTCATTTGGTCCCCCACACGTTCGCATAGGGGACTGATGTTTTTTTTGTTGTTGTGCATGTGCAAAATGATTTATGTTCATGTGCAGGTCCCTGGATGAACAGACTTGGCGATTTTCATAGTCACTGAGCCATTTGCACGGAGTGATGCAGGCTGGGGATAAGGCGTGCATTCGCCGGGGGGGCATTCAAAAGACTCGGGAAGGAAGTCAATCAGAATTGGGGCCAATGTGTAATGGGCATTATGGTGTGTGTTGTAAAGGGCATTCTGGTGTGTGGCATCATGTGGTGTGTTGCATAATGTGTAAGGACATTACTATAAGAAGGAAAAATGACAGAGGGTGGGGGGTGCCAAAAGATACCCTTATTCCAGGACCCATGTCACCTAGCTACTCTTCTGTTTCCAGGTTGTAGTTTTTACCGTTCTACTGTAAGGTCTGATTTTAATAATAGCTTTCAAATCCCTGTTAGAATTAGCTTAGTTTATGGATCTTTTTTTTTTTTTGAACATCCGTAGATTTAGACACCCGGAGTGTATAGACCTCAGTTCAGTGCCCTCCATCTGTCACAAAGCTCCATAAAAAAAAAACAGTTGGTACACTGGCCTACACCTGCTGCCAACATTCCCCAAGCAAAAAGCTGAAAACAAAGGAGAAATATAGAAGTACAAATAATTTTCACCCCCTTATCACCTACCCTTCATCTTTGGGCTGTTTGTCATTATTAATGCCTTATTAGTGTAAAAGGAACTTTTTTTATGTTATTTTGGATAATAATAATTATTTTCAGATTGTTGAAACCTATTTTCCATACTCTATATCTGCAGACATGAACCGCGAAAATCGACATACTGTATTTCTGTGAACCTTTATGAATATTAAAAAAATAAGGGAATTATTCAGACCTGCTCATTTCTCCCTGCGATCAGGTAATAGCCGCCCAGCCAGAGTAAAATCCCAGCCTGCAAATTCATGTGCATGGCTTGCGAAAATATTGCAGGCCTGTGATTATCTGCAAATCCATTTGCAAGTCACTCACCATTGAATTATTTTACCAGCATGTGCAGTCTGTGCCCAGAACTTACTCAGTGGGAGAGATATAAACGGGCTGACTGAGGCTGGAGATGACGTCACACGACTCCAAATGGCTCAGCACACCTGTGTTTTCCCTGACACTCCCAAAAAATGTTTGTGGCTTGTTCGAGTTCTATGTACTATACTGTAAATTAGACGTGATTAGACCAGATTTCGAACCAGGTTACTTGTATGAACAAAGTATTTATGATTTGAGACAAGGGGGGTTATTCTGGTGGATTCGCTTGGATGCAAATTCACCCCCTTCCGAGTCCACCAGAAGTCGCCCTGCATCTGGTAATAAACACCCCCCCCCCCCCCCCACAGCATGTGTTCGCACGTAGGGCATCCGAATGGATGTTTAACATAAATATACATTTGCATCATGTGGGTGAACACTGACATCAGCCAGTGGCTGGCATATGCACATTCCCAGAAATTCGGCTGTGCATGCGGCAAACATCAGTCCCTGTGCGAACAAACGCTGACTGCGAACGGACCAGAATAAGGTCCAATATCAGTTAGAGTTTTTGGGTAATGTTTAGTGGTGATTTCAGAGCAATTGTTGCCAGCAGGGCAGTAGAGAGCCTGGCTGGGCCCAGGTACTTTTCAGGGGTGTGGCCTAAATGCAGGAGGCATGATAATGCATCTGTAGAATAAAACACAGGAAAAAATAGCACTTCACGCACCTCCCTGGCCTTTCCACAGCCCAGCACACAGCAGCATGGCCTGTGTTAAGAAGAGCTGCTGCTTTCAGATAATGGGAGCCCCACCATCAGACCTGGGCCCGGGTAATTATAGGGCCTATCTGGTAAATTATCGTTAGACTGCACATTCGTACGGCCAAAGTAAGTATGCATGAGGCCATCCTGCAATAAAATCGTGCTCCATGTAAGTTAGACGTACGCAAAGTGATAACAGGAAGCCAGCGTTTGTGGATGGTAATGTTTTAGTGGAATGTGTGTGTCATCAGCTTAGTCCCGAAACATCCGGTCCATAGTCGGCCCCAAAGAGCAGTTTGTGTAGGTCTGATGATTATGGTAAGCCACTTACTACATTCTCTCTCTTGTGTGATGATTGAGCATAGGTAGATAATCAGAACCACAACTATCGTAAAAAATCCTCAGGATGGATTCATTTCATATGGGGTCTTTCTCAAGGTCCACAGAACACTATTCTACACCTTGAAAAAGACCCCAGTTGGGGTAGAAACTCGTTGGTGTTGGCCATTATAGCAGTATCCAGAGAGGTAGTGACCGGTTGCCAAGGAAACACGTGCCTGGAGGGTAACTGAGTGTCCGGGACTCACCATCTTACCAACATGCACTATTATAACTGTAATACCGCAGTTCTTCTAACTTGGTAATTATTATCCACTGCTGTCTCTATTCCGGATCCATTTTTGCCCTTTTTATTCTTATGTGTGATCTCTGAAATTTTATCACTGTGAAATGTTATTATTGTGTTGTTATTAAAAAGCTGTATTACACTATGATATGTTTCTCTGTTAATTCACATGGTCCATCAACCTGTGAACAAATATTGGAAGCTTTTACCACATGAAATGAATCCATCCTGAGGAGGTTGTGGTATGTGGTCCCGACAGTCGGGATCCCGACTGGCTGGACTCAACAGTGGGGCGAGCGCAACAAAGCCCATTGACCCCAAGTGTCAGGGACACTTGACCCCAAGTGTCAGGGACACTTGACCCCAACTGTCAGGGACACTTGACCCCAAGTGTCAAGGTTTTGACTGTTGGGATCCCGACTTCGGGGTAATGACTGTCGGGAAACTGTCCGGCACCCCCTGAGGAGCGCCAGTTTTTTTACGATATTTTGTTTGCAGTTCACGGTTGGTGGAGGGTATTTGAACACCTCTATTTGTTTGAAAACCTGTTAGACAGTTTTTTGTTGTGCACAGTTCAGTTTCTTTGTCTATATTCTTGTGTAAGAACGACAGCCTAAGGGTGACAGGTAAGCACAATGCATTCAATTTCATATATATTTTGGCCACCCCCCCCCCCCCTCCCCTATAGCAGAGTACATAATTGAATCACATCATTGGAGCTCCTCCCCCTGCTATAAAGTGTCTTTTTTTCCAGGAAACTATGGGGGGTAGAGTCACGATGATGCATTCATGATGCTATGTCCCCAGACAGCCCACATTACCACCAAGACAGAGGAGGAGGTAGCAAAGTAGTGAAGTATGACTAGAAGGCCATTGAGACAGGTTGAAACTATAGGGTACTGTGATTCAAAAAAAAAGTTTTGGAACCACTGCTTTAAGCCATAGGTCAGAAGTGCAAATCTGTCATCTGTCATCTGTCATAATCTAATTTTTAAAGATAGACCCTACTGCATTGATCACCGAACGAGAAAGGCAACTTCTATTTGCACAGAAATATGACATTTATTGGCGGAAAGTTTATGATTGATTTGTTTTTGCATTATATAAGTGTTTAGAAAAAAAGGGGGAGTTGTGTGATCCCTGATGGGGAATTAACCTCACCTGGGTACACAGAACCCGGCGCTCTATAGATCTCAGAATGAGTTCAAAGTAATCAGTGATGTTATGCTTTCTTAATCAACTGCTGCATACATCCAGTGAGTAAGCCAAGACTCACACAGAAAAGGAGAAACTAGATTATATACAATTGGATGTTAATGCGCTATTGAAAAGAGTAATTTCTGAATTATGTCTGCTGAAGAGAAATGAGTTCGGACACACTGCTATAAACGTAACAATTTTATAATCAATAAAAAATGCATAGAAATTTACATTACATACAATCAATAAAAAGAAAAAAAGAAAAAAGTACACATAATAAAAATGACAGCCAATAATAAGAATTAGATATCCAGATATTTGCTCCCTATAAATAAGGGTATGAAAGGTGTATGTCTCCTGTTGTTACTTATAGATCGGTCTCAAGTGCTTAGATTAGCAACAATTGTTTGTAAACATGTCTGTATGACCGATAATAAATTTGTAGCAATCCGGACAAGAGGTTTTATATCAAGTGCAAACAGTCCATCCTTTTTAGCATGTAAGTGACACGCAGCGTTATAGTGATGCAGGAGCGGACTTAAATAGCGCAATTTGTATTTATGGACCGTGTGTCCACACCTCAATGTCGATTAGTAGGGTATTTTTGCTCACCTACTTAGAGTTGGTGTCCGGTCCTAGACAGTCGGGATGAGATGTTAGGAAGCGCCGGCTGCAGGCTGGCTTGAAGAGCCGATGTGTGCCTTTGTAGGTGCGCTCGTTTATGTGAGCCGTCACACTTGCGTCCCAGGAACCGGTCAGTCGAGCCCTTATGCGCTGTTGAAATCTGGTGCTGCACGATGCACTCAGGTAGAGTCCATGCTAAAAAGGATGGACTGTTTGCACTTGATATAAAACCTCTTGTCCGGATTGCTACAAATTTATTATCGGTCATACAGACATGTTTACAAACAATTGTTGCTAATCTAAGCACTTGAGACCGATCTATAAGTAACAACAGGAGACATACACCTTTCATACCCTTATTTATAGGGAGCAAATATCTGGATATCTAATTCTTATTATTGGCTGTCATTTTTATTATGTGTACTTTTTTCTTTTTTTCTTTTTATTGATTGTATGTAATGTAAATTTCTATGCATTTTTTATTGATTATAAAATTGTTACGTTTATAGCAGTGTGTCCGAACTCATTTCTCTTCAGCAGACATAATTCAGAAATTACTCTTTTCAATAGCGCATTAACATCCAATTGTATATAATCATTATATAAGTGTGTGGGATTGGTCAGGGTAACAGAGTATATACAGGGAAAGATGCAATTTGGAGACTAATGATAGACTGAATGAGCTTGTGAACCTGTCTACACGGACTGTACCAAGGGGCAAGACCACCAGATAGCTTCCTCATTGACCACATAACAATCAACAAAGGGAAGATGAACTAGACACCAGCTATAATGATGTTTATAATAGTTTTCTTTCATGCAAACTAAGATGGAACTTTACACTGTTTCCATTCTAATATTGATTCATTCCTTGGAGAAGAGATTCACACCCATGTCCTTCTCCCAAGCCAGCTTGTGTGCTTCCTTCTGTGGTAGATTTGTAAGGAAGCAGCAGCTGATAAATGGTGGAAATAAGGGTCTTGGTTATCTGAGAGCATCTACATAGAGTTTCAAAAAGAGAGAAAGTCATGAAGGATACATTTTTCAATATAAAATGATGAAAGTTTCAAATTTGCAGTTGCTTAAAAAAATAGCTTGCAGAGTGAGCACCAAAGAAGCCTAGACATAGAAAGAGTATCCATGTCTAAAGTTGCCCAAACACTGCAGTTGAGTAGTAAATGCCACACTTGATGAGGTCCGGGACGCCAAGGCTTCCAAGAGAATGATGTCTGTGCTATAAGCGCATATTTACTTTTTTCCAGCCCAGATGAAAGTTGAGCTCTCACCATGAAGTTTCTTTAATATACCTTTGTAGATATGGGGATTGGGAGTGTCTGCCATAGATAAAGCAAACAAGACTACCACTTTAATAGCTGACAGACGGGCAAAAAAATAAAAAATAATCAACTTATTCCAGGAGGAGAAGTCTGCTTTAATAGCAGAGAATATCGTAAAATGAGCTTGATACATGTCTGAATATGTTAAATACACACCCAGATATTTAATCTTATTTTTTTGAAAACATAATGGGTAAGAGAGTTAAGAGTAATGAAAACTGATGGGAAGATAGTGATATTTGAAATTGAAAATTTGGCAGTAATGATTGTTGTATTCACAATTTTATGTTTAATGTGATGAAAAGTAATACTAGAAATGTAATTGTTAAACCTACAGTAATTCTAGGGAACTGTTGGAAAACTGCCTTCAGTGAGCTGTAAACATCTTCTTTTTGAGGAATGAACTGCTCCTAAAATGAGCCTATAAACCTTTTATTGATGGTCTCTCTGGTAATCATAAATCATCCATTGACAAAGATTGGTGATCCATTCCTCACTTACCTCACTGGAGACAAGTTGGATTAACTGTTTCAATTCTGTTTAAAGTTACCATCTAATTTTCATTGCATTTATACCAATATGTATGATTATTAATGTTTTTCTCTCAAAATATTTCAGAATTTCATTCCACTCTAGAAGTAATCCAGATATATATGACCAGTATATCATCTATTTGGCCAAAATAATATGACCTAATTTTTGGCACACTAAAATAATCAAACGCTAAATCCTATCACCAATTTTAAACTTGTGGTGTTGGCTATGTTAGAAAATCCGGGTCATAAAACTGTAGCTCCTATGGCCTCATTCAGAGATGGCCGCAAACTGGATTTTTACGCAGTTGAATGATTATCGTCCACCTGAGCCTCATTGTGCATGTGGCAGTGATGACAGTCATGGGCCCTAATTCTGGTTCACTCGCAGAGGCAAATTCCTTCTCAAATGGACAAAACCATGGCCCTTATTCTGGTTGGTGCGGCCAGAGCCGCACACGGGGCTCCGGCCGCACAAACCAATCCCCGCCCACCCTACGGATCGCCACGGCCGTCCGTACACGGACGGCTGGCGATCCGCATAAAAATGGTGGAGGCTACGCCTCCACCATGGTGGGAGCTGCCCCCTGCATTCGATGGTCGTCGACCATCGAAGGCAGGTCCGCACGCCGCGGCAGCTCCCGCAAGCTGAGACCACACGGACAATCGTCCGTGTGGTAGCTTGTATGGGGGCTGAAAGCTGACATCCGGCGACGTCAGCTTTCCGCCCCCATGAGCTGCGTCATGCCCTCATTTCCATGCATACGCCCCGCGTTTGCATGGGAACGCCCATGAAACGCGGGGCGTACACATAGGGAAATGAGGGGATGAAGCCCCTCACGCCCCTATCCGCCCCCTTTGCGGCGGACGAAATACGTCTGCGGCGAAGGGGGCTGCACATGCGCAGAATGACCTCTGCGCATGTGCAGAGTAAAAACATCGGCGGTACGGCCGCACGCGGGCCGTACCGATCCGATCAGAATAAGGGCCCATGTTCACTGCAGGTGGGGCAGATGTAACTTTTGCAGATAATTAGATTTGGGTTGGGTTTTACTTCAAAGTGAGATCTATATTGCAGTGTAAAAATAAAGCAGTCAGTATTTACCCTGCACAGAAATAAAATAACTCACCCAAATCTAATAATCTCTGCACATGTTACGTCAGGGAAGCTTACAATGAGTGGCAGGACAAATGCATCAGTGTGAGGCATATCTCGGCCCTCAGCCTATGACTGCAATACCATAACGCAGTGGAAATTACTCTGGTATCTTCTTGTGGCCATGCTGTGCAACCAAGGGGGGTACTCAGAAGTTTGATAATCGACTGATCTGTGACCGATGCTGCGTCTTTTTATGCAGCTGCTGGGCGCCTAAATAGGAATCCAGGCTGTGGCATTTGTATATTTGCTCACAGTCTCTGCGCACACATTTGCAGCAGCGGGGGCCATAACATAGGACTTTCGCTACCCCAGAGACTACTATATTTCGCCCAGTACCTCCTAGGGGACACACCTCTAGAATCTTAAACTGAAAAGACAGCATAGCAAACACATACGGATACATCTGTAAGCATTCCACCATAAATTTGTTTTAAAATAAAATCTAAATGAAATTTCCATCTCTAATGTAAAAATGTATTTAAAAAGTGAGTGTTTCTCTATGCTCCATATGCTGGATCACAAGAACATCTTTGTTTTGAAGTGTAAATTGCTTTCCCTTGAACAGGAAAGCATGAGTTGAATAATTTAATGATGGCTTTCGCTGCATCCATGTTTCTGTAGCCATGTTTCTGTGCACTCAATCAAGTAATTACATTAATCATTTATTTCTGCATTTTGAATAGTTAAGCAAAATATTCTCTGAATCCACTCTTCTATTTTCATGTCTAACATTTACCATGGTCCTATATTTAATACAACATATGTGTAAACTGAAGAAATTATTTTGAATACAGTATATTAAATGCTAGATCTAAGAAAAATACATTTAGATTATATTTTTCTGTCACCCCACTAGTGGGGAAAAAAACACTAATCACAATTATTTAATTGCACGACTCCCCATGCCCTCTCCATGTTCAGCACCTCCTGCTTTCACGCTACCTTTGGACACTTTTCAGCACACTTCAGGTCAACCCTCTGCTAATTTCTCCCACTGGCCTTTTATATATATCACAGGGGTATTTGATGTACTAAAAATTGGTAATTGTGCATTGTTGTATCTACATTGGGTTAAGCTCTGGTTGGAAAAACCTTTTAAACATCTACAAATACTTTAAGGCATTTTGACTATTCTTCAACTTCTGCCCCCATATGAGAATGCATGGTCCATGAATAAAAAGTGCGTATATCCTTCCTCTATATCCATATCAAGTAAAATCTCTATACAAACAATCTCTTGTAGACTGTAGTTTGATCCATTTATACTCCTTTCACATTGCAAAAATGCTGGGGTGCACCCGGGAGTGACCTGATATTTGCAATGAAAGTCCCCCACAGTGACCCAGCAATTAGCCGAATCACCTGACATCAGAAAGGGGGCGGGGAGGAAGCATCGCTTGGAGCTGACCCTGCCTCCTCCCTATAGTGTAAAAAGGACCCCAGTTACCCGTTCACACTGCACAGCAACCCTGGTCTTCTCCGTGATAAACCCTTCTTAAAACCCAGGTAAAAATGTCGGACCCGGTTCATTTGTGTGAAAAGGGTATTTGACAGATGAGAATATTTGCCATCATTTCTCATTTTAGTAGATATTCCGACAAACAAAATAGAGCGCTTATAGTATAAAATACACAGATATTTTTATTATACATATATATATATATATATATATATATAAAAAAAATATTCTAAAAATCAGCTGATCAAGCTATCCGATGGAGAGAGATGATACCTGGATATAATGTCTCTTTAAATATCTATAAGGAATCCACCAATTGAGATATCCTTTCTGGGAACTTTTTGATTGACTGACCAATATACAGAAGTAATGCTGGGTACACACCAGTAATGAGGGGATGGAAAAGGGGGTAGGGCGATAGAAGAGGGAAGCAGAGGGTGTTTACTTAATGAGTTATCCCCTGTCCCCCCTCAACAAACACATTAGTCTGATGGCCAGCAACATGGAGTCGTGACCCCATGTTGAGGTGGTCAGGACCCACTTTGGGGTCAGAACCCACAGTTTGAGAAGGAATTAATGGAGAAGGAAAAACAGCAATGATTGAAGTGTCGGGAGGAAGCAAATGAGCAAATATATTCCAAATAACAGGTGCGTACCCTCACTCACACTGTGAAGGAAGTGAATACTCATGTAAAGCTATCTTTAAACACCTGTCGTTTATCGTGATCGTGGGAACTCCTTATACCTGGGTCACCAAGGTTTAAAAGCTATTTTTACCGTACTCACACATTTGCTAGCCGGCTCTTTCACATAAAGGTACAGTATCTTTGGTTTTAGCTTTCCAGAAATTCACCACATGGATGGGACTCAGCCCAAATGAATCTGGGCACAAGAAGAAATAATATCTTTCAATAAAAGCAGTTTTAAAATAATATATTTCAGTAAAAGCAGATTTAAAAGGGAAACAGTGCAAGAACAGCCTACGTTAGATGTTATTTCTGCTTATACCCTGATTCATTTGGACTGAGTCCCATCCATTTGAAGAATATCTAGGGAGCTATAATCCACACAGTTAGAGCCACAGTAGTTGCTAAATTCAAGTGGGCTAAAGGACCTTTCATGCCCAAGGGGAGAAGCAAGGCCGGGGGGACGTGCATTTTCACTATTCATGCTACCGCTGGCTGCCTTAATAGCCTGAAACGTGGTGAGTGAAGTGAGCCCTCAAGGGTCTGTTTGGGACCCTTCTTCCAACATTTCTCCTCCCTCTGTCCTGTCACATGACAAGTCCATTAGTCCACTTTGAAATTGACCTAACCATGTTACCCACTTTTTGGAAACTGCAGGGAAATATTAGAGGCTTCTCTTCTACACTTATGTGCTACCGCCATACAGTTTTGGGATGGAGCCGGAAGATCTGAGAACAGATGATCGAAGCGGCTGACAAGATTTGAAGCTGAAGCTGCTGAATTGCATAGGTTACTACCAGGTTTGACATTTAAGAAGTGCAGCCACATGCAAAGGAGACATGTGGCCTAATTACAAAAGGAGTAGCCAAATGCCAGCCCAAGACACTGAATGGAGTCAGCCACAAGGAGCAACCCTTCCTGCTCCCAAGATCAGCCTGCCCTCCTTAGTATAGAGCAGGGGTGGGGAACCTCAGGCCCGGGGGCCGTATGAGGCCCCCGTAGCCGGTCTGAGTGGCCCTCCCACCCGCTCGGTTGGCTTTGCCGGGAGTAAAGTACAGAGGAATTCTCGCAAGAGGTCGGTAGTTGTCGAGAGATTCCTCTTAATCAACAGCAGCCGTAGACTGTCAGTCCTATTCAGTGGCAGCCGCCGGAGCGTGGGGCGGCTGCAGCAGGACAATTTGTAAGATAAATTTTTACATATGGCCCCGGAAGGATTTTTTCCCCATACAAACGGCCCTTGGCACAAAAAAGGTTCCCCATCCCTGGTATAGAGGTACACATATCCCTGGTATAGAGGTACACATTGTGGGGCAGATATATTAGCTCCACTATAATACTTCCTACTTCGCCTCACTAACGAGGCAAAGCAGGAAGGTACACTGACAAGATGTATTAACATCTTGTCAGCCGAAGCAGGGGATCGTAAACTCCTCCCTCAGGCGATATCCTCTTCTGAAGTTCAGACTGAGAGGCTGTCTCTGCCTGTCTGGCTCACTGGGCATGCGCGAGATCTCACTAATATCGGGAGATCTTGCACGCAGCCTGAAGCCAGCAGCAGGGCTAGCGTCCCTGCAGTAGGAATAGGACAATACCAGCTGTGAGGGCAGGCAAATCGGCCAGGGCGGATTATTTAATGCATCACCCTCGACGCTAATTGCTGGGGGGTTTGAAGGGGACTGAGCTTCAATCTGTCCATAGCACACGTTAGATGCACTAGTAATACATTTGAAAAACATTATCCCACCAGTTAACTAGCGATAAGTGCAGCATATGCACTTAACGAGTTAACGCTAGATAATACATTTGCCCTGTTCTAAGCAAAGATTTTGTCACTTTGCTGAAGGAACTAAAAAAAAAAACCCACAACATTACTTTCTGCTTTGGATCTGGCAAACCCACCTATTCCAATACGTCCAGGGCGACAACAGTCTGGACACACATATGAACATATGAATCATTACAAACTACAAAGATATCTATTCTACCACATGCCTGTACAAACGCTTACAGCACCACATCTGTCATTCGCTAGGCACTGGCAGCTCATTGTGTCCCGGTTCCTAGAATCCTCTGTACCAGTCTCGCGCACACTGCATTTGTGGAGCAGGAGCTCAAACTACAGGACCAGGAACGAGTCCGGGAGGCTGGAGACAGAGACTGCGCCAGGGACCGGGGAGCAGCTTCGAAAGCTATAACCGGCGTCTGTGCCCAGCAGACGCCGGCTTTTATTTGAAACTTTGCGCCGCCTAGCTGACGTCAGCTGGCGGCGCGGGGAAGTTCGGGGTCGTTGCCTAGCAACGCCCCGACGCCCGAGTCCAGAGCGAGGCGTGAGACGCTGCTGGGGACCGCCCCCAGCGCTCACGTGCCCCGTGACGTCCGCCGGCTGTCAGGGCGCAGGAGATCCCGGACAGCGGCGTTTAACAGTACCCCCCCCCCCCTTGAGGAAGGGTCAACAACCCCTTTCCACCGCGCTTATCCGGGAATTCTCAGAACAAAATCCTTTTAAGATTGGGCGCATGAAGGTCCTTGTCAGGAATTGTACCATCACTGGGGAAGACCCAGCGTTACTCCTGCGATGAAACTTCAGAGAAAAGAACACAGGCTTGAGAAGAGAGGAGTGAAAGGTATTGGCGATCCTGAGGGACTTGGGTAGAGACAAGCGAAATGCTACCGGATTCACCCTCTTAATGATCTGAAAAGGACCAATAAATCGAGGTCCCAGCCTGGCTGAAGGTTGATGAAGTTTGATGTTACGGGTCGAGAGCCAGACCCAGTCACCGACCTTAAAGCGACAAGGACGCCTAGACCTGTCTACAGACACCTTCTCTCTCAATGCAGCCTCCTTTTGACTCCAGATGACTCTGAGTCGAGAGGCCGAGGACGACGAAGCCGACCCAGAAGCTTCAGGTCCCAAGGAGTTGGCTCGCGGATGGAACCCATATACTGCAAAGAACGGAGAGGTCCTAGAGACTGAATGATGTGCGTTGTTATATGCAAATTCAGCAAGTGGTAAAAAGCTTGCCCAATCATTCTGCAATTTGGACACAAAGCATCTCAAGTATTGTTTGAGGGACTGGTTCAATCGCTCTGTTTGTCCATTGGACTGTGGGTGAAAGGCCGACGTCAAACTGGTCTTGATTTTTAATGCAGAACAGAACAGTCTCCACAACTGTGCCACAAATTGCGGCCCGCGATCAGACACGATATCTGTGGGTAAACCGTGCAATCTAAAGATGTGTTGCAGAAACGGAGCAACCAATTACTAGGCCAATGGTAATTGTCTCAAGGCCACAAAGTGCGCCGTTTTCGAAAACCTGTCGATCACGACCCAAACCACTTGACAGTGAGCGGATACAGGTAATCCTACAACAAAATCCATCGCCAAGTGTGACCAGGGTCTGACAGGAATGGACAGGGGAATCAATTCCCCCACGGGCCGAGACCTCGGAACCTTATGCCGCGCACAACCATGACAAGATAATACAAACTCCCTGGTATCACGTGACATGCCAGGCCACCAAACAACACGAGAAAGCAGTTTCAAAGTTTTGAAGACTCCTGGATGGCCAGCCAGTTTGGAATCATGGGACTCCGACAGGACCCTACGTCTAAGAGACGGGGGAACATACAACTTGTTGGTAGGGGTTTGGGCTGGAGCCTGACTCTGAGCTTGGCGGATGAGGGCTTCTAGAGTCTGCTGGGCTCCTGCATGAATGCAAGATGTAGGCAAAATGGGACTCTTGCTGAAGTTGTCTTCGTGTCGAGGAAGAAAACACAGAGACAGCGCGTCAGCTCTGATGTTTTTTGAGCCCGGTCTATAAGAGATAAAAAAATTGAAGCGCATGAAAAACAATGCCCACCGAGCCTGCCGGGCGTTGAGCCTCTTAGCCGTTTCGATGTATTGCAGATTCTTGTGATCCGTGAGGACAAGAATCTGATGAACCGCTCCCTCTAACCAATGACGCCACTCACGGAGCAACAATAGAGGAAAAAGAGTGAATAAATCGCCTATAATAGTTGGCAAATCCCAGAAAGCGTTGGATTGCCTTCAAACTGGTAGGACGGCCCCAGTCTACCACAGCTTGAAGCTTGTTTGGGTCCATTTGGAAACCCTGAGAAGAAATAATGTAACCCAAAAAAGAAACCTCTGTAACTTCGAACTCACATTTTTCAAGTTTGGCAAATAATTGGTTCTCTCTCAATTTTTGCAGGACTTGACGCACCTGAATTCTGTGGGAATGTAAATCCTGCGAAAAAATCAAGATGTCGTCTAAATAGATGACTACAAACTGGCCTAAAAAATCACGAAGGACATCGTTGATGAAGTCCTGAAACACAGCGGGGGCATTAGAGAGGCCAAAGGCCATCACCAGATACTCATAATGCCCCGTCTGAGTACTAAAAGCCGTCTTCCATTCATCGCCTTCCTTGACTCTAATGAGATTATAGGCGCCTCTGAGGTCAATCTTGGAAAATATAGTTGCGGACCGTAATTGATCAAAAAGTACCGCAATTAATGGAAGAGGATAGGTGTTTTTCACCGTGGTTTTGTTTAGGGCACGAAAATCAATACAAGGCCTTAAGGAACCATCCTTCTTGGCCACAAAAAAAAAAACCTGCGCTGAGGGGGGACTTTGACGGGCGGATGAACCCTTTTTTGAGACTCTCCTGTACATAATCATCCATCGCCTTCATCTCCGGAATGGATAAGGCATACAATCTACCCTTAGGCAAGGGAGCGTTGGGGACCAATTTGATGGCGCAATCATATGGGCGATGGGGCGGAAGCCTGTCCGCCTTCCCCTTAGAAAACACATCCGCAAAGTCTTGATAAGGGGGAGGTATCCCGGAGACGGAGACAGACGCCACCAAGGCCGAGGTTTTAAGACAATGCTGAGTACAGTAGGGGCTCCAATGAGCAATCTGCGCCGAACTCCAGTCAATTATGGGGTTATGTTTGACTACCCAACACTATGGGAATGAGAGGACAAGAGGTTAACAAAAAGGAAATCTCCTCCGTATGAAATAAACCGATAGTCATCAAGACTGAGGGAGTCTGAAAAGAAATTGCCCCATTGGACAAGATATTCCCATCCAAACCCGAAGAGTAACAAGACCTTGGAGTTTCAGATGAGGAATACCCAATGTCTGGGCTAAACTGATATCCAGGAAATTTCCGGCCGCACCACTGTCTATGAATGCTGTACCGGAAAAATTATTTTCCTGAAAACAAATACCACATGGAACTAATAAAGAATCGTGAGAGGAAAACAATTGCAGGCCTAAGTGAACCCTCTCCTCGTTCACTTGGCCAAGGCTTTTACTGGCCTGTTGGGACAATTCTTAAGGATATGCCCTTTGTTCCCACAGTATAAACAAAGGCCCGAACTAAACCTACGGGCTCTCTCCTCCGGAGATATGCGAGTTGCCCCAATCTGCATGGGCTCATCAATCTCCTCTGGAACTAAGGGAACATAGGGAAGTGACCGTGCTTGTATACCCTGCTCAGATCTCCGCTCACGGAGACGGCGGTCAATTTTTATGGCAAGTTCCATTAATTTATCCAGAGAGCTGTGGGGTTATGTTTGACTAACCAAGGATATCCCAACACTATGGGAATGAGAGGACAAGAGGTTAACAAAAAGGAAATCTCCTCCGTATGAAATAAACCGAGTCATCAAGACTGAGGGAGTCTGAAAAGAAATTGCCCCATTGGACAAGATATTCCCATCCAAACCCCGAAGAGTAACAAGACCTTGGAGTTTCAGATGAGGAATACCCAATGTCTGGGCTAAACTGATATCCAGGAAATTTCCGGCCGCACCACTGTCTATGAATGCTGTACCGGAAAAATTATTTTCCTGAAAACAAATACCACATGGAACTAATAAAGAATCGTGAGAGGAAAACAATTGCAGGCCTAAGTGAACCCTCTCCTCGTTCACTTGGCCAAGGCTTTTACTGGCCTGTTGGGACAATTCTTAAGGATATGCCCTTTGTTCCCACAGTATAAACAAAGGCCCGAACTAAACCTACGGGCTCTCTCCTCCGGAGATATGCGAGTCGCCCCAATCTGCATGGGCTCATCAATCTCCTCTGGAACTAAGGGAACATAGGGAAGTGACCGTGCTTGTATACCCTGCTCAGATCTCCGCTCAAGGAGACGGCGGTCAATTTTTATGGCAAGTTCCATTAATTTATCCAGAGAGCTGTGTACAGGGTACTGGATTAAGCTGTCCTTGATGATATCGGACAGACCACCGGCGGAACTGACTCCGTAAAGCAGGGTCATTCCATCCGCAATCATTTGACCACCGACGGAATTTTGTACAATAGACCTCTGCGGGGTCATTCCCCTGTTTAAGTGCTCGGAGATGAGTCTCATTGGAGGCCTCTCTATCTGGGTCGTCATACAACAAACCTAACGAAGTGAAGAAGCTGTCAACCAAAGACAAGGCCGGACTGTCGGGAGGTAGCCCGAATGCCCATGTCTGAGGTTCCCCCTGTAATAAAGACATCACCATGCCTACTCGTTGAGACTCTGAACCGGAAGACCGGGGGCGGAGCCGGAAATACAACTTGCAACTTTCCCTAAAGTTGAAAAACGCCCTCCGATCCCCAGAGAATCGGTCGGGCAAATTCACTTTCGGTTCCAACACCCCTGGATCTGGAGGACGCATCCTCTGTTCTTGGGAGGCTACCTTTTAAGACAGATCCCGGACCATTTGGGTTAGCCCCTGGAGTTGATCCGAGAAAGTCTGAGGAGTAGGATTCATTAAACCAAAACGGCTAAAACAAACAAAAATTTGTTATATAAATCCCCTTTATATAACCTGTATGGCCGGTTATAATGTTATGCTTGTTGCTAGACTCTGGGGAACAGTTACGGGGAACAGGGAATTGGAGGTCAGGCGTGAGCCCGTAGCCGGGACCGCCGGTTAGGACGGCCACAGCGAATCCTACGCTGACTCTGTTGAGTACCCCGGGCAGATGACAAACCCCTGCAGGTACTAGGCTTCACCTGTGGCCGCCGCGTTCGAAGGAGCGAGTTAGGCCCGCTCAAACCCTGATGCAGCTAGGTCTATGAGGGGACAAGGGGTAAGCAATCGTCAGGGGTAACTCAAAAGGATGTACTAACTACTGGGCCTAATTGTAACAAAACCCCTGTCTGCCGGCACCGGGCCAAATCCGGGAATGCGATCCAGTCGCAGGCACAAGCGACAAGAGACGGGGAATCTCCACGTAGAAAAACAATAACAAGAAGACTGGTAGCGAATCCCCAAAACATGGACTGGGACAGGAGAGGGGGAGGCCCTGCCTATCCGAGAAGAAACTAAAGGCAGGCAAGGGAATCTCGGTACCAGATAAACAATGGATATAAAAAGTGTGGGCCAAGCTCATGGAGGGGCAAGGTCCAAAAAAAAACCACAAGGATAACCAAACAAATGGCTGGACAGCCTAAAGGCAAAAGAGCTAGGCAGCTCCAAAAAGAAAGGAACCAGGCTCCACAGGAGCACTTACGTGACCAAAAGAGAGATCACCGGGGTGGCTGGGCTGGGAGACAGGAGCAGGATGGTGACACTCCAAATCTCCCACCAGCAGACACAGGCAGGAGCTCAAACTACAGGACCAGGAACGAGTCCGGGAGGCTGGAGACAGAGACTGCGCCAGGGACCGGGGAGCAGCTTGGAAAGCTATAACCGGCGTCTGTGCCCAGCAGACGCCGGCTTTTATTTGAAACTTCGCGCCGCCTAGCTGACGTCAGCTGGCGACGCGGGGAGCCGCCGGGCGGAAGTTCGGGCGGAAGCCAGAGCGAGGCGTGAGACGCTGCCGGGGACCGCCCCCAGCGCTCACGTGCCCCGTGACGTCCGCGGGCTGTCCGGGCGCAGGAGATCCCGGACAGCGGCGTTTAACAGGCTCAGCTGTTGGGAAACACATGCATTGCAAGTCCACTATATTATGTATTGCATATTAGTTATGGCCATATTTTATGCTGCTATGTAACGAGGCACAAAAAAACCTACAGAATAATCATTTCTGCAATCTGCTTGTGTAAGCCTGATTCTATGGCCAGATGTACTAATCCATGGAAAATGGAGAGTGATAAAACACCAACCAATTAGCTCACTGTCATTTATAAAACACAGCCTGTAACATGGCATTTAGATGCTGATTGGCTGGCAAATTATCATTTGCCACTTTTTTAAGGCTTTGTACAATGCCTCTAATCGGGATATCCAATCAGCAGTGGTAATTTCCCACTGTTAAAGAATTCAGAGGGCTATCCAATTAGCCCCAATAGCCAGCATGTATATATTTGTGTGTGTGTGTCTGGTTTGGGATCCTGGCGGTCAGAATCCCAGTGGAGGAAATACAGACGCCAGGATCCTGACCGCCACAATCCCAACAGGGGGCGAGTGCAACGCTGCGCTGCAGGCATGTTGCCTCGTTACGATCGGCTCACTAATTTATTCTCCCACAGAGGGAGAATATGTTGGGATTGTGGCTGTCAGGATCCGGCGTCAGTATTTTGACCGCCGGGATCTTAACCGCAGCGCGTGCGTGTTTGTGTATGCTGACACCACCTTTGCTGTGACTTTTTGCATGATTTTTTACATGTTTTGAATACAAGTTTGCCATTTGTTGAGAGTGCCGCCTCCAGTCTTCATTCATTTGAAAACACTTCCAGTATACTTATATTGTGGAAGGCACCTCCCTGCTGCCATTGATTGTACCAAGTGCCGGTCGTCACCCACCGATATATATATATATATATATGCAGTCTTGCCCGGCACAGCCTCCTGTAAAGTTGCTTTGTGGGTGCCCGCAGTAGATCATATAGAATGCGGTGTGTGGTGCGGCACTCCAAGAATACGCAAATCAATACGGTAACTGCATTTATTAGCAGTCAGCAACGTTTCAACGCTCCAACGGCGTTGTCATCAGGCTATATATAGCCTGATGACAACGCTGTTGGAGCGTTGAAACGTTGCTGACTGCTAATAAATGCAGTTACCGTATTGATTTGCGTATTCTTGGAGTGCCGCACCACACACCGCATTCTATATATATATATATATATATATATATATATATATATATATATATATATAGTGTATAAATAATAAATAAAAATTTTCCCTTGCTCTAAATATATTTTTCATATTTTTTATATTTTTGTTATAGTTGTATTTTATACTTCTATTTAGGGACTAGGCTGGTGTAAAAGGGGCCAGCCCGGGAATGTCCCTGCTACCTGAATAAATAAGATGTGATATAATGATAGTTAAGCTAGTCACAAGCATTTCATAGAGTGTACACTAGGTGGCGGTGCATTACCAAAGCAATGCATTACATAGGGGCAGAGTGGGGGACCATTCTGATGTGATTCATGATTCAAAGAATGTCAGGCTAAATTGTCGGCCCCCCACATTTTCACCTCACCAAATCTGGCCCTCTTCGCAAAAAGTTTGGACACCCCTTACCTATAAGGATCTCCAAAGGATCCAGTTTTTGATTTTATATTTCGTCCCTGAGAGGTTGACATTTGGAGTCAACATTTACACTTATGTGTTATAAGCTTATGGAATGTTACCCCCGAGGAAGTCGTTTACGACGAAACGCGTTGGGTTTATTCCTTGTACTTGTTGAACCGAATTGACTCCATTCCGATGAATAAAATGCTTTTATCTTGTATTTTTTATATAAATTTGTATTAAAACTGTTGAACAGTGTTTTGCATTACGGTTCTTTATATCGGTTTTGGTGGTGGAATCTTATGCTTGGGGCGCACTCTGTTTCCTACTATCCATTTTCTCTCCTTTCACCTCCCCCACTAACAGGGAGGATAAACTGAGTCGCTGCCCAACCAGTTCTTTAGCGCATTGAAGGAGTACCGTTTTCTTGTAATATATATATATATGGGGAGACTGTATGGACTGAGGGAACAGGACCTCAGAATCAGGACTGGAAACTGCAAAGCACTGTCACCTGGGCAAACTTGGGTTCTTGGGTACTTGTGTATTAGTACGGCGCCTGTTACGCAGTTGTAGCGGCGCTGTCAGAATCAGCATAGTGTTCGCACGCCCAGCATAGTGTAGTGTTCCCGCCCGTTTTCGCGCCTAGCCGGAGCTTACGTAGTTAGTGTAGTCAGACAGGCGTCCCTGTTAGTATTCGCGGCCAGCCGGACCTTATGTAGTTAGTGTAGTCAGTCAGCGCTTATTACATTGTGTGGGCACCATTGACCATTTAAACCTGGCTGATTTCCACGCCAGCTGAAGCGTGGAGAGCGGATGCGTTGGCATGGAGTTGATTTTATAAAGTATGGCGAGCCACCGAGCCCGAAGCGTGGCAAGCGCATGCGGATTACTTTACATGTGTTCCGTGTCCCCTCGCGGGGCTCGCTGCAGTCGCCACGCTTCGGGCTCGGTGGCTCGCTGAGCTCGCCACACTTTATAAAATCAACTCCATGCCGACATGTG
This sequence comes from Crinia signifera, assembly GCF_055691185.1. NCBI lineage: Eukaryota > Metazoa > Chordata > Amphibia > Anura > Myobatrachidae > Crinia > Crinia signifera. The sequence goes on along the minus strand of NC_139217.1, from coordinate 400,285,583 downwards.
GATAGTGGGGGTATGAACAGGTCAGGAGGACACGTAACGCGTGCGCTCGCCACGCTTTGGGCTGGCATGGATAGTGGGGGTTTGAAATGGAGGCATTTGCCAGATTAATCCCAAACCGATGGACAATAAGTGAATTTCGCAGTTTAGGTACTGTGTCCGTAAAGCGGTATCCTTTCTCAGTACTAAGTACTTAAACACACTTACAGTAAATTCACCAGGTATAATTAGTACACTAGACTTATATATATATGTATATATTCGCACACCGCAGGGAGCTTGGGGAAGGCGGCAGGCAGGGAGATGGAAGATTCCCTGCCTACGCCGGAGTCTGTGTGGGGGTTTGGGCTCCTGGGGACACAGGCACAAGCTGCCCCCCGGGAGAGCTGGCAGGGGTGCCGTGTAAGCTGACTACGCAGGGCTGCCGTGGAGTCACTATGCTGACTACGCTAGGCAGCCGTTGGGCTACGCTGACAACGTAGCTTAACCTACGCTGAAAATGTAGCGTAGCTGGGCGCCGTGATATTACACAAGTACCCAAATTTGTTTGTATCTGAAGAGTGAGACTGGGCTAGGACCAGTATTGTCTTTTAGGCCGGCTGGCTGTCAGGAGCCGTGCGAGCACCTCCCTCCTCCAGCCGGCCGTCTCCAGACTGTGCGTCCCGGCGGTTGCTAGGCAGCCAGGACGTCACAGGAACTTCAGCCCTGAACTTCCGGCCACCGTAGCTAAGCGTCCGGGACGCCGCGCTCACTCGCTGCCTCCTCTGCCACAGCGGTTGCCTAGGCGACGGAGGACACCAGGCAGGCGCGGGCAGGAAGGGGTTTTAGTCCCAGCGGTTCCCTAGGGTTGGGTCTGATTGTCATTGGCTGAGGCTTATTTTTAAACCATCCTGGGGAGCTGCACAGACGCCGGTTATAGAAGTTGGTTTGGTGTACTCCTAGCTATCAACTGTTTATGTCCGGTCCTGCTGATTGGATTATTCCTGTCAGTTCTTTCCAGCATTTGATCCTGTCTGGTGCTTCTTCTGTGAAGTGCAAGTATCCCCGTTATTTCCCAGTTTCCTTATTCAGTTTTCATTGTACACTTTGCATTCCATCTGTAGTATTGCCAGCCCCCACGTCTCTATTATTCTCCCCGTCTGGGGTAGAGGGTGCCTCTCAGGCTTCAGCTAAGGCCTGATCACTCGCAGCAGGTAGTTTCCCTAGATTTGTATTATTTTTTCCACCTAGTTTGTACGTCTCAGTGTGTCCACATATACCCTGCACTTATCCGCATCTCTCTTTCAGTGTCTGTATATGTAGGGTGGTATCCTCAGTATTTCCCTTCCTTAGTCCTCACTACCCTCCACTCAGCTTCCTAGTTACTCCCTTACACCATAGTGTTAGTGTAGGATTAGGTCCTTTCAATTAACGATAGGTTGCTCGGGTATTCTAGGGTTAAGCCTGCACTGCTGCCAGTCGACCTAAGTTCTGGCGGCATACCAGTACCGGTAGACGCTTTCAGTCTTTAAGGAACAGGGCTGTTGTAGGCTAGAAGGCTTGGCTTAGCTCTGGGGTACCTGGGTACCTATCCAGAAGACGCCGAGGACTCCATTGTCATCTCCTGGTCCTTCCCTGGATGCCCAAAGACTTCCGTGGTATTAGCTTGCAGTTCCAAGTCTCTCCTGACGGTGAGCGTAACACTGGCACAGATGAGGATACAGGATCGGCCTGGATCCAGGTAACACTTCTTTAGTTTGTTTGCTCCAGCAGAAATACAGGACCAGGCTGTGACCGGTTAAGGCTTCTTGGGCCGGGATGGTACCAGCAAAGATAAATGGCTGGGCTGGAACCGGTTAATGCATGTTATACAGTACTTGGTGGGTACCGTCATTGATACATGACCGGGCTAGATCCGATTAGTTTTTTTTGCACTGGGTGGCACTGGCGAGGATGAAGGACTGGACCGATACCAGTTAATGCTGCTTGGGCTGGTACTGGCAATGATATAGTCCCAGGCTTGAACTTGATAATACTCCTTGGGCTGGGTTTTTTATCGGCAAGGAAGGATACAGGAGTGGGGTAGATTTGGTTACTGCTTTTTGGGCTTGGCTGGGCTGGTACCGGTAAGTATTAGGGATGACTAAAACTGATGGATATGTCTTGGGCTGGGCTGATCCCTGCAAGTATACAGGAGCAGGTTGAAACCGGATATGTCTTGGGCTGGTACTGGTGAGGGAACAGAACCAGGCTAGAACTAGGTAATGCTTCTTGGGCTGGGACTGGCGAGGATACAGCTTTGGCCTGGAACCAGTTAATGGGTGCCATTTAATGGGATTTGATTTTTAGTAATGTTTTGAATCGCACATTATCTCATTTTCGGAATTTGGGATATTTTCTTAAAAATCGACTTTTTAATGGGATGAGAATTTGCAGGTGAAGAGTGCAATATGGTGTGATTTTTGTTGTTGTCATAAACTAGTGGACATGTGTGATTTTGGACACATGGTAATGTCCCCCTCCTGAGAATAACCAGCCCTGGGCTCAATGAGCCGATCCTCATTTCAAGAAATAACGGTTCAAACTAAATAGTCCCCTGGATTTTTTTAAACCAGCACCAAGCTCAAGGGCCAGGCCTGGTTCCCAAAATATGGGGGACAAAACGAGTAGGGGTCCCCCGTGTTTCAAGAACCAGCAATGGGCCCAACCAGCCCCGTTGCTGGTAATGCCACAGCAGGGGGGGGGAGACTTTGCTTTACAAGTCCCCCCGGCCAAAGCATTCACCCCCTGACCAGCCAGCCTGGGCAAGTGGGGACCCCCCCCCCCCCATAAAATCCCCCCCCCCCTTCCGGAATTTACCTGCACAGCCTGAAGCCCAGGGCTGTCCACGGTGGAGTACTGTGCAGATGTTTGTGTAAAATTTAGAACAAACTTTGTATTGTTGTGAAACTATGAATCCCAGCAAGCCTGCACTGCAAGCAGGGACTTGGAGAACTACAAATCCCAGCATGGGGGGCATGAAAGGGCCCGCTGTTTACTTGTAGTTCCACAACAGTACAAATAGTATATAAAAAAGACACATACGAACAGTAAAGCTTTATTAAATACTACAATCATCCACTCATTCATTACCTATGGGTCCAACGATGACCTATCCTCTTCTCCAAGTAGAATCCATTTGGATTTCTGTGGAAAGAAATCTTACTCATGCACTGTCTTATGTGCTTCTCCGGCTCCCCATGGATGCTGCACACACACTGTGATCTTTTTTTTACATCTGTGGCTCCGCCCACAGACTGGGAGTTAGGCCCGCCCACCAGCCAATCATGATCGGGGATTGGAGTTTCTCCAATGCCTGGTACTGGTTCCAAAATACGGAGGACCCCCAGTCGTTGTACCCATATACTTTGAACCATGACCAGTCTAAGAGCCTGGTGCTGGTTTCTTAAATATCACCATGATTCCCCCCCCCCCCCCCCCCCCCGTGTTTTGGGAACCAGGACCGGCTCAATGAGCCCGGGGCTGGTTATGCTCAAATGTGGGCCACCAGTTTTACACTTTTTTGGACAGAACCATGTACAGATCTCACTGATCTGTGGATGTTTTTTTTTCAAATTCGCCAGCCTGGACCTGGACTATTTTGTCTGCGATTTTTGGTAATGTTTACCAAACATCGCTACCTATAACATTTGCGATTTTGATGTTTTCGATGAGTAAACATCTGAATGCAATTTGTAATGTGCGATTTTTTTTTAGACATGTCAAAACGTGCTGTTTTACACGAAATGTGCTAATTTTACCACGGCCTATTACAGCTGCGATTTTTGGGATGGTGTGATTTCGGCCATTTTTTAAATCTTAATATACCATATTTGCAAAATTTGCACTCTTACATTTTATGTTATATGACAGTCACTGGGCACACAGGCTTAGAACTGTGATGTGTGAAGGCTACCAATGGGGTGAGGTCTGGACTGAAGGAACAAGACCTCAGGAGCAGGACTGGACTCTGTAAAGCAATGTTATTGGACTGGTTTGGTCAATTGTAACACATTCAGCAAACAGCGCCAAGAGGGCTCTCCCCGTCCGCAGCCCAAGTGAACCAAGAGATGTGCCGTGTCGCTGCTTTCCAACTGCTTACCTGCTGACGCCACTGCTGATGGAGAAGGAGTGGAGACTGTGACAACACCGATCAGAGCCATGGAGAATTAGAGTGCAGGCTGCAAAATAATGTCTTTCCTTCCATGAATGTTGTATATGTTGCATCCGTTTGGAAGTTACTTATAAGTGAGGGCCCTGGGACAGCCTTACCAGCCTCCCCCCCTCTGCATTGATTAGCCCTTCCCACCTAACACACCACACATCAAATACCTTCATCAACACCTTCATCAACACATGAATATTACACACTTGATTCACACCAATGCCCTTATTCTGGTTGACTCGCAAGGCTGCGAATTCCGCAGCCTTGCAAATCCACCAGGTGCCGTCTGCACAGATGTCCGCCCCCCCCAGATTTGCATAATCATCCATTCGCAGCCTTGGGTGTGGGGGAGAAATTATTCAAAATTCAAAAATGGTGGGATTTCAATCCAATCCTGGGATTTTGGAATTAGACTGCGCATGTGCAGTCTAATGCCGTGCAGCGTCTGAGCACTCAATCAAACATTGCCCGGCTGTTTCTGACTCTGTACAGCATGACGTGATGTTAAAGGTCACACTGCACAGGCCGCACTCCCTCACCACCTCCACTGCCGATGGCCCGGCTGCTCACTGGCTGCACTGCCTGACCCGCTCCCCAGCCGCACCACCTGCTGCACAGACAATGGTCCTTATTCTGGTTGACTCACGTCAGCTGCCTGCCCCCTGCATCTTTAGGGAGTTCCCATGGGAACGCCCATGAAATGCAGTGCATTCCTAAAGGCAAATTCCACCCCACCCCACCCCCCCCCCCATGATAAAAACCGATGCGCAGTCGCAAACAATCCCCACCCAAACACACGGTGGACCGATTTACTTTGAATAACCCCCTATGTTAGTAGGTGTGCATGGTGGTCGGTTGGGGGGGTGTGGGAGGTGTTTTTTTTAATTAGTGCCAACCCAAGGAATCCCAGGATTGAGCATTTTCAACCCCCAAATTCCGGGATTGAAAAAATGCCCAGGAATTGACATCCCTAATGCCACTCCCTAGAATAGAGTGCAGTGATGACTAACGTTCACACTCCAGCTGTTGTTGAACTACACATCCCAGCATGCACTGCATCAGTTTTAGCATTGGCAAATAGTAAAACTGCAGCAGGGCATGCTGGGATGTATAGTTCAACAACAGCTGAAGTGTCAAGGTTAGCCATCACTGTTCTAGTGTGTACAGAAGCAAAGATATATTGCTAGAGACCAAACAATGTAAAATATTGATCAGTCATAGACGGTGGACGCAGTTAACCTGGGCTCCTGCAATACCGGCACCTAACGCCCGCTACCAGCCTCATCCCAGCCTTGAAGCCGGGGCCTAAATTTATACAAGCAGCCGCATCCTGAGCTCCATAGCGGGCGCGCACCGCCAATTCAGCTGGGAAGACCCCCACGCTCTGGCTCCCACACTGGACTCCCTCCAGGGCCCCCTCCAGGCTGACAAACGAAGGGTGAGTGGCCCTACTTCTGGTTAAACACCCTACCTTCGCCCCTGCAGCTCTCCTATACAGCGGTGGCCATCTTGTGTGTGGCACTGACAGGCTGCACATACTCCTCGCCCCCATACAGCATAGGAGAGCAGCCTTTGGGGAGAAATAAGCTGACTGCAAAGGGGATCCGATTCAGCTGGGAAGACCCCTACAATCTGGCTCCCACTCTGGACTCCCTCAGGGGCCCGATAGGCGGACAAACGAAGGGTGAGTGGCCCTACTTCTGATTAAGCACCCTACCTTCAGCCCTGCAGCTCTCCTATACAGCGACAGCCATCCTGTGTGTGGCACTTACAGGCTGCACATATTCCTCACCCCCATACAGTATAGGAGAGCCACCTTTGATGAAGAAATAAGCTGACTGCAAAGAGGATCAGGTCACATATCCCCACTTGGCCCTTGCTCCAGCTGCCACTAAACAGAAGCCCAGACCCTACCGTCATATGCCCTGGACCAAATTTAATAATTCTCAATCTTAACAGCCGGGCTTTCCACCCATAACAGCCAAGGCCTCTGGGACTACACACCCATAGAAACCAGGGCCGTATGGACAGGTTCCCAGCCACAGAGGCGGAGACCTGAGCACCTACCCCATACAACCCCCCACTCCCCGCCCCTTGCTACCTGTGTCCCTGGCCCATTTCCATCCTCGGACCAGGATCCCTAAACTGATGACCTTCTGAGGAGGCGTCCCCATATCCCTCCAGTGGTTATATATCAGGCCTTCTAAAAAGCTTGCTCAAGTCTCCTAATACCCCTCCACGCTATCACAAACTCTTCAAGTTCTACCTCCATCATGCATAGAGGTAATACCACTAGCAGGAAAAGAGGAGGAGGCGACATCTCTCAACATTTTGCTAAAAATTACAAGTCCTCGACGAACTCTGGCCCTCCTTCACCTGGCAGCCCACAAACAGAGGACTCACCCTCATCAGCTCCTTCAACCAAAGATGACATTCTAGCCCTGCGATCTCTTATAGAGGATCTGAAGGACTCACTAGAAACTAAACTTGACAAGGCGGTCGCAACTATTCAATCCGACCTATCGACCCTTTCCGCTAGAACGTCCAAACTTGAAGCCAAGCAGGACTCCCTCCACAAAACCCAAAACGAGACACTGAGAGACCTTGACCACGTCTTTCAAGATCTGGCCGACCTACGTACTAAAAATGAAGACTTGGAAAACAGGGAAAGGAGGAACAATCTTAGGATTCGCAATATCCCTGAAACAGTCCCACCAATGGAACTGGAACCTTATCTACACAACCTATTCTCGCACATCCTACCAGACCTTGGTTCTCAACAATTGCCCCTTGAAAGAGCCCATAGAGCCCTCCGTCCAAAACCACGAGATGGCGATCCCCCCAGGGACGTTATTATGCGCTTTTCCAGCTTTAAGGACAAAGAAAAAGTTTTGGCCACGACGCGGAACAAGCCCCATATCTCATATGATGGCTCTAAGCTAATGTTTTTCCAGGACCTGGCCCCTGTAACCATAATTAAAAGGAGAGAACTCAAGGACTTAACCAGTGTCTTACGCTCAAGAGGAATCCGCTACCGCTGGGGTTTCCCATTCAAGCTATTGGTCGACTTGAACGGAAAGACTATTGTCATACGTGACCCTAAAGAAGGAAAATACTTCCTCGTACACCTAGAAGAATCGAGACCTTCTACCGATCCTCCTCCAAATGCCTAATTTCGTAACTATGTTGACAGTTAATTTGATGTTCATGTTTACCTTAGGCTGATCTGAATGAGTGCTATACTAGGTTTCGGTCTAATTTCAAAGTAATTTCAGATATCCCCCTTGGAAGGCCTTATAAAATTTGTACTGTTACATGTTTCTATTGAGTTTACGGAAAATATCACGCCCGCAAACATAAGAATAAGATTCTTAGTATCGTGCCTCCCCCCTTTCCTCTCTACCCCCCCCCCTTTTCCCTTTTTTTTTTCTCCTCACTCCCCATCCCCCCCCTTTTTTAAATGGCTTCCCTCATGGCACGTCATCTCTATAGGATTAGCTCAGTTTACCATTATAAGACATTCAAACAATATTTCTATTTTTATTTGTATAAGTTATATAATCTAGCCTCCCTAGGGCAATGTAATTTCTGACGGCCCTATTATATAGGCCGAGCTGCAACTCCATAAGTTCACATTCCACTGGAGGGATGTTACCCTCCACTTTTGTATTTACAAGTTTTCAGCTTTATTGAATTATTACGTAGTGTCTTTTTTTTCAGCAAAATTACTATTATCACTACCACCTAACTACCCTCTGAGGTAGCTTGGTCTTTCCCCCAGGCTGCCCCAATTTGGACCCAAAGGTCCCAAACTCTGGGCGTGTTGTCCTCCGCTGGTCGTGAGGCCCACTCTCCCAGATCCTCCTTCCAACAAAACCATCAGGAGAATAATTTCTCGTTTCTCCTATCCCCCCAACGACGGGACGAAATCTCTTCTTTCATCTCCCTGCACTTACTCCACCCCTCTCCTAATCAAACATGCCCCTAACACTGTCCTCCATGAATGTTAGGGATTAAACTCTCCTCAAAAATGCACCACCCTATTTCGCACAACTCACGACGCTAAGGCTGATATTCTACTCATACAAGAGACCCACTTTAAAGCTAATTCCCACCCCTCTCTTAGCTCCAAACGTTTCCCCATGGTCTTCTACTCCTCCAGTCAAACTAAACACAATGGCGTGGCCATTATGATAAGCAGTAAAGTCCCCTTCACGCTTCATTCAATCCACACTGACTCAGACGGGCGTTTTATTATTCTCACAGGCTTGATAGCCCATCTAGAATGTACAATCGTGAACATATATGCCCCCAACACAGGCCAATCCTCTTTTTTTAAAGCCTTTTTCTCGGAACTAGAGAAAAAACGAAAAGGCTATCTTATAATAGGTGGGGACTTCAATGCTATTTCAGACATTTCTCTAGACAAATCTCGTCCTACAACTAGCTCACAAACTAATGCTATTTCTCGCTCACTGAACAAATACATAAAGGAATCAGGCTTATTTGATGTCTGGAGAGCACATAATCCCACTTCCAGAGATTATACATTTTTCTCAATACCGCATCAATCTTACTCCCGTATAGATATGCTCTTTTGCTGCCCCTCTGTAGCCCCACACATCCTAAAATCTTCAATAATTCCCAACTCATGGTCTGATCACTCATTTCTCACGGCCTCATTTGATTTTCTCGATACTCCCACTTCCCGCCCATCCTGGCGACTAAACGAGACACTGCTGAAAATCCCACAATTTCAAGAAAAGATACTCACAGCCATCAATGATTATTTTTCCCTTAACACCAATGACTCCCCCTGCTCTCCTTTGGTGTGGGAAGCACATAAAGCCATTATTAGAGGCCATATCATAAGCTACGCATCTTTTAGAAACAAGGAACAAAAAGCTAAACTAAACGCTCTTACCGCTGAGGTTAATACTCTGGAAGCTCAGCACAAAAAGCAACCCACTTGCACCGTTTATAAACAACTTACCGAAGCTAAGGCATCTCTTAATGCTTTACTAGCTGAGAAAACAGAGAGGACCCTGCGTAGGCTTCAGCAAAGGTTTTATGAGAAAAGCAATAAAGCAGACTCTATGTTAGCTAATAGATTAAAGGCCCGCAAGGCCTTGACAGCTATATCTGCTATTAAGGATGCAACAAATACTCCACAATATAACCCTAGTAAGATCAACTCTCTTTTTAAAACATACTACGAACAATTATATAACCTCAAAGACCACTCAGATGCGAACCCATCACAGCCCAACTCAGTCTCAGATTACTTATCCTCTTGTAACATCCCGAGCTTAGACACGGAAGCCTCTACGAACCTAAGCAGACCCATTACTGACGAGGAAGTCATATCTGCACTTAAAACTCAAAAACCATCAAAGGCCCCAGGACCTGATGGCTATCCAATCTCATATTATAAAACGTTTCAGACCCCACTAATACCCCATTTAACAACAATGTTTAATCAAATACTTGACGGAGCCCCATTTCACCCAACCACTACAACTGCCACTATCACGGCCATCCCCAAACCTAATAAAGATCCCCAACTCGTCTCTAATTACCGCCCCATTTCATTACTTAACGCAGACCTATAGATATTCGCCAAAGTCTTGGCCAATCGCCTAAACCCACTTCTCCCTTCATTGATCCACCCCGATCAAGTAGGTTTTGTCCCAACCAGACAAGCTTTAGACAACACTAGAAGAACCATTGACATCATCCACCATATTAACACCACCAAAACTCCTTCATTAGTCCTTGCCCTAGACACCGAAAAGGCCTTTGATAGAATCTCCTGGCCTTTTATGACCCGAACCCTCCAACAATTCGGACTCCAAGGCAAATTCCTTAAAGCCATACAAGCACTATACCATTGCCCCTCAGCCTCGGTTCTGGCGGGCGGTTTAGTCTCCTCCCCCTTCCAGATAACAAATGGAACTAGACAAGGATGTCCCTTCTTGCCCCTCATATTCGCCCTAACGATTGAACCACTAGCTTGCCGCATAAGAGCCAACCCCGATATTACAGGAATCCGCATTAAAGACATTCAATACTCCCTCTCCTTATTTGCGGACGACATCCTCCTCACACTCACCAACCCTCTAATCTCGCTCCCGAACCTCTTTCAAGAACTCACAACCTTTGGAAACCACTCAGGTTACAAAATTAACAATTCAAAATCGGAAGCCCTTCCACTACATATTTCAGATCAATCTAAAAAACTGCTACAGGGGGGGGGCGTGGCCTGGCTGTCTAGCGAGGAGGACGCGTTCTCCAGCGGCGCCCGACCCCTGAGGCTTAATCTGCCTCCATCCAGCCTTTCCCAAGAAGGTAGCCAGCTATTATCAGCCCCACTGCCTCCTGATATCCCCCCTGTCCCCCCCGTGCGGGTTGCGGAGCCGGGCAGCACTTCTACGTGCAGCCGCGGGTTGCGGCCTAGCGACGGGGAGAAGCCGGGGCCTCAAGTGAGAACTCGCCGGAGCGCCGCGGCGAGGCACCGCCGGCTATTTAGGGTGCGGGACGCCATCCTACCTGCTCCCTGAGCCTGTCTAGGGGGACCCCTAGTGCAGAGCCACCCGAGGCCGCAAGGAGAAGCCCTGGAGGACGGCTGAGAGGGGCACCCGGGCGGACGCCACAGCCCCAGAACCTGACGCCGACGGAGGCCTTGGCTACGGCCTACCTCCATTCAGATCTGCAAGCACCTCCAGCGTTCCGGAATTCGAGGTGAGAGGCACCCTGGGAGCCTGCTTGAACCGAGGGGAGTGATACAGTTCTGTCCCTGCTCCTGAGGGCACGCTAGAGGCTGCTTTGCCTTCATCCCTGGGGCCCCCTTCACACTGCATATGAGGAAGCACTGGATGTGCGGCCCCTCCTCACCCTCTGAAGTAACCCACTCCTCTCCAGACTTCCCTTGCTCTGCAGCTCTCACACCATATATTTAAAGTATATCACTGCTGGGCTAGCTGAAAGCCACGAGGCTCCTTTTGCATAGTCAGAATATACAAGCTATTAAGTTTTGCCTCTGGCACTCACTACTGACCCACAGCCTGAGCCTAACTTCCGATACTGGGTTTGACAGTTTCCGCATGCTGACCTGCTACTGGTGTCTCCCCTGCCATTATAGAGTTCTCATAGAAATTGATAACCTCCACCCACCAATCTACCTGTTCCCTCCTCCTCTAATAAGCCCTTCCACCCTTCATCCTCTGGGCACGCCCTGACCATACCCTCTGACGGTTCCTCTGTAACGATTTAACAACTCCTCTGGTAACTACTCCAGCAAACTTGGGCCCTGATCCCCCTCAGTGACCCGTGTGAGTCCAGGCTTTCACATATGTAACCACGGGACGGCCCGGGCCTCCCTCCCCTCCCGCCGGCCTCCTCCCACTGTTATCCTGACATCAACAGGACCCTTATGAGAATGGCACAGTAAACCGCCCGCTCACATCGGTACCGATACCTGACTTATTATACGTAGCCCCAGGTCTTTTGCCTTGAAAACCCCTCAGTGCTAAGCCATGCCTAATAAGAGGGTCAAGACCCCCGTCCCCTCCAAGGTCTCCCTGCCCTCCAGATCAGCCCCCCTCACCTCCCCGGCCCATCCCTCCCCTCCGAAGCATCTGCCCCCCTCTCAGGGGTTGCCGGCGTTGTCGGAGAGGCTGATCGCTACACCTGATGTGGCCGACCTGGACATGGACTCAGAGGAACCTGTGACCCTGAAGTCCCTCTGCAGGGTATTCTCTGCGTTCCAAGCGGAAATGTCCAAGGACCTAAAGTCAGCTATAAGGGAGGTCAAAACCGAGTTAACAGCCATCGGGGACAGAACAGACCACCTGGAGCGGAAAATGGAGGAGCTGGTCACATCTCACAACGACCTCATATCCTCCTTCGACACACAGCAACAGGAGATTGACTCCGTCAAGGCTAAACTAGCAGATTTGGAGGACAGATCCAGGCGGAACAACCTCAAAATCAGGGGCATTCCTGATTCGGTAGCTAACTCCGAATTGGAAGAATATGCCTACGCCCTGTTCCGTAAGCTCCTTCCGTCTATGGACTTGAAGGACCTCCTGATTGACCGCATCCACCGTCTCCCTAGACCGAAATCGATCCCAGCAGACTTGCCCAAAGACACCCTCCTCAGAGTCCACTTTTTTACGACCAAGGAAAAGATCCTGAAAGCGGCTCGAGAGGCCAAAAACACCGACACGCTGGGAGGCCTACAGATATTTCAAGATCTCTCTCCATCCACATTGGCCGCCAGGAGGTCCTTCGCCCCCATCACCAACGCCCTAAGAGCCAATGACATTCGGTACCGATGGGGCTTCCCAGTCAAGCTCCTTATCTTCCACGATGACACCACTTACTCAGTTTCCACTCTCGACGCAGGGGTCAATCTCCTTCTGGAATGGGACATTACCGTCACTAGACCGCCTGACCCCAAACGGGCGAGACCCCTTCAACGGGAATGGTCGACCACCTGACAGTGCTAAGAGTTTTCTCTTTTGCCTTCGACCCTCCGGTCTAGCCGTGAGACCCCCCCGTTGATCCCGCCTTCCCCCTCTGCTGGGAGGGGACCCATTTATTTTTATGTATAATGTTTTTTCTCTTAACCAGATTCTCCTATCAGGCGGATCACGGGGTGACTGGTATGTTTAAGGTAACCGTGTTGTTTTGACTGTAACAAGACTGCATGCTTCTGAGTAATTACCGTTCTCTTGTTTCTAACAAATGTTTAGTTTGGGTGTTTAGAACATTTATACTGTTAAATACCTTCCCTTTGCCGTCCTACGAGCACACCCACTCCCTCACCTTTCCTTTAGCCTTGAGGCTGGCGGGTGGGAGATTGGTCCGCGCTTGACTGGCGCTCGCGGGCCGCCTCGCCACCCCCCGATACTCTCTGTACTACTGCATATTCCCCTTTTTCCCTCCCCCTGCAGTGGTCACGCAGGTCCTATTACATGGACCTCTTTGCTTTCCCTTCCCCTAGACTTACCTACCCCACCCCTCCCTCCTCTCCCCTCATTCAGCCCCCCAGAAGGTCAGGCCCTATCCTCAACCTCTTATCTGCCGTAGTAATCCCTGCTGGTTCAAGATCCTCAAGTACTAACCCCTTACACCCTGAGACCCGATTATCCCCAGTTATGGCCCGCAGCCCACCTCTAAGCTACTATGACTCGCTTAGTATCCTTAAATGTTAAGGGTTTGAACTCACCCAATAAGCAGGACTGGCCTTATCTTACTTCCGCAAGATTAAAGCAGACGTTGTGGCAATCCAGGAGACCCACTTTTCAGCTTCTAATCCCCCTATTCTTAGGAGTCCCTCTTATCCTCTAGCCTTCTATGCAAATGGCCCAGCTAAACGCAATGGGGTTGCCATTCTGTTCAGCCAACATACCTCCTTTGTCCTCCAGAACCAAATTGCCGATAAAGCGGGTAGGTTCTTGATTCTAACTGGCCTTTTGGAGGACAAACTGGTGACTCTAGTTTGTGTCTATGCACCTAACTCCAACCAAACCTCCTTCCTTCGCAAGCTTCTCCTCCTAACCCGTAAACATGCTAAAGGTGCGCTTGTGCTCCTGGGGGACTTTAATCTTATAGTGGATCCCAAACTCGACAAATCCCATCATCCCTCGCCCCGGAGCCCCTCACGCTTAAACCCTCCATCAGCCTTCCGCAACCTCTTAGCAGAATTTGACCTGTACGATGTCTGGAGGACCACTTACCCTTCAGGGCGGGAGTTCACTTACTACTCCCATGTACACAACACGTACACTAGAATAGACTATATTCTTTGTGACAAGTGGTCCCTACAACACTCCAAAGAGATAGATATCCTTCCCATCACGTGGTCGGACCATGCCCCAGTTATGTGGCAGTGGAACCTCACCCTCCACACCACCCCTCCCAAGCCCTGGAGACTGTTTTCTCACCTTCTTCAAGAGCCCTCAGCTAAGGCTGCCATCCAATCCGCTATCGAGTCCTATCTAAACCACAACTCCCCCCAAGACACCAGTGTTACTAACTTCTGGTGCGCCCTTAAAGCTGTCACACGGGGTGCGGCCATCCAAGCCGGGGCGAGACTTAAACGTAACACCCTTAAGGTACAGCAAGATCTAGAAACTAAGTTAAAAGATCTTGAGGCTCGTAATAAACAGATCCCTTCTAGGTCCCTAAAGAAAGAACTTTCTGAAGTCCGGTCCCAGCTCCAAAAACTCCTCATGGGCCGCACCCAAATCGCTCTGAATAGGCTCCGTCAGAAATTTTATCTGTCTAGCAACAGAGCTGGGAGGATGTTAGCCCGTAAAATCCGGGTCCAGCTCGCCAGAAATAGGATCAAACACATTATCTCCCCAGACAAGGTAAAAGTCTTAAATCCTAAGGATATTGCCAACCAATTTGCCCTCTACTACTCCCAGCTCTACAATCTTTCCTCTGACCCTGACACCCCTCAACCCTCTGAACTATCCATATCCACCTTTTTAGATAAAATTAAGCTACCCTCCATCACACCTGACCAGCTGGCCACTCTCAATGCACCATGGTCCCAGGAAGAGGTCATGATAGCCATCAGGTCCTTACAACCTAATAAGGCCCCGGGCCCTGATGGCTTTACCTCAGACTTCTACCGCACATTCGGAAATCTCCTTTCCCCCCACTTGACAGCTCTCTACGCTGATCTTTCCAATTCCAGCTCGGCCCCTCCAGAGCTTCTAGAAGCGCGCATAGTTACCATCCCGAAGCCGGGGAAGGACCCAGCGGTCTGTCAAAACTACCGCCCCATCGCATTACTCAACTGCGACATTAAAATTTACGCCAAACTCATAGCTCTACGTATCCAACAGCTCCTCCCACTGCTGATACATCCGGACCAGTCTGGCTTCGTCCCGGGGAGACAAGCCTCTGATAATACTAGACGTGTATTCAACGTAGTGGACTCCCTCCCGTCGGACCAGGGCCTCTTGCTGCTCTCATTAGACGCAGAAAAAGCATTCGACAGATTGAATTGGCGGTACATGCGAGAGGTCCTGATCCGCTTCGGATTCGACGGCCAGATCTTATCATCCATCATGTCACTCTATAGCTCTCCCTCTGCCCGGGTGTTCAGCAACGGTTTTTTATCAGATTCATTCAATATCTCAAATGGCACGAGACAAGGGTGTCCTCTGTCTCCCTTGATATTTGTTCTCTCGATAGAGCCCTTAGCCGCAGCTATACGAGACAACCCTGACCTCCCTGGCTTCCGAATGGGCAGTGTAAGCCACAAATTGAGTTTATTTGCAGATGATGTCTTACTTTTTGTATCCGACCCGGTTAACTCACTCCCGATCCTACACCGTATCTTATCAGCATATAGCCTAGCATCCTATTACAAACTGAACACGTCCAAAACGGATGCATTGCCAATTAGCCTTACAAACTCTCTCCCTCTCCTCCGAGAGACTTACAAGTATAATTGGCAGTCCACAGCAATCAAATATTTAGGAATTCACATCCCGCCCAATACCTCCCAGGTCTTTGAAATCAACCTCTCCCCCTTACTGACTTCCCTAGAAGCCACCACTAGGACATGGCTAGCATACGACATATCTTGGATGGGTCGTATGGCAGCCTTTAAGATGTCTCTACTCCCGAAACTGATGTACCTATTTCGAACCATACCTTACACGTTCCCCAAAAAGTCCCTCCATCAGGCCACCCGAGTAATGATGAACTATATTTGGGCCTCCAAACCCCCTAAGATCGCCCGCTCAAGACTTTCCCTCCCTAGAGAATTTGGAGGACTGGACCTTCCAGATCTAGCCCTTTACCAGTCTGCCTGTCGCCTAGCCTCTCTCAAATACTACTGTGTGGCCGATCCACACCTCAGCTGGGTTGCACTCGAGCAAGCGGCCTCGCCCCATATCCCACTATCAGATTTGATTAAAATCCCAAGACAGGCCAGACCGCCAACCCTATCCCTCCTTCCCACCACTAAGGCTACCCTATCAGCATGGGATCAACTGTTACCTTTCTTATCAAATCCCCCTACCCTCCTTCCCTCGCTATCACTTACTACGGTCTCCAAACTGTTACCTAACTGTAATCTCAAAATCTGGAGGATGTGCGGTATCACCACATTAGGCGAGGTTCTAGATTCTAACAAAGTACTCCCCTTCCAAACCCTTCAGGAGCAGTTCGACCTCCCCTCCTCAGAATACCTCCATTACCTACAGCTGTCTCATTGGTGGAAAGCTCTCTCACCGAACCACACTCCCCCAGATGAGAAATCGCAGGCGATCACCACTAGGCCTTTCTTGTTCCCTTCGTCAGGTGATATATCCTTTTGGTATAAATCCTTGATCACTCCTGTAAAGTTTTCCAAATCCCCCGCCCACCTAAAGTGGGAAACAGATCTCAATAGGACTATCTCTCCTCCACAATGGAGGCAGATCTTCCTTTCCTCCTACTTAATGTCCCGCTGCCTGAACCACACCGAAATGCAGATTAAACTAATCAATAGGCTCTACCTCACCCCTGATAGATTACACTCTTTTTGGCCCGAGTGTTCCAACCAATGTTGGCGCCTATGTGGTTCTGTGGGCGATATATTTCATATATTCTGGACATGCCCCAGAATACAACATTATTGGGCAGAGGTTTTTTCCCTCATTTCCAAAGTCCTGAATCTTCATACCCCACCAGACCCCTCGATCGCGCTGCTGCATCTGTTCCCTAAAGAGCTCCCTGGAGACAAGGTCTATGTGCTAGGTCACGTGCTAATTGCCGCCAGAGCAGCCCTGGCTCAGAACTGGAAAAGATCAGATCTCCCCTCCATTGCCCAAGTCATTGGGAAAATTACCCACCATTTCCAAATGGAAACCAACTCAATCCCCTATAGTGCATCAGCAAGCTCCCCTCACCTCAAGTGGCTTCCATGGCATACTTTTATTACAGAGAGACCTGGCGCACAAAACCTCCCCCTCCCCCCCGCCTCTGCGGACTTTGTCCAGTTCAGCTTAAATGAACCTCAAGATGGTTCCTCCAGTATCCCAACATCCCCGCTCCCCCCCAATTAGACCACTATTACTGGTCCCTTAGCTGCTTCCTAGCCGGTAGACTAACCTGTCCCACCCCGAGGGACCTCCGGTGCGGGTCCCTGATCGAGTTCGTTTGTACGTATAGATGGTTGCCCAACGGGTTTGAGTTGTTGTTTCCCTCATTTTGGCAGACAGATAACGTAGTCTGTTTTGCTTTGATCTTGCTTTGCATCTAATTATTGTATTTAATTAATACCTGTATGTACGCTCTCTACATGTACTTTTTTATGTCTGATCCCCCCTCCCCCAATGCCCTCCCCCTTCCCTGTTTGCTTTCTGTACCCCATTTATACCCTGTTTCAATAAAGATCTATTGAAGTTAAAAAAAAAAAAAAAACTGCTACAGGCCAACTTCAATTTTAATTGGAGAAAACGCTCCCTGAAATATTTAGGGATTCAGCTAACTAAATCTTATAGTTCTCTTTATCAGGCCAACTATCCTCCACTTATAAGATCAATTCATAAGGACTTACAACATTGGCAATCACATTTCCTCTCATGGATCGGCCGCATTACCGCTGTAAAAATGAATACACTCCCTAAACTACTTTATCTATTCCAAACCCTCCCGATACCAATTCCATCGTCCACGCTCGCTGCTCTACAATCCGCCATCTGTAAATTTATATGGAATAATAAGAAGCTCAGAATTCGCCGAGACGTCTTATCTAGACGCTCCCAAAATGGTGGCCTGGGCCTCCCCATACTCCAGCGCTATTTAGATGCCACTAGGCTAAGCCAGCTCATAGCCTGGCATTCCCCTCCTAATAGCAAAAGATGGGTAGACCTGGAAAGCAACTTAGTGGGGATCCCATCCGTCTCATATCTCCCTTGGTTGCCCCGCAAGAGCCACCCGCAATATTCCTTTACTTCTCCTACAGTAGATCTGACCCTAAAATTCTGGGAGAAACTCAATAAAAAATTGAAACTTACATCATCCCCCCCACCCCTAACCCCCTTATGGAATAACCCACTTTTTCCACCGGGCCTCAACCCCTCGATGGCGGCTCCCTGGATACGAGCGGGCATTACCAGAATTCATCATATACAGGGGGACTTTGCCCCTAAAACTTTTGATGAACTGCAACAAAAATATAGTATCCCAAACACCTTAAACTACCAATATACACAACTCTGACACTTCTCTTCTACGCACCAATCCACACAACCCCACCAGGCTCCCTCCCAGCTGGAAAGATTTTGCATATATAGACCTACCGACAGAGGATCTATATCACAGCTTTATAACTCAATCCTAATTAAAGACACTCCTACCCTAGATAGCCACGAGCGTGAGTGGGAAACTGATCTGGGCCGGCGTCTCGAGGAGGAGGAATGGGAATCAATTCGTCTAGCAGTCTCAAAATGTTCAATTAGCGTATCAATTAAAGAAAATTCCTATAAGGTATATTCCAGGTGGTATTTGGTCCCAACTCGTCTTCACCGCATTTATCCTAATTCATCAGACCGATGCTGGAGAAACTGTGGGCAGAGGGAGACGTTCTACCACATCTGGTGGTCCTGTCCAATTATAGCCCATTTCTGGAAGATGGTTCTCTCCCTCCTCACTCGACTTGTCGTCCCTCCTACTCCCATCGAACCCATTAACCTACTCTTATGTGCCCCAATTGACCATTTCCCTAAGGAATCTAATAAGTTGATCCTGCACATTGCTTGCGCGGCTAAACATCAAATAGCAAGCAATTGGAAAAACCCAAATGCCCCTAGCCAACAAGAACTGATTAATAGAATATGGTTCATAGCTAAAATGGAATATATCACAAGTCTACAAAACAACACTGTTCGTAAATTCCACTCTGTTTGGCTCCCATGGTATACACATCACAACGCCCCTCTTCCTGGTCAGTCTTAAAACTTTCTCTCACATATGAATAACCTATCTCTTCACCTCAACCTCGCTACTTACTATTCCCGCTTCTTCTTATGACTTGTCTCTCCCCGTCGTTGGGTCCCCCCCTCCCTCCCCTATATACCCCTTCAAATCGCCCACATCTAGCTAAATTGCACATTTTGACCGCTGCCCTATTTAAGGGGTTGTCGGTTAATGTCATTTAACAACATCAAAAATCCCTATTCACATGAGTATCGTCACTACAGTCATGATTCATTGTTCTTGATCTAACCTGTCCATTACAATGACCTGTAATTCTAATTACTGTAAATGTCTTCATAACTGTCTGTTTCTTTTGCTGAAAATGTAATGTAACTACATTTACTCAATAAAATCTATGATATAAAAAAAAAATATTGATCAGTCGTTAGCAGTGTGTGTGCGCTCAATTTGGCAAGTTCTAAGCTCAAGAGAAATTGTCAGTAATTCGATTGGCGGTCACTCCACTGGGTACCCAACTTAAAATTGCTGTAGACTTCATGGTAGCCCCCTAGTAGGTTTTGTTGGTCCAATCATAAACTTTCGATAGAAATCCTGATCTTTGTACTGAACCTGAAGTGCCATATATTCTCCACTCATTCATTGTACTGTAGTCTTCATAATGTTTCATGTTGTATTTTATATTATGTTATCTCTCTTTCATGAATACTTTATTTTATCAATTGGATTCCATAGATGTTTAGAAATTCCTTGTGCACCATGGCTAGGAGAATGTAACCAGGAAACTGCAGATAACTCCTACAGGATCAGTTACACGTTATTTGGAGTTTATCACAATCACTGCTGGCAGATGTGAGCTAATTACCAATGAACATGATTATACAAGTGATTGGTTAACTGATTATTTATTATTTACAGTTTGTTATATAGCGCAGCAGATTCCGTTGCTATAAACATAGCTTCAGCCCCAAAGGTTGTGTACCCTTATGCACTGATGCATACCTCCCAACTGTCCCGTTTTCTGCGGGAATGTCACGTTTTTTGGGGGAAGTTCCCGCATCCCTCCTTGGGACGGCAGTGTCCCTCAGCAGGGGAGCAGTTGGGAGTAGGTATGTGCCAGCGGTGCGCCCACAGTGCAGATGTGCTGGAGGCAAGGACCTGCTGGCACACTCCTAGTTACAGCCTTGAGTAATATACAACTTTTTGTGAATGACATAACCACCTGGGTGGACTGACCTTTCAAGGAGGAGAAGGATGCCGCATGCAATAGTGCCCAATCCTCTGCAGTGGTGATAGTTCCCTATACCCTGAGCACTGTGCCCGGTCCCGCATTGGGGCAAAGGTGGCTCAGTAGTTTGCCACTTGTGCAGAGCGGGACATGCTGCCCTCAGCACTACTGCCCATGCATCCAATGCCAGCCACAGCATGTATACTGCTATATATGTGTATTATAAGCAGGAGTACTGGGGTACTCCTTACGGTGTGTGACACAATATGTACTGGGCATTATGGTGTGTGGCACAATATGTACTGGGTATTATGGTGTGTGGCACCATATGTACTGGGCATTATGGTGTGTGGCACAATATGTACCGGGCATTATGGTGTGTGGCACAATATGTACTGGGCATTATGGTGTGTGGCACCATATGTACTGGGCATTATGGTGTGTTGTACAATATGTACTGGGCATTACGGTGTGTGGCACAATATGTACTGGGCATTATGGTGTGTGGCATGTTGTGTAATGGGCATAATGGTGTGGCATGTTGCGTAATGGGCAAAACGGTGTTTGGCATAATGCGTATTAGGTCTGAATTGGGCCCATTGGCTGCAACTGATTTTGACAGAGTGTTGTCAGAACTGCAGTACCTGGAGCTCCAGAACTCCCCTTTTAAAACCAACCCCCCTCGCTACCCAGTTTCTCTGCTTTTGGTGGACACTGTACCTCGACCCGGGTTGACCAGGCAGCAACCCGGCAAAACCTGGGTTGTAACTTCAGTGTAATAGGGGTATAACTATATAGTGCACCATAGACTAATGTTTTGTTGACACATTGTGAACTTTTCATGTTTTTATACATTAAAAGATCACAACAATTTATTCAAATTGTATGTGTAGTCACATTAGTGGCAAATCAGACATTGTGCTACTGGGTTTGCCATGTTCTGACTCTACATAATGAATAATGTAAATACTGAAAGGTGGACCAATAGTCTTCTGGTCTCTGCTGCCATCTTGTGTAAGATTGATATACAGTAATGGAATTTTATTATTACAGCAAATATACCACAACTAGGTGATTCATCGCGCCCTACGGGTGCTCTTCACACCGTCGTAGGGGGCTACGCCCCATTAAATTTAGAAATAAAGATTTTTTTTGAATTATGTTTGTATTTTGGTGAATTGTGTGTGAGGGTGGGGGAGGGGTGTTGTGGGTTAGGGGTATGTTGGGTTATGGATTTTGTTGGAGCATACCTCCCAACTGTCACGATTGCAGCGGGACAGTCCCGATTTTCGGGTCCTGTCCCGCTGTCCCACCCGCGGCACGCATTGTCCCGCTGCGGGGGTGGCAGTTGGGAGACCCCCCCAATCTAATAGAATAGACGCTGTGCGCATGCACACAGCGTCTATTCTCGTATGAAAATGAGGTTGCGGCTAATTAGCATAAGCCGCACCCTCGTTTGCAAACGCCCCGCCCCCTTTTCGTGCACTTCGCCGTGCAAGTGTCCCTATTTCATCAGCACAGAAGTTGGGAGGTATGTTGGCAGTGGCGTAACTAAGCCTCCGCAGCCCCCGCCATGGCGGGGAGGCGCAGAGTAACTATGGGCGCCTGGGGGGCTGCGGTGCTATAGTTACCCGCTGCGCTGCTGCCCGGCCGCATCTGCGGTCACTGTCCCGTCACTCGCTCCCGGCGCCGGCTCCTGCTGATAATGAAAAGTGACACTTAGAAAATGGCTGCCCCCGTATTGCAGACAGTTTTGACAGCCATTTTCTACGAGTCACTTTTCATTATCAGCAGGAGCCGGCGCCGGGAGCGAGTGACGGGACAGTGACACAGATGCGGCCGGGCAGCAGCGCAGCGGTGACTGAGGGAGACAATGACCGTCAGGTATTAGTATGGGGGGGGGTGCGCTGAAAAAATTTGGCGGGGGGGCGCAAAATATATAGTTACGCCACTGTATGTTGGAGTGCTGTAAGTTTTAGGTAGGTGTAAAGTGCATGCGTTAGTGGTATAGTGGTGGAAAGAGAGTGTGTGTGTGTGTGTGTGTGGTATTAGTTTTGGGTGGGGGTGGATTGTGGTAGCATGAAGGAGTGTTATAGGCTGCAGGGGGTGTGTGATTAATGTTAGAGGCTGCAGGATGTGTGTGTGGTTAGTGTTATAGGCTGCAGGATGTGTGTGTGGTTAGTGTTATAGGTTGCAGCAGGATGTGTGTGTGGTTAGTGTTATAGGCTGCAGGGGGGGGGGGGGGTTAGTGTTATAGGCTGCAGGGGGTGTGTGGTTAGTGTTATAGGCTGCAGGATGTGTGTGTGGTTAGTGTTATAGGCTGCAGGATGTGTGTGTGGTTAGTGTTATAGGCTGCAGGATGTGTGTGTGGTTAGTGTTATAGGCTGCGTGTGTGTGTATGGTGGTTAGTGTTATAGGCTGCAGGGGGGGTTAGTGTTATAGGCTGCAGGGGGTGTGTGGTTAGTGTTATAGGCTGCAGGATGTGTGTGTGGTTAGTGTTATAGGCTGCGGGGGGGGGGGTGTATGGTTAGTGGTATAGGCTGCAGGGTGTGTGTGTGGTTAGTGTTATAGGCTGCGGGTGTGTGTGTGTGTGTGTGTATGGTGGTTAGTGTTATAGTGTGGTGCCCCAAAGCCCCACCGAATGACTGTTCCCCAAAACAGCGCATCAGGGGTTAATTATTCTCCTAGGGCTTCGCGCCCAGGAGTGATTGACAGGGGAGGCAGTGACCCAGGATTGGCGGGTAGCCAGGAAGAGGTGGACTCACGTGAAGCGGGGTGAGGAGAGAGCTCTGGTGGGAAGCGTCGAGTGAGCGGAGTGCGGCGCACGCTTGGTGGGATCTTCCCCAGCGCCAGAAGCAGCAGCGTGTGTGAGGAGCGACCGGAAGAGAGAACAGCGGGCAGAGCGGCAGAGAGGTCCCAGCGCCCGTGTAGAGGCGAAGCCCCGGTGCCTGTCAGGTGGAGAAGCCCAGGCGCCCGTGCAAGGGAGGAGACCGGCGCACAGACCCGCTCCGGCAACATCAGCCAGACGGACGGAGAGGCACTGAGTGGGGCAACGCTGCAGCTGTGGCGCCCCCACTAGTGCGGCCGCCCAGGAGAAGACATCCGTCGGCGGGCCCCAGGAGAGGATCGGAAGGCTGGAGTCGGAGCACGCGACAGGCTGGAGCCTGCAACTGTGTCCAGTCCCTCAGGTACTGTCTACCCTTTTAGCTGCACACCCAGCCGTTCCCACCTATCTGTAGCCGCACCGTGCTCCAACTGCCCATTTGTGCACTCCCTGCGCCCCATTAGTTCCGGACGCCCAGATTGAAGCCGCAGTACCTAACAGCCCACACGTCAGCACCAGAGTCCCGGAGGGCTAGACCCAAGGCGCCGGTGGTAGTGGGACATCGCCGCCCCAAGGAGGGACTGACAAGGAGGTCAGGAATCCCGTCCAGGCCCGCTACCTTTAAGTTTATGCTACACGTTGCTACCGGATACCTGTGCTCATAGGGACTACCAGTTGGAAGGAGACAGCGCCACCTTGTGGCTAAATCAGAGAATATTCCCCTTGGGCTAGGAGGTGTAATTCCTCTATGGACCCCGTCCAATTGACCTACTCTTAACGGCCCCTTTCCCCTAAAGGAGACTCAGGGACCATTGATGCTGCCGGCTATCCTGGCCGGATTGACGTTTCTAAAAAGCCCCTGTTGACAGGTAGTCCGGGACTAAGTTACAGTTAAGGTGACGTCACCTCAGGGTGTTAGTTAAGAACCTAGACCGGTGCACCAACTAGACAGATTATTGCCTACTGTTACGGCTGTTATTGTGGTATTTTATATATGCGCGGATATGTGTACATGTTGAATGTAGTCTTCAGTGTTAACGGTACCGTGTCGACTCATTAATCCAGTAGTAACGTCACAGCGGGGGTGTTTGACCCCGACTGTCGTCACGGTACTCCGAACACGTGAAACCTGTAGACCCGAGTGGGTATCTATGTATTCTGTTAAGACCAGCTACCACTGGTATTACCAGACCTCACCAGCCTTTGGGCGCCTGAACGGCGTGTTACTTCGTACTATTGTTTTATTGGGAACCAATTGTACTCAGGAAAATTGTTTTGTAATTGACTGTTGTTCATTACCGTTGCCTTACCCTGCAGTCACTACTCAGCCGTGAGGGTCAGTGGGTAAAGGCTGCATCTAATTCATAATAAATCCGAGTTGTACTGCAGCACGTGTCCTCTTCATTGAAGTGTCCCTCTCCTTGCCACGGAGAACCTGAAGAACCTGAAGTGCCCGAAGACGTAAGGTAAGGGGAGAATCCTCCCTGCGCACCCCGGCCACCACATCTCTTTTGGCGTCACGACGAACAGGATCCGTGTTAACAAGGAGAGTGACAACCCAGTGAAAAATGGAACAGCAACAAGGCGGAGGGGCGGCACAGCCGCCAAACCCACAGATTCAAGAACAAGACGCAGAAGATGCAACACCGGCTGCGGCCATCACCCTGCCGTACTATTTTGGAGCCCCATGGCTCCTGACCTATAGCGGAGACGATGACCAGCTACAGAAAACCCCATTTGCAGACTTCAGGAACAACATCGAATCCACGTTCCGGATGTATAAGCCTAGCGAACAGCAGAAGGTGGAAATGCTGATGGGGCAGCTGACTGGATCGGCGCGCAGAGAAGTGGCCTCATGGCCAATGGAAGATAAAAAAAGTGCGACAGACGTGCTAAAGAAAATCTTCACAACCTTTGAAACGAAGACCATCCCTGAGCTGAAGATGAAATTGTATGCTCGCAAACAACGGCCAAATGAGTCTCTACGGGACTACGCCCTGAGCCTACAGGAGACGTTAAAGGCTATTCAAGCAGTGGACCCGGAGGAGGTGCGAAACGCTGACGAGGCCTTAACGGTCCAATTTGTCGAAGGGGTGGCCCAAGAAAATGTCAAGGTCCAGTTACGGCTGCTGAGGTCGCAGATACCTGGAAAGACCTTCCGGGACTTCAAGACGGCTGCCCTCGCTATCATTGGTAACCCTAAAAATAGGGAAGAGGGGTATCCGGAACTGATCGGCTTCAAAGAAGGAGCGAACTCAACCGGAGCCACAGCCAGCGGCACGGAGAAGGCGAAATGGCCCTACGACTTGGCGGTACAGGGTGGCCAACAGCCCGACGGGGACGCGATGCAGACACTCCAGAAACAAATGGAGGGGTTGGTCGTAGGGATGGCAGAGATGCAGAGGGAGATGCGCCGAATGGCGAGCTCGCCGGCACAGACTTACTCGGAGCCGAAATGGAGAGCCGAAAGACAAAGACCGGCCCGAAGTAGGTGGGAACCGCCCCGAGAGTATGGACGGCAGCCTCCCGACCAGTTTGAGGGACAGGGACGTCTGATGCACCGTCAAAGCCAAGAGGCTGGACACACAGAGAGAGGTTGCGACCAGGACGAAGCTTTAAACCCCAACGCCCCGAGGTCAAGGGCCGAGCCTCGGGGAGGACAGGAAGCGTAGGTCCAGCTCCCGAAGATGGGCAGGCTTGTTACGGCAGACAATGCTATATAGGTGCAAGCGAGTTATCTGCCACCTCGGATCGCTACTCTCCAACCCGCATGAAGAACCAGGGAAGAGTGGTTTGGTTTCACGTACAGCGGGGGTACGGTTTTATTAACTGTGCTGACGCAGCAAGGGATATCTTCGTCCACTTCACAGCTATCGAGAAGAAAAATGCAACAGATTCCTATCGAAGTCTTGGGGCCGGAGAGCCGGTGGAATTTGACATCATCAGGGGAAGAAAGGGCCTCCGGGCAGCCAACGTCACTGGCCCTAGTGGCGTTCCAGTCAGAGGTACCCAATATGCTGCAAGAAGAGAGCGCCGTTGGAATTACCCAAGACACAGAAGTCACCCACGGTACTATCCTCCGAAAGATCCACCCCGATGGAATGGTGTGTACCCTGAAGGAACAGAAGATGGGGTAGGAAGGAGTAGCGAGAAACCGTACAGATGTGGCCAACAGAGCTCTCCGGTTCGAGTACAGAGTGAGCCAATGAGGAAGAAGCGGCCACATACCGAAGTATACCCCAAGCGGGGGCTGAACTCGCAGGCAGTCGAATCCATGCCGATAGGGGCGGGTGGCCAGACCTCGAAGTTCGACGACACCCCTCCAGCATCGGCCCACAGGAGTCAGCGCAGGTTCCGCCTAAGACCGGACCGAAAGTTAAAGGAAGCACCAAAGGATGATGGGGACGAAGAGCCGAAGGGTGAAACGGTCCTCTCGCCTCCGCTGCCCACTGACCCTCTCGAGCTATTGATGATGGTGGGCTGGTCCATTACGCCACAGCAAACCTGGCTTAAGTCGCCAGTCGAATTAATCGCGCCTCGCGCGGCCGAGGAGGTGGCCCCCGAGCCTGAGCTAAGGCGCTCCGAAAGGAGTACTCGGGGTACACTTCCCCGGCGGTACCAGGTTTAGATACCTTCCCATAACCTGTTGTGTATATGTATTGGAAACTGAAAACAGTTGTTATAAATGTTGTAAATATGTGATGTGAGCGAAAAGGACAATTATCCGCTAAGTTGTGATGCGCGGGGACACGCATCTGAAAAGCGAGGGTGAATGTGGTGCCCCAAAGCCCCACCGAATGACTGTTCCCCAAAACAGCGCATCAGGGGTTAATTATTCTCCTAGGGCTTCGCGCCCAGGAGTGATTGACAGGGGAGGCAGTGACCCAGGATTGGCGGGTAGCCAGGAAGAGGTGGACTCACGTGAAGCGGGGTGAGGAGAGAGCTCTGGTGGGAAGCGTCGAGTGAGCGGAGTGCGGCGCACGCTTGGTGGGATCTTCCCCAGCGCCAGAAGCAGCAGCGTGTGTGAGGAGCGACCGGAAGAGAGAACAGCGGGCAGAGCGGCAGAGAGGTCCCGGCGCCCGTGTAGAGGCGAAGCCCCGGTGCCTGTCAGGTGGAGAAGCCCAGGCGCCCGTGCAAGGGAGGAGACCGGCGCACAGACCCGCTCCGGCAACATCAGCCAGACGGACGGAGAGGCACTGAGTGGGGCAACGCTGCAGCTGTGGCGCCCCCACTAGTGCGGCCGCCCAGGAGAAGACATCCGTCGGCGGGCCCCAGGAGAGGATCGGAAGGCTGGAGTCGGAGCACGCGACAGGCTGGAGCCTGCAACTGTGTCCAGTCCCTCAGGTACTGTCTACCCTTTTAGCTGCACACCCAGCCGTTCCCACCTATCTGTAGCCGCACCGTGCTCCAACTGCCCATTTGTGCACTCCCTGCGCCCCATTAGTTCCGGACGCCCAGATTGAAGCCGCAGTACCTAACAGCCCACACGTCAGCACCAGAGTCCCGGAGGGCTAGACCCAAGGCGCCGGTGGTAGTGGGACATCGCCGCCCCAAGGAGGGACTGACAAGGAGGTCAGGAATCCCGTCCAGGCCCGCTACCTTTAAGTTTATGCTACACGTTGCTACCGGATACCTGTGCTCATAGGGACTACCAGTTGGAAGGAGACAGCGCCACCTTGTGGCTAAATCAGAGAATATTCCCCTTGGGCTAGGAGGTGTAATTCCTCTATGGACCCCGTCCAATTGACCTACTCTTAACGGCCCCTTTCCCCTAAAGGAGACTCAGGGACCATTGATGCTGCCGGCTATCCTGGCCGGATTGACGTTTCTAAAAAGCCCCTGTTGACAGGTAGTCCGGGACTAAGTTACAGTTAAGGTGACGTCACCTCAGGGTGTTAGTTAAGAACCTAGACCGGTGCACCAACTAGACAGATTATTGCCTACTGTTACGGCTGTTATTGTGGTATTTTATATATGCGCTGATATGTGTACATGTTGAATGTAGTCTTCAGTGTTAACGGTACCGTGTCGACTCATTAATCCAGTAGTAACGTCACAGCGGGGGTGTTTGACCCCGACTGTCGTCACGGTACTCCGAACACGTGAAACCTGTAGACCCGAGTGGGTATCTATGTATTCTGTTAAGACCAGCTACCACTGGTATTACCAGACCTCACCAGCCTTTGGGCGCCTGAACGGCGTGTTACTTCGTACTATTGTTTTATTGGGAACCAATTGTACTCAGGAAAATTGTTTTGTAATTGACTGTTGTTCATTACCGTTGCCTTACCCTGCAGTCACTACTCAGCCGTGAGGGTCAGTGGGTAAAGGCTGCATCTAATTCATAATAAATCCGAGTTGTACTGCAGCACGTGTCCTCTTCATTGAAGTGTCCCTCTCCTGGCCACGGAGAACCTGAAGAACCTGAAGTGCCCGAAGACGTAAGGTAAGGGGAGAATCCTCCCTGCGCACCCCGGCCACCACAATAGGCTGCATGGGGGTGTATGGTTAGTGGTATAGGCTGCAGGATGTGTGTGTGGTTAGTGTTATAGGCTGTGGGTGTGTGTGTGTGTATAGTGGTTAGTGTTATAGGCTGTGGGTGCGTGTGTATGGTGGTTAGTGTTATAGGCTGCGGGGGTGTATGGTTAGTGGTATAGGCTGCAGGATGTGTGTGTGGTTAATGTTATAGGCTGCGGGGGGTGTGTGTATGGTGGTTAGTGTTATAGGCTGCAGGGGTATATGTTAGTGGTATAGGCTGCAGGGGGGGTATGTTTAGTGGTATAGGCTGCAGGGGGGTGTGGTTAGTGGTATAGGCTGCAGGGGGGGTATGGTTAGTGGTATAGGCTGCATGGGGGTGTATGGTTAGTGGTAGAGGCTGCAGGATGTGTGTGTGGTTAGTGTTATAGGCTGTGTGTGTATAGTGGTTAGTGTTATAGGCTGCGGGGGGGTGTATGGTTAGTGGTATAGGCTGCAGGATGTGTGTGTGTGGTTAGTGTTATAGGCTGCGGGTGTGTGTGTGTATGGTGGTTAGTGTTATAGCAGGGTTGCCGACTTTCAAAAAATCTTGCATTACGCGTTTTGGTGGTGGGGCTTAACGGTGACGTAATTAAGCCCCGCCCCTATTACAACAAATAGCCGAAATAACAGTTATCCATGGAGGGGGCGGGGCTAAAACGTCACGATTGTGCCGTTTTAGCTCCGCCCCCTCCCCTGAGACCCGCGGACTGCGGCATATAAATGCCGCGATCGGGGGGCTCAGTGGGGGTCCCCCTGATTCCGGGGGCCGGGAGGAAGGACCCAATTTTCGGGAGACTCCCGCAAATTCCGGGAGGGTCGGCAACCCTGTGTTATAAGCTGCATGGGGGTGTATGGTTAGTGGTATAGGCTGCAGGATATGTGTGTGGTTAGTGTTATAGGCTGCAGGATGTGAGTGTGGTTAGTGTTATAGGCTGCGGGGGGGGTGTGTATGGTTAGTGGTATAGGCTGCAGGATGTGTGAGTGGTTAGTGTTATAGGCTGCGGGTGTGTGTGTGTATGGTGGTTAGTGTTATAGGCTGCATGGGGGTGTATGGTTAGTGGTATAGGCTGCAGGATGTGTGTGTGGTTAGTGTTATAGGCTGTGGGTGTGTGTGTATAGTGTTTAGTGTTATAGGCTGTGGGTGCGTGTGTATGGTGGTTAGTGTTATAGGCTGCGGGGGTGTATGGTTAGTGGTATAGGCTGCAGGATGTGTGTGTGGTTAATGTTATAGGCTGCGGGGGGGTGTGTGTATGGTGGTTAGTGTTATAGGCTGCAGGGGTGTATGGTTAGTGGTATAGGCTGCAGGGGGGGTATGGTTAGTGGTATAGGCTGCAGGGGTGTGTGGTTAGTGGTATAGGCTGCAGGGGGGGTATGGTTAGTGGTATAGGCTGCATGGGGGTGTATGGTTAGTGGTAGAGGCTGCAGGATGTGTGTGTGGTTAGTGTTATAGGCTGTGGGTGTGTGTGTATAGTGGTTAGTGTTATAGGCTGCGGGGGGGTGTATGGTTAGTGGTATAGGCTGCAGGATGTGTGTGTGTGGTTAGTGTTATAGGCTGCGGGTGTGTGTGTGTATGGTGGTTAGTGTTATAGCAGGGTTGCCGACTTTCAAAAAATCCTCTCCGGGAGAAGCCCGGAGAGGAATCTTGCATTACGCGTTTTGGGGGTGGGGCTTAACGGTGACGTAATTAAGCCCCGCCCCTATTACAACAAATAGCCGAAATAACAGTTATCCATGGAGGGGGCGGGGCTAAAACGTCACGATTGTGCCGTTTTAGCTCCGCCCCCTCCCCTGAGACCCGCGGATTGCGGCATATAAATGCCGCGATCGGGGGGCTCAGTGGGGGTCCCCCTGATTCCGGGGGCCGGGAGGAAGGACCCAATTTTCGGGAGACTCCCGCAAATTCCGGGAGGGTCGGCAACCCTGTGTTATAAGCTGCATGGGGGTGTATGGTTAGTGGTATAGGCTGCAGGATGTGTGTGTGGTTAGTGTTATAGGCTGCAGGATGTGTGTGTGGTTAGTGTTATAGGCTGCGGG
Organism: Crinia signifera; assembly: GCF_055691185.1. Classification (NCBI taxonomy): domain Eukaryota; kingdom Metazoa; phylum Chordata; class Amphibia; order Anura; family Myobatrachidae; genus Crinia; species Crinia signifera. The sequence goes on along the minus strand of NC_139217.1, from coordinate 400,254,851 downwards.
GGGGGGGTGTATGGTTAGTGGTATAGGCTGCAGGATGTGTGAGTGGTTAGTGTTATAGGCTGCGGGTGTGTGTGTGTGTGTGTATGGTGGTTAGTGTTATAGGCTGCATGGGGGTGTATGGTTAGTGGTATAGGCTGCAGGATGTGTGTGTGGTTAGTGTTATAGGCTGTGGGTGTGTGTGTATAGTGTTTAGTGTTATAGGCTGTGGGTGCGTGTGTATGGTGGTTAGTGTTATAGGCTGCGGGGGTGTATGGTTAGTGGTATAGGCTGCAGGATGTGTGTGTGGTTAATGTTATAGGCTGCGGGGGGTGTGTGTATGGTGGTTAGTGTTATAGGCTGCAGGGGTGTATGGTTAGTGGTATAGGCTGCAGGGGGGGTATGGTTAGTGGTATAGGCTGCAGGGGGGTGTGGTTAGTGGTATAGGCTGCAGGGGGGGTATGGTTAGTGGTATAGGCTGCATGGGGGTGTATGGTTAGTGGTAGAGGCTGCAGGATGTGTGTGTGGTTAGTGTTATAGGCTGTGGGTGTGTGTGTATAGTGGTTAGTGTTATAGGCTGCGGGGGGGGTGTATGGTTAGTGGTATAGGCTGCAGGATGTGTGTGTGTGGTTAGTGTTATAGGCTGCGGGTGTGTGTGTGTATGGTGGTTAGTGTTATAGCAGGGTTGCCGACTTTCAAAAAATCCTCTCCGGGAGAAGCCCGGAGAGGAATCTTGCATTACGCGTTTTGGGGGTGGGGCTTAACGGTGACGTAATTAAGCCCTGCCCCTATTACAACAAATAGCCGAAATAACAGTTATCCATGGAGGGGGCGGGGCTAAAACGTCACGATTGTGCCGTTTTAGCTCCGCCCCCTCCCCTGAGACCCGCGGATTGCGGCATATAAATGCCGCGATCGGGGGGCTCAGTGGGGGTCCCCCTGATTCCGGGGGCCGGGAGGAAGGACCCAATTTTCGGGAGACTCCCGCAAATTCCGGGAGGGTCGGCAACCCTGTGTTATAGGCTGCATGGGGGTGTATGGTTAGTGGTATAGGCTGCAGGATGTGTGTGTGGTTGCCAAGAAGGAAGGATATAAAATATCCAAAAAAGGCGCTGGTGTATGAGTCTGTTTGGCTAATGGAGCAGCAGTCTAAAAAAAGGGGGAGTCAGCCCCAATACAATGGTAGAAAGGAAGGGAAGTGGTCGACTGCGCTAGGTACATGTAAATAGTTAACTATACACAATGAATGAAAAAAGGTCAGGTGTATGATGAAAAAGGTTATACATTTTATTAAAATTAATCACATATAATAAGACAATAAAAATAAGGTAAAAAGTGACACTGATAATTATATTCACCCTTCAGTTGGTCATAAGAGTCCAATCCAGTTAGTAGATTATGTAATTTGTAATCCGTTTGGAAAATTGGATGGGTGGATCCACACCTGGCAATTTCTTATAGCGATATGGCAAAGTGAGGGGCCAGTTCACTTTGTTTGTAGACCGCAGACTTGATGAATTTTACCAGATGGATGGGGGACACCGGTATTGTGGGAAATAATGGAACCTCTGCATTCAAATCGGGCTTTATTAAGGGGGTGGCGTACCTCCAGATTTTGTAGAGCCACAGATCGAAGTCCAGGGAACCAAGATGTTACATCCACTGTTGGTGCAATGCGGTGGTATTATAAAGAACAATTCTGCTGGGAGTAGAATTCTCCTGATGCAGGTGCTGGATCCAAAAAAGGTTGACACAGACCGTGGGTGTCGATTGCTGAAGTGGTATCAGGTCACTGCAGCCCCTCACTTTGCCATATCGCTATAAGAAATTGCCAGGTGTGGATCCACCCATCCAATTTTCCAAACGGATTACAAATTACATAATCTACTAACTGGATTGGACTCTTATGACCAACCGAAGGGTGAATATAATTATCAGTGTCACTTTTTACCTTATTTTTATTGTCTTATTATATGTGATTAATTTTAATAAATTGTATAACCTTTTCCATCATACACCTGACCTTTTTTCATTCATTGTGTATAGTTAACTATTTACATGTACCTAGCGCAGTCGATCACTTCCCTTCCTTTCTGTGTGTGTGGTTAGTGTTATAGGCTGTGGGTGTGTGTGTATAGTGTTTAGTGTTATAGGCTGTGGGTGTGTGTGTATGGTGGTTAGTGTTCTAGGCTGCGGGGGTGTATGGTTAGTGGTATAGGCTGCAGGATGTGTGTGTGGTTAGTGTTATAGGCTGCGGGGGTGTGTGTATGGTGGTTAGTGTTATAGGCTGCGGCAGTGCTCGAAGTGGAAATTTGAAAGTGGGGGTATGGAGAAAAATGTAGGATTTAGTTTTGCGCGCTCTCTGGAAAAGGGGGTGTGGCCATTGGAAAAGGGGGCGTTTAAGTGAAGTGTACCACCAAATTCACCACACTAGTAGGACTCCTTATACTCTCTAGTACTAGTGCCCTTACACATTGTTCCACACGGAATGAGCCAAAATTCAAGGACAGCCAGGACAAAGGCACAAGGAGAGTGACAGCAGAGAGACAGTGGGAACACAGAGAGATTGACAGCAGGGACACAGAGACAGCCACATATGTACTGTATATTGGGCATCATGGTATGTGGCATATGTATAATGAGCATCATGGTGTGTGGCATATGCTCATTATACATATGCCACACACCGTGATGCTTATTATACATTTGCCACACACCGTGATGACCATTATACATACCCAACACACTTTGATGCCCATTATACATATGCCACACACTATGATGTCCCATTATACATATGCCACACACTGTGATGTCCCATTATACATATGCTACTCACTGTGATGTCCCATTATACATATGCCACACACTCTGATGCCATTATACATATGCCGCACACCGTGATGCTTATTATACATTTGTCACACATTGTGATGCTCCATTATACATATGTCACACACTGTGTTGCTCCATCATACATATGCCGCACACCGTGATGTCCATTATACATATGCCACACCGTGATTTCCATTATACATATGTCACACACTGTGATGGCCGTTATACATATGCCCCACACCGTGATGGCCGTTATACATATGCCACACACCGTGATGGCCGTTATACATATGCTTAACATAGATGGACAGACAGACACAGGGGGACACAGCATAGATGGATGGGCTAGTGGTAGCATAGATGGACAGATGAGGCAGCATAGATGGCCCAAGGGGGGTTCTGGGGTAGCATAGATGGATGGACTGGGGAGGGCAGCATAAATGGACAGATCAGGGGGGTTCTGGTTGCATAGATCGACTGACAAATGATAGATGAACTGTCCATGGGTGGGGGCATTTTAGATGGACAAACAGAGGGTGAGGGGAAGCATAGATGGACAACCAGGGGATGGGGGCAGCACAGATTTGCGGTCTGAGGGTAAAGGGCAGCATAGATAGACAGGAGGGAGGGATTACAGGCAGACAGATAGTGGGTTACTCACCATCATCTTCCGTTGCACAGGGAAGCAGCAGCAGTTCCACACAGTGGCAATGGTTCCTCCTTGGTCCCTTGCTTGTGGTGGCAGCGGCTCCAATTAGCGGCAGTGTCTGCGAGTCCTCCTGGAGGGACCCCGCCGGCGACTTCCCATATCCCTCCAAGGTCTCCTCTGTGGAGCGGCTCCAATTACCGGCAGCGTCTACGAGTCCTCCTGGAGGGACTCCGCCAGCGACTTCCCATACCCCACCAAGGTCTTCTCTGTGGAGCGGCTCCAATTAGCGTCTGCGAGTCCTCCTGGAGGAACCCCGCCGGCGACTCCAGGGTATGGGAAGGAGGAGGGGTATGGGAAGTCGCCGGCGGGGTCCCTCCAGCGCATGGGAATTAACCTACAGGATGCCGCTGGTTACTTCCCATGCGCTGGAGGAACCCCGCCGGTGACTTCCCATATCCTGCAGGGACCCCCTGTCTGCCGGACCCCGGGGTGATGTCACAGAGCCAGCACCGACCGTACATGGCTCTCCTGCCGCCCGCACTAACCCTCCGGAGCCACAGACTGTCCTCTCTCCCATCACCCGGACAGCGCTGCAGCTGCCAGGGCCAGAGTCCGGGTGGTAACCCTAGCCTTCTGATAGGGCGGCAGTGGGATACTCCTGATTGGCTCTGCTCTGAGTCTTCACTAAAAAAAAAACAGTGCTCGAAGAAAAGTGCCGGTATGCCATACCGGGGTATACCGGCCCACTTCGAGCACTGGGCTGCGGGGGTGTATGGTTAGTGGTATAGGCTGCAGGGGGGGTATGGTTAGTGGTATAGGCTGCAGGGGGTGTGGTTAGTGGTATAGGCTGCAGGGGGGTATGGTTAGTGGTATAGGCTGCAGGGGGGTATGGTTAGTGGTATAGGCTGCAGGGGGTGTGTGGTTAGTGGTATAGGCTGCAGGGGGATGTGGTTAGTGTTATAGGCTGCAGGATGTGTGTGTGGTTAGTGTTATAGGCTGCAGGATGTGTGTGTGGTTAGTGTTATAGGCTGCGGGTGTGTGTGTATGGTGGTTAGTGTTATAGGCTGCGGGGGGGGGGTGTATGGTTAGTGGTATAGGCTGCAGGGGGGTGTGGTTAGTGTAATAGGCTGCAGGGGGTGTGTGGTTAGTGTTATAGGCTGCAGGATGTGTGTGTGGTTAGTGTTATAGGTTGCAGGATGTGTGTGTGGTTAGTGTTATAGGTTGCGGGTGTGTTTGTATGGTGGTTAGTGTTATAGGCTGCCGGGGGGGGGGGTGTGTATGGTTAGTGGTATAGGCTGCAGAGGTGTGTGGTTAGTGTAATAGGCTGCAGGGGGTGTGTGGTTAGTGTTATAGGCTGCAGGATGTGTGTGTGGTTAGTGTTATATGCTGCGGGGGTGTGTGTATGGTGGTTAGTGTTATAGGCTGCGGGGGGTGTATGGTTAGTGGAATAGGCTGCAGGGGGGATGTGGTTAGTGGTATAGGCTGCAGGATGTGTGTGGCTAGTGTTATAGTCTGCGGGGGGGGTGTATGGTTAATGTTATAGGCTGCAGGGGGGTGTGGTTAGTGTTATAGCCTGTCCCAGGCCGGACGTTGCTGCGTCCTCTCCAGAGACACTCAGCGCTCCTTTGTTCTCCATCTCCTCCTCCTTCCTCCTGTCCACGCGCTGAAGCACCCCTTCTCCAGGGGCCGGGGATCTCAGTTTTCTTGCTGCTTCCGGTGGGGGCCGGGGATGGTCACATCCTCGGCCCCCACCGGAAGCAGCAAGAAAACTGTGAGAGTACTCTGTCGCTGCAATACCATACACTACTTTTCCCCATACACTAACTCGATTTGTGCCAATTTCACCCGTTCCCAACAGACTGGGCCAGGAAATCGGGTCAATGTGATGTCCGGGTCAATGTATTAACATATGCGCCTAGCATCGCAAAGCGGGGGCAGAGGCCCCCCATGATACCTGTGATGTGGTGTGCGGGGGGTCCCCAGCTCATCAGCTGTCCCCGACGTCTCCTCCGGACATACTGCTAGGGGGAGGAGGAGTTTGATAGAGGGAGGGGGTGATAGAAGCCCATAGGTTTCTATAGGGTATCGCCACCCAAAGATGGCAATACCCTGCCCTACGAAGACGCGGCAGCCAGGTATTAGTACATTTTTCCCTTAGTACATCCCACCCTATGACTTGTACACAGTGTAAAAATCAGTGGAGAGTGAGTCTGCTACAATGAGTTTTGGACATTTTGCATGGCTGCGAATGGATTTGTAGCCGTACACATACATTCACACAGCAATCACATTCATTCGCAAGGCAGGATTTCACTCTAGCAGGGTGGCTTCTAAACTGAATGTTGGATGCTGGGTATTTGCGGCTGTGTGATCAGGTCTTAATCGACCCCTATATGGTATTTTATGTCCAGTTTGTCCTGATTCTTTTCTTATGCCACCTTTTGTTAATGTTTACTTCAGCAACTGGGTTTAGGGGGCATGCTGGATGCAACAAGACTACACATTGGAACAAGGGAGATGCTAGGCGCAGGCTGAGTCGTGGGGTTTGTTGCAGTTTAATACATCATTTTACCGTTTTCTACAGGGCTGGTTTCTGCGTACACTGCTGAGTACACTGCTGAGTACACTGCTGAGTAGGGTGCTGCTTAAACCTGCGCCAACATCATGCATACAACCTGCCTATCCTAATAGGTCCCCATGTGCAGCATCTGCTGGGATAATCACATAGCAGACAGGGGCGTTGGGACGGCTGTGCCTTGTGGGAGCTGCAGTTTATTTTGAGTTTCTTCACAGTACTGTACACACAAAATAAATGACCAGCAGCAAAGGTTGCTGGGAGCAGTAGTTTGTTTTGTGTTGCTTCACAATACAGTAGTGCGGTGCCAGGCGCGGCGGTGCAAACACCACTGCCAGCTTCGGGCAAATACTGCAATGAGGGCATATCAGGTAATGAATGCGTAAGGGACCTTGCAATAGTGGGCACAATATGTAAGGGGCAGTAAAACGGTGAGATTAGTGTTGGGGCAATATAACTGGGCTCTCCCCATGAGACCACACCACCCTAATTACACACACAAAAGCATACCCTCCAACTGTACCATTTTGGCCAGTACAGTACCTGTTTTTATGGCCTGTACCAACCAAAAAGGGCTTGGTATTGGTTATCTGGGTCACCAACTGTCCATTGAAAGTATAGGAAAGGGGGAGGCCATGCCCTCTTTCCGAATTTGTACCATACATGCCTTCCCTCTCGGAATGGCTGGGAGGCTCCCAAAAATTGGGTCCTCCTACCAGCCCCCTGAGAAGGTGAGAAAGTCTCCCTTATCATTCGCGCAGCCCCCTCACCCCACTTCCCTGCTGCACCAAATACCAGATTTTGCGGGTCTGCAGCGAGGGGGCAATGCTGGCATCAGCCTCTTCCCTGACATAGTGGTGAGGTAGTAGTATCAAGCCTGAAGAGGAGGAATAAAAAATGGCAAGTATGATTAGTATCAATTTCTGCCCTTCAGATGTTGGAGGGTATGCAAAAGTTTGGACTCATTCTGCCCATATCGTCTTTTCACCAGTTATGCTATTATATAACCTTTATTTGGGAATGCATACCTCCCAACATGACCCTCTTCAGGAGGGACAGAATACTCCGTTCCTGGACTTTCCTCTCTGAATGTATGATGGCAGTCACCTGTGTTGAAAAACCTTTCTGATCCATTAACCTGTTCAACACAGGTGCTGGCAAACATATATTAAGAGGGAAGTCCAGAAACAGAACATTGTGTCCCTCCTGGAAAGGGTCATGTTGGGAGGTATGGGAATGGGTAAAAACCAGAACAAGACAGCTCCACGAAACTCCACAGGTTTGCGCGTAGATAGATGTGTGTTGCTTCAGTGTAGGGTCTGTACAATAGTACAGAATAAAGGGGGACTAAGTGAAAACTGGAACTGTCTAACTCTATTCTGAAGCTTGTAGTGTCCAGTTTGGGGGGGTGTCCCGTCCAGTGGGGCTGCTGTGACACCTGTCACAAGGGTGAGGGGAAGGGGGAGAATATCGCCTCCCTGCATGGTTCAGGGGTGTAATAAAAAAGGGAATGGTCTGGACCATACAAGGAGTCTGTAATCTTATGGTAGGGACTAGTTCCCTTTCGCCGTAAGGACCTGGTCCTTTTGGTGAAGAGGAACTAGCCAGTTGATGCAAAGCAAGCTAGTAACCCTTAGCCAAAAGGACCTTTTACCCATTAATGCAATGTAAGCTAGTTCCCTTTTGCCGAAAGGACCTTTTTGCCCCCTAGCGGTCAGGTCCTGCATATGCTCACATACTGACCCTGCCCAGCAGATTATTTATTTATTTTATTTACAGTTTCTTATGTATCTGCGCTTTACAATAATCATACATGCCTGTATTTCAAGTACCCTGATCTATGTTCACAGCACCTGTCGCCGCATGCCAGTTTTACTAACACTGCTAATATTTATTTTCATCTTACTTACCATGAACAAACCGCCCTCCCCCTGGATCGGCCATAAGTAACACAGAACACAGTATGATAGTCCGGTCAGGTGTTCACTTAGTGCCCCTGTATTCTATGTACCATTGTACAGATCCCACACATCTATATACACACGACACAAGCCTGCTTCAACACATGTGAATCTTCTGCTATATATTTCCCCAGCACACATAGTACACCCCGGGCCCCCCCCCCCCGCGCACATGCAACATGGTACACCCTGGGTTCCCCCCACGCACATGGTACACCCCGGGCTCCCCCAGCGCACATGGTACAGCCCGGGACGTGTAGTTGGAGCGCAGCGCGCTTTGCTTCCTCTTTGTGCCGGGTGGCTGCTGTGTGCTCGCGCTGTGGGGACGGGGTAATCACGTGTTCAGGCGCTAAGATGGGCATGTGCCAGCCGTCCCGTGTAATGGTTGAGTCTGTGTGTGGGATACCTGATCCCGACGTTACATGATCGGCAGCAAGGAGAATGCAGCTGTTGCAGCCATACGGGACGAGGCCATGTGAGTGGATCCCGGCCCATGTAGGGCTCCATGCTGCCGTGCCGCGGTTAGCAATGGGATGCGCAGGAAGCAGGCCTGTTGCACAAATGGTAATTATCGCTGTTTTCCTTCAATCGAAAGCAAAAGCACAAATAGTATGTGTGTTGGGCATACTCTGTTATTGCAGAATGTCTCCCATGGTCCAGTTTATCACCTCCCTGATGGCTGTCAGATGCCAGCAGCATATCCCACCCCACCTTCAATCTGACAATTTCTTCAAAGTGTGCATTTGAGAAATTTGTTCTTATTCTTTATTTATTTCCCTTTAGATTATCGGTCATGCACCGCACCTGCACTGGAACCCTGTGAGCAAGTGCCCTGAGACCAAAGCTTATACTTCTATATATACCTGAGCCTGCTAACCAAACAGGTCGGTAATCAATATGGGTTATGTAGTGCACACACCTTATGTAATTGTGTAACCATGTCTAACCTATTCCAGTCTTGGTTTTACACCAGGAAGCGTATCTTGCCTTTTGTGTTGCCATTTTGCTGTATTAGTGGCAAATGTGGTGTCTGAAAGGGCAAATATAAAACCCTCCATAGCCTGCTACACCTTGTGCTGTCCTTTGGTGTATGGCTGTGCTGGAACACCGGCTTTGTGTGCTGGAACGAGTACTCTCATTGGCAGTGGCGTAAGTTCATACCAGGTGCCCGGAGGCGACAAAAGATGGTAGTGCCCCCCCCCCCAACTACACATACATAGCATAAAGGACCCCCAGATCTACAGACAGCATCTGCAACCCCCAGATACCACGGATAACATCAGCAGTTACCCCCCCCCCCATACTCTACCATACCTCCCAACATTAGTAGCGTGCCCGTGGGACCCATGCACGCACCATTGGCGTGCACCTGAAATTTGGGGGCTTGGTCTAGTGCCTCTCTTCAGTGAGGCCACGACCATACCTTCCAACTTTTTAAAAGGAATAGGGACACAGTGTCTGAAAAGGGGGTGTCGTGTATGCAAATGAGGATGCTGCATACGCAAATTAGGAGGGTCACCCCCCATTTGTGGACACTGCACCGCTGAATAGATGCTGTGTACATGCGCACATCGTCTATTCTGTCAGATTGGGGGGGGTGACTCCTAACTGCCCCCTCCTGCAGCAGGACACTGCCGGCCGTAGGAGGGATGCGGGAACGTCCCCAAAAAATGGAACGTTCCTGCGTTTAGCGGGACAGTTGGGAGGTATGCACGACCCCTGTTTTCACCACTGAGGGGGCAAGGCCAGCACTCTGAGCTGCTTGTCATTACCCCAGCCCCTCTGTCTCGGGGAATAGATGCTGTGCGCATGCTGACAGCATCTATTCACTGCTAAAATTAGGACAGTTGGGAGGTACAGTATGCAGTAGCTGTAACTAGGATTTCTGTCAACCCCCCTCACCACATACTGTCCCCCAGTCCACGTCAGCCTGTCTGCAACTGTGTACAATATACATAAAATCTTACACACACGCATACATACACCTATGCATACATGTACTCACAAATATACATAGTCAATGCATACATATACAATCACACCCATGCACACATATAGTATAATAGTAAAAGATAAATATATAGTGCACATTTCTGTCACACTCACCATGATGCTGGAGGGCCTGCCGTTTAGCCCCGCCCCCTTTTCTGACTGCTCCTCGAAGCCTGCTAGGGTGATTCATAAAAACTCTTGGGAGGCTGATGAAGGGTGTGAGGAGCTGAGATGATCAGCCCTCTCTTCGTCTGGCTGCAGTCAGTGAGTGAAGAAACTAAAAGTAAATTATAGCTCTCAGTCCCAGCAGCCCTGAGCTTCCTGCAGCAAGGCCTGCTAGGAACTGTAGTTTAGGAACTGTTGTACTTTCAGTTTCATCCCCATGATCCGGCTGCTACAGCAATGATATCGGCACTCGCTTTGATCTGGCTCCTGCGTCGGATCATGCCCCCATAGTTGTGGTGCTGGCTCCTTCTTTCCTGTGACAACTGCAGCAGCAGGTACATTGCTGCTCACTGCAGAAGTCACAGGCTCCTGGTACCGGCTCCTCAGTGCTCCCCCTAGTGGCTAACGCCCGGCGGCCAATGTCTCCATTGCCTCCGGGAGTTACGCCACTGCTCATTGGGCTGTACCAGTTTGAATAGTATTCATATATTTAGTTGTATACAGTGATAGACGCAGGCATTAGCACTTCTGTAAAACCCTGGTCAGCTTGCCAGGTTGGTAACTATGGTTATTAGGTTTTGTGCTTTCACACTTTACTTCGACACTAAAGGCCCATACACACAACGATGTGTCAGTAACGACCCATCGTTAACTACCATCTTTCATTTTCACCCTTGAAGTGAAAATGAACGACCTCAGCATTGCAGGTGATCACTGGTGCACGACGGCTGACAAACGATGCAGGTCCTTTTCTATTGCAAAAAACAAACAATGTTAACGACCATATCCAAATTGACCTGCATGCATGGACGATGGCTATGGTCTTTAACGACCCACGGGTACGCGCGTCGTTGGTAGTCGTCCATCATTCACAGCATAAACACTACATGATGTTAAAATATTCACCTCCTAAACAACCCTGAACAAAGTCGTTCTGGGTTCAGGAGGTGATTTATAATGGGGTCGTTCATCATAAGAAGATATCGTAGTGTGTGTACGGGCCTTAAGTTTGGAGATGTGAAAGAGGTACAGTATCTGTTACTCAGGATAGTGTTTATTCTAGCACCCGCCACCTTTGAAAACCCATGCAGTTCCTTTTCCCTGCCTGTGGTGTCGCTGTCTGCAGTAGTGTTTCTAGCACATTGTGGTCTGTATCAGCACTGATATGCAAACAAGACGTGCTAGAAACACCACAGCAGACAGCGACACCCCAGGCAGGGAACAGGAACTGCATGGGTTTTTAAGGATGGCGGGTGCTAGAATGAACATTATTTAGGACTTTACAAGCATTTGACACACAGGATAGGAAGAATTTAAGCTGGGCACAAACCTAAAGACTTGTCGGTCTGGTGGGTACAATACTCTGGCAATATATGGGAGCAAATGACAATCGACCATTTGCTCCCAAAGGTTGGGTAAAGGACCACTATCTTATAAATTGTTAAATGAAGTGGATTTAACCACTTTGTCTGAACTTTTTTTTTTTTTTTTGGAATTTGCTCCCATGTATTACCAGAGAAAGCTAAATCTTTAGGTGTGTGCACCTTTAGTGACTCAAGGTACGGATACGTGGTGTGCTGAGCCGTACAAATTGTGTGCCGGTACTTTAACTAGATCGCATCTAGTTCAAAACGCATGGAGCACATCGCACAGTGTTGGCACCTTCAGGCAGTCCATCGGCAATACAATGAGTCTAAGCCTCAGGCTGGATATTCCCTGTGTTACAGCCTGTATTGTTGCATTAATCTTTCATTTTATGATCAAGTATTTGTTTTGTGGTATTCATGTATGGCTGTTTTATTCACAGGTTACAGCACATGGACTAATTAGCCAAGGACTCTGCAATAGTACCAGTATTCACAGCTTTTGGTGTAAAGAAGGTAATTGGAATACTCTATTCTTTTCCTACCCAAACTCTTGCTGCCGGTACTAGTCATACCTAGACACATCCAGCATTTCCTGTGTTGCTATTTGGATATGATAAAACTGTGGCAGACCTCTATGGGATTTGTAGCTCAACAGCAGGAGTGCCACTTATTTGCCCACCCGTGTACCAGAGCAGGCCTGGCCAACTTGTGGCTCTCCAGCTTTTGTGACACTAGGAGTTCCAGCATGCCTTGCCACAGTTTAACATTCCCTTATGGCAAAGGTACTTGTAGTTTCACAACAGCTGGAGGGCTGCAGGTTGGCTAGGCCTGCACTAGAGGGTGGGCTATCTGGTTAAATCATGTTGGCTTAGGACTAAGTCCTGTATCCACTTGTACTTATTCAAGCACTGGCCAGGACACTGGCAATACGGCCTGTGCATCTAGCAGCCTATACATTGCAAGAAGGCTACGGCTACACTAATACAATCTCTGGGGGTACATGCAAAACCTTCTGTGGGGTTCCTTTTTTATCTGTTAACTATTTGAATGGTATAAAATAAACCTTTTAGGCATCAAGCATCACCATGGGGTCATGTATAGCAGTCACCTCTTGCATGGCCTCTTACTGTCCATGTACCCTTGTATCTCTCCCCCCTCCCTTGTGCAGAACACAGCAGAATGAGTCTCAGGGCTGATCACCCCCTGTGACAGCTGCTATATATGTACTGTCTGCTTACTCGTGCTCAGAGGGGAACTGTAATCGGTGTATGTGGGACAGTGGTAAATGGTTCCTGGAAATCCTGCTTTTGTTGCACAGTACCATGGTAATCACCTTTTGCCTTTGTGTTACCCATTTGTTCTTTTCGGTGATGAATGTGGTGTCAAACAAGGCATACATTATACTCCTTGTCACTCATACTGCCCTGATGCTTAATGCCTCGGGCATGGAGTTACATGGGCACAGTACTGGACGATGAATGGTTTAAAATATTCTCTACATAAAATTGCTAGAAATGTGAAGGTCGCTCTGTGCCGTTTAATAGTAATAGACACTCTTACAAATGGTATCTGCATGCAGGATGAAATGCCTCCTACATAAGTAGTACATCATTCAGTCCTAACTGGTTTGTTTCCACAGGAAGGTGCGGCCATCGGCTACGGCAGCCTAGCACCATGACCAGCATACAGAAGAATGGCCATCTGCTGTAATGGCATTACTGTTTCAAAAGTTGTCTTTACTTGGTTTATGTAATGATATGGAAATAAAGCTGTATATAAGGTACTGTGTGTTGGGAGTTGTTGGTATTTACACCGTACACTTCAGTGACTGCAGGAGTCTGCTACAGTGTGGGGGAGTAGGGAATAAGCACTGGTTCTCATACATGGCTAATCTTTAGATCCGGGGCCATCTAACGACCATATAATATTTAGGATACTTTACATAAAATACTATATAAATGCTGACTGTAGTATATGGGATTTAACAATAAATTCAAATAACTGGTTCTTGATGAATAACATTCATATATAAAATGTAACCTTTATCTCCAATAGAATAATTGTATAGCCCCTCTGTTATCATTCATTAACACACAAGGAAAGGTTTTTATAGTGGTGGAATGAGGGGGCAGTAGTGTTCACTCTAGGTTTTGCATCGGGCAGGGCGGTCCAGCCCCGCCAACGTCACAGCTGGGGGCGTGCCCGGGCCGCCGACGTCAGGAGGGGCGTGCCTGGGCCGCCGCAGTCATGAAAGGGGACAGGCCTGGTCCCTCAAGTCACTATGATGCCGGGAAGCGCCAGGCATCGCAGTCTACAGCGACGCTGGGCTTCCCCACGAGGCTGTTTTAGCGGGTGCTGCAAGAGGGGCAGGGCGCATTTTGCCCTTTAAAAATCGGACAGGGCCCCGCTAAAACAGCCTAGCGGGAACACTAGGGCAGTATTTATATGATTATTTGCCAGGGATTTGTGGCCAGGACTGGCAGTGGGGTATAATGCTACAGATGTGGTGACCAATATAGATATTGTGTTGTAACCTTTGTCATGTGCATTCCTTTTACTTATGCTTTCTCAATAAGATGACCATTGTGGTGTTGGTGTGGGACAACGGGTCGATACCAAAAAGGTTGACAACCATAAGGCCGACATGCATTATGTCAACATGGGGAAGGTGGACATGGGTTTTTTCAATTCAGTTTCCCAGGCTTGAAATAAACTCCCCTAGGATCGGCATCTGTAGTATTTATAGGTCAGCTATTGTGTAAACTTAAGCTTCCACAGCAGTTTAAATATCTTTGTAAGTAATGTTTCAGTGCTTGTTTTGCTAATTCACAAACCTAATGCACTGAGTTTGACTATTTACTGTGAGTCTGCTGGTTCACAAAAAATACTGCATGGGAAAAATCTGCTTCATTTGCAATGCAGATAAATCAGGGGGAAAAAAAGCCAACCTAACTAGGAGAGGGATGCAATCCCAAGGTCTTGGCTGCCATGGTATCTCTAAGTCTCAGGTAGCCAACTCCAGTCCTCAAGAGCTACCAACAGTTAATGTTTTCCAGGTCTCCTCAGAGGGGTAGATTTATGAACTGATGATCAGGGGAATATGCGCTAACCCTGTGCCTTATGGCAGGGGATAGCGCTTCCCCTAATCAGACACCTGCCGCTGTCTATCGTGCGGCGATGTGGGGCAGGATTCATATTTTGTATTGCGCGCCATTTATGAATGGTCAGCATCGCTGACAGCTGCAGGCAGCGATGCCTACAGCAGGGACAGTGCTGTCCCTACTGCTGGCTCTGAGCTGCGCTGGGGTTCTCGCAAATGTAGCGAGATCCCGCGCATGCCCAGTCAGCCCGCCGGGGGGGAAGGACAGGGCGCATCAGTATTAACTGATGCGCTGTCTCCAGGAGGGAAAATCGCTGGAGGGGGAGTTGACGCTCCCCTGCTTCAGTCGGCAACATGTTGATATATCTTGTTGGTGTCCCCTCCTGCTTCGCCTCGCTAAGAGGCGAAGCAGGAACTGTTATAGCGGCGCTATAATAAATCTACCCCAGAATCACAAGTGAAGTAATTAGCTCCACCTGTGGATCTTTTAAAATGTCAGTGAGTAATGAATGCACATTTTCAACAACTAGGTTGTCTGGAAAATGTGAACTGTTAGTAGCTCTCGAGGACTGGAGTTGGCTACCACTGCTCTAAGTATCATTGAGTATAACTTAGATATTTTCAATGTGAATGAGCACTAGAAAAAGTGATTAAATGCTAATAGTTCAAGTGCTGAAAAGGATAAAAACAGACCATGTCACATGCAAGGCCTAGTGTGGCAACCGCATCAGTGGTTACAAAGTGCAGAGTGATATTTGGATACTTTCTTATTATCCCATCCATAACCTACTATGAGGACAGGCCAACCTGTGGCTCTCCAGATAAACTACAAATCCCAGCATACCTTGCCACAGTTTTAACACTCCCTTATAGCAAAACTGTGGCAAGGCATGATGGGATTTGTAGTTTGACAACATCTGGAGAGCCACAGGTTGGCAAGGCCTGTACTAGATATTTAGAGTTGACGCCTTCCAATGATTCTAAAGGTGCCCATACACGTACCGGGTAATTGGTACGTGTATGGGCACCTTAAGTTAGAGGCCAATTCAAAGTCAGCTGATAAAGTCATAGCCTTCAGCTATGTAAACTTGTACCTTTCACAGCACATGGATTGAGTTGAAGCAGCATTTATCAGTTATTTAAAAAATAATAATCTGCCATGAAATTGTGTTATGGGGTGTACACATGGTGCGATTGTCTTGCGATTAAATCCTGATTTGATAAACCGGGATCAATTATCAAAACACATTACATTTTGACTATTCTAGTAGAGGTCTGTTCTATATAGTCTTGCCTGCACTGTCTATTTTTCTGTTTGATATAGATGAAACGGGAGTGCTCATTGGGGATCAAATGTCTCAACCTTTTCAGATCGATTTCACCTATATCAGCCAAATCAAATAGAAAAATAGACTAATAGTGGGTACACACTTAGCGATTTTGCTTGTGATTTGATTGTGATCAACTTGTACACAAAATACATTTGATTTGACTATATAGTTCAGATCTTTACTATAGTCTTGCCTGCCAATACTTTTTCTATTCAATATACACTACACGGGAGTGCGCATCGGGATCAAATGTGGCTTTAAGCATTCAATTCGATTTTGCTTTTATAAACAAAATCGAATAGAAAAATAGTGCATATCTCACCGTGTGTATGCATAATAGTCGAATTATACTCACCGATAATTCCTTTTCTTCCTAGAGATCCCATGGCAGCCATACATTGTGATATTCCCTTCCTCCACTAGAGCAGACAGGATTGGTTTCTCTTGGGACCGCCCACCTTGGGTATAATGGACCCCTCCTCCACCTCCCCTGCATCTTTTGAGTGTCTCAGTCTCATGGTCCCTAGAGAAAACACATCAGAAACACAAGGGAGGGTAATCAGTGGCTGCCATGGGATCTCTAGGAAGAAAAAGGAATTATCGGTAAGTATAATTCGACTTTCTTCTACGATCCCCATGGCAGCCATACATTGGGACATACCCAAGACAATAAACGGGAGGGTAATATGCATGAAGAAAAAAAACATTCTTTATTATAAAGAGGGATTCAGGAAACCGCCTCTTGGAGTACATGCTTCCCAAAGTGGGCAAGAGAAAAGTCAAGTGCATAATGATTCACAAAGGTGTGTACTGACGACCAGGTAGCTGCTTTACATATTTCAGTCACCGACGCCTTGGCCTTATTTGCCCAGGAAGTAGATACTGCCCGTGTGGAATGTGCCTGTACAATAGGAGGTACTTTCTTGCCTTCTTGTTTGTAGGCTGTCACGATAGTCTCTCTTATCCATCTGGATATAGTCTGCTTCCCAGGTTCCCTTCCTTTCCTGACACCTGGAATAACGAACAGATGTTTGGTTGATCTAAAGTCTTTAGTTCCTTCCAGATAAATGGAGATTACTCGGACAAGATCCAACGTATGCCAGGCTTGTTGTTCCTCATTCTCAGGTTTAGGATAGAAATTGGGCAGAATAATTTCCTGATTGAGGTGGAAGACTGATACCACTTTTGGGACAAATTCTGGATGTGTCCTTAACACAACTCTGTCAGGGAAGATAACGAGATAAGGTTCTTCAATCCATAGAGCTTGTAGCTCACTCACTCTTCTAGCAGAGGTGACTGCTACTAAGAATACTGTCTTCCAGGTTAAGAGTTTTAACGAACATTCTGTTAGAGGCTCGAACGGATGTTTAGCCAGGACCGAAAACATTAGGTTTAGATCCCACGGTGCCACTATAGCTTTGACTGGTGGTCGAATCTTTTTCATAGCTCTGTTAAATCTCTATCAGTCTTTCTTCTGCCAAAGATCTATCTAATAGTACCCCCAGTGCTGATATTTGTGATTTAATTGTGGCTGGAGCAAGACCAATTTGAAAGCCTTCATAAAGAAACTGTATCCGTTGCTATGGAGGAGAAGTCACCACTGAAACGACCCCAATCAATAAATTGGATCCATGTCTTGTAATAAGCTAGAGAAGAAATGTCCTTTCTAGCTTTCAACATCATTTCCATAACTTGGGAGGATAAGTTATGTCGTTTCAGTATCTTCCGTTCAATATCCATGCCCTTAGCGATAACTTTGTGGGCTCTGGATGATAAACCGGACCCTGATGTAGCAGGTCCACTCTGTCGGGCAAGGGAGGAAATATGTATCCCAGCTTGAAGTTCCATTTCACTGAAAGAGAATCTATTGCTAGGGCCTGCGGATGAAATGACTTTGAAAAGAAGCTGCTCACCTTCTTGTTCCCAAAGCTTGCCATCAGGTCTATTTCTGGGATGCCAAATCTCTCTATTTGAGAGAATACTTCCTTGTTCAACTCCCATTCTCCTGGGGACACTACTTCCCGACTCAGGAAGTCTGCCAGAGTATTCCTTCTGCCTGGAATATACACCGCTGTCATTGATCTTAGGTTGTGTTCTGCCCAAAACATCTTTTCTGACATGCGCATCAGTTTTACACTTCTTGTGCCCCCCTGATGATTTATATGGGAAACCACGGTAACATTGTCCGACATAACTCTTAGATGGGAATTGCTGATTTCTCCTTCTAGACAACATATTGCTTCCCACACCGCCTGTAACTCCCTCATGTTTGAGTTATTTGCCTCTTCTATCGTCCAATGTACCCAGGATCAATCTCCCTTCGATATGGGCACCCCATCCGAAGAGACTGGCGTCTGTGGTCAATATTCGAAACACCGGTTCCTTTAGGCTGGTTTTCCTGCTTCCTAGCCCCTTCCACCATAGCAGATCCTTCTTTACTTCCTGACCTAATGAGATCAGGTGTTTATCGCCATACCCTCTTTTTTGTAGAGGAATGAGGAGCCATTGGAGTTTCCTCATTCTCCATTGAGCCCAAGGGATGATTTTGATGCAGGACGCCATCATACCTAGTAGTTGGGTGGCCATAATCAGAGGAAACCTTTCGCTTTGCAGTAATAGATTGACTAGGTCTTGTATCTTTCTGCATCTCTCTGAAGAAAGGGAAATTGAGAACCGCTGAGTGTCTATCATAGCTCCTAAGAACTGTATTCTCTGTACTGGTACCAGCTGACTCTTCTCCTTGTTTATGACCCAACCTAGAAACTGCAACAGGTTTATAGTCATATTCACATTAGCCTCTGCTTCTGCTAACGATTCTCCTGCAATCAGTAGATCGTCTAAGTAGGGCCATACTTGAATCTTCTGAATTCTTAATGCTGCAATCACTGTTACCAACACCTTGGTAAAGACTCTTGGTGAAGTTTTCAGCCCAAATGGTAGACAAGTAAATTGAAAATGGTGATTGGCCACCGAAAACCTCAGGAATTTTCTGTGCCATCGATTGATCGGAATATGGTAATAAGTATCCTTTAAATCTATCGATGCGAGGTAATCTTCCCTTTTTATCCCCATCACAATAGAACTCAAGGTCTCCATTTTGAACTTTATCTGTTATATATATATATATATATATATATATATATATATATATATATATATATATATATATATATATATATATATATTCAGTTCCCTCAGATCCAGAATAGTTCTGAATGTACCATTCGGCTTCCGTACCAGGAATAGATTTGAATAAAAACCCTTTCTGTGTTCTTTCTCTGGTACTACTTCCATGGCCTCTGTCTGTAGGAGTTGATCTATTTTTAAGAACAGCGCTTTTCTCTCTTCTGAAAGTTCTGGTATCCTTGATCTCATGAATCTGTGACGGGTGGGAACTTTCTCGAATTCTATGCAGTAGCCTTGCTGAACAATGTTCAACACCCAGGTACCTTTATCATCTTTTTCCAATTTACTGTAAATAGCATTAATCTGGCCCCAACCGTCTTCTCCTGTAGATAGTCATAATTTTCCCTTCTGGCCCCAATCCTTATCTGGTTGGTATCGGCCACGAAAATTTTGTCGAAAGGACTGCCTAGATGTATTAGCGTTCCCTCTTTTGTAATATGTTTTGCCTGGACGGTAAGTTTTTGCCTCTCTATAGGCCTTTTGATGAAGCGGGGAAATTGAAGCGATTTCTTTTTTCTTGAGGTAAACGAACCGATTTTCCCCCTGAAATCCTCTGTATCATCGTATCTAGTCTGGAACCGAAGAGAAACTTTCCTTCAAAGGGTAAATTTGTGAGTTTATTCTTTGAATTAGCATCTGCGTTACAAGGCTTAAGCCACAGAGCTCTTCGTCCCGTTACCCCTGCTGCCATAGCTTTAGCTGCAAAGGACACACCGTCAAGTGAGGCCTCACACATATAGTCGATGGCTTTCTGCATAACTTCTAAGTTCTTTAGTAGGTACTGCTTCGATATTTTCTCCTCCACATCTGTTCTTAAGTTGGAGGCCCAAAGTCGAACAGCCCTAGCTACTGAAGCCATTGCCACGTTGGTCTTCAGGGAGCCTGCGGAAGCTGAATGTACTTTACGTAAAGAATTTTCAATTTTTCTGTCCATGGCATCCTTAAATGCCGCAGCATCCTCAACCGGTATAGTAGATTTTGATATGATTTCCGCAACCGCTGCATCCACCTTGGGCATGGTGCACCATCCAAGGAGCTCTTCATCTTTAAACGGGTACATCTTTTCTACCCTATTCCCCAAGGTAAACCTTTTATCAATGTTGGTCCATTCCTTGTTTATCATATCTCTCACCACCTTGTTAACGGGAAAGGTTCTCCCCTTTTTATCTCTATCTTCGTACAAGGGGTCTTTGGTTTCAGAGGTGGATGCAGTTTCCCTAAAATTCATGGCCTTGTATATGTTTTTAAGCATGTTCTCTACAAGATCTAAATTAAATGATCTCACATCCTCCAGTTCACCAGATTCTTCTGAAGACTCCTTATCTTCACACTCAAATTCATCTGAGGAATCTTCCTCTGGTGTAAACTCAGCTTGCACTCTAGACCTTTTAACAGACTGGTTCTGTGCAAATTCATTCTTTGAGACAAAATTTTGTTTCATCCAAGACATTAACTCTTTAAGTACTTCAGTATGTTCATGTTTTTTAGACACTTTAGACTGCGACATTTCACATAATTCACATAACTATTTCTTCTGAAGTGAAGCAAACGTCTGATCACGTCATGCACACCAATTCTGTAAATATTTTCTTTGCTGTCCTTCTTATTTACAGGAGAGACAGGCACACTAAAATGCAAAGAAACTACACTCAATATCTAACTCAGAAAAAAACAATACTGATGCCCAAAATCGAAGGGCTTACCTCACTGGGGCATCATCTGGCTTCTGGGGAGAAGGCGCTTCCATGATAAACAGTCCAGCGTTTTCCAAACAGCATGTACAACTGAACGCTATCAACAGAGCCATTACCGGCTATTTAACTGTTTCCTGATGGTCCTCCGCATTCAGGATGGCCGAACGGAACCAAATTAACAGCCCAGTGTTTCCGGCGGGGCTGAATTTAGAGACGCACCTCTGGCGTCTGTGGGCAGAAGTGACTCGTTCCCGGAACTTCCGCCCCTTCTGCCTTAACTTCTAGAGCGTGCAGCCGCGGCTTTCCAGCGGGGCTGCCGCTCTATACCCTCTGCAGACCTGCTTCCTCCGGACACCCCCGGCGTCTGTGCCACGGTCCTGCAAACAAGGTAAACTGACATGGCAGGATACGGAGTGCAAGGAGACGAATACCACTGCACCTTCTTCTCCCCGGGGAGCCACCCCCCCTGTTTAAAACAAAATTAATCTGTCCTACTCTGTCTACTTCTAAACGGAGACAGGAAAAAAGATGCAGGGGAGGTGGAGGAGGGGTCCATTATACCCAATGTGGGCGGTCCCAAGAGAAACCAATCCTGTCTGCTCTAGTGGGGGAAGGGAATATCCCAATGTATGACTGCCATGGGGATCGTAGAAGAAAAAGGGTAAGCACGGTGAGAGCTGCTCTATTTTTCTATTGGAATTTGCTTCTAGAAGCAAAATTGAATAGAAATCAAGGGTGACATTCTATGCTATGCGCTAAATGCGCATGTTTAATTCACACACCATATCGCCGCAAATCGCCTATTTTCAATTCGCATTTTTCAGCCTAAATGCGCATATTTAATGTGATGCGCATTGGAGGCTGAAAAGTGCGAATAGGGGCGATTTGCGGCGATGTGGTGCGCTGTTTTTAGTCCTGAAAATGTGCGATTTTCATGTGTGAAAATCGCACATTTGCAGGACAGCGCAAGGTGTAAAAAAAAGAACCGAGCGCGGGGTCCCCCGCCCGAGTGTAACCAGCCCCGGGCTCACAGAGCCGGTGCTGGTGACATAAAATCAGGGTCCCCGACAAATAGGGGTCCCCTTGATTTTATGAAACCAGCACCAGACTCAAGGTCCGGCGCTGGTTCCCAAAATACGGGGGACAAAGTGACTAGGGGTACCCCGTATTTTAAGAACCAGCACCGGACACAACCAGCCAGCAGGGTAATGCCACAGCCGGGGGGAGACTTTTTATACAAGTCCCCCCGGCCAAAGCATTAACCCCCTGGCTGGTCAGCATGGGCAGGGGTCCTGGGGAAGTGGGGACCCCCCCAATGAAGGGGTCCCCCCCCTCCAGGACTTACCAGCCCATGCTGATAGTCCGGGGCTGTCCTCCATGCCCCTGGGCTGTGGGCATGGAGCTGATGCTTTGTGTAAAAAAAAGAATGTAAACTATTGTTTTACACTGGCGAACTATCAGTCCCAGCAAGCCTACCCCACATGCTGGGACTTGGGGAACCACAAGTCCCAGCATGCGGGGCATTAAAGGGCCCGCTGGCACTTGTAGTTCTGCAGTGTAAAAAATAGTGCACAAAATCACACTGACACCCTGTAAAATAAAACTTTAATACACACAAAACACACACACACACTGATACTTACCTACCTTGAGCCCGTAGGTCGGTCCCTGGATCCTGGATTCTTCCTCCGGGGCTCCAGGGCAGAAGAGTCCGGTTCCGGGGCCTTGGTCCTGGTTTCGGGGCTGGTCCTGGGGTTCCGGGGCTCCTGGCGTGAAGAATCCGGGGTCCGGGATCCGTGGTAGTCCAGAGGGGTACCTAAGGAGGCAAATCCTACTCACCTGCTCCCCGGCGGCGACCTCCGGTGACAGCGCTGCTCCCGAATGGTACCCGGCTTCAAGGAGTTGGTCCGGCGCTGAGATGTTTCCTCTTCGCCGTCTGTGAACAGAATGATTTCTCGGCCAATCAGGAGCCGAGAAAGTCAGCTCCTGATTGGCCAGAAATCATTCTGAATATAGACGCCGACAGAGTAACATCTCTGCGCATCCAGAGCAGAGATGTTACTCCGTCGGCGTCTATATTCAGAATGATTTCTGGCCAATCAGGAGCCGACTTTCTCGGCTCCTGATTGGCCGAGAAATCATTCTGTTCACAGACGGCGAAGAGGAAACATCTCAGCGCCGGACCAACTTCTTGAAGCTGGGTACCATTCGGGAGCAGCGCTGTCACCGGAGGTCGCCGCCGGGGAGCAGGTGAGTAGGATTTGCCTCCTTAGGTACCCCTCTGGACTACCACGGATCCCGGATTCTTCACGCCAGGAGCCCCAGGACCAGCCCCGGAACCAGGACCAAGGCCCCGGAACCGGACTCTTCTGCCCTGGAGCCCCGGAGGAAGAATCCAGGATCCAGGGACCGACCTACGGGCTCAAGGTAGGTAAGTATCAGTGTGTGTGTGTTTTGTGTGTATTAAAGTTTTATTTTACAGGGTGTCAGTGTGATTTTGTGCACTATTTTTTACACTGCAGAACTACAAGTGCCAGCGGGCCCTTTAATGCCCCGCATGCTGGGACTTGTGGTTCCCCAAGTCCCAGCATGTGGGGTAGGCTTGCTGGGACTGATAGTTCGCCAGTGTAAAACAATAGTTTACATTCTTTTTTTTACACAAAGCATCAGCTCCATGCCCACAGCCCAGGGGCATGGAGGACAGCCCCGGACTATCAGCATGGGCTGGTAAGTCCTGGAGGGGGGGGACCCCTTCATTGGGGGGGTCCCCACTTCCCCAGGACCCCTGCCCATGCTGACCAGCCAGGGGGTTAATGCTTTGGCCGGGGGGACTTGTATAAAAAGTCTCCCCCCGGCTGTGGCATTACCCTGCTGGCTGGTTGTGTCCGGTGCTGGTTCTTAAAATACGGTGGACCCCTAGTCACTTTGTCCCCCGTATTTTGGGAACCAGCGCCGGACCTTGAGTCTGGTGCTGGTTTCATAAAATCAAGGGGACCCCTATTTGTCAGGGACCCTGATTTTATGTCACCAGCACCGGCTCTGTGAGCCCGGGGCTGGTTACACTCGGGCGGGGGACCCCGCGCTCGTTTTTTTTTTTATTTAACCATTTGTTTTATTTTTTACAGCAGAACCCTGCACGGAACATTGCGATCTGTGCAGGGTTCTGGCTAATTCGCCTAACAGACCCAGGTCTGAAATTAGTGCGAAAATTAGTCACTTAAAAAATGCGATGTGCAAATGCGCATAGCATTAAATAAGCGACTTGTATACTTTTCTGTGCGCAAACATCTGGATGCGATAAAAATGCGAATTAATGTCGCATTTTTATTCACCAGACCTTAACGCACAAAATATGCGATTTCAGCCCCTATGCGCATCCCATTAAATCAACGATTTAATGGGAAAATGCGATATCGCCATTTTGTGGTCTAATTACCGCAAAATAACGATACTCGCATAGCATAGAATGTCACCCCAAATGCTTTTAATAGCATAGAAATCGAATAGAAGAAAGTTTTGGCAGCAAGCCTATGTAGTGGATATCTAATAGTAGATAGTGGAAATCTAATGTGTTCACTGCTGCATTCAGTTCAGATTCGATTTCAGTCTCCTGCCTGAAGGATCAGGAGCACTGTAATCGAATAGCTTAATACCCCTTTCAGAATTAAACCTAACCATGCAGCAAGAGTAGTGGATAAGTAGCCTCCCATCTGAGGTGGGAGAGACAAATACAATAGCAAAATGTAAACATGCTTGGGATAGGCATATTTATATCCTTACAAAGAAATAAGGATCAAATATGGTTTGAGGTAACATGTTTAAAAAAGGGGCAGACTAGATGGGCCAAGTGGTTCTTATCTGCCATCAAATTCTATGTTTAGTGCTTAAAACTAACCCAATCAGGCATACTCACCGTTTAGGAAGCCATCTGTTGGTTTTCCAGCATCCTGATCCTTTCGGAATTGGTTCACCTGCTTCACAGGAGGATTCTGTCCTCCCTGAGCTCTAACTTCTGAAGGTAGTTGGGATGCCAGCATCGGTATACTGAATGACTGCATCCGGTTGAGAATGAGTTCTGATGGGGGTTCAATTAAGAACTTGATGACAGTATTTTTTTTTTTTACTACTTGGAGTAACTATTTGCAGGGATTCATTATGGCTGAGGTTTCCAAACTTTTCCTAACACAGTCCGAAGTTTTAGGTTATCCATGCTTGGGCACAGATGACTTGTTTAGTATTTCTGTTTGATCTGGGCTCAGCTGGATAGTTGTAAAACCTAGAATGTAATGGCAGAATTTGGGTACTTCATTATAGACTATCCGGTGTACTGAGGCTGCATGTGCGGTGTGTTCTGAGCTGCAACTGTTCCTCACCTGGAATCTGCTTATATTTGATCACATAACTGCAGTTAATACCCTTATCGCAGTGGCTCACAAACTCTATACTCGGGACACCATACAGGTCATGTTTTCCAGGTCACCGAGGAGGAGTGCTGTGTATCACCAACTATCACAAATTTAAAAAATCACAGGAAACCTGGAAAATGTACTGTGTGGAGTCGTGAGGACAGAGTTTTAGAACTTGTGCCAGATATATCTAATAGTGTGTGCCCAGCCTAAAGTTCCTCATACACTATGCGATTTGGGGCAGAATCCGGAGGATTGGGACGAGAAATCAGGTGAAATCTGCCCAAATCGCATGTGTATGACATCTGATCTGATGGGCAGCCCTGTGTGCATGGGACTCAGAGGTCTCATGTGCTGCGCGTCCGGCCACATGGATCAGATGTGACTTTTCCCATCAGAAGTCACATGGTGAATGGGGGCCAATGTCTGTGATACACTATGCTGTACATTACACCCTACGTCACCTTCACACATTATGCTTTCAATTCTCCTGCGGCTTTAGAATATTGATAATCCATCTCATTATTAAGATCTCAGCTACAGACTTGTAGAAGTTTCTCAAGTTTTGATGCCCCCTGTAAATGAATTGAAATCATTTTTAAATACTTTGGATTTTTAATACTGCAAGAATAAAATAAATCCAGAAAATCCTTAAAAAAAGTAAAATTTTACAGATAAGGTGTTTTACAAGCCCACGGAGAGACTAGAATCTATTAGTAGTATGCTAAATAAGAATATTTGTACAGTTCTACGTCAACTGAAAAACTCCGGGAGCTGGAAACAATTGGCGTTTAGTCACAATTAATATTTAAATGTGCACAGAATTTGAAACAATGACATGAGAGCAGCATATACGATAATGTACAATCCTTTGTAACATTGGCGATGATTTATAGGACACAAGCTTTGTTCAGTTCTGCTTGTTTTTGTTAATACTATGTCCACAGTAGACCAGTTTGCTGTGTATTCTGCTTTTCCACACACACAAATGTATGTTCCCAATGCAGTTGTGGCCTCCGTCTTCCTGTATAAAATGGCCTACATATTCACAGCCAATGGCGTTGCTGTTTAATGGTTTCCGTGATGAAGGCTCCATGGACCATAAATAAACTGTGAGATTATCCACCTAGTCTGTCATGGAATTAATATTTACAGAGGTTCTGATCTGTAGAGCGACTGCTCACGTGTATAGAGTCCATGCCTGCGTTCTGCTCATTTCATGTCTCTGATTTGAGGCGTGAGGTGGGTGCTGGTTTTATGGTCTTTAGATTGTGCTTTCCATCCCTGCTGTGAGGAGAACCCCCAGCCTCGGTTAGGCTATCCTTGGATCCATTCCTTTTCTGAAATAATGACAGTTTTTTTTATTATTAACTGAAATGCACATAGTTACCTAGAACCACAAATGATTATTTCTACAATGTATGGTAAAGGGGCTATACACAATCCTCTGCCTCCAGGCGTGTCACTCCTACACAGACATGATAGGAGCTAAGACAAGCTGCAGAGCTAACCATGGAGGGCACATGATAACATGTACTGTATGTGATATGTGTGCTGGATGGGGTTACGCTATATTAGATCTACAATGTCTATCTAGGGCCACAGTCAAAAAGTTGACCACTATTGGTTTGACAGGGTCAAAAGTTAGTCAGACATAAAGTCGACATGGTCACAAGGTCGACATAAATTTTTACATTTTTTTTGTGGTGTCTATGTCAACATAGGTTGGTATGGACACTATAGGTGTACCGTGTCGGCTCGCTGCGTTCGGCACACTATTTTTTCTCCCAACATGCTGTAGTGGATGGTAGGGTATAAAATACCACCTGGCGACACATGTCGGCTCAAAAAAATTGAATAACTCATGTAGACCTCTTGTCCATGTCAACCCTTTGACCATGATGTCATTTTGACTGCCAACATTTTGACCATGTCATAATGACTGCATACCCTGGATGGAACCCCCAGGGATTGGCAGTGCTGTATGCATTGGGCAGGAATCCGCTTAAACCACCACATACTCTTAAGCTGCCCATACACGTCCCGATGCCGGGCTGTGCGTTCCTTTGAGGTGCGCGCTCCCGCGGCACCTCATCGCACAGTACAAAAAGTATGTGCTTGCACATACTTTTTGTACTTAGTTCTCATCACATTGCATCGCATTGCATGTACAACGCATGCACATGCAATGTGATGTGATCTGTGCTATTTAAGCCCACAACGCACGCCCATATCGGGCCGTGTATGGGCAGCTTTAAGCCTGCCCGGACTCCTGCTAATCTAGCCAATGGGAGTCTGGGGGCAGGCTTACAAAGTGTGTGAAGGCTTATGCTGCTTTCCGATGTGTACAAAGCTGCCAATACCCGGTGGATCCATCCAGCACGTGATAACATGTATGCTTATATGTGCTCAGCGATTCTCCCCTGCACTACATGGTCAGCTGCCTATGGAGCTCTACAAACAAATCTATTTCAAAATGTACTACAATTGCTGACTAGAGAAGTTCATTAGGAGGAAGCTGATAATCCCTCCACTAAATATTTCTCATGTCTGTCTGGTATATTCCTGTTGTCATGCCGACTCACATGCTCTCTGTTCACACCCAAGCACTCATATCTGTATCCGTGCCAGCTGTAATTCCTAGCTAATTAATATCAATGTAGGCATCATTGTGGTTAATTGTCTTCATGTCTCTGCAGGTTACTGTGTATATACTGTATTAATGTGTGTCATATCTGTAAGACGACTGTCCAGCACTGCGTCTGTTGTGCTTATACATACATGATGATAATGAATAAAAACACATTCTCCAGCTCACAGGTACCAAATACATGACAGCACTCATTGTGTTTTATAATTATATATATTTCCTAATTGAAAAACTTGTGATAATGGTTTAAAAAGAATATGTAATACTCCACATGTATTATTAGAGCCGGTGGTTCCAAAACTGGTGCTAAAAACGTTCTACATTAAATCAATTATGATTCACCAAAAAGTTCTCACTGGGATTAAGGTTTGGGGAGTTTCCTGGCCATGGATCCAAAATTCAGATGTTTTGTTCCCTGAGCTGCTCAGTTATCACTTTGACTTATGGCAAGGTACTCCATTATGCTGGGAAAAGGCATTGTTCATCACCAAACTGTTCTAGGATGGTTAGGAGAAGTTGTTTTTGGATGATGTTTTGGTACCATTCTTTATTCATGGCAAAATTGTGAGTGAGCCCAGTCCCGTGGCTGAGAAGCGACTCCACTTATGAAGGGTCTCAGGATGCTTCACTGTTGTCTTCACAGAGGACTGATGGTAGCACTCACCTTTGCTTTTCTGGACAATTGTTTATCCAGGTGCACCAAACAAGCTGAAGGGGGGATTCATCAGAGAAAATGACCCCAGTCCTCAGCAATCCAACCCTGTACCTTTTGCAGAATATAAGTAAGTCTGCCCAGATGTTTTTTTTCCTGGAGAAGTGGCTTCTGTGCTGCCCTTCTTAACACCAGGCCATCCTTCAAAAGTCTTTGACTCACTGTGCATGCAAGATGCACTCTGACCTGCCTGCTGTCATTTCTGCGCAAGCTCTGCACTGTTTGTACTTTGATCCCGCAGCTGAATTAACTTAAGGAGACCATCCTAGTGCTTGCTGGATGTTCTTATGCCCCGTACACACGGGGGGATATATCACTGAGCGATATATCGCTCGCGATGAGCGATATATTACTCAGTGTCCTGTTTGCATCAGCGACCAGAGATGGTCCAACCTTACAAGCTCTGCTGCTAACATCTTGGTGCCTGGTACTACAGGACACCTCCAGAGGTCTTGTGTAGTCCATGCCTCGACGGCTCAGAGCTGGCAGCATGGGTATGGATCATAGGGTTGACACAACTAAGGTCGACCACTGAAGGTTGACATTCAAAAAGGAAACATGGGTTTTTCAGTTTTTGTCCCTTATGTCAACATGGACACCGTATCGGTGCACCACGTCCCCTTGCCATGCTTGGCCACTATTTTATTCTCCCTCCATGCCCTAGTGGATGGTAGGGCATGAAATACCGCCTGTTCTGGTACATGTTGGCTCAAAATAAACTAAAAAAAAACCATGTCTACTTAAAGCTTTTGTCCACCTAATAACCCTGTCTACCTAACCACGTGTCGCCCCAAGCCCTTGGTGACCCAATTCACGTTGACCTAAGGTATGTCGACATAACGACCGTATCCGGTTAGCATGAGTGGGGCCTACACAATATTAGGCGTGTGGTGGTAATGTTATATCTGATTTGTGTACATTACACCTGTTTGTGTACATGTGAAGACACACACACAAATAAGAGCAAAGACAGATATCACATGTACAGAGAGATCTTTGAAGGGCACGTTCTGACTTTTTTTTATATATGTAAACAAAGCTGCCCGGAACGTGTAAGCTACATGCTGCAGCAATCTTTCTCTGCATGTGCTCCCCTCTCACAGCAACATGGTTTGTTCCAGCAGCAAACGGATCATTTTTTATTTGCACTGTGAACCAGGCCCAGGATCTCTGGGATACCATTACACAGCCTGCTAGCATAGTCACTGCAGCCTTCTCTGTGCGCAGCTTACTAACCTGTTGTGACGATGGCCCACTAGAGCAATGCGTATCTGAGGCCCGTGTCACAGTCAGAGGAGCCACAAGATCATTTTTCACACTGAGAACAAGAAATGAATTGGATGATTGTAATTACCGAACAAACATGGGGTACAAGTAAAATAGAACATATTCCTAGTTATCTGCTTACAAAAAATATACATTAACCAAAACGAGGAAAGAAAACAAATGTAAAATGATGTATTATGGATTTTGTGTATGAAGACGTGTGATAAAATAAATGAGAAATAGCCTCATCGAGAGTAGCATTAAAACCATCTCAGTGTTTGTGTTGAGGCAGAAAAAAATGTCACTAGGAATGCCTGCGATATTCTGGCACACAAGTTTTTTTTTCCATTAAACGTCCGGTAACCACCCTGTCAATCAATTGGCGTATGGCTAGTGAAGAAAACAGTAGCGGTATTTCATCGCTGGACGGTGTCATGCATGCACATTGAGACCGAGATTCATGCGCAGTCTACGGATAATCGCCCAATTCACACAGCAGCGATCAGGTGTGAATTAGGCCCATAATCACCATGGATCTCTAATGCAAGATTAAAAGAAAAACATCCCGCAAGTGAAAGATACACAGATTAGCTGGTTATATTTATTCTGCTTGAACATGAACACTGACTTGGTTTTAGTATTACACCAGATGGCGCTAGTTATCATTTCTTGATCTACATTCTGTTTTGACTGGTAACCCTCAAGGAGAAGATAGCAACCACTAGAACTACGCAGAGTGTTTGACAGCTACTGTTGGACATTTGATTCCATGCCATCAGCTTCCACAATACGCACATCATGAATGCACAGTAGCGTTCACTTTCTCCACTGCTATTAGTGGGGGAAAAAGTTATTACAGTAGATTTGCCAGGACAGCTGCTTTTCAAAATCCCTGAATCACCTCTGTTGCTCTACATGTGGATAGTAAATAAATACTGGGCTGTACTGGTAATGCACATCTTGTAGTACCACAGGGAACTTACTTGACTTCTGAGAGAACCGATCTTTCCCCATCAGAACATTGCGATCTTCTGTACTGACGAAAGCTGCGGGGGGAGTGCGAATGTCTGATACGTATGGGGTCACCTTGAGTCCTATATAGAATAAAAGCAATGTACGTAACCTGGCATTACTTGTTGTTTTGTGATATTACTCATTGGCATTTCATGTCATCTACTGTCATTGTAATGATTGGTTTCATTCTTTCTATCTGTAAAAGAGATTTAAACATTCCTATTTTGTTTACACTTCCAGGATTGCACAAATGGGATAGGGAATGAAGTTTTCTGAGCAGGCTATACAGTGACATGTAGCAGCACGAGTCATTTAAGGTGAATTAACTTACTCTATTTTCATGTAAGGAATTTCCTTTAATTGTTCTTCAGATAAGCCCGAGGGATCGACCAGTTCCTTCCTGCAAAATGAACAATTTACAATAATCAACACATTATATTCACAGTGGCAAACGCAGGATTTCTAGAGAGGGGTTTCCAAATGCAGTCTGCAGAACTTTGGAACAAGTCAGGGAGTCTGAGGGAGTGGTAGAAGAACCGAGTAACGACCCTAGATATTAATGCAAACATTGGTCTCTTTTTACACTGGATTCTGTATGTAATACAGTAATAATACCTAACACTATAAATGGTCCATAGTATCGGCTGTTTAAACATTTAAATAATATAAATAAATGGTCAGGAAAAGGATTAAACATGCCATAATAAGTACACAAACATAATAGAACCAGAACTGCACTTTCTAAGCACGTATTCTCCCACCTAGTGGTAAGGTTCCTGTCTCTTATTCTTGGTAGCTACTATCTGGTCCAGTGCACTGTTTGCGCAAACTTGGTAAAAGAAGCTGACCATGTGCACTATCTCCACTCTGTCCTTTACACTGCATGATATGGCAGCAGCTCTAGTAATAATATTGTATACCATTACTATTGTCATCATTGGAGACATTTGACAAGAGGAGGGGGATTCCGGGCAACCCCTCCTGCGTTTGCCTATGATTCAGGTAATTCATTTTTTTTCTTGCTGTCATTACATTTTCTTTTCTAGCTTCAAACATTACATTGATCGCATTCATAATTACACTTACATATATGTTATTGTGAACAGTAAGGTGCAAATACTGAAAACTTACTGAATGTGTTTCCACAATGCTTCCTTTGCTTGAATATCTGGGCTTCTCCTAAGAAACAAACATAAGCCGTTACTTTACCTTCAATACTGGTTCTGTAGCTTGGTAAATAGCATCACCAGAATTGACAAGACATTGACAATTCGGTACTCTTTACCTAGAACGGCGCCCATCGCGACCATCGTATGCACTAAAAAACGGGTGCGATGCGATGCCCGCGATTTCCCATAGGGATCAATGTTAAAAGTGAGATTGGACGCGGTTTTAGTGTTCAATGCCTCAATGCCCGCGATTTTTCCATAGGAAACAATGTTAAATGGGCCACAGAGCCCAAATAGTCACCCTAAAGTCTGAAATGGCCCCCACAATTGTTAACGCCACCCCACGATCAACGTCAACCCGAAGCGTGGCGAGCGGCGGCGGTACGCGTCCTCCGACCTTTTCATACCCCCACTATCCACGTCGGCGTGGAGTTGAGAATAGAATAGTGTGGCGAGCGGACGCGGATACCTTCACAGGTAAATGCGTCCCTTTGCGGGCTTCACAGGTATCCGCGTCCCCTCGCGGGGCTCGCTGGGCTCGCCACACTATTCTATTCTCAACTCCACGCCGACGTGGATAGTGGGGGTATGAAAAGGTCAGAGGACGCGTACCGCCGCCCCTCGCGGGCTCGCTGCGCTCGCCACGCTTCGGGTTGACGTTGTTCGTGGGGTGGCGTTAACAATTGTGGGGGCCATTTCAGACTTTAGGGTGAGTATTTGGGCTCTGTGGCCCATTTAACATTGTTTCCTATGTAAAAATCGCGGGCATTAAGGCATTTAACACTAAAATCGCGTCCAATCTCACTTTTAACATTGATCCCTATGGGAAAATCGCGGGCATCGCGTCGCACCCGTTTTTTATGTGCATGCGATGGCCGCGATTTTTTACCCCCGACGCCCGCGATGCCAATCGCGGGCGCCGTTCTAGGTAAAGAGTACCGACAATTCTAGTCAAACTGATTGGTTAGAACCAATGATGTCATGAAAGTGCCCCAAATATGGTCTTAAAATCACCACCATTGGTCCCTATATTGGGGTTTCACAGATACAGATGCTCCCTCAATCATCTAGCCCAGTGGTTCCCAAACTTATTTGAATCACGGCACCTTAGAGTACCAGAATTTGATTCATGGCACCCCTAGTCCAAAAGTTTCTTATTGAGAAATTTTGAAAAAATATATTTCATTGAAGTAAATTGTGTTTAAATGTCATCCTTAGGGTTAATTATGTGGTGAGGTTTAGGATTAGCTTCTGTTTGTACACATATTATATAATTGGAAGCCCACCCAAAACGTTTTACTTATTATACTGACCAATTTTCAATTTGAATTACTCTTGAACCACCAACCTCAGGCACCCTTACAAGTGTCCCAAGGCAACCCCAGGGTGCCACAGCACACAGTTTAGGAACCATTAATCTAGCCTCAATATGCAATGCAGTGCGAGATGCCTGTGTGACTTATCCACCAGGTCACATACAACTCTGCACGAAATGCATCTTAAGCCCCGTCCACACAAGCGGACTAACGGCACCACCAATATAGTTAACTATATTGGTGGTGCCGCTGGTCAAACAAGATAGTACGTTCACACTTAACGATATCAGTTACAGATAAGAACTTAGCATGGCCGTAGGTGCTACATCATAGCACCTTGTAGGCAGATTCAGAGACTCAGTCACACACAGATAAACAAGTGTCCAATTAATTGGCACAGTCTCATGGTGCATTGTAGTTGTATTGCCTTGCAAATAAGACACATTTTAAGCCCAAAAGATTTCTTAATACACATCCCATGCACTGCACAGCACATGAGTCTGCTGCACTGCATATATGGTACTTTTTATATGCTCAGTGGAGTAACAGGGAATGCAAGTGCTATGGGGCCTGGCTGCTGGGGTAGGGGGGTAGGGGGTGAGGGCCCAGCAGGCAATCCTCTACACCCATTTAAATAATGATGTACAACGGTGGGTGGGGGCCCTTACAAGATTTTGCTATGGGGCCAACCGAGTTCTAGTTAGGCCCCTGCTTTCTTCCATAAATTTTATTTCCATTTTTATTTTTCTGGATGATAAAGTGACAGGCTAGTGTTATATCCACTCCCTTACCTTATATGTATATTACATTTGGTTCCATATACAACAGAATCTTTTGTAAAATACTTGTGAATTATAAAATATGGATCTTAACTTTACCCATAATTCCCACATTCAGCTGTCATTATAGAAAAGGTCTGTTGAAGTAGAAGTTGTTGTTCTTTATGCTGCCAATACTGTGACACTGAGCACAGGGGCATACAATGTCAGAGAGAAGGGTAATATAATTCCAATTACACATGCTGGGTGCACCAGTAATATTTATCATGGGCAACAAGTTAACGTCAAGCATAGATATATATTTAACGTACGATCTAGACCGGTGCTTGGATCTTCTGAGGTTGGGGTCAGTCTGATTCTTCTCCTTTTGTCTTCTTAAAACGGCTTCCCACTGTGGACCCGAATCCACCATATCATTTTCCTGCCGTAACCTGTAATAAAAGAATTCTTTATGTTGTCACTGAAGCGCGTGCAAGTGCAGCCATGTGACTAATGCAGCCACTATGTCATTTTGCTCCTACGCTTCCATGGAGAGAATTACACAGTAATCTTTCAGTAAGTAGAGAAAACAGTATGAGTTTTTGCAGGAAACAATTCTGCCTCAATTATACGCACACTGGAAAACACATGCAGCATATAGATATCTTTGGAACATTTCCTTGGTAGGCTGAAAACCAAATATAATGGACAAGTTATAATCATCACTGTTTATGTGTATGACACAACAAATTTTGCTGCACTTGATGGCCCACATACCAACACATGAGCACAATCATCTGCGCCCTGACAAAATGTGGGTTCCCCAGGCAGTACAACCTTGCAAGTTACTGCTCACACCCCACCGGATGTGTGCTGCCAAACATTGCACAAGATTACAGCACAAGCTTGCACTAATGGAAGCTCGCCCAGCCTATGAGCTGCCCAGGTACAATGATGCAGCAAGAACACTGAGGGCCAGATGCACTAAGCTTCACAAGTGATAAAATGGAGAGTGATAAACCAGCCAATCAGCTCCAGTCTAACATTTTTCAAACACAGTCTGTGACATGGAAGCTAGGAGCTGATTGGCTAGCTGTTTATCATTCTCCATTTTATCACTTTTGAAGCAACTCCCAGTTCAGCATGGTCCTTATACAGCTGCTTGTGGGCCTGATTCAGCATGGATCGCTACATTGATAAAAAGCTGTTGCTGCAATGAAATAGTTGCCCGTGAGAAAGAAAGAGAAAATCCACTCTGCAGAAATTGTGTTTGCATCGCAAAGTGTCACGCATTCACAGAACCAGTCACAAAAATAATTGGAACATCTAAGGATACTGTACTTTCCATCTGCACCAGTCAAAGACATACACAGGCTGACAGTGGTTATCGCTGATGTAGAAACGGTAGTGTCTAGATCCCCTTCAGTTTTGACAAGTTTCCCATCATTCCCTGGGTCCACGTATACCTGGAGGGGGAATATAAATCTGTGGCGAGCCACCGTGCCCAAAGCGTGCGAGCATAGCGAGCTCGCGAAGGTTCAATGCAGCTAAAATAAAACAAAATAACCTACACCTACGTGAATTACAGATAAAACAAAATTGTTGTGAGGGCATCTAACAGCTTCCGCCCTCACTGAATATCACATCCTGAACTGAAGGGGATCTAGTCTCTACCATGTAGAAACACACCCACAAAAGGTCATGCTTCCTCTCCTAAGCGCTGGCTTCCTGTCAATCAAAATGTGATGGCGTTGAAGCAGTATGCGTATGCAGATAATTAGCAAATTGTGCATGGACAGTCATTTCATAATCGACCCGTTTTCTCAACTTATCGATCCATGCAGAACTAGGTTCAATATTCCCTTATGATAGCTTTACCAGATTGCATGGCAGTACGTAAAGCTGTCACATATATCCCACTATGGTTAGGGAGGTGAGGAGGACGGCAATGCAGTAGTCTTAGGAAACATTGAATGCAAATACAAAAACGTCATTTGCCAAGTTCAATAGCGTTCTCTAATCAACAGATGTGTACTGCATGGCCCCCTTTGGGTATCCAAATCAAACTAGGCACTAAGAAGCAGGGGACAGGATGGCAGGATAAGAGGACTAGGAATTATAAACATGTCACTATGACAAGCGAGCAGGAAACCTATAATGACATTAATGTACGCAATTTCACATGCCAGTTCACACAGCTACAATATAAGATGACAACCTCCTGCTGTGACCATGAAAGATTAAAGGACTTGAGACACGCTCACATGAAGTGCTGGCAATAAAACAACTGGGTCTTTCAGTTATCCGTGCTATTCCCATGGGCCGGCTCACCGTAGGGATTACAGGAGAAATAAGGGGGAACGGATGATTTACTTCTCAGTTATAATGGTGAGATTTTCATAATCAAGATTATAACCCTGAATTTTTACAAATACGGTATATGGAATGCTTAAATACATAATAACTGAGTCCCATTACTAACCTGAGCTTGGCCCTATGTGCTATAAACACAGCGTGCCCCTGATAGCCACCTACCATGTCACATCACATTAGGCACTCGTCACCAGTCTGCATGTGTCACAGTACATTCTGCACAACATGTGGGGCGCTGTGAAACGGGGAATCAGTATTGGGGATAATAAATATAAGTGAAAATCAAAATATTTGTGGCAGGAACAGCATCTTTACACATGAAAGTGATGTCGAAGATCCAGCACCAGCAGGAAAACTGATGTGATCAAGTTCGGGCTGATTAGCAGCACCTGTGGCTTCTTAATAAAGGTGGAATAGCTGCACAAGTGATAGGCTATGGTAGGGACCACTGAAGCATTCTGAAGAGTTTGGACTATGCTGTGATTACCTGTATGCAGCAATGCTGTAACTATACTTGCCTATGCTGTGATTACCTGTATGCAGCAATGCTGTAACTATACTTGCCTATGCTGTGATTACCTGTATGCAGCAATGCTGTAACTATACTTGCCTATGCTGTGATTACCTGTATGCAGCAATGCTGTAACTATACTTGCCTATGCTGTGATTACCTGTATGCAGCAATGCTGTAACTATAATTGCCTATGCTGTGATTACCTGTATACAGCAATGCTGTAACTATACTTGCCTATGCTGTGTACCTGGTATGCGATCATCTTAATCTATAATGGGTGCCGTGTGTGCCATGCATGAGGGGCTCTATGCTGCACTCCCTGCACCCAGGGCAGACTTACCATTAGAAGCACAGCAGGTAGCAAAGGCTAATTAAATGTGCTTAACTATATTCTGTACATGTGCCATCTTTCTGAAGGCACTGCTGAAAAACCAGGAATAATATGCCCCCTTTCAGACTACAACCTCTGGCTAAGACTGGGTTACATTCCAACAGAGTCCCTATCTGTGTGGAGTTTGTATGTTGTTCATGTTTTAGGGCGGGTTTCCTCCCGTTCCCCGGTTATATAGAATACAGTTCACTTAGAAGTACTTAAACGTATTTGAAGAAAATGACAATTAGAGGACACCAACAGCAACAAGCCCTTACCGCCAAAATATATTTGAGATAAGTTTTCTCTCCTTCAACAACTTTCATTCTATACATTTTTATAAATCAGCTGCTAAAAAAACATGTCTCCTGTAAAACACATGGATTATATCCCACTAGCTACCGCCAAGTATTTTACATGCTAATGAAATGCTCTTTACTGGTGTTCATTAAATTCACGTTTCTCAGCATTTCCTGTGCATTTCGTGAGAATAAATTAATTTATCATGAAACAGTTCAGTATTGATCACAATAACCAAGGAGCTGGAATAAAATGACTCCGGAGGCTAAATGTGCACATAAAAGAACAACAAATGAGATCATTACAGAATTGGAGATCAATAGACATTGTTTTGCAGTAGAATAAATGTATCATTAGTCAATCTGGCAAATTAAGCGCAAATGGCTTTTTCTAGAAGCGGTAGTTCATCATAAAGTAGAACACACATAAGCCTTAATTCAGCCTGGATCGCTAATCAGAGCATTCGCAATGCGAACAACTCCGAGTGCGCAGTGGTCACATTGCGCATGTGCTGCAGCAATTAGTAGGTAGATATCCGTACAACATTTTATTGACAGCAATCTAGCGTTTGGGCTGAAGCATGGCCATTTCTGGGTGTGTTTGTGAAAATCTAGGTGTGCCCAGGTGGTTTTTGGGTGGGTCTCTGACATCAGCGATTACAACTTCCAACCTGGTTCATAGAATATTTGTGCAAGCCCCAGACTGGCGCAGATGGAAAAAACTGTTTGATGGTTCGGTTTTAGCGAATGGATCTGCTAATGCATCGCTATTTGTGATGCATTTGCAAGGGGCGGTTTTTTAATCTGTCTGGGTGGTGACTTTTTAATCGCAAGCCACTGTTTTTTCGTTAACTAGTGATCCAGGCTGAATTAGGCCCATAGTACCAAACATTGACCATGCTCTGTCTTTGGTGCATTGTACAGTTGCACAAGCACAAAGGAACAGACACTGGGGAGTTGCGAGCACAGCAAACAAGGAACAGGGAGTCAGTTTTAAAATATTCATGGGTATATTTACTAAGGTGGAGATGTTGCCCGTAGCAACCATATTCTACTTGTTTATCTAGAACCTTATAGAATAGCTGAAATATTATTGGTTGCTATGGGCAACATCTCCACTTCTAAAAACCTGCACCTCTGCACCTTTGAGTTCAGAATGGGCAGGTCAAAGCCTACATTTCAGTCAAAAATACAAAGCTGCCCAGTATTTGAGTGCTACATACAAAAGCACTATTTTACCTGCACGCAAAAAGAAACCAGTTTGTACCCTTTGTGTTAAATTGTTTTGCTCATGGGGAATTTTTCATATCTCTCCATGGTTGCTAAAGAAAGATATGTGTCCAAGCTTGATCCCAGATTTGTAGTGTCTAACTATGCCTATTACCCAATGAGATGATCCCAATGTTCACAGCAGCAGAAGAGTGTGCAAATTGGGACACAGGTACCTGTCTACTTGGATCAGTGTGAAAATGAGGAGAGTGTGACGGGGCGGCGAGAAACAGAGGGCAAACAGAAAAACTATGGAAAACAAAAAACTATGGACCTTTAGTAAATATACTTCAGGGTCTCCAATAGCAACATACTGTAGAAATGTGAGGCTCCGGTCCTCCTACTTAGGGAGACATGTGCTGTCAATACAGACTTCGCTGTAAAATAAAGTTCTAACATCCAAATGTGCTGGGTATTAGTTACTTAAAACATTTAAACTACTAGTGTGCTGGAGAATCCACCTGACAGTTATCAGGTGAGTTTGGAAACAGAACAGTTACAGTGATAAACATCTATGTTTCATGTTTTATTATTGAGCACATTCAATAACTAACCTTAGTTCTGTCTTTAGAACTTTTAAATGTTATACATATATTAAAGCACAACAGAATTTGCTGCGCTATATAAGAACCTGTTAATAAATAAGTATACCATTATTTGCGGCCTGTTAATATGTTCATTCGTAATATATTATTCGGTACTTATGTAATATCTGGGCTCCCGTTTTTCGGTACTTATGTAGTATCTGGGCTGCCGATTTTGGGATTGTATGCCTTACCTTAAGGCATACAATCAGATGCGATGCGATGCGATGCGATTCGATTTTGCATAGGATTCAATGTTAAGAAGGTCCTGTTCATTTCCCCACTATCCAAGTGGGCATAGAGTTGATTTTATATAGTGTGGCGAGCGCAGCGAGCCACCGAGCCCGAAGCGTGGCGAGCGAAGCGAGCCCCGCGAGGGGACGCATATTTCTTAAAAAGTATTCTGTGTCCCCTCGCGGGGCTCGCTACGCTCGCCACGCTTCGGGCTCGGTGGCTCGCTACGCTCGCCACAGGTTTATATCCGACTCCATGCCCACTTGGATAGTGGGGAAAGGAAAAGGACCCCTTTTTCTCATTGAATTCTATGTTAAAATGGACTCAGACCATTTTAACATTGAATCCTATGGAAAAATCTTGACCATCGCATACGATTTGGTCGCATGCGATGCGATCCGATTTCTAAATCGGACGCCCAGATACTACATAAGTACCAGTTTTTCTTATGAGACCGTGTCCCCTTGCCACGCTTCGGGCACACTATATAAAATCAACTCCATGCGTAGTTGGATAGTAGGGGTATGAAAAAATGGGGTGCATTTAACATGGGAGCCCAGATAATACATAAGTACCTATTATTCTCACGTGTGTACCTTACAAGCAATCTTGTTCTTTCTTTTAAGGCAACTCATAGTTACTATAACAGTGTCTTCCTATTGTGCGGAAGTCATGGCTTATCAATGAAACAGCTGCCAATATTCTATTTCCAATGATCACACGTTTTAGAAGTTGTACAGATAGAGAACATTTGTATCTCAATGCCTCCTTATTTATTGCTTTCCCCATGGAGAAAGAAAAGCTTGTTATGGAGAAATGAATATACCTAAATCTATATACTGTATGGGAAATTGACTGTCTTGCACCACTAGATGGCAGCCAAAGAAGCTTAAAGAAACTCCAGCTACTTCTGATGGATTGTGAGCAGGTTCAGAAAGTACCAGCTTAGACAATAGGAAAGTAAAGATGATTATTTATGAGCTGCAAAAAACTACCAGTGAGCACATGGATATGTAAGTGCAGTAATAAGATTTCAGTTTGCATGGTGGAGTTACTGCTGTGCGATATATGGGTCATATTACAGGGGTCTTTCTTCCTCCCTGTAAAATTACTTTCATTTCAAAGATCTCCAGAGTAATTATGGGAGACATTTTGCCTGTAGTAGTGGCATTCCTACAGGAAAGCATTTTTCTAGGCGCACTCCAACCAATGTGAAAATACAAACAAACAAACAAAAAAGGACCTATTAAATAAGAACAAAACGTACCTAAAGGGGCATACACATGTAGAGATGTGTGCCACTGCCAAGCTATTTAGGGTAGGTGATTTCCCGGTGCCAGACCTCCCATGGAGAGCACATACACATGCAGTGATTTGTGCTATGCAATTTTGCTAAGCCAAAAAATGGCAGGGTACTGGTCAGATCTCAATCACTATCCCTCATTCTGTACACAGAGAGATTTGCAGTCACTTGCTAAGCAATGTGACTAGATTTTGACTGCATGCACTGACATAGTTAGCAGGCGATAGCGACGTGTGAGACTGCGCATCGTAAATGCTTAGGGTATACACACGGAGAGATCTGTGCTTACTTTATAAGCAATCTAGTCAGATTGTTTAGAAAAGAGCACAAAAATCGCTCCATGTGTATGCCCCTTAACTCTCATGAATAACTTACTGAGCAGGTGGCCTTCAGAAATATGTTACAGATCATAAAATGACCCTCCTTCAATGGAAGCAGAGAGGAGACCACAGTAAGGGCAAGAGGGGTGTTGCCACTATGTCCTTTACATACAAGTGCAAACACCCTAGTGTCATCAGCCTTCCACTAGCTCCACCTAGAACTTTCACTATTCGGAGAACACCTCTTGCAGACACTGAAGTCAGGTGACTACCCAGTCCCAGTGCTTTGTGCTTTGTAGAAAGGTGACACTGTTTTATTTAAGCAGTGAACTACATTATCCCTGATGAATCGCTTTTCATTTCAAGAGATCAATGGGAGCGAGTTCTTTGCAAAAACGTTTCTGTCAGATTTAGATGCTTTACTAATAAAATCCCTGTGTCATCCAATAACTTGTATAACCAGGATTTGTAACCTGCGTTCCTCCTGTATGTAGTTGGGATATGCCCACTTCTGTCATCCCAAATTTTAGAAATACATTGATGGATTCTGTCAGCTGGTATACAAGTCATCAGGATATATGGGATATATGTATACAGTATGATGCCCTTGTTACCTGTTTCGCTTTTTCCTATGTTCCCTGTTGCAGTTTTCGGACTCACTGTCACTGCTGGTATTACACCGCGACCTCGATCTGGAAGGACAGGACAGAAAATTATACACATCTTATTTAATCGCAGCCTAGCGAACAGGTAAATGCTGCCCCGCTGAATGCCCACCCCCACCCCACACCCCCTCCGTCCCTGCATTTGCATGTGAGTGGATGTGTACGATTACACATTCAGGGGTAGATATCACCGCTTCATACATAGAAACATAGAATTTGACGGCAGATAAGAACCATTTGGCCCATCTAGTCTGCCCCTTTTTTTACCCTTCAGGTAAACTCAACCCTTTTTAATCCTTATTTCTTTGTAAGGATATTCATATGCCTATCCCAAGCATGTTTAAATTGTTCTACTGTCTTAGCCTCTACCACCTCTGATAGGAGGCTATTCCACTTATCCACTACCCTTTCTGTGAAGTAATTCTTTCTAACATTTCCCCTGAACCTACCTCCCTCCAGTTTCAGTGCATGTCCTCGTGTTTTATTACTTACTTTCCTTTGAAGAAAATTTCCCACCTGTACTATGTTAAAACCCTTGATATATTTAAATATTTCTATCATGTCCCCCCTTTCCCTTCTCTGCTCCAAACTATACATGTTAAGATCTTTTAGTCTATCCAGGTAAGTTTTGTGATGTAGGCCATACATCTGCCCCTCATTTACAGTACATACGGCCGCAGGGCAAAGAATAGTTGCTGACCATCAAATTATATTTGTTCCCCTTCGCCGATAAAAGTCAAGTCTAAACTGACTTTTATCCTGACCAGAGACGGCAGAATTCAGGGCGGACGCTGACGTCAGCCGCCCGCCCCAAGCAGGCATCGATACACCTGCATATGCATGGGTACTCCAGCATTTTAATGGGCACATCCATACAATGCCACATGTGCAGACCCCCACCAATGGCCGAGAGACCGAATTCAGCCCACAAAGAGCAGGTCTGATACACCCCCCTATGTCACATAGCTAAAATGAACTTAAACCCAATTACTATTTTTAATATTTGTTCAAGTTAAGGTAATTCCATATTATACAGTGACTATGGCACTTTGGTAGGAACTAGAAGATGCACAAACTGGCACTTCTATATAAATGTGTTACACAGGGCCTTATTCTAGTTCACTCTTTCTGACAAAATCCTTCTTAGATGGACAAAACCATGTGCACTGCAGGTGGGGCAGATGTTACTTTTGCAGAGAGAATTAGATTTGGGTGGGGTTTTACTTCAAAGT
Source organism: Crinia signifera (assembly GCF_055691185.1). Classification (NCBI taxonomy): domain Eukaryota; kingdom Metazoa; phylum Chordata; class Amphibia; order Anura; family Myobatrachidae; genus Crinia; species Crinia signifera. Next base: position 400,211,563 of record NC_139217.1, on the reverse strand, counting down.
GAGATCTATATTGCAGTGTAAAAATAAAGCAGCCAGTATTTACAATGCACAGAAACAAAATAACTCACCCAAATCTAATTCTCTCTGCACATTTTAAATCTGCCCCCCCCCCCTGCAGTGCACATGGTTTTGTCCATCTAAGAAGGATTTTGTCAGAAAGAGTGAACTAGAATAAGAACCACAGTTCTTTTCCTGGTCTGAATGCATCACTGGTTTCAGCAATCCGGAACTATCCTGCTGCCACGGATGTTCTAGATCTTACCCTGATATTTACTGCTGTTCTGCTAGCTCATTTCTTGTCCCCTACTGACCCAATGTACTTTTGCAACTGCTAAATATAATTACAGAATTAACCCCTGCCCTACCAGAAGCACAAGGTACAGGTATACATATTTACAGAGGTGCTGTGTATATTTTACAGGCTCAAAACATGTACCCTATGAGCAGAAAATACAAGTTCCATCAATATTTGCACAATTGATTCAGCTTGTGTATTAGCATTGCAGTATATAATCATTTTAAGACACACCCATATAGAGGGTTATGAGGAAGAAACATTAAATCGGGGTGATAGACAACAACTACACAGATTCCAATAGTAAAACACATATATGTGGAATGTTCAACTATACTCTGTAAAGCGCTGTGGAATATGTATGCGCTATATAAGATACTGTTCATAAATAAAAAATAAATAAATATATTCTGTAGTTTATATGGCCGAAAAAATAATAATTTGTAACAGATATTCACATAAGGCAGGGCTGGGCAACACCGGCCCTCCAGATGTTGATGAACTACACATCCCAGCATGCCTTACATCAGTTTCAGCATGGCCACATAGCAAAACTAATGCAAAGCATCCTGGGATGTGTAGTTCATTAACATCTGGAGGGCCGGTGTTGCCCAGCCCTGACATAAGGGATACTCAACATGTACAACATAATCTGTGGCAGCTGGTGAGAACAGATCTTTATTTTCGGGAGTAGCGGCCTAATGTAATACACCATCAAGCAATACCCATGACCCAGGAATCCAAAGAGGCCACACCCACTCTGACATAACTACTGTTCCCAGGCATTCTTCAGGAGGTTGGCCATGGACTTGGTCAAATTTGGCATGGTCTAAAGTATTGATATTTTCAGTGAACCCCAGAGCAGTTCTTCATTTATACTATATAGGCCTTGTGCATTTTTAGGGACTTTACACACCCCTATAGAACAGCTGCTTTGACAGCGCCAACGTGATCCCCTGCTTTCGTCTTGGTCAAGGACTTGCTCTGAAGTGTAACTTGTAGCTAATAAAGAATATTAACTGGTTATGTTAATGAATTAAGTTATCTGTGTACCACTAAACACATACCCCAGTGTTACCTGTACATCGTAAGAATAATACAATAAACACTACTGGACACACTTCCTTGTAACCTATGGCACCTGCTTACAATAAATACTACATCATTTATTTTATTTATTTAACGTTTCTTATATAGTGCAGTACATTCCATTGGAGGTAGGAGGGCCCTGCTGCAAGCATCCAATCCATAGATGTAAACACTGAATCAGCATAACACAAGTCACTAACGCTTGTTAAAAAGGACACTAATTATTTATGGCCACTCTGATGTATTATTTATAGGGTTTCTGTTTCTGTACTATAAATATCTGTCTAATAGTATAAATATCATCAAATAATGTGTACAGCGACAGCAAGCCCAGTCTGTTAGTTTCCGTGTACATACCTCCTCCGGTGCTTCAGGTCCGAGTCCTCATTGCTATTCTGGCCTTTCCTACACAGGAAAAAGTACAGAATTATAAATACATGCCTGCAGGTCCGAGCAAGGCTCCGGGAAACACCTCATTCTTTATTCAAATTCCCTTCCTTTATCTCTTCTGTGACTACGCAGATATCATGTTATAGCAATGTTATTTATCCACGGAAAAGGTCAAAAGAAAATGAAAGAGCAAATTAAATGTCTTTTCATGTTAAAGCCACAGTAAACTAGGCTGTATGTTATTATTTTCCTGTTGGTAGTTTGTTACATCAAGAACACCGGAGACGACAAAGAAACCAAGAAAAGTATAAAATCGTACACAAACAGTAATGCGGCCTACACAGAGAGATTTTGCGATATGAGCGATGTATCAGTGCTGTGTGCTGAACGATCTGTCAGGGCCAGTGTTCTGCCAGGAAATTAACTTGATTTAACTGGATCTTAATTCCCAGGCAATAGCGAGGCATAGGCTGCGCATCGCTATGGCCCCTGCACATGGAGCGATGTACAGGTCACGCATTGCTATAGCCCCTACACACGGAGCGATGTAGGGGCTGCGCATCGCTATCACCCCTACACACAGAGCGATGTACGGGCCTCGCATAGCTATTGCCCCTACACAACGAGCGATGTAGGGGCTGCGCATTGCTTTCACCCCTACACACAGAGCGATATAGGGGCCTCGCATTGCTATCGCCCCTACACATGGAGCGATGTGCCAGTCAAATGAAGTCGCTTACAAAATGCCCTGGAATCACCTCGTGTGTGGGGCCCCATAAGAAAACAAGGCTGATAACTGGGGAAGACACTGCAGCATAAACGTACAGATTGCAGCTCTCTGCTCTCACATTTTCTGCTTCTATTTTTAAACTCCTAAAAGCTTTGGCTGTGTTATTGTACATGTGATCAGTGGTCGGTAACCCGGTATTTCCACAGGTGGGCCTTCATATGCCATAATGGAAGATGAATGGAAGAAACAAAATGACCGTTATTGGGATAGTTCACCACAGGGCTTCAAGTATATGTGCTAAAATTATCAGTTAAGTGCTTCTCTCATACAGTAGTGCTAGAAAGTTTGGGAAAATGCTTTAGTATTTACTACACTTCTGCAGAAATATGACTAACTCTTCAGCTTAATCCTAAAAAATAAAGAGAACCCAATAAATGAAATACCCAAAAAATTCCTTATTCACGATTAAAAAAAAATACCAAATGAAATGGACCCATATTACCAGAGGCATATTTCATTTAGTATTGCAGTGACACTAACAAATATGCCATTGGTATTTATCATTACATACCCCTCCAGCTAGAGCCAATGACATCCCCTGTCCCTTGCTGGTGCTGGCAGTCCACTACTGCAGGTGATGAGCTGCATGCGCATTGGTCAGTCCATTCATGCACATGACTCACTCGCCACCAGGTGGTGTAAGTGGTACAGTGACAAACAATGGGGGCCAGATGTAATGATGCCAGAGTGGCCTTGCCTTGTAAGTGATTGCCCCTCAGTTTGGCCAGTATCCCGCATGACTGCTAGACTCGGGCATTATTACATCCGGCCCTGGGTGTTTGTTGAATACGGAAAGGAAGACAGAACCGCTTTAAAGAGTGCTAAAGGGGTTGTGTGTTCATTTGTATGTGGGAGAAATATTTTGTATTATCCATGCACTTTCTTGCATAAGCATGAGGGTGGATCAATAAGTACCCGTGTTTGAAGACAGGTGGCGTTGCTGCGGAAAGTACTATCGTGTACTACCATCTTTCAAACAACGCCATACCAAATTTCAGATTGATTCATAGGTTATTTTTTCGGTACTTATGTATTATCTGGGCTCCCATGTTAAATGCACCCCATTTTTTCATACCCCTACTATCCAACTACGCATGGAGTTGATTTTATATAGTGTGGCGAGCGCAGCGAGGGCACGCGGTCTCATAAGAAAAACGGGAGCCCAGATATTACATAAGTACCATTTTTTCTTTCCACCACGAAAATGCACCAGCTCCCTCATTAAGAATTGTTGTTGCCAAAATGCATGAACTGCGCTATGACTTGTTTTTTTCCCCCGCGAGCCACGTTTTCAGGTTAGGGAACAGAAAGAAGTCGCAGGTAGCCAAGTCGGGCGAGTACGGTGGATGCGGAAACAAGTCATAGCGCAATTCATGCAATTTGGCCGCAACAGTTCTGGATGAGGGAGCTGGGGCATTGTCGTGGTGGAAAAAAACTAGCCTATGAATCAATCTGAAATTTGGTATGGCGTTGTTTGTACATGGCGGTATGACTTTCCTCAGCAGCGCCACCTGTCTTCAAACACAGGTACTTATTGATCCACACTCGTATTAGCAAGGCACACAAGTGGGTGGGGACTGAGAGATGATATTTAACTGTAAACCCCATTTAATGATCATGAATGCTTTTGAGAGACCAATGACAATGCACTTGGGAATGTACATTTACAAATAATAACATTATTACGGTTATTAGAGTACTCACCGCCTGCTAGCTTGTCCTGACTCATTGTCACTTCCAGACTGGTTACGCCGCCGCGGGGTAGGAAACTTTGGTGATTTATTGCGGTCATTGGGAGAATTATAAAGTCCGCTAAAAATAAATATGAAAAGTGTATAGATGACATGCAATGTATTGTCCGATACTCGTGTCAGGCGTGCAAAATATCACAGTGCAGCACAGTACTGCCTGAAACACTGGTGCTACCAGAGAGGTGTGGTGAGGTCAATGGCTGGGGAGGCACAGGCTAGTAACACACACACACACACACACACACACACACTATTTGGTGGTGAGTTCTGACTATAAAAATGATTTCACTAATACAAAGATGATGAATAATACAGATATGATAAGTATTTATAAGTTATAAATATTTTCTTTGTATCATACAAATCCTTGTTATAGTTAAGCCCCTGGAGTACACAGGAGAATGACAGGCGACTCCCTGCATCCCCTAACTGCACATCGCTGGGTGCTATTCAATTGATCTTGATATGTGTAACCTGGAAAATTGAAGGCTTAGGGAATAAATCTTGGTAGAGAAATGTTTTAGTAAACTGAAGCCTCTGCTCCGCCTGACTTGGCATGACAATGAGACTTGCCTGCAATTGTGGGTGATCCTGCAGCTTATTGCCAATCAAATTAGCTAATAATACAACAGAACAGAATGACACACAGTAAGTGCCTGGAATAATATGATATTTCATTATATTACTAGTACTGCACATAGAAGGGTATACAGTTTTATAGCATGCAGACTTCTGTGTCATAAAAAGAATACATGCAACAAACGCACACACAAAAAATTAACGCTCAAAAATAATGAACCAAAACCCATGATAATAACTGCATTATTCTATCACATCACCAGAGTCAGTAACGTGACACATAGTCCCCTATGCTGTAAAATTATCCAGCTGTACCTAGAGATCTATTGAAGATAAGGGCATAACATTTACTACAGTTCAATTTTAAAGTAATCTAAAATGTCGACATGAGGTTTTGAGACGTTTTGCCGACTTGTGCCATCAGGCAGAATTTCACGCCCTACCGTCCACTATGGCTTGGTGGTAGAATACAATAGTGTGCTGAGCGCAGCGAGGCTCAGTGCCATGCGAGGTGACGCGGTACACTTTGACAGTGCCCAATTTGACTATGTCGACATTCGGGACAATAAAAGTCATGAAAAACTCATGTCGCCTTTTGGACTGTCGACCGTCCCATTGTCGACCTAATGCTTGTGTCGACCTTCCGACCCTGTCGACCTTAGCCATGTTGACCTATTTCAGGTGATGACCTAACTTCAGTGGTCTACCTAATGTATGTCTACCTTCATTGAGTCGACCCTTAGGGTGTAACTATGGAAGTGATCCTAATGGTCCTCATGGTAAACCAACAGTGTCTGTTTTCTGATCAGTAGATTCACTTGTAGAACTCATGGAAGGGTATCTACTAAACATGAGCTGGAAGTGTGCCTAAGGAAATGCATATATGTATTCTTGATGGTGCTACACTATAGAAGACTCCCCTGGTGTCACCCTCAGGAGGCTACTGTGGCAAATGAAAGGAACGATGAAGCAATAGTACATGGAGACAGATGCAGGGAAACAATAGTTGACCCTGGACATAGTGACTAGATGATGAAGAACATAATACAGAAGATAGGCATGTATGCTTCCACAATGTATAGGGACACTGTACCTGGGAGAGCCGTTCTCCTCCCATGGTGCACTTGCTCTGCTTCTTTGGGTATCTGGGCTGTTGTCACGTTTCACCTTCTTTGAACTTAACACACACAGAAACACAACAAATATTACCACCTAAGATGAATCACCTCTTTAGGAACAATAGTAGACAAAAACCTTGTACACATTATTTTACAGTGTTTAATGTGTTCTCAAGGTGCACTAAACACCAGTGATGAGCAGCCAGGTCAATGGCCGGAAAGGCACTGGAAATCAGAGTCAAATGTACACACACTTATATGAATTAAAGGCCCAGTGGTGAGTATTGACTATATATAGAATGATAAAAGGATAATATACATCTTATAAAGTTGAAATTAGAAGTAATAAATATTTTCTTTTTATCATTATAATCATTTTCATAGTCAAAACTCTGGAGAGTACTGGAGTATGACAGGGGAGGCTATGCCAACCTTTGCCTACCCTGACTGCATGTCACTGCTAAACACACTATGATCCTGATAATGTCAACTCATTGGTGGGTATTCAATGCTCCGGCGAGCGCATGGCAGCGAATCCTGTTTTGGATTCGCCGTGCGCTCGCCGTGATTCTTCTGTCCCCCGCAATTCGCCGCCAGCCACCAGCCGATACTATTCAATGCGTCAGGGGCTCGCTGCCCCTGACGGCGAAAATGATCCCTTACGACGAATTCAGCTCCCTGCCACTGCTGCTGGGGATGGAGTGGAGTCCCGGCGGGGGAGCGCGCTTATGCCGGCGGGAGACTCATCACACAGCCTGAGGACGGGTGCAGCAGCAGCAGACCTCTGGCTCCAGCAGTCGCTGTGGAGTGCTGACATCTGCTAACACCGCGCTGGGCTGCTGGAGGTCTGCTATTGCTGCTGCTGCTGGACCCGTCTCTCCCTACTGTCAGGTCAGTGTCCCACCTGTTGCCTTCTGGGGTCGGGGAGCAGAGCGGGCTGCGTGTCGGGTGTCGGATCCCGGCTGAGAGGTGCCCGGGCTGCTCAGCAGCATCTTCCTCCAGGTGCCCCCCTTTCTCCTCCGCAGCGTTCCGCACTTTACTGAACGGGCGGAGGGCGCAGTTGATCTGACATAACGGCTGCAGGGAGCCCCTGTCCGCCCGTGGGTGGCATGCAGCAGGGTCTGGCAGGATGTCCCTGCGGTGTATGTGAGATCAACGGCGGGGTCCCTGCAGTGGATGGGAACTACTAGTTCCCACCCACTGCAGGGACCCCGCTACTGATCTCACATACACTGCAGGGACCTCCTGCCCGCCAGCACTACCTGACATGACCCTGCGTTGCCAGACCCCACTGCATGCCACCCACCAGCGGGCAGGGGGTCCCTGCAACCCTTATTTGAGATCAGCGGGGCCCCCCTGCAATATGTAAGTGAATCAGCCGCACAGCATATGTAATGTGACCAGCAGCGCCCCCCTGCATATGGTATGTAAAAAAAAATATATATAATTAAAAATATATTTGTGTTACTTGTCCAGTTAAAAAAATAGAAAGACTCATAAAAAAAATTAATAAAAGATTTTTTTACACCCCCCCCCCCTCCCCCCCCCAAAAAAACCCCCATCATTTTAAAGGATCACATTCCAGTTCACCTAAAAAAGATGACGAATGCTAAACGGAGAATCATGGCGAAAATCAATGGAGAAAGCAGTTCTCCATTTGAGCATTGAATACACTGTCGGCGAATTCCACTAAAAACCCCATTGAAAATCACAGGCGAATTGTGGAGAATCATTTATGGCGAATCGGCAGACATTCGCTGTTCATTTGTGGCGAATTGCCTCCATTGAATATGGCGAATTGTTTTTTGTGACAGAAAATTCGCCGTTAACCCAGCGAATTGCCAGATTCACTGAAAAAAAACGGCGAATCTGAGGCATAGAATACTGGCCATTGACTTGACACACAAACACTAATACATTATTGGATGCATAAAATGTGCGTTAAGAATACAATACAGATCTATGGAATCGCTCATTTAGCACATGCTAAGAATTTAGAAGGCACTGAAGGGAAACTCAATTTTTGTCAGCACATATGTGAAAATACTTGAACACACGGACAAGGTTGAAGTTTTGTCTAAGGTGTTTTACTAGTTATATTATATGTACAGGTGGGTACAAGCCTTATTTTTTTTTTTTTGGGGAGTGGCAAGAAAAAACACAGTCGGTTTCCACTCCCACTCCCACTCCCTGTCAATCACCTGTCAATCACTGTGTGATTGGCCAGCGAACAGAACTAGTTGAAGGAGTTCATCGCAGCATAGCCTTGCGCATGAGTACTGTGAACCAATTTATTTCATGTACGCTGTTAAACCCAAAATGTATTGATCCCAAATTATTCTTCAACTCCTACATCACATACACAGTGTGCAGTGTACAGGGTGTAATACACGTTACATATCTATATAGAAGGACACAAGGCTGATCCACTCAGAGAACCTTTTAACCCTATTTAGATCTTATAATGTGTAGATAATTTCATTGAACATTGTCACATGCAGAGTCAGGATTCATGGATTCGCCCCCCCAGTAACAAGAAACCACTCTCTACTTCTAGAGTTTCACAATGTGAACCATTACTGTAAAGCTCTCCATAGTCACATCATGTACGTCAATGCAGCATTTCTTTTTGCCTGTTGACGCTTGCTAAGAGAAAGTAATCCATGCAGATGGGTTGTGCTGAAGCAAGGTGTCATTAGTTAAACAATTACAGGCAGAAGAACAATAAGAACACGTGTTGCTGGGTAGTGGCTGGGAAACCCGAAACTTATAAGGACATAAATCTGTGAATTAGTGAAACAATACACCAAGTACATGAAACATTTCCCCAATACAGTCCCCTAGCCATGCCACACTTTACAGCTCATGCTAAAAGCCAGGTTGCAGTGATGGATATTGCTAGGAGAATTTCTAATATAAAGTTATCAATCATTTCATAAATGCTACAACTACTCATTGTGGTGGTAACTAGTAGCCGGTTGCGGCATTTGTTTCCAGGCCTGCCGCTCTCCCACACCTTGCAGCCTGCTTTCATTTGGTTTACTAAGGTCTCCAATTAGCCTTTTGCCTAAATAACTCTATAGTTCTTACATTCAAAGACTGGTCATTGGTGTTCAGGCCTTTGGTTCTTTGTGACTGCTCTTGTACTGCAGTAAAACCAATATTTACATTTCACCATGATGTATTTTGTAGTGGAAGCAGCGTGCCATACACAAGCATTTTATTGGTTATACTCACTAGAGATCTAGGATGATTTGTGTGAGACGCAATCCCTGCCCATAAGCCACTATAGGGTATTTAGGGAAAAATGTATGGTGTAATGGTTAGCATTACTGCCTCTCAGTACTGAGGCCATGGGTCAATTCCTCTGCCCTAGCTGTGCAGAGTTTGTATATTCTCCCATGCCTGTGTGGGTTTCCTCCAGGTACTCTGCTTTCCTCCCACAATCCAAAAATATACTGGAAGGTTAATTGGCTCCTTGCAAAAATTAACCCTAGTATAAATGTGTGCGCGTGTGGTAAGTAATATAGATTGTAAGCTCCACTGGGGCAGGGACTGATATGAATGGGCTAATATTCTCAGCAAAGTATTGCAGAATATGTGTGCAAAATATAAATAACTGGTAATAAAAAAATATCTATTAAAGATTGCAGAGGGATAAAGTACCCACCATTTAGCTCCTATCTGTCAGGTTACATGTAGTTCTGATTTGGGATCCAGTCAAACTCCTAGCAGTTGACCATCAGAAGACCGACAGCAGGATTGCCGTGTTTAGAATCCCGACACATACTACCGGTAAGTACTGGAGGAGCCATGCCCCCATTTTCACCGCCGTGGGCGCATGGCCAGTGCTATGTGAGCTGCTGGCCATGCCTGCCTGAATAGAATGCGCACAGAATCTATTTCTCCCAGAGCAGCGCCAGGAAGGGGAGATTCATATTTCTCCCCGCCCCCCCCGCGGGACTCTGCCAGCTCCAGGTGGGACACAGGACTAGTCCCACAAAATCGGAATGGTTGGAAGGTATGGGTATCTTTTTTTAATACATATGCCCTCACATCTTTTTTGTTTCGTTTTGCCCATGTTTGTTTCTTTTCTCACTTTAGAACATTCCTTTCCATCATCTACTTTATACTTACTCCCCAGGAATACTTTCTTCCTTTCACTTCTTCTTATCCATTTATTATTTCTTCCCTCATCCATAAGTCACCTGAATGTTTCCTATCCAGCTACATGTCCTTATAATTGTACATTGTGTGTAATTCAGGGTTGCCTACTTTTAAAGTCTCCTCCCCAGGAGAAGCCGGAATCTGGGAGGGTTGCCCACCTTTCCAGGGGGCCGGTAGGGGGACCCGATTTTCGGAAGCCTCCCGGCCATTCCAGGAGGGTAGGCAACCCTGGTGTAATTATTATATTGCATTTTTACATCACAGATGGAGAGAAATTGTAGCAAGGCTACGAGCTATACTGAACATGCCAATCCTTTGCAGTTAGTAGGAAGCAGACAGTGTACAGTATAATGTCATCTATCAGACAACAAATACTGCCAAGGGGAAGTAGTAATGAATCTCATTGCTCTCAGCCTCTCTCCTGTCTCCTCTCATCATAGGCACATCCAAGACAGCTGAGTAATAGCATCAGCCAGTGCTGCTCTTTACCTTCCTAGAAATTCTCTGGTTACAAAGTGCATGTATTTATAACAATTCTACCCCAGGCTTTACACATGGTAAGCCTCATTATCTATCCTACAGATATCTGGATCCCAATGTCTGTGAATGTCAGGAAACAATATGACGAGCAAGCTGCATGCTTACTATGCTGTATAAAGAATACTGTACAGTTTGGGATTACATAGAAACATAGAATTTGACGGCAGATAAGAACCACTTGGCCCATCTAGTGTGCCCCTTTTTTTACCTCAAACCATATCTGATCCTTATTTCTTTGTAAGGATATCAATATGCCTATCCCAGGCATGTTTAAACTGCTCTACTGTATTTGCATCTACCACCCCTGATGGGAGGTTATTCCTCTTATCCACTACTCTTTCTGTGAAGAAAATTTTCTTCAAATTTCCCCTGAATCTTCCTCCCTCTAGTATCAGTGCCTGTCCTCGTGCTCTGCTGCTCCTCTTCCTGTGAACAATGTCTCCCACCTGTACCTTGTTAAAACCCTTGATATATTTGAACGTTTCGACCATGTCCCTCCCTTTCCCTTCTCTGCTCTAAACTATACATTGAGTAAGTAACGGGAGTGGGGAATTTAACCTCTAGGGGAGCCTGTGATTGGTTAGCGGCACATTAGCAGAGATTAGAATTAGCCCTGATCATGGATTGTCATGTGACCATCCCAGATGGCGGCCCGCGTTCTCATGAGCCTCCGTCAGACCCGACAAATGTGCAAGAACCGCAGTTTAGTGTGCACCCTGTCCGGAACTCATTAGCCCAGTGCCAATCACATACAGGGACCGGCGTGCCCGAACAGGAGAGTAGCCACGACCAGAACGAAAACCTTGCCGGATTTTGACAGAATGAAGATGCTATGGGGCGCGGAGCTGAGAGGAGCCCACCCTCCTGGTCAAAGTTACATGTGTTATATATATTTTTCAACATTGGCTGGTATATGACCAGAAAACAAGTAACAAGTCAGCATGACTCCACATAGTCCTACATATAATTGTCACTGCCTTTCTGTAAAACTTGTCAAAAATGTGAAAATAAGAATTCAGCATGCAAATTACAAGCATATAGAAAGAAAATAAAACAGGAAAGGATGTAGAAAAACAAGATCACTTCAAGATCAGATCTTAAGGAACAAACATCACACGTATTTACATCTTACAAACATGCCATGAATGCTTTAACAATACATACTATACATTCCTTCTCTCACAGGTATGTACTGTGGGGTAACTGACCCTATGGTTATTCAATTAGCCCCAAATGCAGCCAGTCATCAGGGATTTTTGCATTAGTCATTATTTTAAGATTCAGAATGTGGACACCAGAATGTCGTCATTGACTGAGTGACAATAATCAGAAAGTCAACATGGTCTTAAATGTCAACAGTGAACATGGAACATCCTATGTTGACATGAACATTTGTGACCGTATAACCATGTTGTTTTTGAACATGTCAACATAATGTTCATGTCGACATTTTAAATGCTGACCAATTATAAACAGCAAACGTCTCTCTTTTCAGGGTCTTTTATTATGTGTCCAAGCTAAGATCTAATCTAGAAATGCTGGTCAACATCAGTTTCCATTTTGTTCTGATCACTTATATAATATATATTAGACATTTGTCATATTTTATTAATGTCCAAAAAAAATTTTAATTATCTGTAATTTTCCTTTAATGAAAATGTCTGCAGCTTTGTTTAGTAATTTATTGGGTTTAATTAAAATACCTTTTCATGGGTGACGGTGCCATAATTTTGGTGGTGCCTTCATTTTCCCCGGTTTCCAAATCTGTCATCACCTGCTCTAAATTGTTTGGACCTACAGTATAAAAGAGATATGTAAATGTTGGATGTATTGGCTTTTGTGCTGTCATGCATTGTAAAGAAATAGTTATGTTATATTACATTTATTTCACTGTGCACTCTGTCTTCGCAAATCAGCAATACAAAAATCAAAATGCCGCTGGAGGCTACAATCATATGACAGCGATGAACATGTTTCTTTGAAGTAGCTTGTGCTCTGCTGATAGAGCTGCATTGTCAGGCTGCTCGGATTTCTGGAGAAAAGTTGGGTGAGTGCAAAAGTTTTGATGAGCTCAGCAGTCACCAAAGGTTGTTTTGTAGAACTTGATTTTTCAGAGGTTCCATTCTGCACTACAACAGCACAAAGCACTTTAGAACAGGGGTGGGGAACCTTTTTTTGTGCCAAGGGCCGTTTGTATGTGAAGAAAATCCTTCGGAGGCCATATGTAAAAATTTCTCTTACAAATTGTCCTGCTGCAGCCGTCCCACGCTCCGGCAGCTGCTGCTGAATAGGACTGACAGTCTATGGCTTCTGCTGATTAAGAGTAATCTCGCGAGAGGTCGGTAGTTCTCTGTACTTTACTCCCAGCAAAGCCGCCGAGTGGGTGGGAGGGCCACTCAGACCGGCTACAGGGGCCGCATATGGCCCCCGGGCCTGAGGTTCCCCACCCCTGCTTTAGAATATGGCTTCAAATAGGTGCATTCGTGCAAAACTCCAAAAAGGAGCAATTCAAAGTCAAATAAAAAGATGTACAAATCAAGGCACTTGTCTGTACTGCATCATTGGATGTAAAAAAGGTGCCCACGGTTGGCCTCTCAGACCTGCTGTCTGCATCTGAAGGCACAGCATCAAATCACCATCGGGTTAGTTATCTGACAACTACACAACCATAAGGTAACTCAGAATGTCCAGCTGCAGGGGCCAGTGAATCTGCAGTTGCTGACTTTGGACGCAGGTGACACAATTCTGTTTTTAAAGCCGCTCCACAGATAATAGACAGGCTGCGGCTAACTCAACACTGCATCCGGAGCCTCAGTACTATTGCAGCTCATACACGCTATGGCTTCGTTACATCCACACAGAAAATTAACCATCGGTCAATTGAGACCAAATTGCCAGTGATTCCAGGTCTGAATCAGTCCTGAGTGTTATCCAGAAACATCTCCTCACTCTCATACTGCAACCTTTCCTTCTCAGATCTACTATCCATTTATGTATAATCATTTGTGTATAGCCATTTTTAGGCTATATACAAACGGCCATTAAAAAGTTGTAACCAATGTTGGTAATATTGCTCATGAAGAGGCTCAACAATGTCACCTCTCCTTAGGAATTCTTAGGATGAACTTTTATCAACATTGGGAAAGGCTGACTGTTGCTCTTTAACATAACAATATATTTTAGTTATCTTAACCCTTTGAGTAACAAGAAAAAGGATTTTTTTGTGTTGAGCTTGGTCCCTATGCGTATTTAAATGGATCACAAAGTTATAGTTGGGTAATTTTACTTGGTGATAACGTATATATACAGTGCAAAGTAAGACATCATGATGCCAAACAGATATACATTATGAAAAGAATGCAAAAAATAATAAAAAACAAAGAATAAAACAATCCAGAGTGATACAGTAGCGAGTGCTAGTGTATGTTCATAAACAGTACCAGAATCTCCAAATTTGATCGACGGGCTTGTAGCCAGTCCTGTCAAACCTGGGAGATCAGTCTCCTGGTTAAGCTGGATTGTGGGGGGTATGCTCGTCCTCCTTAATTCAGGGGGATGCTTAACCAGGAGACTGATCTCCCAGGTTTGACAGGTCTGGCTACAAGCCCGTCGATCAAATTTGGAGATTCTGGTACTGTTTATGAACATACACTAGCACTCGCTACTGTATCACTCTGGATTGTTTTATTCTTTGTTTTTTATTATTTTTTGCATTCTTTTCATAATGTATATCTGTTTGGCATCATGATGTCTTACTTTGCACTGTATATATACGTTATCACCAAGTAATATTACCCAACTATAACTTTGTGATCCATTTAAATACGCATAGGGACCAAGCTCAACACAAAAAAATCCTTTTTCTATGTACCATTTAACAGGAAGGCACAGTCAGACCTTCTAGTGTTTTGCAGCTAGTCCACAACAGTAACACTTGGTGCGCAGGTATACCACAACCTTTACACCTTTGAGTAACAAGATTGCTGTAAGAGATCCTCAAATAATCCCCTAAAAATGCCAGCGTCACTCATAGCGACTGTTCTTATTTTTGGGTGCAATATTTAACTAAACTTCAATGAATTGACTTGGCTGTATTTGTATTTGTTTATACTAAAAGAACAGTCGCTGTGAGCAGCCCTGACATTTTTAGCGGATATTTTGAGGATCTCTCACAGAATCATCGGCATTCAAAGGGTTAAAAACAATAAAGCACAAACTGATTTGGTTATTACATTTATTTTGCAAAAACCCTGTTAATATATTTTTTGTTGTTTGGTATAGTTTTCTTTTATTCTAATTTGGAAACAAATGAATGCAAAATGTTTACTAGTTGTGCCTATGTATGACCAATTTAAGGTTGACAACATACGCAGCCCTTCATGTATGAGTCAGATGGTGCTGGGAATGACTAGAGGCGTGGCTTAACATTGAGTACTACACACATAATGATATGCACCAAATAAATCCCCAAATACTTTGCTTGTCTTTTTACAACACATAGGACCAGATGTATCAAGCTTCAAAAAATGATTAAATGGAGAATGATAAACAACTAGCTCATAAATGTAATTTGTCAAACCCAGCCTGTAACATGGTAGTCAGGAGCTGATTGGCTATAAACGGTGAGAAAGTCCCAAGGTGCAACCAGTCCCTGCAGCCACAAATCCAGATGGAGGAGAATACTTGCTAGAGAGTAATCCCGAACAAAACATTGACAAGGGACAAATCAGATACATGGTATTCAAGTTATAAATGTGAAAAAAAGAAAAAAATTGTGTAAGTGACACAATACATAAATGTCATTAAAAGTGAATAGAAAGGGGTTACAAATGATGGTTTACCAAGTGAAAGTTGTGATTTGTTAGTTTCAGATGCATACAGTACTCACTAGGTACCGGGCATAGTGAAACATATAATGGTTTCTTTAACATTCAGAAAAAACAGGGAGGTGTGCAGAATTCTTCACGGATCACCATGTGCCAAAAACTAAACACTGGTTACCATGAAGTGATCAGAAATTGGTCCGGAATGGTGCGTACCGTACTCACTATGGGGGTTTTCTAGTCCATTCTTTCTGACAAAATCCTTCTTAGATGGACAAAACCATGTGCACTGCGGGTGGGGCAGATGTAACTTGTGCAGAGAGAATTAGATTTGGGTGGAGTTTTTCTTCAAAGTGAGATCTATATTGAAGTGTAAAATCATGCAGTCAGTATTTTCCCTGCACAGAAACAAAATAACTCACCCAAATCTAATTCTCTCTGCACATGTTACATCTGCCCCCCTGCAGTGCACATGGTTTTGTCCATCTAAGAAGGATTTTGTCAGAAAGAATGAACTAGAATAAACCCCTATATGAGGGGGGGGGGGGGGGGGGGGGGGGGGGGCGATTTCAAATACGTAGCAGTATCTTTAGAGACTCATCAATGTCACAATCTGCGTAGTGCTTGGCCCCATATAAATATGGGTGTATTTACAGAAACAATGAAATGGTCTCAGTAAAAAATTATAAACATTTAATGAACAAAATAAAAATAGAAACAAATTCAAACAACTGAGATGTGGCCACATTGGCCAATAGACACAATCACAGTGAAGCAATAAAAACAGTATAATCACTCACTTCTCTGCCAACATGTTTCAACGGTCCCAGCTGTCTTTGTCAAGGATAGAGAGTGAATGAACTGGCAGTGATATATATACCAACATAGAGGAAGCACTCCGGTTCGACTCAGGTTACATTTCCGGTTGTGAACATTATTCTATAACCGGCTCCTAAAGTGTAATAATTCACATATAAGGTACTTTATATGCGTTGTAATAGGCCGGCAAGGTAGATGACTAAATCTATAATAAAATAGATGGTGTCTACAGCATAGAATACCGGGCATAATGCACCATAGAACGCAATGCTGGAAATCAACTTCCGGGATTTGGAATGCAAATCACGAAAGTCAAGAAAGTCGAGCCAAATCGTGGGCTGAACCGCACAGCAGGTCCAGCCGGATATTCATAAGGGATGCCGGAAGTAAGGCGGCCGGGGAATGGAGCACACATAAGGTCCCGCCGGATATACTCAAAGGGATGCCGGAAGCGAGGCGGCCAGAGTGATAGAACGCAATTAGATAATAATGGAGCGCAAAATAGCTAGTTTTAAAGTGCTATAGCTCTTAGATAATAATAGAGCACAATTGGATAATAATAATAATAATAATAATAATGGAGTGCAGTAGAGCACAATTTAAAGAAGCATAATATATTGGAAAAGTGCTTCCTCTATCTAAATACAATTTTGAAATAAACTAAAATAAAAATACACATTAGACTAAAATAGCATACCTGAAAAATTTAAATTTTCTTAAGAAACCATTTTAGCTCAAATTCATGGTTTAGGCCAAGAGGTGACAAGGATGCTAAATTAAAAATCCACCGCATTTCAGTTTGGGCTAGGCGAACATCCCTGTTGTTATATTGCCAATTAGTTTTTATAGCTTCTAATCCCCAGAAACCGGTGATAAATTTAGTGGAATTATTATGCTGTTCACAAAAATGTAGTGAAAAAGGATGTTCACTATAACCCTTTTTATTGTTTCTTATCTGATTTCTGTAAATTTTCTAACATTTGATGGACAAGATTTGCACATGGCGCAATCTCCACATTGATGGAAGCCATTATTACGTGTAGAACCTCCTATTGGTTTATCAACAAAGGCACTGTTCACTATTTTAACCCTAAGATTAGCGGCTCCTATAAATGAATTTAGGTGTTTTGGGTAAATTTTTAACCAACACAGGGTCTTCTAACAAAAGTTTCCAGGTTTTTTTTTTAAAGATCTGCTCTATAGATTTATAATAAATATTGTAGAAGATAAACTTCACTCTTAATCAAGGTCCTTTATAGATCTGCAAGAATTGAATCAATTGATTGAGAGACAAATGAAGTGTGCACACACAGGTTGCGATTGCCAACACACGTCTGGTCTCTCTTTATTTTGTCCAGGGATATATACATGCATATACAGTTTCCATACGTCATATTTAGATAAGCAATACATGAGAGAGACTGATTCTTTATTTCTGGGTCCTGCTCCCCCACCCGCCCACTCCTCTTTTAGTGTCTGTTGGTACCAAGACATTCCTATGCTCTGAAACTTTCTTCATGTTATCTTGATCGTAAAGTAGGGGGTGGGAGTCTATAACTTTACTGGTTCAGGACTAAGAATACAGAGTGTCTATTAGAACTCCTAAAAGATGAGACAAAATGGCTTCTCTCATGATTATTATATTGTCTCTTTCACCAATATATTGCATGCTAAAGGCTATCTTATATTTATTAGAAGACGGGGCACCCTTATTTTCTTTATTTGCGAATGAAGTTTCTCGAGGAAGATATCAAGACTCCTTAAGTGCTTTTTCTAAACATGCATGTTATACCCCTTATTAATACATTTTTTCTTCATTATTTCCGCACTGACCTCAAAGTTATCAATTTTTGAAAAAATTGCGTTTAAGGTGAAGGAATTGTCCTTACGGCACATTAGAAATCCATTTTTTTTATATGATTACTCGAGGGGTTAATATAAGCATTGGATTTAGATGATTTGGAGTAAACTGTGGTTTCAATTTTACCCTCTTCTATATATATATATATATATATATATATATATATATATATATATATATATATATATATATATATATATATATATATATTCAAGTCCAAAAAAATTAACTTTAATTCTGCTCTTAGTGAATGTAAGTTTAATATTGAAATCATTTTTATTAAGGTGGTTACAGAAGTTGGTTAGTGCCGTCTCATCTCCCCTCCAGACAAACAGCACATCGTCTATGTAACGCCACCATTGGACCAGATTTGCAGCCAACCATACCATCAGGTTTTCCCATTGGGTCATGAAGATATTGGTATAGCTGGAGGCAAATCTGGTCCCATAGCTGTACCGACTTCTTGGATGTAAAAACATCCATCAAAGTTAAAGTAATTATTTAGTAAAATAAATTCAATACTTTCTAACAGTAGATTTTGTAGGTCTGAATTCATTTCTGTATCTTGTAAAGCATTCTGAATGGCTAATAAGCCGTCTGTATGTCTAATTATGGTGTAAAGAGAAGTGACGTCAGCGGATACTAAGTAACAATTTTCATCCCAACTTAAGTCATTTAATTTATTCAAAATATCTTTTGTATCCTTTAAGTGAGATCTATTAGTAAGCACCATAGGCTGAAGATGGTGATCTTTAAAGTAGGATAGAGTCGCAGTTATGCTGTTAGTACCAGCGACAATAGGACTTCCAGGGGGATTCACATCATTTTTGTGAATCTTTGGTAATAGGTAGAGCACAGGGATGGAGTACTCTTCCCTTACCAAAAACTATGCTGTTTCCCCAATTAAAGTTTTTAACACCACAAACTTATTAATAAGATTCTTGAGATCGGACAGAATTCTATGGGAGGGATCTGTTTTTAGTCATCTATAAGTGACACCATCATTTAGTTGGCGTAAGGCCTCAGTGGTGTACATGGATTTATTGAGGACCACGACCCCACCGCCTTTATCGCCCGGTTTGATTATGAGATTGGTATTATTGCGTAAGGAATCTATGGCACCTCTTTCATTTTTAGTTAAATTATGCCTGAGAACGGGGAGATTATCTTCTAGTATAATAAGTTCACTACTGACTATTTTTTGAAAGGACTCCACAAAACAACCCTTCATAAACTAGAGGTTGAAAGAAGAAGGGTTTTTAAAAGGATTAATCTCTTGCTCACAGTTTACCGGTTCTTTTAATGCAAAAAACTTTTTCACATTTATATCTTGAATACCACGAGAAAATGTATCTGATTAGTCCCTAGTCAACGTTTGGGATTCGGAGACAAACAGGTTCAGCGCCAACATTTCCATCTTTTGTTCCACGAGCTGACCACTCTCCATTTTATCACTTTTGTAAGCTTGATGCATCCTCAGCAGAGAATGCTTAAAACAAGTGTTCAGTAGTTAGTATTCTATGCAACAGCGTTGCTGCATTTTTATGGAATTTGCTTAAATGGGGTTGTGTGAAAGGTCTCTGACCAATCAGAAACAGGCTGTATTTATCATCATTGTCAGCAGCATCCGCTTAATCATCATCAACAGTGTGCAACTTACATCAGAGTTTTAAAAGCCACGTCAGGCTGTTGCAGATAAATGTGATTGTAATTGGTAAGCAACTATACAACAACCATATGGTATTATACCCACACCTACATCTTCTCTCCCACATTCCACATTTACACATTCATTCCAGACTGATCTGAGCCCACGGTTACAATGCACATTTAGGCCTCAAAAAATTTGCAAGTTGCAATAACTACACATTGGGTTTATGTACAGTATAACTCTGTATAAAGCCACATGGCTGCATTTTAACATTTATTTTATAAGTCTGGGAATGAATTTTCCCAAAGCCAATGTAATTGTGCAATAGATAGGTGAGGGTTGTAGTCTGGGGGTGTTGGTTAGACCATACCTGGCTGCTGTGTGAGTGCTGTCCTTTTGGGATAAGTTTTGCTCCGAGTTCTCTCCACTTTCAGGTCAGGCCGGGGGAGCTGGATGGAAAGGTCACTGGTCATCTGGGAAGCAGTTCTTCCACTATATAAATAGGAAAAAATGCAAACATGTTTAAAGCACAGCAGCATTTAATTTACATAACAGCACTTGTACATAAAACCATAATTGTATATATATATATATATATATATATATATATATATATATATATATACTTATTTTTGTTGCCTCTAAGGTAACACATGTGTTTATTTGTACTCTAAAAAGTGCCCATAAATTAGTGGGATATGGCCCTTTTTCACACGATTTTGACCCATTGGGCTTATAAATCATGTGAAAAGCGCCATATCGTATGTGACTTACCTCCAATTCCGCTCTGATGCGCGGTTCCTTGCGCACCAGATTGTAGCTGCAGATCTTCATGGCTGCCACAAGAATTTGTCTTATCAATGCAGCCAGGACTGGGATCGCATACGATACACTGTATGCAAAAGGACCCTATGCTTTGCATCGTATGAGAATGCGATCCGGACCTGGTAGGTATTGCATGCCCGGACTGCAATACCTACCGGAGGGGAGGGCATTGTGAGCTGAAAGGCCAATCACAGCCTAAGGTTTCGTATATCCTCTTACAGCCATAGACAGCCCTCGTCAAACTTTTGGTCAGGTCTGTAAGAGGAACAGTAGAACACAGCCCCCGGGACTCGCAGCCAGGGCGCAGGAGTTCCTGCACTACCAACTTTCACTAGGTGGTACTGTAGCTTTTTTAATAAAATGTGTCTTTAACTAATAACATCCAACCATACAAGAAAGCAAACTGTAGGCCAAAATGTGCGCCCTGTAGGCTCAGGCTTGGCTGACTTCCTGTGTAGAGTAACGTGATACATAACACTAGAGGATGCTACAGATGACATCACAGTGAGTCACTAGATAAACAAAGTCCACATGAAGACATGTTCTAATACGCTGAAGTGTTACTAAATGCATGCACATTACACCCACCTGTACCGATGCCTCGATCCCAAAGATCCAAGCTTGCTGAGCTTCCGTGACAGGGTGCTTGAGTCGTTCTCTGGAATTCTTTAATGTATGTGCCAAATAACATAACAAAAAGGATTACAATCTGATTTATTGTAAAGTTTTCTCATTATAATGTAATGTTGCATGTTTAGCATTGATAGTAGTAGGATTGCAGTTTCAATCCCATATCAGTTATACTGTATACAGTCCAGTACTGTGGATAGTAGCAGTAATGTTTAATAGCAGTCCAGTTTCTGTCATGGGATATGTGTCTGCTTATGTTTCAGTGTGTACTGCGACTCTAAAGTAACAGGCAAAATATTTCCTCTAAAAATTTAAATTTTGACCAAGACTAAAAAGGAAATAAAAAAAAAAAACAGCTTCGGACGTATGATTTTGTTTAATTTCTTGCAGAAAATGTGTATTAGTCACAAGACAATGCGGCTAGCACACACTAGTAGACTCTGCTGATTAATTTGCTATGGGAAACTTGTACTGTAGATATGTGTGCAACTGAGTCACTGATCTGTATAAAGGCCCCCATACACTTGTCTGACTTGTCCTAAAGACAAGTAGGAACCAATTTCCCCTGAGCTCCCGGGCAGCTCCCTGGAAGGCTCACATACGATCTGGCACTTGATGGCCATTTTCATATGTGATAAATTGCATGCGATTATCGCATGTAATACTCTCAGGGAGCTGAAGGCAGGAAATTTAAAAAGAAAACACATTTAAAAGAACAGAAGCCCGCTGATTGGCTGAGAGTGCTCTCACAGCCAATCAGCGGCCGCCCATTCTTTTAAATGTGTTTTTTTTTTTTAAATTCTCCTGCCGCCCGCCATCTGCTGCCAGCTACAGAGCGGGGAATTTCCCCGCTGGTGATGTGCCGCTCACAGCGGCACATGATTTATCTTATATACAGCCCATCCGACCTCTGACACAAGTCCAATGCGCACGTGACTGTGCATCTGAACAGATGTCAAACACATCCAAATTGGGCCAATCTCAGCATGATCTGTCGGATTTGGATGAAATCAGGCCAAAATCGGACAAGTGTATGGGCACCTTTAGAAGTGCTAGAATGTAGCAGTAGCAGCTTTTTCCCAATACAAATTCTGTTCTGCTCTGTATACAGGCTCAGTCACACACACAGTATATAATTGTAATATCACATTAAGCAGCTCCTGCATCCTAGCAACCATGTGTTGAGACTATGATGCTTTTTCAGCAAAAATTGAGGCTTGATTGCACAGGACCTGACGGCTTACTCAGGCCAGGCACCTTGCAGTACATGGGGTATTCAGGCTTGATTATGAGGACGCATTTGTAAATAATGTAATTAAAGAGGTTAAGAAGGGTTATGAAGCTTCTTATACATATTTGGTACTAGTAAGCCCGCTCGATGCAAAAGCTTCGAAAGCTAGTCTGCTACCTTCTGTAATTGTGCGAGAAAGAGATACAGTTTCACTCTCTGCCAGCAGAT
The DNA here is from genome assembly GCF_055691185.1 of Crinia signifera. Classification (NCBI taxonomy): domain Eukaryota; kingdom Metazoa; phylum Chordata; class Amphibia; order Anura; family Myobatrachidae; genus Crinia; species Crinia signifera. Next base: position 400,188,776 of record NC_139217.1, on the reverse strand, counting down.
GGCAGTGTTTCATAGACTCACGGACACTAGACATATACATATATATACATATATAGAGATGATAAAGTTTATGTAGAACATCTTTTATTTTATTTATTTGCAAATTTTCTGATATAATGGAATAGGGGTTTAGGGGATGTTTATCAAAGCTTGGAGAGATAAAATTGTGAGAAATCAAGTACCAACAAGTTCCTGCCATTTATCAAACAGACTGTAGAGCTTAAAATTGGGGCGGATTGTCTGGTTCTTTATCTCTCACAATTTAATATCTCTCAGATAATTGATAAATATCCCCCTTAGCAACCTCTATTTATAACTGGAATAGCAGTCCATAGTACTCTAGGGCTTCGGACTTAATTACCTCAGTCCCATGTGGGAACTCTCACTACTGTGTAACTACAAATGGCTTCTTCCTCAAATGGGGCTTATTAAATGTATAGACTTTGGGTACATTTGCGAAGTACATTTTATACACAACATGTTTTACAAGAGTTATTGAAATCATAAAGACGGATAAACTGAGAAATGTTTTACACAAAAAATGGAAACTTTTATATATTTTTAAAATGCTGTTGCTAAAGAGCAAAGGCTGGATTTCATGATATGTTTACACTTCTCTAAACACCTCAAAGATTTTTATGCCTTTTCCACACCGTGTGAATGCACTTCAAGTTCATGAAGGGTGCTCGGGAGTGCACTGGGTGAATCATAAAGGCTCAGCAGTGCACAGCTAAGCTGTCTGTAGCTAAATACCCAGAAAAGTTTAACTTTAACTTGATGAGACTTTACATATGTTAATAAGTAAAAAGAGTTTTCTATAGCGTTTGCAATAGGCTTTCCATAATATCCTTTAAAACCTGGGCACCGATGCATTACACAGGTTCTGTGGCTGGCCAAATTCAGGCCTGCATTTTACCTGGTTTTAACCAGCCACAGAACCTGCATAAATCATAGGTGTCAACACCCAAGCGTAGGCAGAATATATTGATTGGTGGGAACCCAAATTTAACTTTAAAAAAATAGAGAATGGGGAGAATAATCAATCCTTATAAAAAGTTATTTTGTTTGTAAATCTCTGCCCTGTCGAAGAACAACTGCAGTCCCCCACTCAGTATAGACAGGAAATATAAAAGTGATGGAAGGTCTTCTCTTACAAATTGTGATCATTTGCAGTAATATCACAAGAGTCCTCTTTTAATACAGTCCTCTTTGATAAGTTCACCAACCTGAAGAATGTGTGGTGTTCCACGCAACATTTCCACAGATGTTTACAGGCCACTTTGTTCTGTGTTTCAAAAAAGAATGAGGTTTCAGTGCACTAGGAAAAAAAAAGAAAAGAGAGTATGAGACGCCAGTTTTACAGCTGCAAGGAACGCAGCCCTGCACCACCGATTTATCTGCCAGTTAATTCAACGTTTCTATACAATCACAGGGAGGCATGATTGGCATTTCTCCGTTAAAAATGAGGGAAAAAAACAAAACATCTGCCAACTCAAACACAAAATAATTTCAGCTGGCGGAGATCCAAGCACAAGGCTGACAATATACACAGGTGTTTGCTGAACTTACTAGCAGGATGTGTGGTTTGACCTCTTTACAACTAGAAGAGCTGGAGACAAAGACAGCACGGCGATCAGCCCTCCACAGTATAATTACACTTAGCCACACAAAATTAAATATATAACTATTTCCTTTAACATTTATCTTTCCATGAGCTGTATTTACTTACATTGTATTTTTTATGTCATTTCAACAAACCACGGGGAACACAATAATTATAGAGTACATATGTTATTATATTACACAATGTATACTGAATGCATATTTCTGCATATATAGTATGCTAAAGGTGTGCTTGTTTGTCTTTGCATTATTCCCATGATTGATGTGGGGCGGTGGGGTTTATCCTCTACACCTGTGTTATAGTTCATGCCATTGTTAAAGCATTATAATGTCATTGTTTGAAAAAACACAAATTCCAGTAATTCACTTATTTAATGTAGAGGTCCATCTTGGATCACTATTTCAAGCAGGAGGTGTCTTCATACGCCAAGCACCTCCTACTGTATAACCATACTCATACCTCAAAGCTGCTTCCAAATAAGGAGCAGGTAAACATATCTCCACTATCCCGAAGCAAGGAGACGCGGAATACACGTCAAGTAATCAGCGTCCCCTCGGTGGCTCGCCACACTTTATAACATCAACTCCGCGCCGACGTGAATAGTGGGGGTATGAACAAGTTGGGAGGACGCATACCGCGTCCGCTCGCCACGCTTCGGGGGTGGCGTGGATAGTGGACGTGTGCTAAATGTGCTTAATCGCATCGTATGCGACTGGATCACATGTGATGCAATTTCCCTGCCGCCGTGAAACTACAAAAGTACCTCCCCTCCAAACAAAACCTGAATCAGAGCCATTGTGGCCTGCTTAGTGAAAGCAAACTGTGCCCGCTATCTTATGCACAGCTGTATACTGGAAGTGGTCAACTTTTTTTTTTAAACAATGTTAAGGGGTGGCAATTAAATAACACGTCTGATGCTATCAATTACATTTAATTATTTTAAGTACATTTTAATTCTCATTCTATGTACTCCCCTTTTATATCTATACACAGTTGCATTCTTAATTTAAATTTTTAAAGCTGCGTTTTAGCTCATAATCTGTCAGCTGTGTCAACATCTCTGTTGTTTACTTTTATACCTCAGAAGCTCATGCAAAACGGGTTCCTTTGAGGACAGATTTGACTCTAGGAAAAAGAAAGAAGGCCTGGTGAAAATGGAAGGTGTTCTAGCACTGCAATCTATTTGTTGGCCAAAAACTGCTTTACAGATAGAGCTGTGAAGGCTGGCGCTTTGTCTTGATGGAAGATGAAACCATTTTCCTACAACTCTGGCCTCTTTCTTCTGATTATATTTGCTGCAGTTTCTAGAACATTTTGTAATAATGTTCTATGAACACAATGTAATAATGTTGATTCACTGTTGTTTATCTGGTTTCCATTACTATCAACATGACATCCACCATATCAAAGAAAACCATTCACATGAATGTAGATTTGCTTCAGTGTAGATTCAATTTTAATTTTCTTTCTGCTCAGCAGCGAGAAGCCCTGTAGCCATCTTGGCACACACCTTGTTAAGATCTTTAACCAAAACCCACCGAACAGTTTCTTTGTCGATGTTGACCATTTCTTCTATCATTCAGAATTGATGTTCAATTCAAACTATTAAAACAACACATTATCATTTGTTTTTGGGGCATTCATTATCTGCAACATCCCTAAATCTTTTGTGCCACTCAAACACCTGTGCACGTGACACAATGTTCCCTGTGAGTTGATTAGCATACAGAAAGATTTTGTGGGCGTTCTGTTCAGTTAAACGATACATTTTAAGTTAACACATTGCTCTACTTTTAAACTAAGCATTTTTACAATGCACTGGAAAATTTATTTTTCTTTGAAATATCTGTGTGAGAGGGGTGATACTTGTAAAACCATTTTAGGATAGTCCATGGTCAATGTTCCCCCACTTCCTTATAACTCAGGAGTCATGAAGTATGGTTTATTTTTTACGAGAACTGTCTCATTATTTAATACACTGATATAACTGTACTAATGACTATATCTAGCGCATTCTCTCAATGGCCCTGATAAGCAGACACATTGGGGCAGATGTACTAACCCCTCCCCCTTAACGCCTCTCAAATAATGGGTCCCACTTCTCCTGCATAACGAGGAGAAACGGGCACCCGTTATGGGGAGATGTATTAACACCCCTCCCCCCCCAGCCAATAAGGAGAGTCGTTATGTTCAGCCATTATGGCTCTCCTTATCGGCTCCCCCGGCGCACCGCACCGCACCGCACATGCCCACTCTCCCTCTCTCCCCCGGACGGCTCTAATGGGCATGCGCGAGATCTCGCTAAAACCATAAGATCTCCAGCACAGCCCAAGCCAGAAGCAGGGCTAGCATTGTCCCCTGAGCTGGCGAAGCGGCTGGGGAGAATTAACGCCTGGGCGGCTGTTAATACATCGCCCCAGCCGTTAAACACTGGGGGGGATTGCAGGGAACAGCCCCACCGAGCGTAACAAGCACACCTTACATGCGCTAGTAATACATTAGAGAAATCAAAACCCCCTCCCAGTTAACCAGCGTTAAGTACATTTCTGCACTTAACGCTGGTTCATACATCTGCCCCATTGTATGGGAAGGTTGGGCCACACAGAAGGATCTTTTCCAGCACCTAAGCATGCAGTAAAGGTCACCTGAGGTCATCTTATGATCCCATTTAATAACATATAGATCTAATTGTCTTCAAGTTAATAAACATTAAGCAATGCAGCTGTACTGGGACCACATATGCTATGGTATTGGTCCAATTGTCTAAATACTTGATTTAATTATGAGCACAGTCCTATTTGTGGAGAATCTGAATGTTGTTACTGTTTGTTTGAGTTTCATCTCACACTCCACATACATAGTAGTAGGGGGTTGGGATCATTTGGTCTACAGCATGTTGGTCGACAAGCATTAGGTGGACAACACTAGGTCGACATGGGTCTAGGTCGACATGGGACAAGGATTCGCTGCACATGCCGAGTATTGTCATTGAATACTGCCCTGAATCTCTATACAGAGTGTACACAACATGTGATTACTCAGTGATAAATAATGCTGCATGAACTGGCTACCCGGCTAGTTTCTATGCAAGCAGATAAGTACAGAAACTGGGGACAGGAGATCATAGGAAGGAATTTGAAGTGAGACTGTTGTGTTGTAAATTAAGAGTAAATAAGGGGTTTGACAGGTCTAGGTGATGGTTATCTGCTGAGCAAATGGGTTCAACAAATATTTTCCAAGAAAAAGTAAAGGGACATATTTTTAGTACCCACTTAAAGCTTTCAATGATGGCATGCAACTTTCACATTAATTATGGTTTAACTGCATGTAATTAATGTACAAAGTACTGAATACACTGTGTTTGAATACCTGCATATAAATGTGCTTTCATTAATAGTTAAAGTGTGCATACTGTATGCAAAGGTTGTACAAATTGCCATATGCATGCAGGTCTCCACTAGTAGCCTAAGCACCATGATTATGGGCCATTCAGAGATGCATGCTAATGGCGTAGCACCTAGAAATGTGTACAGAGCAACTCTGCAGAAATATGCAAATGCCTCCGACTCCTGGATTTGAATTGAGACACCCACTGGTGACATTGTTAGTCCTCAGTGGCTGAGGGGGGGAAATGCAACATTGGCCACAGTTGAATAGCCCAATGGTTGTGCAGCATGAATGCAGGAAGTAGGGCTGCCAAGGGGGGGGCTCCAACTCCCCTTCCCCCTCCATCCCTCCAGGGTGGCAGCAGAAGCACACACCTACAGCATGTGTTGTGCAGTGCACTGCTGACAGCAGGCTCAGCAGGCTCAGCATGAGCGTCTCCCTGACAGCGTGAGAGCTCATGCTGAGCCTGCTGTCAGCATGCACATGCTGTAGGTGTTTGCGGCTACCGCTGCTGCTGCAGAGGGGGAGGGGATGCACAATAACACTCCACCCTCGACTTTAGAGCTAAACATTTTGGGGGCGTGACCTAATCGCAGGAGGTGGCTATGCCCCTGTGATTAGGCCAGACACCCAAAATTTTACCAGGGCCCGGCATACCTCTCGGCTTCCCTGGCAGGAAGTCAGGCGTCAGAGTCACTATCACTGCGTATGGGATCACAGCCAGAGTCACTATAATTGCGTACTGGATCACAGACCCAGGCTGAGACACGCCCTGATACAGTGGTCACTTGTCACTTGCCTGTGTTTATGCCGCCACTTCCCATTACCTCGCAGAAACGTTGCCTATCAACCCCTTTGCAAATAATTCCTTTCTGTGACAGCTCTGAAAACATTGGGTTTATGAACAACTATGAATCAGGCCCCAAATCATCCATACATCATTCATTATGGAGTTTGACTGCAATTAAAAAGAAAAAACTTCCAATACAGCAGCATAAACAATTTCTTTCTCTGGTGAAAGGAAGAAGAAAAAAGCTTTGCTAAAACACAAAAGCGCATAACACAGTATATACACATTCAATGAAAAAAATGATCTTTTTAGCTTAAGATATGCATTCGCACTCTGCTACAGCTGGCGATAATCATTATCACCACCGTTACCTATTTGCAACAAACCTTAGGCAACCACAATTCATACGTTCTGACATTTCTGTCTGCTTCTGTTCGCAATTACTCCAATAAGTCCTTACTGGCGATTCCCTGTATTATTTTATCCATACTGTTCATATCACTAGTAGTGGGTTGGATACCGTAGGACTACCACATTTCCACAAGCCTAGGGGACTACCCAGATCTCAGTAGCTCTTCCTAGGGTTCCAGAGTAGGTAAGTATGGGAGAGATAGGAGATAATCTGCATATATGCGTAAGCAGGTATCCTGTTTCTGGCTGTGCGCAGAAACAATTTGCATATTATAAGTTACTCAAACTGTTATATGTCCAAGACCCTATGAGCCCTAGAAAAGTCAGGAGGGGTAGTAGCAATTTTTAACGTTGGGATAAGTAACTGAAGAGTAATGGTTCATATTACCCAGGGGCTTCTCTGTAACTAATAATTTGATTATTCCAAGCACTCGTCCACCTAACAAATAAGACTGGAAAGAGAGAAGGATATTTAGCCTTATTGCTATTCTCCAACATACTGACCAAGTCAAGCTATTCCCTGAAGAAATCTGATTAATTTCTAATTATATATCTGTAATGAACTTGTTCAATTTGGTTTAAGGCTCTAACTCTTAAAATTGAGATGATCTATTTTATTGTTCCTAAAATTGTTAGAAAAGCACTTTTTAATCAAATACATATTTAAATTAGTAGAAGATCGAAGTGGATTAAAGCAGACTCATGGACTAACAGATGGGAAATGATGACAACACAAATGAATAGAGTGATGGGGTCATTAGGGTGGATGCATATTTTTGTAGTTGGGGGAGATACAATTTCGCAAGCAGCAGCAAAGACTACTGTCCCGATTCCCAGAATGAAATGCTAGGCGGTATGTGGATGAGAAGAGTTAATAAAAGAAGCTCATTGTTATTTCCTGCTGTGTTTAGCTGTCTTAGTGCCAGGAATATTTGTAGCTACACATATTTAATCATGATATTGTTGGGAGCTTCCATATAAGGAATATAGCAGCAAGCAAGATACAAAATGTTACCTTAAGCCTGTAGACTTGACAAGGAAAATTTCCTCTACCATTAACTATTTCACTGCATAGCATTTTTGATAGACAGAATACATTAAAAGGTCTGTTGGGGAGGGTGTGGTATATGGTCCCGAGAGTTGGGATCCCGAGTGGCTGGACTCAGACAGTGGGGCAAGTCCAACAAAGCCCCTTGCGGGCATGGTACCTCGCTACGCTCGCCACCTAATCTATTCTCCCTCTACGGGGGTGATGGACCCCCACGAGGGAGAATAGCCGGTGGCCGTCGGGACCCCGAGTATCGGGATCTTGACTGTCAGGATCCCGACGTCGGGGTAATGATTGTCAAGATCCCGACTGTCGGGAAACTGTCCGGCACCTGTTTACGAGGGGCATACATTTCTATCTTTAGGGCTTTTAGGGGAATATTCAATCATGGATTCCGACTGTCGGAATGTCCCAACAGTCAGAATTCTGGGCCGTATTCATTGGATCCAACACTAACTCGACAGTCGAAATTCAATTTTCCGAATGTCGGAAAGTCCATAAATTGTTGGACATGGCCGCGGACTGTCAGAAAACGGCTGTGAATTCGACAAAACAGATCGGACGTAAAAAACAACAACTTGGATCTGACACCCTTCAATGTGATCGTTAATGGCAGCATTTAATAGGTGAGTGCCAATATTTCCTGGCACAGATTGAATAACCCACAAAACCTTTTATATGCTAAATTATGTGTCTACCCTAATATAGAAAAGAAGGCCTTTTCTGTATGTATCACCATATTTTTCCAGGCTTGGGTGTGGAAGCGAAATCTAAGCTCACATTTTCTCCTATTTCACAGTTAGTTATGGACTACTAAAAAACTGAATATAATGATTGTTAAAGTGTATTTGTGATTCAGTAATCAGTATTATATTTTTTGCAGATTCTTTTTCCAGTCTTCCCCTATTCCTCTTTATAGAACGATGGCTAGACTCTATGGGATACATTTACTAAGGCTTCTAAAAATTAAAAGAGCTGATGTTTCCCATAGCAACCAATCAGTTTCTGTCTATCATTAGGATACAATAGAGAAATAACAACATCACCTTTTCATTTGTAGAAGCTTCAGTAAATGTACCCTATGGGTGACATTCTATGGAAAGAGATTTTTTTTTTTGCGATTTTTTTTCGCAAAAACGGCCGAAATCGCATGTTTTTCCATTTTTCGCATATTTAATGAGCTGCGAAAATTTTAAAAAAGTGCGATTTTGGCCAACAAATTGGACATTCTGGAAATGCGATGGCTGTTTCTCGCAGCACATCGCATCCAGATGTTTTAACATTGAAAAGTATACAAATCGCATATTTAATGGTATGCGATTTGTATAAATGTGTCTAAAATGTGTCTAAAATCAGGAGCCGACTTTCTCGGCTCCTGATTGGCCGCTAGGCGGCCAATAGAATCAGTCTGAGGAGAGGCGCGGAAGATGAAAATCTCTGCATCTCTCCAGTCCGTGAGTGGGTACCAGCCGGGAGCAGTGCGTCTGGAGTTGAAGATGCCGGGGTCGTCGCCGGGGACCAGGTGAGTAGGATTTCCTTCCTCAGGTACCCCTTTGGATTACTACGGATCCAGTACCCCGGAATCTTCAGCCCAGGAGCCCCGGACCAGCCCCGGAACCAGGACCAAGGCCCCGGAACCGGACTCTTCAGCCCAGGAGCCCCGGACCAGCCCCGGAACCAGGACCAAGGCCCCGGAACCGGACTCTTCAGCCCAGGAGCCCCGGACCACGGACCAGCCCCGGAACCAGGACCAAGGCCCCGGAACCGGACTCTTCAGCCCTGGAGCCCCGGACCCCGGATCCAGGGACCGACCCACGGGCTCAAGGTAGGTAAGTATCAGTATGTGTGGGCTGTGGATGTATTAAACGTTTATTTTTCTGGGTGTTAGTGTGTGTTTTATTTAACTATTTCTTGTACTGTGGAACTACAAGTGCCAGTGGGCCCTTTAATGCCCCGCAAGCTGGGACTTGTGGTTCTCCAAGTCCCAGCATGCGGGGTAGGCTTGCTGGGACTCATAGTTCTACAGTATAAGACAATAATTTTTATTCTTTTTTTACACTTTTCATCAGCCCGATGCCCACCGCCCAGGGGCATCGGGGACAGCCCCGGACTTTCAGCATGGGCTGGTAAGTCCTGGAGGGGGGGGGGACCCCTTCTTTGGGGGGGTCCCCACTTCCCCAGGACCCCTGCCCATGCTGACCAGCCAGGGGGATAATGCTTTGGCCGCGGGACCTTATATAATAAGTGTCCCCCGGCTGTGGCATTACCCTGCTGGCTGGTTGGGTCTGGTGCTGGTTCTTGAAATGCGGGGGACCCCTAGTCATTTTATCGTCCCCCCCCCCCCGTATTTTGGGAACCAGCGCCGGACCTTGAGCCTGGTGCTGGTTTCATTAAATCAAGGGGACCGTGATTTTATGTCACCAGCACCGGCTCAATGAGCCCGGGGCTGGTTATGCTCTGGCGGGGGACCCCGCGCAGGTTTTTTTTTTTTTAAATTGCGATTTCCAGACCTGAAAATCGCACATTTTCAGGACTAAAGAAATCGCATCAAATCGCACCTATTCGCACTATTTGGGCCGTTTTTCGCATCTCATTAAATATGCGAAAAACGGCCCAATCTTGCGATTTTCAAAAGTGCGATTAGGTGCGGTAAAAATCATGCGTTTTTTAACGCTACACATAGAATGTCACCCTATGTCTTTAAATGTTAGAAGAACTCATGTTGTGTTACATGGATTATTTTTTTTTTTTTAGGTGAGACTGATAAAGAAGAGCAGAATGTTGGCCTCCTTTATACAAGTAAATAAGCCAAATCTTTAATTAGAGGAAATTACACATTCATCAAACGGATTTCAGCATAAAATATGTTTTGCAAAGATTGCATGGGTAATTAACAAATATCTTTTGCAGGGCTTTGAATTTCTAACAAGCAGCTAAAATTGAGCACCTGAATCTCACACATAAATGTGCGCTTGTTTCATCCTGAACTGCATAGTTATGTATTTTGATGATAAAACTCATAAATGCAGAATAAACATCGACGCCAAAGCAAAGGGGGAGACGCATCGAACCTTTGAGAAAAATAATGTGAAGTTGCCCATAGAAACCAATCCGCTTCTGTCATTTTACAGACTCTGCTTCTGTAGAAGGGGATTGGTTGCTTCCCCACTTCATCTCTTCCCTAAAATGATTTCATTTACACTGCACAACTGTTACATTTTTTTTTTTCCATCAATAGTTTTTATTGAAAATTTTGTTCCATTAACCACGGAAGGGGAAGGGCTACAGAAAATAAAATGGTAAGACGGGAGGGGAGGGGAGGGGGGGGAGATAGGGGAGGAGTCCGATCATAACATTTTAATTTAATAATATAGTGGCTTTACTCTGATTGGCCCGAGCATGAGAAAGTCCATTGGATTGGCTGGTCACAAGAGGAACAATAGGAATCAGTAAACTTTCTTTTATTAATGAGGTTTAATACTAAATCTTATGGACATTGAAAAGTAGCAGTATATAGAATAAAGTATTACTGAGTCTATAACCGTTGTTGGCGTGAGACTAGGGCTGCTGGGGTGAAACTCTGTTCCTCAGCTGCACTATAGAAACTGACTTATAGTTCATTACCTACAAACTAAACCTGGCAGTTCACACTCAGTAATGTCATCAACCTTGTTCACAGGCATAATACCATTCCTGACAAAGCTCCCTGCAAATGAAAGTGGAGTGCATGCAGGTGCCCTTTACCACTTCATACGAGAACTCCCCTGTAGTGCATAGCAGAATATGGAACATCATTTTGATTAAAACAGAAATGAGAAAGCTCTGAGTCCCTGAATCCTTTCTGTAGTTTATAAGTCAAAAACAGGGATCAACAATATACAGCAAAGTTTAAAGCTAGGTACACACTAGTAGATATATCTGCAGATCAATCTACAGACAGATTGGGCAGTGTGTTTTCCATATTACACTGCCGGATCCCTCATGATTGGCATCAAAACTGGGCGGGCGCATTTGCGTGCACCCGCCCACTGGGCTGTCAATCAACAGCGGCTCCTGCAGTAAGTATAGTCGGAGTTGATCAGGGTTCTTTATCTCGGTGGTTTGGAGAAGCTTCTCTTGAATGGGAGATGGATAACAAGGTTCATCTGGTTGAGTTTATTTAGACATGACTAGATATGACAAGATGATAATTATGAGTAAAATGTTAGTGACAGCTATCAGTCTAATGCCAACCTCTTTGCTAGGACCTGATAAATAAGCCATATACAGCAAAGTAAACTATATGCAGTTAATCACGAATCAGCCCCTAAGAAAGCAAGTTTAAAAAAAAACTCTAATTTGGTATCTTCACAACAATAGCCGTTTCATGAATACTGCCTTTAAGTTTTTACTGTATTGCACATTGAAAAACCTCAGAAACCCTAGAGGTATAATTGTCCATGCCCATTATTACCTCAAAAGGTCTAGTTCTAGGAGTCTGGGGATATCAATAAAGTGTAATTTTTTATAGTTTTTTATTTTAAGGAAAACCATAGGATTTTATGCGCAGATATACACATTCTATTTTCGTGAAAATATCCTCTTATAAATGGTTTCAATGCTAATGTAATTTTCATGATACACATTGAACTATGCAATAGATATGTATGGGGTAAAGGGGACACCTTTCCAGACCCCCCCCCCTCCCCCCCCCCCCCCACACACACACGTATACACACATACACACCCTTCCTTATTCTCTACTAGCACAGGGAGCATAACTTGCGACATTAGATGACTGTATGCATTATCAAAACATCTACTATCTATACACTCATCTACTCTCATTTTACCTAAACTTCACACTGTGCTCACTGGTTACACCTCCCAGAACTTGGCCATGTCCCCTTCTCTCCTGGGCCCACAGGTTGTCTCGGCAGCCTTGGGGGGGTTCAGGGCAGCACTCCACTTTAGAAGTTCTAGATCTACCACTTGTGTACAAGCCACGCCCTTAATGTGACCAGTGACAGCAGAGGCATGTCCTTATCCCAATTCAAAAATCTTAAATGTTGGAAGACACGAGTACCAAGCGTACAAGTGATTGCTTAAAACATAAAATCTAAAACTGAATTAGTAGAAAATTGGTAATTTAAACCTTTTGGGCCACAAGTGCTAAAACAAGACTCAAAACAGGAATAACAGTTGAAGGCAGAACAGTAATTCCTGATCTTAAAGAAAACAGATGTAAAACCATGGATACAACATAAGTATAAAATATCTACAATTATAAATGCAAAGTGCAGGAATCCATGCTCATTTAAATAAAGTATGAATATAAAAGCCCTTAGAGCATATGTGGTGTTACAACACAGTCTTTGAATCAATTGTTTCTGTCTGTAACAACCCACCCATTTACAGTTGCTTTGGGCTAGATATAAATGGCATTAAACTGATTGGAGCATTAGCTTTAAACCAATACACTATACATCAGCCTCTAATAGCTCAAGGTTCTTTACAAAGCAGTTGGCATGAAATACTTTTCACTTATTACATGCTGCTTAGACTTGCAATCAGCCATTAAACCAGTCTGTTCATTAAATATGACCTTTCTAAAATGTCTTAAAAATTCTTAAAGGTTTTTTTTTTTTTTACCAGGGCTGTGCCAATTCTGCAAAAGTGAATAACAAGCAGTACTAATTCAAGTAAAATCCTACTTAAAAATACAGTCAACGTAGAATGAAATTCATATACAGTAAATGCTGTAAAATACATCTGTCAAGTATTTCTTATGATGACAGGAGAGAACACAAATAATGCATTTCTGGCTTATAAGAACTGTGGAGTGTGTCACAGTTCCCATTCTCTCCTTTAGGAAGTATCTAAATTTGACCGACTTCAAATATATAAAATAATAATAGTAATTAGATTTATATAGCAATCTTTCTCCAATAGGACTCAAGGTGCTTAACAGATAGGATGAATGTAATACAGTACAAAAATAATGAAGCACAGAAAAGCTTTTTATAAACAATACTTAAGGGAATAAAGGAAAGGCTTGAGTAAACAGGAAAATCGTGAGTCTGTTTTTGAAGCTAGAGTGGGGGCCTCTTGAACTTGCGGAAAAATAGACCTCCCAATGGCAGCTTCTATGGGACATGTATACCCCCTGATAGTCTGATAGTCTCTTTTCGTCTCCATTTATTATCTCTCAATTCTACAAAAGTAGGTGAAATTAAAATTTTCTCCAACTTCTGTATTGGGGCTATTCATTACAAAGGTGATAAAGGAGATCTCATTAATATTCCCTGTTTACTTTCAGTCCCGATCTGGCCCGTCATCCCTATACGATAGAACGTAGACCTAAATTAATCAAGGTTCAAAAATACAAAAGAGACCATACACTGAAATTGTTTACTCTCATATCATTTGCCAATGGTTACTTTTATTACATCTTATGACTGTACTATCATCGCTAATACTTGGGGCCAACAGATTTGGATTATGTATAAAATATACTAAATTAAATAATAATGTTTTCTTACAGCGATTTTACAAGCCAAAGTAGTAATATCCCTGCTGTGGTGGAATAAATACTTGAAAACGTCACCATATATTTCCACAATAGGAAGTGTCAGTGAATTCAATCCCTGATGTCTGGGAATTCACAAACGTAGGAAACCTCTCCTTCTCAAATTCACAGAGGATTGCATGTGAATGAAGAAAAGAAGAACATAGTGCGTAACTTTAAACAAATGGGAATTTAATAAAGGTTTGCACTTCCAATTTAAAAGAAGTTATAAGTATAAATTAGAGTGACCAATGGCAAAGCAGGAAACATTGATGTCCCTGGGACGGGGAAGGTGGCTCTGGCTTCTGGATCAGGTTCCACATATACACCAACACCTGTAGTCCCTCCTGATACACAGATTTGCAAGACACTCTTAACGCATTTCAGATCAAAATATCCTTCATCAGAAGCGTATGATGAAGGACAAATTTGATCTGAAACGCGTGATCACTCTGATTTATGCTTATAACTTCTATTAAATTGTAAGTGCAAACCTTTATTAAATTACCATTTGTTTAAAGTTACGCACTATGTTCTTCTTTTCTTCATTCACATGCGATTCTCTGTGAATACTGTTTCTTGTACCATGAAGCATTGCTATTATTTCAGCTCTCCACAAGGGATTATTGATCTAAATCAGCGGTTCTAAAACTGTGGGGTCCTGACCCCAAAGTGGGTCCCGACCTTCTCAGCATGGGGTCGCGAGTCGCGACTCCACGTTGCTGACCATCAGGCTGATGACTTTTCTAATCTCAGTCAGTGATTCAAGGAATCTGAAAAATCAGTTGAGTTGTCTGTTATTTTAGCCTGCGCCCATCATTTTGTGCCTCCACAATGCTGCCATGTATGTGCTGTCTGTGTGACTACACATGTGCCGTGATGACCTTCTGCAGTAACTTGCTGGGGTCCCGTAATTATTTTTATTTTCTGATGGGGCCCGAGGGCAAAATAGTTTTAGGACCCCTGATTTAGACATAATAGTGATGCCTCAGCCCATGGAGCTCACAGGTATTTCAACACAAGAGCTGAAAGATGTATGTGTAGCAAGCGTGTGCTTTGCCTGTGCAGCCGTTTGGGTATCTACCTAGAAATGTGCTGATGTTCTGCCGATGAGAGCTATCCTCTCTGCGATAGAAGTCCTTCTGTGCCTGCGCAGTGTGACGCGAGTTACCGAGGGTGCTGGGAGGGAACTGGTTGTATCGCATTCTGAATGTATCGCATTCCAGAGCTTGGAACATACAGGAAATGTGGCCATATTCCGAAAACAGGAGTTTTGGGATTTTCAATAGAATTTTCTTTTTAGTACATCCCGCACTATGAAATTTATTGATTTAAGAAAGCTGCTTCCACAGATTGCAAAATTTAAAACAAGCTTATTCATATTATCTGTTAAAAGAAAAAAAACTTTACAGAGATGATTTTACCGGACTGTAAGCATTGGTTAATATCTTCACACTCAGGACTGTAGTTTCTATTATGCTGATATACAGTAGATGGATGGTTGATACATTATTTATTAGCACATCAAATGAATTCAGCAATTATAGCTAAATTCAAGGTTACTTTTTGTTTCATTTGATTCATGGATTATAGTTATTAATAAATAATTTCTAACATGCATTTAGAAATCCACTGATCCAGTGCTTCCTAGAATTATTCTTATATGCTTTGTGTATTATGTTAACTTATGATTTCATTTTGGAAGTACTGAGTGGTACAAAAGCTTCTAAAAATGATAAGTGGAGAAAGTCAGATTCCATAATTTTTCTATTGCATCCTCGAAAATTATAGACAGCGTATGTGTCAGCAACGCTGACAGTTCTGCTGCTGCGGCGCCACCGCAGCGAAGTGCCGGTGCCCGGAATAGGGCTGTTTGGACACTTCCCCCAGGCGACGCTAGGTCCCGCCGTGTCACGTACACCCAACCGGGACACGTCACTTCCGCCCGGCTGGGGGACATAGGAGAGGATCCTGGCAGCCTCCTAGCGTCGCCCGGAGGTTGCTTAGCAACAGGGGGACGCCGGGCAACGCCACCTGATTGAAGTAGCAATCACAGGGGGCTGGTTTCACGGCGGCGGCTGATTGGCCAGGGAATCCCTTTTAAGGGATTTGGCCTAGCTCAGCCCCTCCAGTGATATTGCTTTGGCAGTGCTTTCTGGCCTCTATGCGGTCTTGGTCTGTATTCCTGCATTCCCTGGTCCTGTCAGTCCTTCCCAGCCTGCTCTTTCCCACCCTGAGCTGCTGGATGTTCCTTGGTCCTGCTGTGTCTGTTAAAGGTCACATATGTGCTCCAGTGGAGCCGGATTCTGTTCTTTCTTGATTTAAAAGTTACCTGGCAAGCTGCCAAATTATTTTGTTGTTCTCCTCTCAGAGGTACCTTGGTTCAGTCCTCAGGTGTAGAGTGGCACACTATATCTTTTGGGTTCTTGTTTTGGGGTACCGTTTATTATTATTTGCTCACTTAATTGGTTGGCGTGGTTTTGTTGGAGGCACCCCGGTCCATCTGTACCTGGTTTCTGCAACTAGCTCACATTCCCCTTCCTTGGCCTGGTGCCGGTAGGCAGGATGTTTGCACCAGGTAGGGCCTCATAGATCTTCTCTTGACACTGCCTCTGACGATCACTGTCATCTTGCCTCCACTCAAGACCTGGTTGCATCGGGGTTGGAGCTGGCCTAACTCGCTCCTTCGAACGCGGCGACTAAAGGTGATGCCTAGTTTCCTGCAGATTTCAGTCATCTGTCCGAGGAGGTTAATAGAGGTAGTGTAGGCCGTGGCCATTCTAAATAGCGGTCCCGGCTGAGGGTTCATGCCCACCACCTCACTCACTGTCCCCATTAACGTAACAGTCTGACTGATTGCTGTGGGCACCACCTCCACTTCTTAGTTTTAGAGCTTTAATAAATCTAACTCTCAATGTGTATTCTGTGTTTGTGGCTGTATGATTTGTGAAGCTACTATACATTTTTCAAATAAAGGCAGCAGGGGTTTTATAGAGAGGATGAGTCACTGTGTAGTAGGGTCCGAACACTAAAGCGATTAGACCCTCCTGCAAATGTGCGAATCTCTGTAAAAATAGGCCAATTTTTCAGCCAACTTTCAGATATCTGCTGCCACATCATTGTAGAAACGGAGCACTAGAGAGCTCAGACTTCACTGCGCTTATCACCGAAAAATGGCTTCAGCGACATCTTTCCGGCTATTTCAGCAGCGCTGAGATCCGCTTCCGCTAGGCTCCGGCGTGCAAGTATTAGAAAAATGGGTGCAGCATGCACGATGTGGGCCCCCTGGACTCATTATAAATACACCACTGAAAGGAATCATACTGTATGAAGAGCATGGGTGCAGTCAGGGTCAACTATTTGTCCCCAAAAATGTTAGGATGATTCTACTTATAAAATCCACGTATTGTTAAAGTCAGCACAAAAATCACCAGCACAATAGCTAAAATATGACTTGTAAGCTCATTGTACACACAGCGTGATCATTTACATAAATTAATAAAACCAAGATTACTATTGCTTCTATTTCCTAGCAAGACCGTAGGAAGCCACAAAACCTATTAATATAAATCATAATGTGCATATGAACTGTGAGCAATTATTAGCTCATTATAGTTAGTAAGATAAAATGCTGTTATATGGAATCATAGGTGAAATAATAAACTGTAACATCAGAGCAATAAGCACTTTACAATGCTTATCAATCAGCAGCGTAATAAGTAATGGGCAGCAGCAGATAAGGAGAATGTGAACAGAATGTAACATAATGAATCCCAGTTAGCAGGCTGCAACACTGTAGGGATACCGGGGTACAATATTATTTATGCTGGGGAGAGTAGTGTCCAGCCAAGACTACATGCCCAATATTTGTCATTTGTTGGCTAGAAATACACATTATTCCATTAACTGGAAAGCCACAATATATCCCCATAACCATCTGTTACACATATAAAGAGAAATAAAAAAATAATTTTGTTACAATCTAAAATTGTACATGCAATCATTGCAATGCTAATACATGAATGAGCAGTAAATTATACTGTATACAATATTATAAATGAGATGTAATAATTAGGGTGACCTTATGTTTACAAATGTGGATTGTTCTGGATAGTGTGCTATGTTGACCATATAATAGCTTTCTAAACTCTGGGGACGATTTTAACACCCCTTTGTGTCTGTGATGTTTTTCAGTCTCTGATGCTAAGTCTGGAAATCTTTCCTGTCGGATTGTGGTGATTTCTATATATTAGAAAGGGGTACAATTTCTAGATGATGGGGCATGTTATATGGGGTGGGTTAGTCTTAGGATCTCTGGTATTTGCTAAACTGGGTGAGACTGAATGGTCTAAGGATTAATATTGAGGCCTACCAGATGTAATGATAGTGGGTCGAATATTCATCAACTTTCTTTTCAGTCGATCCACCACCACCCCACGCCCCACCCACTCCTGCCTTTTCTGTGATACTTTTGTCTATTGTTGTGTTGTTTCCATGGTCTGAGACACTATGGATTGGGAACCCTCACTTGATGTTCCTGATGTGTTCTCCAAGTTTTATTGAGTTTATGAATTGTTCTGCCCACATACTGTTACTGACAAGGGCATTCAATTATGTAAATGTAATTGTAACTGTCCCAAGTGAGTGTTTGCTTGATGCAATACTTGAGTTTTAAGTGACGTGAAAGTGGTGGTGGGATCGTGCTCCTGTATCCTACTGTATTTGCAGTTATGGCAGTGGAAAAAGTGGTAGAAACCACGTGCGACTTCATGATCCTCAAGGGTTTCTGGTTTTGTCAGTTACATAGTCCCTCACTACTTTTTTCCTTAATATCTCTTGCTTTGCGGAAAACTCTGTTTGGTTCCTTAGGTACAGTAGAATGGTTTTCAGTTGGTCATCAATCAATAGGAGGTGCCAATTTTGCTTAACCATATTTTTTACCTTACATGCCAAGTTGGTATAGTCTGTTGTGAAATAGTAAGAAAGTTAGTAACTTTCCTTTATATAATGCACTTTCTCCAACAGGATTCAAGGACTTCTAGACTTTACTTGTATTAGTTGTCTCTTTCTTTACTTTGTACTGCAATAGTGCATATCTTGGTGTTTGTTGAATTGTGTTAAAGGCATGATCCTGGAATACTGAAGTCTACAATTTATGTTAGTTTTATAGCAGTCTTAAGTCTGTCAATTGTTTAATGTTGTTTTAGGTAATATAAGCAAGGAGGCGTATATAAATATATATATAATAGCATATACATTAATTACTGTGTTACAATTATTCTGTATGGTTTGTTTGCCTATAAATAAAATCCTCCAATTGGAGCTAAAATTACAAGTCTCGAACTCTCATATTTGGGGAATCAAATTATGACAAGTACTCTGCATATTGTATTGTAAGGTCTATTAGAATATAATTGCAGATGTCAAATATATATGTTATTATATCAATACCAGATATAATAAATATATTTTATATAATATTTCAATCTCAATAACCCTTATTGGGATAAGAGAGATATATGATCCCTAAAATAAAACTCTACAATCCATTATAGTTGTGCTGTATCCATTCTCACTAAAGTTGTGTTTGGGTACTGAACCTTGACTGACATACTATAGTCCTCCATGTTGGAGCAGTTCCTCCAAATTTATGTGAACTGACTCTGTGGTATACTCTTTATCCAACTGCGGTGATGGTTACTGTCTCCCAAAATATAACTGTTAATCTCTACATGTTTGTAGTGTGTACTGGTTTGTGTCAAGAATCGCAGTAATAAGGGTAATCGCACTGTCTGTGCGCATCAACTACCGGCCCGCCTGTGCACTCTGCGTCTCAGTGTGACCGCTGGAATTAGTTGGCATGATTTCCCTCGCGTGGTTACATGTCAATCCGTATTGTTTACAAACAGTCCTGGACATGGGTGCAGCCATGATACCTGTGATTAGCTGACTGCTGCTCACCTATCCAGCAACCCCAGTGATCTCAGGTGTGATCACATGACACAGATAGAACCAGGTAAACTCTTATCCTTCTTCTGCTCTAATTGCTGCTGCAGTAAGCAGCCAATCATCAATCACTCAGGGGGATATAAGCAGGCCTCCCAGAGTCCTCCAGTGCATTGAACAAGTGTATACTTCCTGAGTTTGATCCCAGAGTTTGAATCCAAGGCTCCAGGATCTCTCCAGTCTACCAGCATATTGGATTCTGCTGCTGCACAGTTCCTGTTTACTTCTGCCAGCTTCTGTCAGCAACTCTCTGTGACCAGGATACAGGACATTTCAGCGCAGATCAGCCTGTATCATCAGTTCCCAGACCTACCATCGGTATCCAGTCCAATATTTACCTGCACCATCGGTTCCCCAGTTCCGTTATCCATCAGCATTTTAGAAAGGCTAGGAGGGAGGTTTCGTCTTCTTTACAAATTAAGTACATCGTCGATGTAAAGTGCTGGGTACAGATGTACTTATTTGCCCAGTTACTCAAAAAAAGAGATTAGCATAGCTCAGGGCCAACTTCGTAACTATCGCAGTGCCGTGGCGCTGTAGAAAGAAATCCCCCTCGATCCACATGTAATTGTGCTAGAGGATGAATTCTACTCTTTGTGTATTGAAGTGTGCCAGTGCTGTATCGCATTGTTGATCTTGTTCTAGGAATTGACAAATGCTGGTTAGTCCTTGCTCAAGTCCTTGCTTTGAAAGGGGAGAGGTGTGTGAATTTATCATTGATACAGTGGGTCTCTCTGGGGGGGGGGGGGGTGTAGGTGGTACTTTTAAGTATTTTCGACAGATAGTAAAACAGGAATCACTGGGTGTGGTGTGTTGAGGTAGTCAAATTTGGATTTGGTTTGTATAGCCTTCTATTTGCCCTCTTTTAGCATACAGTACTTGTCAATTCCTGTGGTAGGTCTCTGTGGGGTCAATCGACTGACTTCGGTATTTGTTCTTGTCACCCCTTACAATATAGGGCCCTTATTCTGATTGACGCGGACTTTACCGCATACTTTCGGATCGCGTGTTTACGGCGTCTGCGCATGCGTGGAGAACGCAACGCGCATGTGCCACGCTTTGACTCGGTACCAGTTCGGCCAGATCCCGTCCAGAACTGTTCACCGCTATCATTCGGGAAATAGGGGCGTATTATGGCCGTCATGCGGAATGACACATGGGCGTAGTTTCAAAGTGGGCAAAACGGGGCGGAAACATGGGCGGACACGGGGGAGTACACTTATGTTGGGGGGCGTACATTCGGAAACCACTCCGAATGCACGCGATCAAAAAGGGCAGAAATGTGCGGTGTCCACAAGTGTACTATTGCTTTGCGGACACCACTCGTTCATGCGCTAGGCGAACGTACGCCTAATGACTACAACCATTAACACCTGAACCCAATAGAATCTACTCCTTTACTCATTACTCACTAATAGGACGCTTGTCAGTGCTTTAATTGAAACCATTGCTGCTTCAAGGAAACCTTACTAGTCCCCCACATATGCTGTACTTGTCAGACACTTTAAAACTGCTAACAATGGACATGACAGAATATTAATACTAGCAATACACATGTGTATTCGACATGTTCCAAATAAGCAGTTTTTTATGAGGATAGGTAATTGAATAAGTGGGTCATGTGATGTATAGCAGAAGATACTTCATAGTGGGTTGTTTGGCGTAAATACTCCGCTTACGGGCGGTAGCACCGCTTGGCTCCCGTTCGGATGCGGTATTCCCGAGCATACTCTGTAATACTCTGTAATACCGTGCCGAATCGGAGTGTTTCTCCCGCACACGCATGGTTTGTATGTCGTCCGTAAACACGCCCTGTTCTTAAAGAGTGAGTCCGTCCGAATGCGGAGGACACGTGGGCGTTTCTACGGACGATGGCCGCACGCGGCAAAACACCGTGGCGTGCGGACCGCACCGTAAGAATGCGGGAATATCCGCACCGATCAGAATAAGGGCCAATATAGGAATTATATAATATGCTACTTGGATGTATAGGGGCCAAAATAAAATTGCTTAAAAAAGTGATTGTTGACATTATACACTGGTGCGGGTTAGCGCTAACCCGCTTCTCTTTCTAAGTCACTCAGAATGTTGTATGCTTCTATGATGTAGTCAGCTTTGATTTAAACCACTATTCCTCCTCCCTTGTCTGCAGGTTGCTTCACTATGTTGCTGTTAGAACGGAGTTGTGTCAATGCCAACCATTCCTCTCTTGTTAGATTGTCTGTAGAGTTGCATGTGTTCCTGAGTCCTCCAATGTCTATCACAGCCGGCTGGAAGGTTTGTACATAATTCACTTTCAAATAGCTCGTAATTAATTTTGACAGTGGTGTTTATGTTGCATATGTAAATTTGACTGGAATTTGTCCCTCTTGATTAGTGGTGACCCTCTTATGCATGAAATCTTTTTCTTTTGGGGGGGGGGGGGACAGCTCCCTTGTGAAGCTTTTGATAACTAAATAGGTGTCAAATTAGTTCAGTTTGTTGCTGCAAATTTTAGGCCTTTGTTTAACAGTTTTGTCTGGGATAAGGTAAGAATACGTTTAATATGCCTACTGTTTGGTGATCCACTAGTGTGCATGGAGGTCCGTTTTGCTTTTTTTGCCCTCCCCTACCTCATCTATATTTTGTGGGGCCTGTAATCTTGGATGGGTGTATCTCAAAGTCTAAAAAAAAACAATCATCTCGCATTGTTGCTCATTCTGATTCTTCCTGGATTTCTAAATTCAATTTTGTGAGGAAATCTAACATACTGGGTAGGATTCTCGGTTGGTTACTGAACCACCTTCTAAAATATGGTTGGAGAGTTTGTATGGGTCCTTATTATGTACCTCCTCGGTGACCAGAAAATTCATCGGTACTTGTGTATTATCACGGCGCCCACGATGTTGATCGTACTGCATCGCATTGCATGCAAAATAGCGGCATGCGACGCATGGGATGCGATCAGATGCGATTTTTAATTGTACAAGCACCCTGAAAGGTGCTTACAATGTTAAATGCACCCCCATTGTCAACGCCACCCCCACTATCAACGCCAACCCGAAGCGTGGCGAGCCCGCGAGGGGAGGCGGTACGCGTCCTTCGACCTTTTCATACCCACCCGTCCTCCGACCTTTTCATATCCACGTCGGCGTGGAGTTGATTTTAGAGAGTGTGGCGGGCGCAGCTTTCCACCGAGTCCGAAGTGTGGCGAGGGGACGCAGATTACTTTACATTCCTGCGCTCGCCACACTATCTAAAATCAACTCCACGCCGACGTGGATAGTGGGGGTATGAAAAGGTCAGAGGAAGCGTTCCGCTGCGCTCGCCATACTTTGGGTTGGCGTTGATAGTGGGGGTCGCGTTGACAATGGGGGGGGGGATTTAACATTCTGGGGGCATTTAATATTGTATGCACCCGTCAGGGTGCTTGTACAATCAAAAATCGCATGCCATTTGCTGGCATGCGATGCAATATTTAATTGTACATTCCGGCTTTTTCACGCGGAAATCGCATTGCAACGCATACTATCGCATACCCTATTTAGTGGTATGCGATGCAATGGGCACCGTGATAATACACAAGTACCAATTCATCCATCCCAAAACCTCTCTTGTTTGTAATGTCCTTCAGTATGTTTCTCAAAGTCTTTGTCTTTCTATTCCTAATTCCAAATTGATCCACCAAAAGTTTAGACCTTTTGTTGCCTCCTCTCCCTTATTGATCTGTTTATGAATCATGGACTCTACGGTCTTGTATTCATCATCTTTTTTGTGAAGCTCTATTGTGGAATCTAATTGACAGATCTGTGTTGTTAAGGTTTCTCATTCTGATTTCCTCTTATTAGTAGTGAGTGTCATTAAACTAAAGGCGCAATGCTCTAAGATTGTGTCCCACTTTGTGTTAAATTCTGTATTGAGACATATTTGATTCCTTGCGTATGCACCCAACTTAGAATAGAAAACAAAAGAGCAACTGCATTTACATCCAACTCTAAATAAGACCCATGACTAGGTGTCAGCAAATAAGAAAAAAAAGGTTCTATAGAAGAGCATTGCAGCCAGTTAGCATGCTGTGAAATCAGTGATTCTTCTCCAGTGTACTGTTTTATGAATATAATTATGAGCATAGTTAAACAACTGATTTGTTAATTGTTTCCATATTTTTTTCTCATATAATGCATGTAAATGAACCAATGCTCGAAAGGAAAAAATATTCACAATTCACTTGGGTAGAGTAAATAATAAAAAGGGATTGAATGCAATATATATAAAACCGGTGGGATTCTAAGGCGGCAAGATGGCTAAATGGTTACATTTATGCAATGGTTCTAGACAGGTCAGCAATGAAAAAGGAAACACTTTTGTGCTTTAAAAGTCCCCACGTGCAATAGCGGAAGAAATCTAGAAATAAATATACATGTGAACGTATTCCATTATAAAAGCATCCATTCAATATTAAACAATAGCCTTACCACAGAGTCTATATTTGTTCCTTTAAGTTTCTGGATGCAACATCCAGCCACTACCCTGGGCCAAGTCTACAAGCACCTGGTAGTGATTCTTTGTTTTTACTAACAGGTAATACTGGTAACTGTTTGTCTTTTAAGGAATGTCATAATGCATGCCAAGCATAGTTTGTGCAGAGGAGCATGAATTGCCTGTTAGGCAGCCAAGGGGGGTAATAATTAATGCAAAGAACCGTGGGCAAGATGACTACTGTAAAACGAAAAGGTTAGGAGAATGACACAGCTCCTCCCTTTATATATGTTCACCTAATACTGTCGGTAAAAAAAGAGACCGAATAGATTTAATAGGATAAAAAAACAAAACAAAAAAACAAAGGGCCTTATTCTAGTTCACTCTTTCTGACAAAATCCTTCTTGGATGGACAAAACCATGTGCACTGCAGGTGGGGCAGATGTTACTTGTGCAGAGATAATTAGATTTGGGTGGGGTTTTTCTTCAAAGTGAGATCTATATTGCAGTCTAAAAATAAAGCGGCCAGTATTTACCCTGCACAGAAACAAAATAACGCACCCAAATCTAATTCTCTCTGCACATTTTACATCTGCCCCCCTGCAGTGCACATGGTTTTATCCATCTAAGAAGGATTTTGTCAGAAAGAACATTTGACAATGATAATGCTATGTTTTAATAAGATAAGCCCTGGGAGCTATATAGTTGAAAATCAATTACATAGTTCTAGTCTTATGTGACTTTTGGATTTCCAGTTATGTGTGTATGTTAGCACATGCCTATAACAATCTTATAGTCTTATAAAATTCCATTAATAATTATTTACGTCCAAATAGAGCAACATCTTGGAGATAAAGAAATCATCCATCATTTTGTTTGGTACTTGTTTCCTAGCATGGCGCCACCGATTTCAATTGTATGGCATCGGGTCTATCAGATCGGGTCGCATCGCATGCGACCAGATCGCATGCGATGCAATTAGACACGATTTTTAATTGTACAGCCACCCTGATGGCTGATTCCTAAGTTATATGCCCACCCAGACCTGGTTTTTAATTGTACACCCACCCTGATGGGTAATTAGTATGTAAAATGCCCCGCCATTGTTAACGTCACGCCACTATAAACGGCAAACCGAAGCGTGGCAAGCGCAGAGAGCCCGCAAAGGGCGGCGGTATGCGTCCTCTGACCTTTTCATACCCCCCACTATCCAAGTCAGCGTGGAGTTGATTTTATATAGCGTGGCGAGCGCAGCGAGCCACCGTGCCCGAAGCGTGGTGAGCGCAGCGAGCTCCGCGAGGGGACGCGGCTTAATTGACATGTATTACGCATGCGATCGCCACGCTTCGGGCTCGGTGGCTCGCTGCGCTCTCCACACTATATAAAATCTACTCCACACCGACGTGGATAGTGGGGGTATGAAAAGGTCGGAGGACGCGTACCGCCGCCCCTCACGGCCTCTCTGCGCTCGACACGCTTCGGGTTGGCTTTGATACTGGGGCAGCGTTAACTATGGGGGGGCCATTTCACATAGTAATTACCCATCAGGGTGGGTGTACAATTAAAAATCGGGTCTGGGGGTGCATTTACCATAGGAATCAATGGGAAATCGCGTCGCATTGCATGCCATTATAATGGCATGCAATGCGACACGATTTTAAAATTGTATATGAACTGTAAAAACCCTTCTATCGGGTCAGATTGGGTCCCTTCGCATACCTTAAGTAAGGGTATGCGATGGGACCCGACGGGCGCCGTGCTAGGAAACAAGTACCTTTTGTTTAACCAATTTTAAAATGGTTTCCTATAAGTAGCCACATATGCAATATAACCACCAAACCTATGGCATTCCTTCTAAAATGGAAATTAAATATAGTTCCAGAAGTTCCTGCCAACCACTGTTGCAGAAGTTAACACAAATGTGTTGCACTTGTATGTTAATTTGCTCTCATTCTTCTGTCCAGTTCATCCTAAACCATAATCCCCAAATAGCTCAATGGGGGTAAATATGTAGATTGTACTGGCTACTCCATGATTTTAAACTTACCATATTGTCGGTGCCCACACATGGTAATGGATCATGGCCACATCGTTCCATGTGTAGTATGGCATGATAAACCATGTGGCCATGTCCTGGCACCGGCACACCTCCCCCACCCCCCACGCAACACACAATCACCCCCACGCACCACACAGCTCCAGCATCTCCCCAAGAGTTCTCTCAGCCAATAAGCGTCCCCAGGGGTGGAGGTGCGGCAGCAGACGGAATGGCAGATCCTGAACACCCCTGATCATGACCACACTGAACTACTGAGTAAACTCTGATCATTTACTCAATCATTCTGTGTGTGTGTGTGTGTGTGTGTGTGTGTGTGTGTGTTTGTGTGGTCATGATCATTGGTGCTCTGGATTTTAAAATAAATTGGATATATATCTGATTGGATCCGATATCTATCTGTATGTGGGCGCCTTTAGACTTAACTGTTGTTTGTGCCAGTAGGGTAAGCTTGCCAGCACTGTGACAACCAAAGACAGTGAATCTCTAATGCCCGCTTGCCACTAGGATCGGTTTAGGGTGGTTTTCTTGGCACATATTAAGGATAGTAAAGGATTCAATTGTGGGTCGCTAGTCAAAAGGTGGCCATGGGGTTTTTCACTTTTTTTGTCCCGAATGTTCACACAGTCGGCATGGACACCGTAACATTGCACAGCGTTGTCTCCTAAGCATAGAATACCTAGTTTATCAGCTTGCATCATCCAGAATAGTATGGTTTCTCTGTTACTGAGCGATCCTTCTATGTTTTGTGTTAGTATAAATCTTTATGTCGGTTTGTTTCTACCCAGTTTGTTTAATCAGTGTTGTTTCCAATTGTAGAGCGCAATGGAATATGCTGCACTATATAAGAAACTGTAAATAAATAAATAAATATCTACAGAATGTGATTCATTTCAATTATTCCTTTATGTACATAGATATACAGTATGCATATTCCACAGATGCAATAATCCAATTAGAATTTTTAAGGATACAGGTTGAGTATCCCTTATCCGAAATGCTCGGGACCACGAGCATTCCGGATATGGGATTTTTCCGGTTTTTTTAAATAATTTCTTTTAAACATACTTACCTGCCCCCTGGTGGTGCCCCGATGGTCCCTCGGTGTCCACGGCAGGCCTCCAGCATAGTCACCGGTGTCTCCAGCGGTCCATGGAGTGCATTGCATGAGTTCCCAGACGCGCTGGTGACGTCAACAGCATGGGCGCGCACTCCTGCAATGCACTACTGGGACTGCTGGAGACCTGTCGTGGACGCCGGGGGACTTGCTAAGTATAAAAAAAAAAAGGGTCGGGGGGGGGGGGGATTCTAATTATTCCAAAAACCATGGTTTTTGGAGTAATTCGGATAATGGATCTCTGGATACAGAATACTCAACCTGTACTTTATTTGATTAACTTTTATTTAGATTCACATTCAGATGTGGTTGGATTTGTTATCACTGCTACTCCTTGGAAATGGCAGCAGGCTGTCAATAACTGGCAGTCTGCTGCCCTCCTGCGTTCTGGGTCGCAGGATGTGTTCTAGCACATGCAGAGCAGGTCCTGCGCATGCGCAAAGTATAGATAATCGGTACTTTGCACATACTGTAAGTAAACAACTCCAAGAGCCGTATAACTCAAAGCCACTGGAATTGGGATTCGCTTGAATTATTCATGAAATGAACATAAGAATTCATGACACTATACTTTTGACTTGTTCAACACAATTTATGTTTAAGTCAGATAAAATAACTGCAATATAAACATGAAGCTAATTAATAAAAACTATTGCGAGCTCAAGTTCTAATAAGCGGATATAATAACTAACTTATAATACGTAATATATATTTTCATATTAGCAATTATTTTAATTAAATTCAAAATATATTTAGTTTCTTGCTTTACAGGCAAAGTTAAACAGAGATGGGCTGCTAAATACACAGATGAAAAGAGCAATTTACTCATATTTTTCTGCATTGCAGACTAAGCTAAAGGCCCATACACACTGGGTGACTTTGAGCTGAAAGTCGCTGAAAACAGCAGGTTTGAGCGGCTTTCAGCTCAAAGCCGCCCAGTGTGTATGGCCTGGTGAGCGCTGCTGCACGCTCCCGCAACATCGCTGGGAAAGCCGTTCAGTCTGCTGGTTATACCAGCAGAGGAGCAGCTTTCAGGACGGCTTTGCATAGTGCTCCGCTATGCAACGCTGTCCTACCCCCTCCGTTGGCGCCAGGCAGGGCGAAAGCCGCTCAGTGTGTTTTTACTGAGCGGCTTCCCCGCAGCGATTATTGTCATCATCGCTGTCCATACACGCTGGACATAGTCGCCCATTGCGTTTGTACCTTAACTGTTGTAACTTTGTAATGAAAGATGTACAGTGTCTTCAAAAATAATTCATACATATTCTCCTTAACCCCTTCCTGACACAGCCAGTTTTTGCCTTCCTGACAGAGCCCTTTTTTTCAAATCTGACATGTATCACTTAAGTGGGGATAACTTTTTTTTGCTTTTACTTATCCCAGTGATTTTGAGATTGTTTTCTCGTGACACATTGTACTTCAAATTAGTGGTAAATTTGGGTCGATACAGTCTGTGTTTTTTTGTGAAAAATACCAAAATGTCGTAAAAAATTGGAAAATTTAGCAATTTGCAAAATGTTAAATTTTCTGCTTGTGAGACAAATAATCATACCACTCAAAATAGTTAATAACTAACATAGACCATGGGCGAAATGTAATAGGGTGCGATTTTTAGACTAAAAAAAAATCGCACCAAATCGCACCTTTAAAAATCGCATTTTTTGCCGCGAATTCGCATATGTAATGAGATGCGAATTAGCGGCAAAAAAATGCGATTTGCCGCGATTTGCCGCGATTTTTAGTCATGAAAATGTGCGCATTTTCAGTCATGAAAATGTGCGCATTTTCAGTCATGAAAATGTGCGCATTTTTATAAATGCGCTTTTGTGCAAAAAAAAAAAAGTAAAAAAAAAAACGGCGTGGGGTCCCCCCTCCTAAGCATAACCAGCCCCGGGCTCATTGAGCCGGACCTGGTTCCAAAAATACGGGGGGACAAAAAGCATAGGGGTCCCCCGTATTTCTGAAACCAGCCCCGGACTCTTGGACCGGTCCTGGTTCCAAAAATACGGGGGACAAAAAATCTGGGGGTCCCCCGTATTTTGAAACCAGCACCGGGCTCCAACAGCCCGCGGTGTCATGCCACAGCCGGGGGACACTTTTTATACAAGGTCCCCCGGCCAAAACATGAGCACCGTGGCTGGTCAGCCTTGGACGGGGTACCTGGAGGAGTGGGGACCCCCCCAATAAAGGGGTCCCCCCCCCAGGCTTCACCCGTCCAGGGCTGAAGCCCGGGGCTGTCACCGGCGTCCGTGGCCAGTGGACGCCGGCCTGATAGGGTTAAATCCATCATACATATCATTACATTGCTTTTTACCGGCGAACTACAAGTGCCAGCAGACCTCCCCCGCATGCTGGGACTTGGAGAACCACAAGTCCCAGCATGCAGGGCATTAATGGGCCCGCTGGGACTTGTAGTCCACCTGTAAAAAGAATGTTTATAAAAAACACACACACAGAGAAGTACAAGTTTATTACACACACACACCTCAATTTTACACCAGCATACTTACCATTCCTGGATCCAGCGCTGGTCTGGCTGCTTCACAGCCGGCTCCCCCCGCACTGACAGGCAGCGGGGAGAACCGGCTTTCTCCGTTGCCTGTCACCGGCTTTCTCCGTAGCTTCTGTAGCTCTGTCCGAGTGCTACAGAGGCTGAGAGCGCGATTGGCTGAGCTACAGTATGCGTCTCCATGGAGACGCATAGCTCAGCCAATCAGGACTGAGCTATGTGTCTCCATGGAGACGCATACTGTAGCTCAGCCAATCACGCTCTCAGCCTCTGTAGCACTCGGACAGAGCTACAGAAGCTACGGAGAAAGCCGGTGACAGGCAACGGAGAAAGCCGGTTCTCCCCGCTGCCTGTCAGTGCGGGGGGAGCCGGCTGTGAAGCAGCCAGACCAGCGCTGGATCCAGGAATGGTAAGTATGCTGGTGTAAAATTGAGGTGTGTGTGTGTAATAAACTTGTACTTCTCTGTGTGTGTGTTTTTTATAAACATTCTTTTTACAGGTGGACTACAAGTCCCAGCGGGCCCATTAATGCCCTGCATGCTGGGACTTGTGGTTCTCCAAGTCCCAGCATGCGGGGGAGGTCTGCTGGCACTTGTAGTTCGCCGGTAAAAAGCAATGTAATGATATGTATGATGGATTTAACCCTATCAGGCCGGCGTCCACTGGCCACGGACGCCGGTGACAGCCCCGGGCTTCAGCCCTGGACGGGTGAAGCCTGGGGGGGGGGGACCCCTTTATTGGGGGGGTCCCCACTCCTCCAGGTACCCCGTCCAAGGCTGACCAGCCACGGTGCTCATGTTTTGGCCGGGGGACCTTGTATAAAAAGTGTCCCCCGGCTGTGGCATGACACCGCGGGCTGTTGGAGCCCGGTGCTGGTTTCAAAATACGGGGGACCCCCAGATTTTTTGTCCCCCGTATTTTTGGAACCAGGACCGGTCCAAGAGTCCGGGGCTGGTTTCAGAAATACGGGGGACCCCTATGCTTTTTGTCCCCCCGTATTTTTGGAACCAGGTCCGGCTCAATGAGCCCGGGGCTGGTTATGCTTAGGAGGGGGGACCCCACGCCGTTTTTTTTTTTATAAAAACACTTTTACACATTTTTATTAACAGAACCATGCACAGATCTCAATGATCTGTGCATGGTTCTGTCAAATTCGCCTGTCAGAACCTGGTCTATTTTTTTTGCGATTTTTGGTAACATTGACCAAAAATCGCACCCTATTACATTTGCGAGTTGTATACTTTATAATGGGAAAACATCTGGATGCGAATTGAAATGTGACTAAAAATCGCACTTCTAAAAGTGCGATTTCGCGGTAAAAAGTGCGATTTTTTACCGCGATTTTCAACCTATTAAATGTGCGATTTTCGGAAAATGTGCGATTTCGGCCGTTTTTGACCAAAAATCGCACATGTCTAAAAAATCACACCCTATTACATTTCGCCCCTCATGTCTACTTTATGTTTCCATCATTATTTCAACTTCCTTTTAATTTTTTTGGACACTAGGAGGCTTACAATATGAATAGCAAATTCTCAAATTTTCAAGAAAGTTTCAAACACTGATTTTTTTAGGGACCAGTTCAGTTCTGATGTGACTTTGAGGGACTTGTATGTGAGACACCCCCATAAATGATGCCATTTCAAAAACTGCACCCCTCACAGTATTCAAAACAGCATTTTGGAAGTTTGTTAACCCTTTAGGTGTTTCACAGGAATTAAAACAAAGTGTAGGTGAAATTTAAAAATTTCATTTTTTTTGCAGATTTGCAATTTTAATACATTTTTCGGTACTCTTTACTTAGAAGGGCGCCCATCTCGGGCATCTCGGGGATTGAATGCACTAAAAAATCGGGTGCGATCAACCGACGAGATGCCCGAGATTTCCCATAGGGAACAATGTTAAATGTCTCAATTGACCCGATTTTCCTGTTCAATGCCTCAATTGACCCAATTGTTCCATAGGAAACAATGTTAAATGGCCCACAGAGGCCAAATAGGCACCCTGAAGTGAATAATGGCCACCCGAATTGTTAACGCCACCCCACGATCAACGTCAACCCGAAGCGTGGCGAGCGCAGCGAGCCCGCGAGGGGCGGCGGTACGCGTCCTACGACCTTTTCATACCCCCACTATCCACGTCGGCGTGGAGTTGAGAATAGAAAGTGTGGCGAGCGCAGCGAGCCACCGAGCCTGAAGCGTGGCGAGCGCAGCGAGCCCCGCGAGGGGACGCGGATACCTTCACAGGTATCCGCGTCCCCTCGCGGGCTTCACAGCTGTCCGCGTACCCTCGCGGGGCTCGCTGCGCTCGCCACGCTTCGGGCTCGGTGGCTCGCTGCGCTCGCCACACTTTCTATTCTCAACTCCATGCCGACGTGGATAGTGGGGGTATGAAAAGGTCGTAGGACGCGTACCGCCGACCCTCGCGGGCTCGCTGCGCTCGCCACGCATCGGGTTGACGTTGATCGTGGGGTGGCGTTAACAATTCGGGTGGCCATTATACACTTCAGGGTGCCTATTTGGCCTCTGTGGCCCATTTAACATTGTTTCCTATGGAAAAATCGGGTCAATTGAGGCATTGAACAGGAAAATTGGGTCAATTGAGACATTTAACATTGTTCCCTATGGGAAATCTCGGGCATCTCGTCGGTTGATCGCACCCGATTTTTTAGTGCATTCAATCCCCGAGATGCCCGAGATTTTTTACTAACGATCCCCACGATCAAAATCGTGGGCGCCCTTCTAAGTAAAGAGTACCCATTTTTCTAAGGAACACAGTAGATTTTACTAGAGAAATGTGACTAAAAATTGATTCCCCCAATTCTTTTGTTTTCATAAATATCCTATATGTGGCCCTAGTGTGCACGTTGACCAAACCACAGGCTTCATAATAGAAGGAGCACCTACTTGATTTTGGAGCCTTCTTTTTATGAGATTATTTTTTAGGCACCATGTAGGTTTCTAGGCACCATAAGATGCTAAAATTTAGGAACCCCCCCACAAGTGACCCCATTTTGCAAACTACACCCCTCAGGGAATTCATCTGGGGGTATAGTGTACATTTCAAACCCCCAGGGGTTTCACCAATTGTGGTACAACTGGGCAGTGAAAATGAAAAATTAAATTTTTTACACAAAAATGCAGTTCTGGCTCAAAATTTTTCATTTTCAGAAGGTATGAAGGAGAAAAAGCACCCCAAAATCTGTGCCCCAATTTCTCCCGAGTACGGCAATGCCTCACATGTGACCAAATAATACCATTTGGGTGCATGGCAGGACTCAGAAGGGAAGGAGTGATTTTTGGATTTTGCAGCTCAGATTCTGGTGGAATGTTGGTGGGTGCTATGTCGCATTAGCAAGACCCCCCAAGCACCAATACAGTGGAACCCCCCCACAAGTGACCCCATTTTGCAAACTACACCCCTCAGGAAATTCATCTAGGGGTATAGTGTACATTTCAAACCCCCAGGGGTTTCACCAATTTTGATACAACTGGGCTGTGCAAATGAAAAATTACATTTTTTACACAAAAATGCAGTTCTGGCTCAAAATTTTTCATTTTCAGAAGGTATGAAGGAGAAAAAGCACCCCAAAATCTGTGCCCCAATTTCTCCCGAGTACGGCAATGCCTCACATGTGACCAAATAATACCATTTGGGTGCATGGCAGGACTCAGAAGGGAAGGAGTGATTTTTGGATTTTGCAGCTCAGATTCTGGTGGAATGTTGGTGGGTGCTATGTCGCATTAGCAAGACCCCCCAAGCACCAATACAGTGGAACCCCCCCACAAGTGACCCCATTTTGCCAACTACACCCCTCAGGGAATTCATCTAGGGGTATAGTGTACATTTCAAACCCCCAGGGGTTTCACCAATTTTGATACAACTGGGCTGTGCAAATGAAAAATTACATTTTTTACACAAAAATGCAGTTCTGGCTCAAAATTTTTCATTTTCACAAGGAATGAAGGAGACAAAGCACCCCAAAATCTGTGCCCCAATTTCTCCCGAGTACGGCAATGCCTCACATGTGACCAAAAAATACCATTTGGGTGCATGGCAGGACTCAGAAGGGAAGGAGTGATTTTTGGATTTTGCAGCACAGATTCTGGTGGAATGTTGGTGGGTGCTATGTCGCATTAGCAAGACCCCCAAAGCACCAATACAGTGGAACCCCCCCACAAGTGACCCCATTTTGCAAACTACACCCCTCAGGGAATTCATCTAGGGGTATAGTGTACATTTCAAACCCCCAGGGGTTTCACCAATTTTGATACAACTGGGCAGTGAAAATGAAAAATTAAAATTTTTTACACAAAAATGCAGTTCTGGCTCAAAATTTTTCATTTTCAGAAGGTATGAAGGAGAAAAAGCACCCCAAAATCTGTGCCCCAATTTCTCCCGAGTACGGCAATGCCTCACATGTGACCAAAAAATACCAGTTGGGTGCATGGCAGGACTCAGAAGGGAAGGAGTGATTTTTGGATTTTGCGGCTCAGATTCTGGTGGAATGAATGGTGGGTGCTATGTGGCATTAGCAAGACCCCCGAAGCACGGTGAAATTATGAACCTAATAATACATAGATGTGTGGTATCTTTTAAAACACTCCTTTATACATAGGCCGGGTTTGTCGGGGCAAGTGTCACACTGGAAAATAGTTTGCTTTCTTATTCCCTTTTTATAGCAAACTTTGCACCTTTTTTGTGTCCTGCCCTTTTTTCCAGTGGAGGGGATTTCATCAGGAAAATGCTGCCCTGGTACAATACGGGGGCCAGTACTAGAAGTACTGGGGCCCTCTGCCTGCTGGTTCCCAAATATTAGGCCCTTTATGACTTCCTCTTGAAAGTGCATAAATGTCCCCCTCTGGCTGGTAGAACGGAATAGCACGTAAGCGTTATACAGTGCCATCTGGATGATATACACGGCCAGCTTCTTGTACCAGATTTTTGTTTTCCGCAGGGCACTGTATGACTTCAGTACCTGATCTGAAAGATCCACTCCGCCCATGTACCTATTGTAATCCAGGATACAATTAGGTTTTGAGGTGTGGGTACTGGTACCTCGTACAGGGACGGAGGTGGTACTGTCTCCGTGAATTGTTGTCAGTATAAGGACATCCCTCTTGTCCTTATATTTGACCAACAACATATTTTCGGTGCATATTCCCCTGCTTTCACCCCCAGTGATCGCGAAAACCCCCCAAAATTATGGGTCCCTGGGACCCCACACTTAAAAAAATCGGGGTCCTACTTGACCTTTTCTGGGTCCCAATGGAATAAAGCCTCCTCTCCCCTTCCCCAGCATGGCACATACAGAAGCCTCCTCCTCTCCTCCATATGGCATATACCCTGAGCCAATGGCCAGCCTGAGTCTATTTTTTTTTTTTGGTAAGCAAACATAGATTTGGGCACCCCAAAACTGTGGCTATTGTTGGTTGGGGGGGGGGGGGGGGGGGGGGTGTATCAATTGGCAATTTGCCCACTCACATAAAGCAAGATACACAAATATTAGCGAAGGGCATAATGTCGGAATAGGGACACCTGTGCTGCACCAATAAGGATTCTGCCCCTGTCCATTGTTTCTAGAATGGCAGCAGGAACAGGAGGGATAGGGTGAGTGAATTCCCAGCAGAGTCTATAGGCTCCTCTCCTACAGGCAGCTCTGCCTCTTAAGAGTTAATTGGTGAGCTGCAGCCGTGCAGTGAGGGGAGGAGGGGACAATTGGGCCAATAACAGCCAGCACTCAGAGCCTGGAGGTGACAGTGACACACAAGAGAGCAGTACCGCGAGGTAGGAGAGGAGGAGGGAAGACTGCAGCCCGAGTCCTGCTAGCAATAAATCCCCTTACATGACACAGCCAAGCGGCCTGCTAAATGGACCACGCACCCCTCTTACCTCTACTTCCTGCCCTGTCCTCACTGTCACACCTCCCTGGTTCTGGCCCCCAATGCTGGTTTCGGTTCCTCGGGCTCCGTCCTCACACCAGCCACAGCTCTGTTCCCCTGCTGAGCAGCAGCTTCTGGTGTTGGCTCCAGCCGTCTGTTGTTGAGGCACAGTGCAGGAGCCAGCTTACGCGGCTTCCGTGCACTGCTGCCTATGACTCTGCGGTGACAGGGACCCTTTCATTTTCGCACCCAGCAGATGTGTGAAGTGGCCGTAAGTCACGCTGTGTCTTCTTCACGGTCACATCACAACTGAGGGGGAAACAGATCCCTCCGCCCTTGTCACACATATTAACACGGCATGCAGTCCGAAATGGGCGGAGCGGGTCCCAGGGGACCCAGCCATTCATAAAAAATGAGTCCCTGGTGCTCCAAAGTGGGTAAAATACTCACTATAGCGAGTATTTGCGAACCCTGACCCCTTCTCATTACTTGGGCAATGTGCGTTTTTGGGAGGCCTCTTTGGTTCTTGCGCACAGTACCGCAAGCTGCTGTACCTCTTGAACCAAGGGCCTTAAACAGGGGGATGCTAGTGTAAAAGTTATCCACATAGAGGTGATAACCTTTATCCAGGAAGGGGTGCACTAAATCCCAGACAATTTTTCCACTAACACCTACGAGGGAGGGGGGGCATTCTGGCGGTTCAATTCTTGAATCCTTCCCTTCATATACCCTAAACCTGTGAGTGTACCCTGAGGTGCTTTCACACAGCTTATACATTTTTATGCCATACCTTGCCCTCTTACTGGAAAGGTACTGGCGGAATTTAACCCTTCCTTTAAAATGTATAAGGGACTCGTCTATGCAAATGAATTTATCTGGGATGTACATCTCTTCAAATTTGGCACTGAAATGATCAATGACCGGCCTGACTTTGAATAGCCGGTCAAAGGTGGGATCATCTCTGGGTGGGCACTGTGCATTATCGTTGTAATGCAAAAATTTAAGGATTAACTCAAAACGAGTCCGGGTCATGGCCATACGGTAAAGTGGGGTGCTGTACAGAACATCTGTACTCCAATATTGCCTAATTTCTGGCTTTTTTACTATGCCCATATGAAACACCAGACCCCAAAATGTCATCATCTCTACTGCATCTACAGGGGTCCACCTAGCAAATGATGACGTGGGGTTTTGAGCAATAAACTGCTGGGCATATAATTTAGTTTGGTCCACCATTAAATTTATAAAATCATCAGAGAAAAATAATTTGAAAAAGTCAATTTCTCTGAGACCTGTGGAATCAAATTGGATTCCTGGGATGGCCAAAAACTCAGGAACCTGGGGCTCAAAATTGTCTGGTGGTGGGGTCCATACGAGATCAATTATTGGGGGGGGGGGGTCTCAGCTGCTCTATGGGGGCGTCTTTGAGGGGGTCCCTCATCACTAGAGGAGGAAGAGGAGCTTAAGATTAATCCTTCAAATTCCCCGCTTGCCTCACTGGCTGTGTCAGAGTCAGAGGCAAGCATGGCATATGCCTCCTCCGCTGAATACATTCTTCTGGATGACTGGGATGACATTTGGGATGACATTTGGGATGCCATTTTTATGTTTCTGGTAGTGAAATGTTTCAACACGTGTATAGTGTAGGGGGGGGTACAAACTTTATTTCAATGTAGTATGTAGTGTGTAGTGTGTATGTAGTGCAGAAAAAAAAAAAAAAAAAAAGGTCCTGCGCCAAAAATTGAGCACAGATGTTGGTCAGTAACGTCCGTCACTGAACAGCGCTCAAAGGCAACAGGAATTTGATCAAAAAAAAAAAAAAAATTAAATAAAGACCCCACAGCACCCACAAAAAAAAAAAAGGTGATCAGTGATGCGACACTGATTACCAGTGAGGGGCAGCAGGTGCACAACCTTTGGTGCAACTGACAGTGCAACTGGCAGCAACTGACAGGTATATATAAAAAAAAAAACCTCTGCACCCCCAAAAAGTTGCTGATCACCTCAGATATAGTGATCAGCACAAAAGGGGGGGGCAGCAGACACAAAATATAGCACTCTCTATCACTCTCTGTCACTATCTCTCTCTATCTCTCTCTATCTATCACTCTATGACACTGCAGCAGCAGCACTGACAGTTATATATATATAAAAAATAACCCCTGCACCCCCAAAAAGTTGCTGGGGGTGCACAAAAGGGGGGCAGCAGACACAAAATATAGCACTTTCTATCACTATCTCTCTCTATCTCTGACAGGTATATATATAAAAAAAAAAACCTGCGCCCCCAAAAAGTTGCTGATCAGTTAATTTATACTGATCAGCACAAAAGGGGGGGAGCAGCAGTCAGTTGCACACGCAGTACAGCTGTATATATATAAAAAATATATAGCACAATCTGTCACTATCTCTCTATCTCTCTCTATCTCTCTCTATCTCTCTATCTATAACTATCACACTGCAGCAGCACAAAATATAGCACTCTCTGTCACTAGCTCTCTCTATCTCTCTCTATCTCTCTCTCTATCTCTCTATCTATAAATCTATCACACTGCAGCAGCACAACACAGCACAGCACAACACAGGAAGTCACAAGAAGTAACAAGATCCAGGAACGCTACAAGCAGTGATCAGGTAAGTATTTGCAAGGATCAGGTCAGTATATCGCGGCAGATAGGCACGGTGACCGCACTGCACGCAATTCCAGACCGGAATGGCGTCTGCAGTGCAGTCACCGTTAGTTTAAATCACCCTCCATGGCTGTGATTGGTTCGTCGGTCCGACTAACCAATCACGGCCTTTGGGGGCGGGTGGGGTGAGGTGGGGTGACACCAGTGTCACCCTTACACCCCGTGGTGATTGGTGCTGTACTTTACAGCACCAATCACCACCGATCCCTGTGTCACCGGCGAACGTTATTCGCCGGTACACAGGAAAACGCTGTGAATGGCTGTTCACACTGAACAGCCAATCACAGCGATCGCCGACGGGGGGGGCGGCATCGCAGCCCCCCCTGGGCATGCAGGGACATGTCTGCTGTCAGGGACAGCAGACATGTTTAAACTGTCACCGCGTCTATAGACGCGGTGACAGTTTAAAGCCATGACGTACATTTATGCCATGTGTCGGGAAGTACATCCCGGCCATGACGTAAATGTACGTCAAATGTCGGGAAGGGGTTAAAGCATCTTGGCTAACGGTAGCCACCTCTGGGTGTCACCAGCCATACATAAATTTTACGATGAAAATTTTTGTGTGTTTTACAAGGAAAATTTACTTGCTACAATGATATTTTGCTCAGTAAATGCAGTAATGAAATCTTACCTAGCAAATCCACATACAGATGTAGCCATGAACATCGTTGCCAGAGCGCCACTGAAAAATTTGCACGTGTGGTACGGAAACACCATGCTGTAATTCCACCTCTGAATGCGTTTCTATAAGCCAGCAGGAGCAAATTAGATGCACACGCATGGTTGAGATTATGCCAATCGCCAAGGGAGTCACACGTGGCAATTGGCAACGATGAGCGTGGCTACATCTGTACAATACATTTCCATAATATGCTATTAAAGAAATTTGAAAATATAATTGTTCCATATATTCAGTATATAGTTTGCATAGTGGAGGTGGATTTAAATGGTGACATTCCAGTTCTCACAATGTATTATTTCTTTATTATTTACTATGATGTTTTACTGGAGAAAAAAAAATTGTAAGGGGGTGGGGGGTTAGGGCTCTGTGAAGGTGAATCTGTGACTAAAAAATAAAAATTAACAGTCTTCAAATTCCAGGCTGTGAGATTATTAATAGAAGGGACAGAAGAGACTGGCGCTGAATAACCATCATGGCACTGTACCTCAACTAAGGTCAGGTGCTAAGAAACATATGCAGAGGTAGCCAGGAAAAAAGTAGCAAGGGTAATTAGCAATAATTAGTAGATTTCTATGTAATTTCATGAGAATTTTGGGTACTTATGTAGTATCTGGGCTGCCGATTTTTTGATTGTATGCCTTAAGTTAAGGCATACAATCAGATGCGATGCGATGCGATGCGATGCGATGCGATGCGATGCGATGACCCGATTTTTCCATAGGATTCAATGTTAAAATGGACTGAGTCCATTTTAACATGGAATTCAATGGGAAAAAGGGGTCCTTTTCATACCCCTACTATCCAAGTGGGCATGGAGTTGGATATAAACCTGTGGCGAGCGTAGCGAGCCACCGAGCCCGAAGCGTGGCGAGCGAAGCGAGCCCCGCGAGGGGACGGTATTCTGCGTCCCCTCGCGGGGCTCGCTACGCTCGCCTCGCTACGCTCGCCTCGCTACGCTCGCCACAGGTTTATATCCAACTCCATGCCCACTTGGATAGTAGGGGTATGAAAAGGACCCCTTTTTCCCATTGAATTCCATGTTAAAATGGACTCAGTCCATTTTAACATTGAATCCTATGGAAAAATCGGGTCCATCGCATCGCATCGCATGCGATATGGTCGGGTGCGATGCGATGCGATGGACCCGATTTCAAAATCGGCAGCCCAGTTACTACATAAGTACCGAATTTTGTTATCTGATATGGATATATTTTGTCTTTAGTGTTGGGACTGCTATGGTACTATCATTTACTATCATAAAGGAAACTTCGTCTGTGCAATTTAAGATACTGTGGGTTTGGTAAAACGTAATTGCATAGCACTGCCCCAAATCTCTGATCGCAGGAACCAGATACAGCTAGAGTTAGATTTTAGTCAGCAGCCACTAGTTCTGCACTGTATTAGGTTCTATTTTTTTTTTCTCATTTTATTAAGCTCATCAAAAGGGTCTATCTATAGGACATAATTACCAACAATCCCAGCCCACCTACAATTTATAAGAACGTATTGTTTTCACTGAATACTAAACACCAGGGCTATTTTTCAGCAGGCTCCAACAGGAACTGAGGCCCTTACAGGAGTACAATTTAAACATGCTTGGGATAAGCATATTGATATCCTTACAAAAAAAATAAGGATCAAATATGGTTTGAGGTAACATGTTTAAAAAAGGGGCAGACTAGATGGGCCAAGTGGTTCTTATCTGCCGTCAAATTCTATGTTTCTATATTCTAGTTCACTCTTTCTGACAAAATATTTCTTAGATGGACAAAACCATGTGCACTGCAGGTGAGGCAGGTGTTACTTGTGCAGAGATAAATTTGGGTGGGGTTTTACACCTGCCTCACCTGCAGTGCACATGGTTTTGTCCATATAAGAAATATTTTGTCAGAAAGAGTGAACTAGAATATGGGCCTCAGTTCCTGCTGGAGCCTGCTGAAAAATAGCCCTGCTAAACACCATATCATAGACACAACATGAACAATTCTCCATGTGAGTTCTTCATACAGGGACAGTGTGGCCATGGGTGTAGGAATTTACAAGTCAGGATTATTAAAACTTATTATTTAATTATTCAATTTTTAATCATTATAAAAATGTTATGCTACAATGTATATTTTAATCTTTATTGGTTATAACTAGGCAATATCATCCCTCACTCTGATTGACTCACAAAGATTTTGCAGCTTTGCAAGCCAACCAAATGCCGTCCGCCCCCACATACACTTGCACCGCGAATCTCGTTGCGAATGGATGTTTTGCATAAATATTTTGTGGGGCAGAAATCATTGGATGGTCACAGACTATCGAATCATTTCTTATGCGCTTGCAAATCTAAGTCACTCTCTGGTGACATAGGTTTGCGGCACTCTGATATGGAAACAGGGCGGGCAGCTGACATCTGGTGACGTCAGCTGCCCTCCCCCGACACTCACATCATGGTGCAATTTAAATGGGAATGCCTAAAATTTTCATGGGAATGCCCATGAAACATGCCCTGTGCCCGCTGCCCCACGCCCCCTGCTCGCACTGCTACATGCGAACGAGTCGACAAATGATTCGCCGCACCTATTCACACAAAGAGGCTGCACATGCATATAAATGTTTAGGTGCATGCGCAGTAGCTAAACATCGCTCCCTTGTGCAAACGCGTAGGGGAGCGTATGAATTAGAATGACCTCCATTGTGTGTATGCTCCCTGCCATTAACGATGCGAACTCCCACGCATCGTTAATAACCCCCTTTCTCGTACAAGTATGTCCAGACGAGGGAGGCCATCGTCAACGACTGCCATGCTGCAGCTGTAGCAAGGCTGTCGCTTCCCCCGCTGTTGCTCACCTCGGAGCAGGCATCGGCAAGTATGTATGCACTTGCCGATGCCTGCCCATATCGGCCAATATCGGCGAGTGTGTATGGGGCTTTACACTGGAGATTGTACACATACATGATTCTCCTTGTTACCTCCATTAACATAGCATGTACAACACTGAATTATGAATAGAATGAGACATTCTGTTTTACAGGAATGAAGTATCTTGCCAAGTAGGATGTCCTCCCTAATTCTTTGCAGCATACCTCATTCCTACTGTGCTATTTGCTGATCTTAGTATGTGCCAGCCAGTCAGATCTGTGTTCATTTTTACAAAGCCGGGGAATTCAGTCTAATCCCCAAGCAAACAGCCTTCAGCTCAGGTCACTGACAGCAGAGATATTTCAAAGATGTATTATTGGAGTGTGTGCTATACGTAGCTAGGTCAGGCGGGGAATGTTAAACAACATCAAAGAAAGGTCTAACTGTAAAAAGAATAAAATAATGATTTGGGAAAATCAGTGAACAATAATATAGTCACTCAGGATGTTCATTTTGCTTGTTCACCTTTGTTAATCTTTTTGGTTCAATGACAGCAAATTGCAGAGAGTTCTACGTGCACCATCAATAAACAAAGAAATCCTGGCCAAGTGCTCTCGGCTGATATCCAAACCTTCTAAAAGTTGCTCTGGCATCAAAAATTCAAAACTGTCCTCCTGCACCCCAAAGTATAAAATTGTGGGTAAACATTACACCTTCAGGTGCGGATTAGACCTGCGAATATGCGCATGTGCAAATCCCGGAGCAAGATAAATAAAAGTCTCAATACGTTGATGACGACAAGTTTCTGTCTCCGTTATTGAAAGCCACCAGAGTGCCGCCCACCTGTATGCTTCTGTCTCAGTTATTGAAAGCCACCAGAGTGCCGACCACCTGTATGCTTC
The DNA here is from genome assembly GCF_055691185.1 of Crinia signifera. Taxonomy (NCBI): domain Eukaryota; kingdom Metazoa; phylum Chordata; class Amphibia; order Anura; family Myobatrachidae; genus Crinia; species Crinia signifera. The sequence goes on along the minus strand of NC_139217.1, from coordinate 400,145,813 downwards.
TGTCTCAGTTATTGAAAGCCACCAGAGTGCCGACCACCTGTATGCTTCTGTCTCAGTTATTGAAAGCCACCAGAGTGCCGCCCACCTGTATGCTTCTGTCTCCGTTATTGAAAGCCACCAGAGTGCCGCCCACCTGTATGCTTCTGTCTCCGTTATTGAAAGCCACCAGAGTGCCGCCCACCTGTATGCTTCTGTCTCCGTTATTGAAAGTCACCAGAGTACCGGCTTTCTCTCCATTGTGGTTCTTCTTTTTCCATATCTCATCGAGTGTGAATATTGAAGAGAGCGATAAATCCAAGAGAGACATCGCAGTTTGATAGCCTCACCTTTGATCCTTGCGCCTTAGAAGCCTGGAATCCCAAATCTTTTGTATTGTATGACCAGAGTACCGCCCACCTGTATGCTATATGTTGCAGACCCAGCATGGTATACCTTACCCAGGTGCATTGTATAACCACGAGCATAGGAGTGCCAACTTCTGCTAATTTATATATATATATATATATATACACACACACACACACACACACACACACACACATATATACACATATATATATACACAATACCCAGCATTCCAACTCGCGCTCTACTAGTATAAGTACGCACCATAATATGGCAGGCTGCCTTATCACAGTATCCCCAGAGGGTTCAGGGAACAAACAACAACAGTAATAAATTATCCAATAGTGATATGGTGCCTAAATTATAAATACAATGTCCATAATTTTGTTGATCCAATATTTAGTGAAGCAGACCAGAAAGTTTCATTCAATATTCTTTTATTACGATCTTTAACATGTTGTCACAGGTAAAACAGAAACGTTATACACATTCCAAAGCGTTTCGTCTGCAACAACTTCATCAGGGGAACAGACTTCTAAATCTATAAATACAGACATTTATTTTTAATATGCATAAAAATAAATTTTTTTTCTTTTTATATATTGTGCTTCACTATGGACCTTTATTAGAGTATAGATGCCCATATAAGCAGAATAAGGTGCCCATACACGGTCCGTTGAACGGATCCGTTTGGGTTTTAATTAGCATGCATCGTATGGGATCGCATGCCTAGTGCATGCCTAGTGCATGCAATGCGATCCGATACGATGTTTAGCTAGTACAAAAAGTATGTGCAGCACATACTTTTTGTACCGTACTATGTGATGCGCGGGAGCGCGCATCGCATAGTACAAAACGGACGGTCCGGGAACGGACCGTCTATGGGTACCTTAAGAAAGAGAGGAAAGATAGAAGAAGGTGGTGGTGAGAGAATACTAAAAAATCCTGAAAAATTATTAGTGGTGCTGAAGAAATATTGAAAAGAAACACCCGGAGTTGTTATATAATGATAATTGTGACGATAAGGTGAGTATACCTTTAAGAACTGGTTTCTCCAAGTTTTGAGAGGAAAAAAGCCTCAATCTCAAAGAGATGTAATATGTCTTTAAGAGAAAACTACCGTACTTTCTTGCTCATTTAATAAGATGAGAGATTATACAGTACCTACAATTTTGAACAAAAAATGTGTAAAGTAAATATTTGTGAGAATCATTAATAAAAATTATATTTTTTAATAAAAATCCACCAATTATTTGCATCTATGAGATACATACCTAGTTTCCCATAATTTTAAGGGAGCCGATTCAGTATAGTAGTATATTGGTAGCGGCTAACAAGAGAAACACCTACAAGATATTTATATAATATTATTGATTTAATTTTGTTACACTAAATGAAAAATATAAAAAAAAATGTGAGAAAGTGGATGAATGGGAACATACCATGGGAGTTTATAAACTACTCCAATGTTCCTTCCCTGTTAAGGCTATCTTGTCAGACCTAAAATGGAGTGTAATTTTTTATAAATATAAAAAAAGTGAAGTATGCAAATGTGAAAAAGGGAGAAAGAAAGGATATCATTGTTGGCACATACCGGATAGAAAGCTGAATAATTGTGCATCCAGTGAAAATAGTACTGATAAAGGATCTAAAATTATAACATTTAACCATTAAAATCAATTAAGAACAATACAAGTCTTTTAAGGTACAATTAAAACTATAGTCCCCCAGGTAAACAGTAAGGTATTGTTAATTACCTCTCAGGGCGGTATTCAATGAGAATACCTGCGAGGTGCAGCGAATCCTTTTTAGGATTCGCTGCACATTCGCCACGTTCCGGAGCCGGCGGGCTCCGGTATTCAACGTGTCAGGGGCTCGCTGCCCCTGACTGGCGAATATGAGCTCCTGCGGCGTATGCCGCAGGGAGCCTGAGGACGGTGCCAGGCAGAGAGATGGAAGTCTCTCTGCCTAGCCCAGAACGTTTGTGGGTGTTAGGTGGGCTCCCCGGGTGCCAGGCAGCACAGGCTGCCCCCCGGGGGTGCCAGCAGGGGACCTATATTCACTATACCCGATCGTAACGATCGGGTGCAGTGAATATATGAATATGTAATGAGCGGCTCGGCTCCGGCGCCCCCTGCTGGCTGCTGTGTAAAAAAAAAAATATATATATATATATTTTTTTTAAATTAAATATATATTCATGTGCTTACAGCACATGAATAAAAATAGCATGCCCCTCTTTAGAATAAAATTCCTGATTTTTTGACACCAAATGTAAAAAACAAAACACTTTATTTTAAAAGTTCACATTCCACTTCTCCATAAAAAGATAGCGATTGCTACTCGGTGAATCATGGGGAAAACAACCTTCAAATGTATTCGCCATGTGGTCATTGAATAGGGTGATTCACCGTTTTAGTCAAAAATTCGCCAAACAGCACAAATTCGCCATAAAAACATGGCGAATCAGGCTCATTGAATACCGCCCTCAGTGTGACTCCTTTCTCTTACAGGTAAGGCTAGCTGAATGAAGGACTTAGACCTGATCTCTATTTATAGGTTGTGTAGGGATGACCTCACTTCCTCCTCATTCTTATTGGTCCACATCCTATTAGGTTTTATAAATGCTTTGCAAGTAAATTAAGTAATAGGATTGGGAATCAATATAATCCCATTAGTTAGTTATAACAGGAAATGTTAAGATATCTTTAAAAAGAGTGAGGATTAAACATCTATGGAAGATATAAACCTGGGGCTACCCATAATCCTCCAGGGGTACCCACAATGACGTGTTTAACACAGAATTATAGATATTAAATAATACCAATCGGACTAATATGTGCTTAAACTTATAGTTTGTTGTGTTCCTGGAAAGCCAAGGAGTAAGGTGCTGAAAGCCGATTGTGTTAAACTTTGTCCTGATCGTAGTTAGAGATGCCGCTGGAGGACTTCATTATTCTGTCAGCGTCGGCGCCGCTGACTTCCAGCTTGCGTTCCATGCTGAGCCGGAAATGCTGTTCAACTAGCTGCCATGTTTATTGAGTGACCGCTTCCGGTCCGCTTTGTACCGTAAAAGACGTATTGTTCTTAATTGATTTTAATGGTTAATTGTTATAATAAAAGAATATTGGATGAAACTTTCAGGTCTGCTTCACTAAATATTGGATCAACAAAATTATGGACATTGTACAGTATTTATAATGTAGGCGCCATAACACAATTGGAGAATATATATATATATATATATAGATTGTTGATGCCCGGCACTCCACTGTCGAATGCTTTGTTCTGTACCCGGTGCCTTCCAAATGTGCTTTTCAGCATTGGGTATATAGAGGGATATACAGCAGGCGGCACTCTCGGTTTTCGTGGTAAAGCAAAATATCCTTTATTGGTCCGACATGTTTCGGGCGTCTGCCCGTCCTCAGGGATCCCTGAGGACGGGCAGACGCCCGAAACATGTCGGACCAATAAAGGATATTTTGCTTTACCACGAAAACCGAGAGTGCCGCCTGCTGTATATCCCTCTATATATATATATATATATATATATATATATATATATATCTCAGGGAGGCAGACCAGTCACTCAGGGCTTGTTTTTTAAGCTTTTTGTCCCGCTCCGGTGCCCTCAAGAAGAGGAGATGTATCCCCCTGATAATATGCAGGCAAAATAAAGCGGCACTCGGAGACTGTATACATTTGCCCCAATTATGATAATAATTTGGACTTCCCTTTCATATATACATACATCCTGACAAAGTTTAGTCACACAATATGTACATCTTATTATAGTAATAATAATAATAATAATAATAATAATAATTAATCTTACTTACATCTTTCCCAAGTACTCTTAGTTCAAACTGTGTCTCCTTAAAATGTATCTTTGTAATTCTAGGCCTATAAAAATATCAAATTTGATAATAAGCGGTTATGGAAATAAGAACAACAATAATAATACATGTAAAATCAAATAAAATGACATTATTTGGTTCTGGCTCCAAGACATGTTCTGTACTTTGACCTCAATCATTTAGGCCCTTATTCTGATTGACGCGGACTTTACCGCATACTTTCGGATCGCGTCTTTACGGCGTCTGTGCATGCGTGGAGAACGCAACGCGCATGTGCCACGCCTTGACTCCGTACCTGTTCGGCCAAATCCCGTCCAAAACTGTTCCCCGCAATCAGTCGGGAAATATGGGCGTATTATGGGCGTCATGCGGAATGACACATGGGCGTAGTTTCAAAGTGGGCAAAACGGGGCGGAAACATGGGCGGACACGGGGGAGTACACTTATGTTGGGGGGCGTACATTCGGATACCACTCCGAATGCACGCGATCAAAAAGGGAAGAAATGTGCGGTGTCCACAAGTGTACTATTGCTTTGCGGACACCACTCGTTCATGCGGTAGGCGAACGTACGCCTAATGACTACAAGCATTAACACCTGAACCCAATAGAATCGACTCCTTTACTCATTACTCACTAATAGGACGCTTGTCAGTGCTTTAATTGAAACCATTGCTGCTTCAAGGAAACCGTACTAATCCCCCACATATGCTGTACTTGTCACACACTTTAAAACTGCTAACAATGGACATGACTGAATATTAATACTAGCAATACAGAAGATATATAATAGTGGGTTGTTTGGCGTAAATACTCCGCTTACGTGCGGTAGCACCGCTTGGCTCACGGTCGGATGCGGTATTTCCGAGCATACTCTGTAATACTCTGTAATACCGTGCAGAATCTGAGTGTTTCCCCCACACACGCATGGTTTGTATGTCGTCCGTAAACACGCCCTGTTCTTAAAGAGTGAGTCCGTCCGAATGCGGAGGACACGTGGGCGTTTCTACGGACGATGGCCGCATGCGGCAAAACACCGTGGCGTGCGGACCGCTCCGTAAGAATGCGGGAATATCCGCACCGATCTGAATAAGGGCCTTAAATAGATGCTTTGCGAATACACGTGTTTAATTGAATTGTTGGCAAGCAGCAGCTCCTGAGGTACATTGCTGGATTGTGTCTAGAATTCTTGGAGCGGGTGCAGCAACAGGCACTGCCAGCAGCAACTTACATAACTTTTGCTGCTATCTCCCTGTGCAAATATCTGCATTCCATTCTTCATGTAAAATGTTCAAGGCACATAGTATAAATAGGGAGACAAATAGTGCAGATATGTAATGCATACCTCTAGTTGCTCAATTAAGCCATGTACACAAATTACAGTTGTGTGCACTCAATGACGCGAGTAATGTGCTTGCAAAGCTGGGAGCTCTAAATGCATTTGTAAATTGCATGCAGTTAATATGTACCTGCTGCCTACACTCAGAGCAGGGAGTCATTCTGAAGACTGAACCAGTATCCATGAGAATGCAGCCAATCAAAATGCAGTAACCGGTTATCAATAAACTGACATGCTGATTATAAGTACACACCAAACATGGCCGCTGTAATTGTATATAAGTGCCACATCCCGTACACTACAATAAATCATAAAAATTATCATGCAACCTCTTATTACTAAAGCCTTACCAGAAATATTTCCCCACATGTTTTTTGTTCTTATATACAACCAGTCCAACAGGGGTTAGGCCTAAAAAATATTCAGAGTTGTTTTCTCCCTGGAAGAAAGAATACACTGGTTACTGTAATTCAATGACTGTTCATTAAAAAAAGCAAAAAGATGTCAGCAACACAAAAGGACCTGATGCAGTTGGGTGGATATTGGGCATATGTTTTTGCACTGCATACACAGAGAAATCAGGCGAGACCCCATCCATACTATGAGTCTGATACTAGCTATTACCAAAAGGGCCCACTTTCACCAGCCTATACTAGGTGTAAATGATACGCTAGTATACTGGAATGTTTAGACTTACATCATTGGGGTAAATTTACTAAGATCGGAGGGGATACGGTCATTGGGTCACCAGCAAGTTTTTCGACAGTCATTAGGTTGACACTATTAGGTCGACATGTGTCTAGGTTGACATGCAGGAAGGTCGACATGAGTCTAGGTCAACAGGGTCAATAGATCGACAGGGTCATTAGGTCGACAGTCAAACTGTTGACATGGGGTTTTTCACAGTTTTTTGAGCCGACATGTGCCGACAGGTGGTATTTCATGCCCTACATCCATGGGAGAATAAAATAGTGGGCTGAGCATAGCGAGGCACCGTGCCTGAAGCATGGCGAGCGGACGCGGTGCACTTTAACCTGTGCCCATGTCGACTATGTCAACATTTGGGTCAAAACAGTGAAAACCCCCAGTTTGACCTTTTGACTGTCGACCTAACCCATGTCGACTTAGTGACCCTGTTGACCTAGAATCATGTCGACCTTCCTGCATGTTGACCTAGACACATGTCGACCTAAATGCATGTCGACCTAACGGTGTCGACCAAAAACTGTCTAACAACTTGCTGGTGACCAACTGATCCACACCCAATCGGAGTTCTATTGAAGATGGGATGTTGCCAATAGCAACCAATCATATTCTATCTATTAACTTATAGAAGAAGCTAAATAAATAAGTAGAATTGGATTGGTTGGTATGGGCAACATCCCATCTTCAATAGAATTTCCATCTTAGTAAATTTACCCTGTAGTCGGTGGTTGAGGTTCCATGAGCATGTCCTGACTGAATGTTGCTTAGGTAAGAACACCTCATCACAGCCCTGTTACGCTTCTTCAGACATCATCTATATATATAGGTCTAGCGTTCGTGCGGCTCTGAAACACTGTCATCTGTTGGCAGTGAGTAAAACTACATCGACTAGCTTTCGAAGCATTTGCTTCAAGCGGGCTTACTAGTAATGGTGTGTACACACGGAACAATGCAGCATACAATTTTGATTATATATTCAAAATCGCAACAGGATCGCAATCAGATCGTACAGGTCTTTTAACCTTGCGCTCCCAATGCGATCCCGATGCGCACTCTCGTACAGCACAAATCGAAGCCAGATAGACAGGGCTGCATTTAATATACGGTACAGATCTCTACTATATAGTTAAAATTGCTGGCGTGTCCTCTGCTTACCATGCAATTTGATCGCATCGGGATCGAATAGCATGACCGTGTTAACACACCTTAAGAATTTATATGCAATTCAAATGTGTACAACTTGTATAGCTCATACATATGTTCAATGATATATCCGCAGACAGGTGTACGGTCATCCGGCTCAAGTTTTCTAAAATTAAATATAGAACTATTCCATTCCTGTGTCACCCCGTCTACAGACGTGCAAGATTCCCCACAAGACTGCTCTAGAGCCTGAAACTGCTAATGAAGCGAAGTTTCTCCTGCACTACAGGTTTCATCTGAGGCAGTGTATAGGGATGGTTACGGTATAAATGGTAGACAATCATTGACTTCGTTGACACCTTGAGATGGTCAATGTCGACACATCAACACTGACAAAAGATCGACACAAGCTTATGGACGACATAGACATGGTCGACATGAATAAGCTCCACATGAGTGTTTCACGTGATGTCAGCACCCGTCCCCAATGCCATCTGAAAAGTATAGACTCACTTTTAAGAGTGAAGGCTTGGAAAATCATTTGATGGTGTGTGTGACCATGGAATGACTTTTTCTCCATGCGGATGTGTAAGTGTTCACATCTGATCACACACTAGTGTGAGGATTCCCCCAGCGGGAGTGCGTTCATCGGGCAGCGTTTACTTGCTCGATAGGCAGCGACTATACATCTCAATACTAAACTTGGTGACCCATGTTATGGGAAGTATCCTGAATAATACTGTAGATCCCATATGAGTACTATTAAAATCGCATTAATGTTGGAGAACTTTTTACCTATTTTGCCTGGTTTTAAACAATATCATCTAAAGTATAAATGTAATAATAAATTCCTTAAAGAAATTAAATCATAAAAGCTTTTCTCAGATCATTTACTCTGCAAAGTAAATGTAAATAGTATATAGTATTATTCATATCCTGTTCATTAAAGAATAAAATACATTTGCAGTACATTATGAATGCCTGGAGATTATGCTTTCACCAAGACGCAGCGTCTGTAGAAAGTCGGATTTATTTAACAAGAAATAATACTGGTAATATAACAAAAATCCCTCAGATTAGAGAACTGAAAAGGAAACATTTACATTAGCGAAACCTTTATGTCTACAGCTGAAGGCAACGGTTCCATTTACCGGATCTGCTGTGGAACAGTCATTAAGGACACATTAGTGTCAATTAACAGTTCACACAGATAGCCAGCATGCTAAAAACAAGATCAAGTGTAAAGGCCCCCATACACTATGCGATTTTGGGACGATTTCATCCGATTTCGGCACTTTGTGCCAATAATCGGGTGAAATCGGACCAAAATAGCAGGTGTGTGATATCTGATCCGATGCGCGGTCCCGTGCGCATCGGACTGGATCAGGGAGGTCGGACGCAGGGCCGGCGCTACCCACTCAGCAGCTCCTGCAAAGCAGGGAGGCGCCATGCTGAAAAGGCGCTGTCTCCCTCCCTGCTTTGCTAAAGCTGCCTCAGCCTTCACTGTCACTGCCTCCTGCACGCCGCCCGCAGCGCCTGTCTGACAGCGGGCGGCAGTATGGAGAGGCTGAGCAGCTCCCTGCACCACGCACACACTGTCCTCCTCCTGCGACCTGCCCCCTCTTCCTCACAGATACTTGCGCTGAGGCATGTAGTGCTGTCTGTGAATGCCTGGATGACATGTCATATCCGGACCCACCCCCTACCCACTGCTCCCATGCGCCTGTCAGCTGTCAATTAAATGACGGACAGGCAGCAGCGCCGCCTCCCCTTCCTCTCCTCTAGTTCCATCTCCTCCTTCTCTCCCCTCCTTTTCCCCTCAGTCACGAGAGGGGTGTAATGGCGTCCTCAGCATCCTGCCTATGCAGATAGAAGAGGAGGGACTGCACAAGAGTTAAACAGCAAAAGAACAGTGAGTCTTTTATTATACATGTTTATAACACATTTTTTAATAATTGTAGATTTTTTTTATATTAATTTAGACACTTTTTTAAATAATGGGCTGGGTTATGTGCCTAAAGGTGGCCATACATGCTGCAATAGCAGCGTGCGATGCGATGTGCGCTCCTGAGATCCTCCATAGGATCGCATATTGCATACGCTCCCACAATCGGGCTGCAGCTTGTTGCAATGGCAATGTGAAAGGCCGCAAAATTTATGGTTTGCAGGAGGTCGCCGGACACCCTAGCACCGGCCCTGGTCGGACGGTCAGTACATACGATCACGTCCGACCTCCCTGTATGCATATGCCTGCCCACCTGACAAGCATATGCATGCAGACACCGGGGGAGCAGTGGGGCGGGCAGCGGGTCCCTGAGTGCTAAGCTGGCGGCGCCAGGGAGTGCTGACCTGGCCGGGCGGTGATGATCATAGATATCAGCATAGCAGCGCTGCGGGACAGGACGCGCAGTGGTGGGTATTAGATTTTAAAATTCCTGTCAAATGACTAGCCATTCTCTGATTGGCTGAGCTCTCAGCCAGCCAATCAGAGAACGGCCAGTCATTTGACAGGCTCCCCCTGATAAGAGCACCGCCGCCCCCTGACCCTCACCGCCCGCCCCCTGCGCCCCGACATGTGATAAATCGCAAGCGATTTATCACATGTCAAATTTGGCTCATCAAGTGCCAAATTGTGTGTGAGCCTCCCGGGGAGCTCACAGGACAAGTCAAGGACAGGACAGGACAAGGACAAGTCGGCCTAATGTATGGGGGCCTTAAGAGGCGACATAACTAGCCTGTATTAGGGAAGTTATTTATTTTACCGGAATAAAATAGGAGACATATTTGGTCTCTAATCATTTTATTTAAAGGTTTATAATGGAAATAACCAAAATGCAATACAGGCCCTATACCCAGGTATGGGTCATAGGTTCGACAGCACTAAGGTCAACATGCATTGGTCAACCACTAAAGGTTGACATGAGCCAAGGTCGATACATGGGAAGGTCAACATGTCATTAGGTTGACACATGCGTTAGGTCGACATGGGCAAGGTCGACAGCCAAAAGGCCAACATGGGATTTTCCACTTTTTTTACTCAAATGTCGACACAGTCGACATGGACACATGCTTACTGCACTCGCCATGCTTTGGGCACGGTGACTCACTACGCTCGGCACACTAATTTATTCGCCCTCCACACCATCGAAAAAAAGTGGGCTTACTAGGAAGAATAAATATATATATATATATGCAATTCAAATGTGTACAACTTGTATAGCTCATATTTGAATTGCAAACTGTTCAATGACATCTGTAGTGTGAAAATGCACAAGATACACTCCACAGACAAGTGTACGGTCATCCGGCTCAAGTTTTCTAAAATGAAATCTAGAAATATTCCATTCCTGTGTCACCCCGTCTACAGACGTGCAAGATTCCCCACAACACTGTTCTAGTGCCTGAAACTGCTAATGAAGCGAAGTTACTCCTGCACTACAGGTTTCATCTGAGGTAGTGTATAAGGATGGTTGCGGTATAAATGGTAGACTGTGTGTAGGTCATCAGTGACTAGGTTAACCACAATCAAACCTTACTATGCATGTAAGAATTCTCTATAGGAATTTTTCATTGTGTCATCTACATGCAGCATGGATGCAGAACGAGCAACATTAATTCCCCAAATGACTTTATCAACAGAATGACTGGCCACGGGTGCAGCAATGCTGGTTCCATGTGTTCAGTGTGTATGATCTGAAGGCAGAAACACACCCTAAAAATGGCCTGTGTTTCTGCCACCACAACTATTACCTTCCTGTCAATCACTGTAAATCCTCACTGCGAGCGGTATCGCACAGGTACCTTTGTGTGGGTGAATGCTATCATGGCACCTGCGCAGTCTTCCTTCACTACCTTAAATGTAAAAACATAGGCATTGTGTCAGATCTAGGGCTTGAGTCCTGTGGTGTGTTCCCTTATTTATGAGGGGTGTGAAAGAAGGGGATACGGTCACTAGGTCTACGGCATGATGGTCAACAACCATTAGGTCGACATGCAGGAAGGACAACATGCACAAAGGTCGACATGACTGTAGGTCGACATGAGTTAGGTGGACAGGGTCATTATGTTGACACCAGCATTAGGTCGACATGGGGAAGGTCAACAGTCAAAAGGTCAACATGGGGGTTTTCACATTTTTTTGTCTTGAATTTCTACACAGTCGGCATAGACACTGAAACATAGCACCGCGTTCTACACAGTTGGCATAGACACTGAAACATAGCACCGCGTTCTACACCGTCGGCATAGACACTGAAACATAGCACCGCGTCCTACACAGTCGGCATAGACACTGAAACATAGCACCGCGTTCTACACAGTCGGCATAGACACGGAAACATAGCACCGCGTTCTACACAGTCGGCATAGACACTGAAACATAGTACCGCGTTCTACACCGTCGGCATAGACACTGAAACATAGCACCGCGTCCTACACAGTCGGCATAGACACGGAAACATAGCACCGCGTTCTACACAGTCGGCATAGACACTGAAACATAGTACCGCGTTCTACACAGTCGGCATAGACACTGAAACATAGCACCGCGTTCTACACAGTCGGCATAGACACTGAAACATAGCACCGCGTTCTACACAGTCGGCATAGACACTGAAACATAGCACCGCGTTCTACACAGTCGGCATAGACACTGAAACCTAGCACCGCGTTCTACACAGTCGGCATAGACACTGAAACAGACCGCGTTCTACACAGTCGGCATAGACACTGAAACATAGCACCGCGTTCTACACAGTTGGCATAGACACTGAAACATAGCACCGCGTTCTACACCGTCGGCATAGACACTGAAACATAGCACCGCGTCCTACACAGTCGGCATAGACACTGAAACATAGCACCGCGTTCTACACAGTCGGCATAGACACTGAAACATAGCACCGCGTTCTACACAGTCGGCATAGACACGGAAACATAGCATCGCGTTCTACACAGTCGGCATAGACACTGAAACATAGTACCGCGTTCTACACCGTCGGCATAGACACTGAAACATAGCACCGCGTCCTACACAGTCGGCATAGACACGGAAACATAGCACCGCGTTCTACACAGTCGGCATAGACACTGAAACATAGTACCGCGTTCTACACAGTCGGCATAGACACTGAAACATAGCACCGCGTTCTACACAGTCGGCATAGACACTGAAACATAGCACCGCGTTCTACACAGTCGGCATAGACACTGAAACATAGCACCGCGTTCTACACAGTCGGCATAGACACTGAAACATAGCACCGCGTTCTACACAGTCGGCATAGACACTGAAACCTAGCACCGCGTTCTACACAGTCGGCATAGACACTGAAACATAGCACCGCGTTCTACACAGTCGGCATAGACACTGAAACATAGCACCGCGTTCTACACAGTCGGCATAGACACTGAAACATAGCACCGCGTTCTACACAGTCGGCATAGACACTGAAACATAGCACCGCGTTCTACACAGTCGGCATAGACACTGAAACCTAGCACCGCGTTCTACACAGTCGGCATAGACACTGAAACATAGCACCGCGTTCTACACAGTCGGCATAGACACTGAAACCTAGCACCGCGTTCTACACAGTCGGCATAGACACTGAAACATAGCACCGCGTTCTACACAGTCGGCATAGATACTGAAACCTAGCACCGCGTTCTACACAGTCGGCATAGACACTGAAACATAGCACCGCGTTCTACACAGTCGGCATAGACACTGAAACATAGCACCGCGTTCTACACAGTCGGCATAGACACTGAAACAGACCGCGTTCTACACAGTCGGCATAGACACTGAAACATAGCACCGCGTTCTACACAGTCGAACCCATGCCGACCTTAATGCATGTCGACCTAATGGTGTCGACCTAATGCTTGTCAACCATCCTGCTGTCTACCCAATGATCCATACCCGAAAGAAGTTCCTGGATGCATAAAAAGTATTATAATTACAAACAAAGTAGACATTCAATTTTTTTCAAAATATTTGCCAAAGGAATTCATGCAAAGTGGCTACTAAGACAGCATGACCCAGTCTGAAGAAGCTATATCTTCTACATGCTGGGTTAAGGTATTCACTTCTGCATTCGGAGACTAGAGATGAATCGCACGCATTTTGTGCTAGAAGATATAGCTTCTTCAGACTGGGTCATGCTGTCTTAGTAGTCACTTTGCATGAATTCCTTTGGCAAATACTTTGGAAAAAAGTCTACTTTGTTTGTAAATATAATACTTTTTGGGCATCCTGGAACTTCTTGCACACCTCTAATAAATAAGGGAACACCTCTAATAAATAAGGGAACACAACACAGGACTCAAGGCCTGAATCCGATTTGTACACGATGACAATGGTTCACAACTAAGGTACTGAAGGAACACTGTGCAAGTGCCGTGATAGCATTCACCCACACCAAGGTACATTGATGCCGCTTGCAGTGAGGATTTACAGTGATTGACACGAAGGGACCCTTTGGGGAAGGTAATGGGTTGTGATGGCAGAAACACAGGCCATTATTGGGGTGTGTTTCTGTCTTTAGATCTCACACACTGAACACATGGAAGCAGTATTGCTGCACCCTTGGCCAGTCGTTTGGACTATAAACTCATTTGGGGATTCAATGTTCCTCGTTCTGCATCAATGCTGCATATGTGTAGATAACACAATAAAAAAATCCCATAGAGAGAATTCATATATGCATGTCGACTTTTTGGTGTCTACATATTGAATGTCGACCTAGGCCCTGTAAACCTGTCAAACGGATAACCCAAGTTACATGTGTTCTAGAAATCTTTCACCATTTGGTGATACATGGGGATCCTTACAAACTTTTGCTATGGGGCCTACAAATATTTAGTTATGCCCCTGCTACAGGATTCGGTATGAAATGCCGGCGGTCAGAATCCCGGCAGTCGAAATACCGACGCCGGAATCCCGACCAGGGGGCCGTGGATTGCCCTCCCTTGCGGGCCCGGTAACTCGCTGCGTTCGGCACACTATTTTATTGTCCCTCTATGGGCATTGTGGCGGTCGGGATTCCGGCGTCGGTATTTCGTCCGTCGGGATTCCGACCGCTGGCATATTGACCGCATCCCCTGCTACACACGTAACGATTTTGGGTAAATTTTCTAAGCAATCTGACTAAATCACTTAGAAAAGGACTCCAAATCACTCTGTGTGTAGGGGCCACAGCAATACACTGTCTCGCACATTGCTATTGCCAGTCTAGATTTATACTGCATGCAGTGTAAATCTAGTCAGATCGCCAGTGTTCTCAACGGAGCATTTTGTATGCTGAGCAATCTTACTGAGCATTGCTAAGATTGCTGGCACATGTCGCTACGTGTGTAGGCCCCATAAGCCATCATCGAGCCAATCGGCTATCGATTGATCGGCCTGATAATAGCATATGTTTCTACCCATCTTAACTCATAGTGACCAATCAGATATATGTTTTTATTTTCTAAAACTGAACTAAAACAGTAAAAATTACAACATTATTTTGGTTGCTACAAATTATTTTTTTGAGAATGCAGCTGAACCCAGCAGAGCGTCCACTGTCTTCTAGTGCTTATCCTGAGATATTCTGAGATTGTTTCCATTTGGCAGGACATTTCACTAAATACATAAGTGCCTTATGTGCAGACACTCTACGGGCAATTTACTAAGCTGCCATATTTACAGTTCGGATGATCGGTTGTGTTTTATGTGGCATAAAGCAGCTTATTTACCAAGCTGCTGTGTTCTTGTTCTCAGGATTCGTATTTTAAGATGGTGACGTTATTTGTGTTTGGCTGCCGAGCAGGACCAGTGATAGTAAATGTTTGTTTGTGTTAGACCGACAAATCTTGTAGATTGGATTGTGTACACTCTCCCGAGCACTCCTTCCTACCAGCATTGGGGTTGTCCCATCAACTGTGCAGCACAGCAGCTGATGTCACCAGCCTGGCAGTTGATGTCATGCTGCTGAATGCACCCATGAATGATCCAGTGCATGATATTGCGTTATATCATTCGGTAAGTACAGCCAACTGACATCTCGTCCTGTCGGTCATAAAGTCATCCATGATCCCCGGATCGTTAGTGTGCACCCAGCTTTATTTTATTTGCAGACACACACATACTAATATTAACCTGTTCAAGACTGGGATAACATAGAAACTCTTCCTCAGATAGTCGGTTGGAATAGAACCCAGGGCCCCAGCACTGCTAATGCTAACAATTGTGTTACCCAAGGTATTTCTACATGAGTATCGTGAGTCAAACATAGTAGTACATTTACATATGCTGCATATAAACAGGATCCATTCAGTTTATCGACAGCAACAACTATTTACATAATAAGACTATTGGCACGCATGGAACATAATATCAGGATCATGTGCTAAACCTGGAGAACAAGGAAAGATGCTGCAACAACCAATCAGGACTTTTCTTAGAATTGATTGGTTGCACCTGTACACAAATGTTTATAAATATCTGCACTTCTGTCCATAGGCGAATCTAGAATTATGGTAATGGTTGGTCCCAAATCTAAATACACAAGCAGGGTGGACCTTTGCATGGCAAAAAGGGGGCGTGGTCTCATGGGAAGGAAGGGCGTGGTATTACACTTTAGACCATACACCGTAATGCCCATTACACATTTTAATTAACTCCGTAATACCCATTAAACATAAAGCCACACCGTAATGCCCATTACACATAAGGCCACACACCATAATGTCCATTACACATAAGGCCACACACCATCATGCCCATTACAGGCTATATAGAGACAGAGTGTGACAGCTGTAGGCAGAGGGTGACAAGGAGATAGTGGGTGATTGGGTCATTGTGGTGAACAGGGAGATAGTGGCTGAGAGTTGCAGCTAAATCTAGAGACATTCATAAATTTGGATTGGATGGGCTGTGAAATGCAGGCAGGGCATGGCTGTTCCCCCGGCAGGTCTCGCTCTCATTATGCCACTGCTCCTTAGCCTGCAAAAATAACTCCATACAGGAGAAGGTTAGGAATAGGCTGCAGGGTAGGGCTTTAGGTTTAGACAGAGGGGTCCAGGTGTTATGGTTAGGCAGTGGGGAGAGTTAAGGTGAGGCTGCGGGGGGGGGGGGGGGAGATAGGCTTCTCAAGGGAGGTTTAGGGGCAGAGGGAGAGGTTGGGGTGCATCAGAGCTCCATTAGCTTAACTTCCAGCATCCCAAATGACAGGATATGGTATGTATCCAGTAGCAACTATACTGTCATGATGCAGTACATACAAACTCAACATATTTTTACTTTGCTCATCCCCAATACTTTAAATATGACATACTGTAATGAAAAAAAAAAGAAAATAGTTTAAGGGGCTCCATTTTTTTTTAGAAACACTTTACACTGTGGGACTCTAAGATTGAGACAGTTTTTCATTTCAGGTACAGAAGTTGCAGACTGCCCCACACATGTCACTGCACTCACTGACCTGGCTGCTGACCTCTCCCTACAGTCCGTTATCACAGCTCTGAAAAGGGCTTCAGGGAGAATAGTCTCCGTTAATCTACTGTGCTGACAAGATTTCCGGGTGAGCAGCTGCTGGGTCCTTGCTCCTAACGTACAGTATTTACTGTAGCTGCAGAGATTGAAAAGCTGCAATTCACAGCTCGCGCTGCCTTGCTATAATGTGACAGGCACAGTGTAGTGCAGCTGGCAAGAACAGGGAGCAGCAGCGGGGATGCATACTGTAGCAGGGAGAGCGCCTCTCGCACAGCTCTCTCTGCCCAGCTGTAATTTCGGTACTTGTGGAGTATCACGGCTCCCACGGTGCCCATCGTATGCAAAAAAATCGCATTGCATGCGATCGCATACGATTTTGCACTGAAAAGCATCCAAATGCATTGGAATTAGTATTAAACATGTTCAATGGCCCCCAACTGGCATTTTTGAGGCTGTACCACCCCCACTATCAACGCGAACCCGAAGCGTGGCGAGCGGCAGCGGTACGCGTCCTACTACCTTTTCATACCCCCACTATCCACGTCGGCGTGGAGTAGAGAATACAAAGTGTGGCGAGCGCAGCGAGCCACCGAGCCCGAAGCGTGGCGAGCGCAGCGAGCCCCGCGAGGGGCCGCGGATACCTTCACAGGTATCCGCGTCCCCTCACGGGCTTCACAGGTGTCCGCATCCCCTCGCGGGGCTCGCTGCGCTCGCCACGCTTCGGGCTCGCCACGCTTTCTATTCTCAACTCCACGCTGACGTGGATAGTGGGGGTATGAAAAGGTAGTAGGACGCGTACCGCCGCTGCGCTCGCCACGCTTCGGGTTCGCGTTGATAGTGGGGGTGGTACAGCCTCAAAAATGCCAGTTGGGGGCCATTGGACATGTTTAATACTAATTCCAATGCATTTGGATGCTTTTCAGTGCAAAATTGTATGCGATCGCATACGATCAAATCGCATGCGATGCGATTGCCTACGATTTTGTCAAAAAACGGCCAAAATCGGTAAAAATCGCATCGCATGCCATAGCATGCCACTATATATGGCATGCGATGGGAGCCGTGATACTCCACAAGTACCGTAATTTCTTTAAAATTTTATGCGGCTGGCGGTCTAATGGGTGGTCCGGCGCACCCCCGGACCACCCCTTAGATTCACCTATGCTTATGTCTATCAGATCTATTTTCTCTTTGCTTATGTCCAAACGTTTGCTAAGAATCATTTAAAACATATTTCAAAATCTCACCCCTTTGTGACTGGAACTGTTGAGAAGTTGCCGGAGTCTTATCTCTTACTATCTATCTTAATCTTGTGAGATCATTTATAAAGATAATTAATTAAAAAGGGATAAGTATGTGGTAGATCCTCCCTTACAGTTTGATACAGGGGCGGATTGGCCCACCGGGAAACCGGGCCATTTCCCGATGGGCCAGTCCAAAACTCCTGAAAAACGCCCCCCCCCCCCCCCCCCTGGACTGGCAGGGCCGCGGCACTTTGCCCACATCCAAAATGGCCACGGGAGGGCTGCTGCGCATGTGCGACAGCGCAGAGCACCTCCCACGGACCGCATTACAAACACCGCCGCCCCCCGCATTACATCAGCGACCACACACACACACACCCCGCATTACATAGGACGCCGTCCCCCCGGGCTGCTACAAAATGTGGCTCTCCCGGGATGGATTGAAGTCCCAATCCGCCCCTGGTTTGATATACAGCCAATACAGAACTAAAGATACAGGAGAATGTTACGTTGGTACCACCATATTAGTAGTAATACCTCATTAGGGGGCAGATTTATTAAGCCTGGTGAAGTGAAATTGTGGCCGGTTAAACCGCACAAGCCAATCAGCTCCAATTGTAATTTTTCAAACCCAGCCTGTAATGGCGCCTACACATGTAGCAATTCCTGGCCACTCTCTAAGCGATCTCACTAGGGGGTAGATGTATCATAGTGCTTTTATCATTCCTTAATTGATAGGACCCGCTTCATCACATAATTTGGCGATCAGCAACAGGGTCAGATAAGGAACGAAGCGTTGCAGCGCCTGATGATACATCTAGTAAGAGCCCAACACTATTTAAAATATAGCAGCGCCAATAAGCGCATTGCGGGTGTCACACATCAGGGGAAGCGCTATCCCCGGCCATAACATGCGGGGATAGCGCATATACCCCTTAACGCCGGATAATACATCTACCCCTATATCGCTTAGAAAATGCTCCTAAATCGCTCTGTGTGTAGGAACATAGCGATGTGCGTCTGGCGATTAATGTAAAGCTTGCTAGATAAATCTATAATCGCCGGTGACCCATCGCTGTGCAACACTGTGTGCTGATTATCTGTTCTCAGCGATCTAGCATCGCTCAGAATGCTCGTCTCCCTGTATCGCTTCATCTGTAGGCCCCATTAGTTAACAGTTAGAAGCGGATTGGCTGGTGAGTTATCACTTTCCATCTTATCACTTCACCAGGCTTAATAAATTTGCCCCTAAGGGCTTCTGCCACATAACCACATATATCTGACTGTAAAATCCATATACAAGTAACCAGCAGAAAGATACAAAATATATTGTTTGTAGCATGTTTAGGACTTTTGACTTACATAGACTGGGTGAAGGTCAACTCCATACATTTCAAGCGATTTGGCAACTCCTAGATAATTTGATTCAGCTACAGAAGGGACTTGTCCCCTGGAAAAACAAAACAAAATTGTAATTACAAAACTCTGATCGACATTTAACAAGCCCAGCAAACTTATCTATGTCCTGTAAAATCTATATCCTGTACATGTTCTGCGTTAGGTGACAGAGGATTTTTGTTGGTCACACAGAAAAAAAAATACTTTTTTTCCCTTCAGAGGATACTACCAGTAAGTAACTTTATATCATATATGTGCCCCTTACTGCATTGTTATTTAAGCAGCTGCTTTAAATGGAAGTACATAAGAAACAGGATTACCAAGTTTATCTCTCAGAGGCATCTTTCTCATGTTATTGCAGATTTTCCATCTAGGATCATTGAAAATGAATATTGAATTAACGGTTTCCAAACTGTATTCATTGCGGCACGGCCTTTCTGGCTGTGCATTTAGTGGGTGCAGAAAACAGTCCACAATAATGTTTTGTATGGCACTCGATATCACGGCTCACTGCAGCCTGTTTGCAGAATCCCCTAATGGGTTCCTCTCCTAGAACACAAAAGGGATCTCCAACCTATAAGTGCTTTGATTAACAACATTTCAGTTCAGCACAAATAGATCACACAAAAGAATGCCCTGAACACTTTCATATACAGCTAGCTACTTGCTGAGCATATTGTATACTACGAAGATGCTTTGTGCCATAAAATTATTATCTGTTCTATGTGATGTCTTCATAATCACTGATCACGTCACGTGGAAGAGGAAGATAAAGGGTCTGCATAGCCTATCAGCTTCCAGAAGGAGTAACTAAAATTGAACCAATTGCATTAGTCAACCAAACCAAAATAAACATTAGTAATGGGCCAGTGGACATGTTTCTATTGTCTGCCTGCAGTAATAGAAGAAGAAAAAACAGAAAAAGAAAGTCGGGAAAAAAAGCAAATGTGCATTGTATTAAAATGGCAACATTTGAAATGTGTATATATACTACAATAGGTTATGTATGACTGAACCTCTCCCAACTGTCCCATTTTCCGTGGGACCGCCCCGCTTTTTTGGGACGGTCCCACGTCCCTCCCGGGGCCGGCAATGGGAGCCGGCCAGCGAAGGGGGGTGGGGGCAGTTGGGAGTCCCCACAGCCTACTGAATAGACATTGTGCGCGTCTATTGAGCATCGCGGACAGGAAAAACGAGTGCATGGTCTAATCGTGACTAATTTGCATATGTCGTGCACTCATTAGCATAGATCACGCCCCCTTCTTGGCCACACGAGAGTCCCTACCTCAGACAAACAGAAGTTGGGAGGTATGCTTAAGTCCTTATTAGTGTCGTGCAAAGTCCTTACACATTTCGAAACAAAGGACTTTGTCAGAGGGCTTCGGCCCTCTGACAAAGTCTATCATGACTAAACGGTGTGGGTGTGGCCTAGCACAAGGGGACTCACTTCATGCAGTGATGTTATATTAACTCAAATGCCTTTTATACTGACGGTATTTTAATTATATAACAAATGTGAGCGACGCTGGCATTTTTAGTAGATATTTTGTGCATCTCTCACAGAGATGTTGGCACTCGAACGGTTAATACCAACTTTTATGGTACGTGATTTTAAACCGCTGTTAAATTATTCAACCACAATAAATGAAACATTAGGCAGATTCATGCACTATGGAGCACCCATCTTTATTTCTTTGATTTTAGATTATTTACCATTGTGGATGCAGATTATATTGGAGGAGTTGCCAATCTTTAAGATCTATACTCCTTAGGACTGCTTAGGACTAACTTCACATTCATAAGTAATGATGGGGCAGATGTATTAAGCCTTAACAAGAGATAAATGCAAGTGTGATAAGGAGAGATAAACGTCCAGCCAATCAGCTCCTTACTGACTTTTTTCAAACACAGCCTGTAACATGGCAGTTAGCAGGTGATTGGCTGGGCATTTATCTCTCCTTATCACACTTGCATTTATCTCTTGTTAAGGCTTAATACATCTGCCCCTTTGTTGTTTGGCACTGTAATCTGGACAAATAAATAACTGCCGGCGTGCCCTTCTCGCAGATGACATAAAACAATATATATATGTATATGTATATATATATTTTTAAGATGCAGATCATTTTGTATGTGCAACTTATTCAATTAAAATATTGTTTGAACAATTTCATGTAATGTCACAGGCTTTCAGAGATCAGTGACGTAAATATAAATTTTGCTCCCCCTGCCAAAAAAGCTTGTGGCGCACCCCGCAAACCCCCCCCCCCCCCCCCCCGTGCTGTGGGAGCGCAGCTGCCAAGCATGACACACACCGCCGGCCCAGGGCTCCTTGCTGCTTTTCATTACACCTGGGCCCTGCAGACTCCATCGGCGCTGGCTCCCCCAAGCTGCCGCAGGGTCTGCCCCATTATAGTTACACCTCTGACATGTGGTGGGTTAATGGCTGTGGAGGCCCTGCTAGTATCAGAGATAGATATACACATGCAATCTTATTACTGTCTCACTTATACCCCTTTCAGACAGAAAAAAAGACCCGGGAATTTCCCTGCTCTTGCCGTGTCGACCCGGGTTTTTCTTCTGTCTGAAAGGGTCAACACGGGTCTAAAGTTCCGGGACTTCGACCCAGGTATTTACCTGGGTTTTTCCCGGGTCTGTATTCCAAAAACCCGGGTCGCCGGCTGTCTGAAAGGAAACGACCCGGGTTTTTGGGATTATTACACATTGTTAGGCACTGATTGGCTCTGCTGGAGAGGTGCTAGCTGATTGGTTGTGAGGATAGGCTTCTCTGATTGGCTGGGAGGGCATGGCAATGGAGCTGCCCTCTGAGGTCATTAGGGAGCTGAAAAAAGGATAGCATGGCCCACTGGTAGAAGCAAGAGGTGAGAGCTGCTGGCAGTGAGAGGGGAGGAGTATATCGGCAAACAGATGACTGGGACAGTCAAAGATGCCACAGTGTACTCAAACATTGCAAATATACTGACAGCCATGTGAGGTAACATGTACCTTCCAGTATATAAAAACAATAAAACTTGTTTACAACATATCCTTGTGTCATGCCATGGTTAATACAATGCAGTGAGCAGTCACCACCCACTTTTGATGTCCTCATCTCAGTGTGCCTTTAAAACTGTCCTATTCTTATGACACACAGGGGCAGATTTATTAAGCTTGGTGAAGTGATAACGTTTCTGGTCTTTATCACCGGCCAATCAGCTCCTACCTGTCATTTTTCAAACCAAGCCTGTAACTTCACAGGTAGGACCCTGATTGGCCGGTGATAAAGTACCAGCCACATTAACACTTCACCGAGCTTAATAAATCTGCCCCACAGAGTTTTGCAGGAAAAATCCGGCTTCTGTGTGAAAGGGGTCGACACGGGAAATACCCGGGTTTTTGCTCCTGTGTGAAAGGGGGTCAGCCCCTTGCTGCCTAGTTGTACCCGGGTTTTTGTATCCGGGAAATACCTGGGTTTTTGGGATTTTTCTGTCTGAAAGGGGTATAATTCAACTTCATCCAAAAATTGTGAAGGATGTTGTTTAAAAAATATACAATTCAACTTACACCGAAGTAAAGTAAAAACACCTTCTTCTGCATTTTTGAGTGTGATAATAATTTGGGTTTCTGTGGTGGGTGTTTAACAAGCTCTTTTGAAACTATGCTGAGCTGTTAAAATGCTGAATATTTAATTATTGTAATTGCTTGGTGTGGCATATGAGACCCTGGAGGAAAAATAGCACTGATAGAAGTACTTAGCATTTACATGAGCAGTACCAGGCCACAGGTCACAGCAAGTACACATGTTATCGCTAGCATCAGGTTCCTTACAGAACACCGCCATTGTTTAACTGACAGACATATGAGTGAGCTAAAGACAGATTGTGATCATCTATAACAGGGAAGCAATTACCTTAAACAATGTGCTACAAAGAAACATCTTCTAACTAATCCATAATTTTAGCATCCATTTCTACCTTCTTGTATCTGTGTATTTGTAACTTGTACATTTCCTGGGAATGTTTTAGCATTTTTTCAGTGAATACCCTCGGGATCCAAGTTTCTGGTTAGCTGTAGTAGAACGAGTTCAGAGAGCTGCCTGTAATATCTATATATTTAGGCTTACAATTAATACCTGCATGGGTAAACAGTATGGGACTGATGCATATTAGAATCTTGTATCTTGTTTTCACACTGGGCATGCACTGGAGCCAACCAAGTGCAACTATGGCTATTGCAGAGTCATCTCCACTCATAGCTGCAGGGGTGTAACTGGGAATTAACGGACATTCAACTGTAGGCTAAGATCAGGGGGCAGTAAGTGCTTGTACATCTATATATGCCAATTTACAGACATATCTTTTGCACTAAGGATAAGACTGAAGCAACCACACGTTGATGGTGGTGATGGTCATCAATCCAAGTGCACGGGTAGGTGTTATCTGCTCCGAGAGACCAGTACAACTCATAGGCGTGTGCACAACCCATTTGGATCATAACATTTGAGTGTAGAAATCAGAAGACACCTGTCCTGGCACTGTACATTGTAGGCAGAGCTGGGTGGATGCTCCAATCCAACACCATCAAGGTCATTGTCCAACACCAAGGCAGAGCAGTAGTGATGGGATGAGCTGGAGATGGGAAAGCCAGGGTTCACATACCTTCCCTTAAAAAAAAAAAATCAGGTGGTGTCACACGTAGCCGCGACGGAGCGCGGCGGGTACAGTACTCACCCGTCCGCGCCTGCCGCCGGCTAGCGTGTGCAGGCTCCGGTCTGCGGTGTGCGGGTAGCGGCAGCTCTGGGTAGGGATGGCAGCAGTAGTGGTGCCGGGAGGCCGGCGTCGCCATCTTGGTTGAGGGCAGGAGACAGATTGGCCCAGAGTGGAGGTTCCCTCCTCATCCTGTGCTGACAGCCAATGGCAGCCATCCCCTGGGGATATAGGGGATCTGCCTAGGCTGTTCAGTGTCAGTGCAATGAGTCTTTGGAGTCATTCACAACTCCTAGCTGATTCCCGGATCCTGGCTCTTTCTCTCCTGACTCTGGTGCCTTGCTCCCTGCATCTTGCTACAAGGAAGTTTTCTCCTGACACCAATGCTGCAAGTCCTACCTAGTGCTTGTTCCTGCTTGTGTCCCAGAATTACCCTGCACAGCTTTCCGCTGTCCTCCTTCATACAACTCATTCATTCCATCATCTTTCAGTCATCCGGATCCATTTCTTCTGTCATCAAATCAACCTCCTTCCGGATCCTCATCTATGTACTCTGGCTCCCCAAGTATACGTTTCCAGATTTCCCTGCCCGTTATTAGTATTGTGCTGGACTCTATTTAATTTATTCCAACTGTCACTTAAAGAAGTATTTGAGTGAGGTTTATCATTTATGAAATCAGTTATTAAACCTGCACGTTTCAATCCTACTCCTCCTGGTCCGTCTCCGGTTCCTGTGCACCGCACGACTCCATCCAGCCCTTTAGCCGTGACAGTTTGCACTGACCCGATGGAATCGGGTGAAGCACAGGCCTCCATGACGGATGTTCTTCAAGGCATCATGGCTCGATTGGAACAAGTAGAGACTACCCAGCGTCAAGTGGCTCAATTTCTCCAGACCTTGTCATCACCTCAGGTGGCTCCCTCAGTTTCAGCAGCACCAACCTCCGGAGCTTCGGCCTCTGCTGCTCCCCCTGGGCCAGCTGCTCCTCACCATCTACACCTGTCAACCCCCAGTAAATATGACGGGTCCCCGAGGGGGTGTCGAGGATTCCTGAATCAATGTGACGTCCATTTTACCCTCCAGCCTTCCAATTTCCCCTCTCCCAAGACTCGGGTGGCTTACATCGTGTCCCTACTGGCGGGCCCAGCCCTGGAGTGGGTGTCCCCCCTTTGGGAGCGTGCGGATCCCATCCTCAATAACTATGAAGAGTTTGTGGCCTCCTTCCGTCGCATCTTCGACGAGCCTGGCAGAGTGTCCTCCGCAGCCACAGAGATCCTAAGGATTCGTCAGGGCAGTCGCCCAGTGGGACAATATGTCGTACAATTTCAAACCCTGGCTTCCGAACTCAGATGGAACGAAGAGGCTCTCGTTTCTGCCTTCTGGAACGGCCTAGCCGGGCGCATCAAGGACGAGTTAGCAACTCGCGATTCTCCTTCCACCCTGGCTGAACTCATTTCATTATGTAACAAAGTCGATCTGCGACTCCAAGAACGCCAACTTGAGAGGAATCGCTCTGATTGCCTTCGCCCTCGATTTCCTTCCAATGTCGCACCAGCCTCCAAACCAACCCCGCCTCCTGCGGTGTCAACAGATGAGCCCATGCAAATCAACCGCTCCCGTCTCTCTCTCGAAGAGAAGTCCCGAAGACGGCGAGAGAATCTATGCATGTACTGTGGCTCCTCAGCTCACTTATTGGCTTCCTGCCCGCTGCGGCCGGGAAACGACCGCTCCTAATCTCCCCGAGGGAGGTCCGATTAGGAGTCTTGCTTCCATCTCCCTCTTCTTCTGATTCCACCATTCCGGTTACCCTTGTGTGTCCCCAAGGGAGAAAAAGAGTTCAGGCCCTATTGGACTCTGGAGCAGCGGGAAACTTCCTTTCTTCTTCTTTTGTCACCCAACATGCCCTGCCTGTGCAACCCCTGGATCACTCGCTGGTCCTCACTGCAGTGGATGGGAGTCGAATTCGTAGTGGACAAATCACCCATCAGACCACCCCGGTGACACTGCTCATAGGAGCTCTACATCAAGAGACCCTCGAATTCTTCATTCTTCCACAGTCCTCACACCAAATGGTCCTGGGCCTTCCCTGGCTCTCCAAACATAACCCACACATCGATTGGACCAATATGGAGGTCAAGGCCTGGGGAACAGATTGCCAGTCTACTTGCATTCCTCAGATCCTTCCGGTCTACCAGACCCATCCACAACGTGAGGGTAACTATCCTTCATCCTCTTCAGCTCCACCCTTGTCGATACCCGCACCATATCGTTCATTTACAGACGTATTCAGTAAAGGTGGTGCCGACACCCTGCCTCCTCACCGTCCTTGGGACTGCCCGATAGAGCTGGTGGCCGGGAAATTCCCTCCTCGTGGCCGCATCTATCCCCTGTCGCTACCTGAGACTGAGGCCATGTCCTCGTACATTCAAGAGAACTTAAACAAAGGTTTCATTCGACCATCTACTTCTCCGGCCGGGGCCGGGTTTTTCTTTGTGAAAAAGAAGGATGGCGGTCTTCGGCCATGTATCGACTATAGGGGCCTGAACGACATCACCATTAAAAACCGCTATCCCTTACCCCTTATCGCAGAACTATTCGACAAGATCAGAGGGGCAGCAATCTTTACTAAATTGGACCTGCGAGGGGCCTACAATTTGATCCGGATCCGTCCAGGTGACGAGTGGAAGACGGCTTTTAACACGCGCGACGGCCACTATGAATACCTGGTGATGCCCTTCGGCCTTTGTAACGCCCCCGCCGTCTTCCAACAGTTTGTAAATGATATCTTTCGGGACTTGCTGTACCACTCCATCGTAGTCTATCTAGACGATATACTCATCTTCTCTCCAAATCTTCAACTTCACAGACAGACAGTGTCCGAAGTCCTACGACGTCTTCGCCAAAATCAACTGTTCTGCAAGTTGGAGAAGTGCGTTTTTGAGGTCACGTCCATTCCATTCTTGGGTCACATTCTCTCCGCCACTGGGATAGAAATGGACCCAGAGAAGGTGAGAGCCATCCAAGACTGGGCAGCCCCCACAACACTCAAAGGAATTCAGAGATTCCTAGGGTTCTCAAACTATTACCGGCGATTTATCCGGAACTTCTCTACTATCGCTGCTCCCCTCACTGCTCTCACTTGCAAGGGAGCTGATCCAAGCCGATGGTCGCCAGAAGCATCCTCTGCCTTCCAGCAGTTAAAGAGAGCATTCATAACGGCACCAATCCTCCTCCAACCAGACCTCGACAGGCCCTTCATTCTCGAGGTGGACGCATCCTCGGAAGGGATCGGGGCCATCTTGTCACAAAAAGGTGAGGATCAAGAATTACACCCTTGTGCCTTCCTCTCCAAAAAATTCCTCCCGGCAGAGAAGAATTACCCCATCGGGGAACAGGAGTTGCTTGCAGTCAAAACTGCGTTAGAGGAGTGGCGATACCTTCTGGAGGGGGCACGGCATAAGATCACCGTGTATTCAGACCACAAAAATCTGTCCTTTCTTAAACAGGCTCAGTGCCTTACTGCCCGCCAAGCCCGTTGGGCCATGTTTTTTGAACGCTTTGACTTCCAAATTAAATTCCGACCTGGAACCACGAATACTAAGGCAGACGCTCTATCCCGCTCCTTTGAGACGACCTCTGACCTAGAGACACCTCCTCGTCCAATCCTCGATCCGCTGGTCTTCGCCCAAGTAACCGTACAGCCATCTCCTCCTCCAGGTAAAACGTTCGTTCCCCCCGAACTCCGCAAGAAAATATTGTCATGGGCACATTCTTCCCGCTTCGCAGGGCACGCAGGAGCACAAAAGACCTTGATGTTCCTGTCACGTTCTTATTGGTGGCCAACCATCCGCCACGACGTAACCAACTTCGTCGCTTCTTGTGTAAGATGTGCTCAGCATAAGGTGCCCAGAACAACTCCCGCTGGTCCTCTCCGCCCTCTAACCATTCCCACAGAACCATGGACCCATCTGTCAATGGACTTCATTTGCGAACTACCTCCCTCAAAAGGTCATACCGCAATCTGGGTAGTGGTCGACCGATTCTCGAAAATGGTCCATTTTTTCCCACTAAAAGGTCTCCCCTCTGCTCCAGTACTGGCTCAGCTATTTATCTCAACCATTTTTAAACTTCACGGACTGCCCAAAGAGATTGTATCCGACCGCGGAGTACAGTTCGTTGCAAAGTTCTGGAGAGCTCTCTGTGCCGCGGTACAGGTCAAACTCAAGTTTTCCACTGCCTTTCATCCCCAGACCAATGGCCAGACAGAACGGGTGAATCAAGACTTGGAGGCCTTTATCCGACTGTTTGTCTCGTCGTCCCAAGATGACTGGGTGGATCTTCTCCCGTGGGCAGAATATATGCATAACAACTCCTATCACTCTTCCTCCGGAACCACCCCCTTCTTTACAGTATTCGGCAAACATCCACGATCTCCGGATTTCTCAGAATTATCCTCTTCCGAAGTTCCTGCAGCAACCACTTCATTACAACGCTTTGCTAAAATCTGGTCGGATGTCCACACCGCTCTTCTTAAATCTTCCGCCCGATACAAGAGGATGGCAGACAGGAAAAGAAGGGCAGCGCCCAGATTGAAAGTCGGAGACCGGGTATGGCTGTCTACCCGCCATATACGCCTCCGTCTGCCCTCTATGAAGCTGGCTCCCCGGTTCATTGGGCCATACCCTATCATCCAAGTCATTAATCCTGTCGCTTATAGACTTCAACTTCCTCCTTCCCTAAGGATTTCGAATTCCTTCCATGTGTCCCTCCTCAAGCCTTTAAGGTTGAACTCTTATCAAAAGAAGATTCCCAAACCGCCCAAGATTAACTCCGAAAGTGGGGCTGAATTCGAGGTAAGACGCATTATAGACTCTCGCTGCCGCAATTCTCGTACCCAGTATCTGGTGGAATGGGTTGGGTTTGGTCCCGAAGAGAACTCTTGGGTGGATTCCATTGATTTGCACGCTCCAAAACTGGTAAAGCAATTTCTCCAGAGAAATCCGCACAAGGCCCATAGGCGCCCTGGGGTCACCCTGAAAAGGGGGGGTACTGTCACACGTAGCCGCGACGGAGCGCGGCGGGTACAGTACTCACCCGTCCGCGCCTGCCGCCGGCTAGCGTGTGCAGGCTCCGGTCTGCGGTGTGCGGGTAGCGGCAGCTCTGGGTAGGGATGGCAGCAGTAGTGGTGCCGGGAGGCCGGCGTCGCCATCTTGGTTGAGGGCAGGAGACAGATTGGCCCAGAGTGGAGGTTCCCTCCTCATCCTGTGCTGACAGCCAATGGCAGCCATCCCCTGGGGATATAGGGGATCTGCCTAGGCTGTTCAGTGTCAGTGCAATGAGTCTTTGGAGTCATTCACAACTCCTAGCTGATTCCCGGATCCTGGCTCTTTCTCTCCTGACTCTGGTGCCTTGCTCCCTGCATCTTGCTACAAGGAAGTTTTCTCCTGACACCAATGCTGCAAGTCCTACCTAGTGCTTGTTCCTGCTTGTGTCCCAGAATTACCCTGCACAGCTTTCCGCTGTCCTCCTTCATACAACTCATTCATTCCATCATCTTTCAGTCATCCGGATCCATTTCTTCTGTCATCAAATCAACCTCCTTCCGGATCCTCATCTATGTACTCTGGCTCCCCAAGTATACGTTTCCAGATTTCCCTGCCCGTTATTAGTATTGTGCTGGACTCTATTTAATTTATTCCAACTGTCACTTAAAGAAGTATTTGAGTGAGGTTTATCATTTATGAAATCAGTTATTAAACCTGCACGTTTCAATCCTACTCCTCCTGGTCCGTCTCCGGTTCCTGTGCACCGCACGACTCCATCCAGCCCTTTAGCCGTGACAGGTGGTTTACATCTGCCCGGGGTAAGTTGCGAGTGGTTATTGTCAGGGTGGAGATGGTTTGTGGTAAGTGGTCTATGTTCTGGGACTTGCATATTGCTCCCCACTGTTCATCACATTGGGGGTGAGGTACCTGTATGACGCTTCTATTACACATTATATCTGGGACTTGCACAGGGCTTTCCCATAGCAGCTCTCTCTATTTACTGTAGATGCCTTTACAGATTGATGACAAAAAGTAACCTGCCAACCCCTCTCACATGCAGGACGCATCGGCCTGTGGGTGATACAGTAGTCACTCCATAATTTTAATGGTTGGGAGGTATGCATATAGTCCATCTGGAAAGTATTCATAGCGCTTCACTTTTTCTACATTGTGTCATGTTAAAGCCTTATTCCAAAATGTAACAAATTCATTTTTCCCCTCAAAATTCTACACACAATACCCCATAATGACAATGGGTGGGATTCTCTAATAACCCCTGGTGCACATAGCCGGCATTCACATTGTTAATAATCGCATATGCAGTAACATATGCGATTATTAACTCAACTGTGCAGGGAGGAGGAGATCACCGGTCCGGGCAGCACAGCAGGAGGCTGCCCGGACACAGGTGAGGGGGGTGCGTCGCAAATCGGCGGGGGGGGGGGGGGGGGGGGCGCATGGGGCGGCGGGGGATGCGAAGGGAAGCCCATAGGCTTCCATGGGGTTACGCCATATAGAACTGGCATAACCTCCCGCAGCGAAGCCCCGACAGTGGGGCTTTGCTGGATATGAAAATGCGGTAAAAACCCCGAAAACAGGGTTTTTACGGCATTTTTAGTTTGGTGAATCTCGCCCAATGTGAGAAAAAAAAGAGTTTTTTGGAGATTTGTTCACAGTTATTAAAAATAAAGGTACTCTTTACTTAGTTGGGCGCCCACGATCTCCATCGCGGGCGTCGTGAGTAAAGAAATCGCGGTGATCGCGGGCATCGCGGCCAGTACATTAACGGCCGCGACGCGATGCCCGCGATCACCGCGATTTCCCATGGGGTTCAATGTTAAATTTAGTGCTGCCCGCGATTTTAC
The DNA here is from genome assembly GCF_055691185.1 of Crinia signifera. NCBI lineage: Eukaryota > Metazoa > Chordata > Amphibia > Anura > Myobatrachidae > Crinia > Crinia signifera. The sequence continues at coordinate 400,114,688 of NC_139217.1, read as the reverse complement.
ATTCAATGCTTCAATGGCCGCGATTTGGCCATAGGAATCAATGTTAAATGGGCTACAGAGCCCAAATAGGCACAATTAACACTTAAATGTCCCCCCAAATTTGTTACGCCACCCCACGATCCACGCCAACCCGAAGCGTGGCGAGCGCAGCGAGCCCGCGAGGGGCGGCGGTACGCGTCCTCCGACCTTTTCATACCCCCACTATCCACGTCGGCGTGGAGTTGAGAATAGAATAGTGTGGCGAGCGCAGCGAGCCACCGAGCCCGAAGCGTGGCGAGCGGACGCGGATACCTTCACAGGTAAACGTGGCCCTACGCGGGCTTCACAGGTATCCACGTCCCCTTGCGGGGCTCGCTACGCTCGCCACGCTTCGGGCTCGGTGGCTCGCTGCGCTCGCCACACTATTCTATTCTCAACTCCATGCCGACGTGGATAGTGGGGGTATGAAAAGGTCGGAGGACGCGTCACGCCGCCCCTCGCGGGCTCGCTGCGCTCGCCACGCTTCGGGTTGGCGTGGATCGTGGGGTGGCGTTACAAATTTGGGGGGACATTTAAGTGTTAATTGTGCCTATTTGGGCTCTGTAGCCCATTTAACATTGATTCCTATGGCCAAATCGCGGCCATTGAAGCATTGAATGTAAAATCGCGGGCAGCACTAAATTTAACATTGAACCCTATGGGAAATCGCGGTGATCGCGGGCATCGCGTCGCGGCCGTTAATGTACTGCCCGCGATGCCCGCGATCACCGCGATGGGCGCCCAACTAAGTAAAGAGTACCAAAATAAAAAACTAAGAAATAACATTTACATTAACAGCCTTTGATCAATACTTTGTTGATTCACCTTTGGCAGCAATTACAGCCTCAAGTATTTTTGAATGTGATGCCTCAGCTTGGCACACCTATCTTTGGGCAGTTTTACACACTTGCCAATGCCGACAACAACTAGCAATGAGTACACACTGGAGGATTGTTAGAATTTGTCATAATGACTTGTCATTATTGTGAAATACAATTAAGATATTGTCTAATGTGTACTCGGCTTTAAGCCCCGTTCCCGGGGTGACTTCTCCTGGCCTGCAGACTGACTGATGCAGTACAGGGAAATTGCCCTTGGGCTCTTGGTCCGGTCCTGATTCCATAAATATGGGGGATTTTCTTCCCTTCGGCAATAAAAAAGTCAGTCTAGACTGGCTTTTATTCTGGCCGATATCCATCATTTAACGCCTCCCCAGGCAGGCATCACCACGTCTGCGTTCTCAGGGGAATGGTCAGCATTTTTATGGGGACGCCCAAAAAACACTGGGCGTTCCCCTACTGCCGACCCCTGCCCACCCCTGAAGCGAACAGCTCAGCGAGTGTGAAACTCGTCGAAGCGGTTAACTCCTGGGGTTTGCACAATGTGCATAATCGCACATGCGCAAACCCTGAACATCGGGGTAGAATTTGGACCCAACAAACGGGACTGAATCGGCCCCATTGCGATTGAATGAAGCAACTAAAGTTTACACAGGGAAAAAAAAGCAATAATACATCTCAATATGGAATCAGTGACCTTCAGGAGAATCAAGTGCAAAAGCCTTTTCATACTTTAAACTTAAATAAACTCCTGAACTCATGGAATTTACAACTGAGAGATTCGTGCATACACCATAAATAATCCATACCTTAGGGGGAAAGAGCTGCATGAAATATATATGAAGCGAAGTGTGTGTAAAATTAAATAAAACGCACCCAGCGAATAATATATTTTTTGTTACTAAACATTTTATCTGTATTATTTAGCAGTGTACCATGAGAATACTAAATGCATTCTAATGAAATATATAACTTATTTGATCTGCTGTAGGACAGTAAATGGGAAAATAAAACTAAATATTATTCTGTCTGCATTTACATTCTACAGCTGAAAGGAAAATGTTCTGCAGCGGGTGGATTTTACCACAGAAATCTTTATAAAAACCCATTTCCTCCTACAATACAGCTATCCGCTTCAAACAGAACACACTGCTGACTGGACATGTTGGGAAATGAAATGGAAATTTATTGCAGCCTGCGGATGACATAAAGGTTGAGTGCCAAGAAACACACAATCATAGTGTAAACCAGAAGAAAAAAAAAATTGAACAAATGAATGAAGGCGTTCCCTGCTACTGGGGGATGCTGTTCTAGTGCTGACCCTGCAATGTGCAGACAATGCACATAGCTTAGGTGCCGCAACTGAAATGATTTGACACGTTTGTATGTCCACAATGCAACCTAAACTCTATGAAAGGTGCTGTATGTAAGAGATTATTTTACTGGAATGTAGTACTAAATCCCCATACACTCTCCCCTCCCATACAACCCCCCCTTGAGACTCCCAAGACCTTCCTGGGTAGCAGGATCACATGCAATATATCGTATGCAGGGCTTTGTCATACATCAAATGCGATCCCAGCCAAGCCTGCCTGGCTCGGATGTGATCCAACAGATCGCTTCTGCAGCCGGTGCAAGATCTGTGCATGGTTCTGTCCAAAAAATTGACTGTTACTCAGACGAGCGATGTATACGCAGACTTATCTTGTCAGGTTCTGCAGAAGGTGCAGCAGAAGTGCTTAAGCTTACTGTTGCAGCCCTTCCACGGTTCTCTCGTGGAGGGGCTGGTGGTCACGACAGGCGGGCTGGGAGTTGGCACTATCTGCTGCTCCTGTCTGTTTCCTGCCAATTTGGTCCCTCTCGATGGGCACCACTGCTGGGAGCCACCATGTTGCCTGGAGTCATCTGACTGACTTCAGGCCAATCATACTGGTTTCCACCCTCCTGGCTGCAGAAGCCAATCAGCAGACAGAATTTGGTATTTAGGGGATGGTCCAAGATTTGCTAGTGCAACATTATTTACAGTCCCACTGTGTATGTGTGCTCTGAGCTCCTTACTGTGGATCAGCAGTCATTTGTTAGTGGTTTACTTCATTATCAAAATCCGGTCCAGCTCATCTGGTAATTTGACGGTTGTTTCCACCGTCACCAATATCCAGTCCAGCCTGTCTGGTAAGTTCTCCAATTTGATTTCCATCATCAGTAATATCCGGTCCAGTTCATTTTTCCAGTTCATCATCAGTAATTCCAGTCCAGTCTGAGAATTCTCTTGTTCCATCCGATCCAGTATCCCTGACCATTCACTGATTCTATCTCCAGCTCTTAAAACTAGTTCGATCATCAATGGCTCTGTGTCAGCCCCTCATCCAGAGGTCACCATATCTGTAGCCAGTGTCCCAGCCAGTCCGACGCTAGCTTAAACACTTCCTACGACAGCGTCCTATCCAGTACATCTATGTTTCAGTTACTCAGTCACAAGTAATAGGTAGTATCCAGTGATAGTATCCAGTGATGCATGCGGAGGGCTGCAACCTTCTCAACAGATGCTCAGCAGAAGATCATTGGCGAGTTTAGACTCCAAACCTCCATTTCGGGTCTTCAAAATCCACCGAATACTCGTCTTGGTTAGTAAATCTTGGTACATAAATCTAGTCATCTTCCAGCCTTCTAAACCTGCATCTGCACTAAGCCAAGGTCCAGTTTCGGCTCCACAAACCCCATCGGTCCTGACAGATCTGATGCTACTTCTTCAAACAAAGCAGCAGATCACCGTCAGGAGGCGTCTACTTACACAAGACCACTGCTATAATAACAGTTTCAGAGATGCACCGAAGACCTTTTGGCAGATGAAATTTGTAGCACTGGGAATGCTCCATAGCTCAGAGTATGTATCTGCACACGTCTTGTGTTTATCAGTCAGAATTCCACTTATTTTAAATTGGAATAGCTTTCTAACAATGAGGCTATCGAACAAAGGCCATGTAGAATGAGAGCATGGAGAGATGCATACACATGTATATCTACCCTATGTGTATCACCCATGTCTGTCTGCCCATCTACATTAGAATGTAAGCTCTCACAAGCAGGGCCCTCTTTATTACTATTACGTGCTTTTCCTTCTCACTTAAACCATATTTAGTGCCATCAAATATGGTTTAAGTGAGAGAGGGGTTTTCTGTCCCCCTGATACTCATCTCAGTGTCATCTGCTGGTGCAGCTATGTTTATGTATCATGTATTTGTCATTTAGTGCCGTCAACTGTAAAAATCACTGTTTCCTGTTTTGTTTATTCTTTCATGTACTCTGAAATTGGGCGCTGCAGATGGAATGCAGTTAAAATCCCGGCGGTCGGGATCCCGGCGTTCAGAATCCCCACGCCGGAATCCCGACCGCCGAAATCCCAACACTTTCTCCCTCCGTGGGTGTCCATGACACCCCTGGAGGGAGAATAAATTAGCGTGCCGAGCGTAGCGAGGCACCGGGCCAGCTGCATGGTGAGCGCAGCGACCCCGCAAGGGGGGGTGATCCACGAAATCCCGCACAGCCCGGAAGCCATGCCTCATCTAAGAAGTTTAGAATGGAGGGGATGGCCACAGCCCGGCAGCCGTCCCTTCCAGTGGTGGGATCCGGCTGCAACCGGACAGCTGGGCCATGGCCGTACCGTGTGAATGGATACAATAGTGTCCACTGACAATTACTTTGCATGGCACGGCTTTTGGCCGTGCGGGATTTCGCCATCCGGCACGAGCCGGAGTGTGTGAAATAGCCCATAAGAATCTTTTTTTAAGAAGGATTTTGGTTTAAGGGGGTTAAAGTGTTATGTCTAGTCTTCAAGTGCTGCAACAATCACAGATCCGATCTGAATATTTGAATGCAGTGAAAAGTTTTCCATTTTCCATGAGAAGGTGATCTATGGAAGGTCAGAGGGGACGAGTCATTAGTATGCACTGCAGTGTGTTAGCTGTTAGTCACACCCTGTATTGCTGGAGGACCTGCAAATCATGTCAAAACAAAAACACTCAGAAATCTACAAAACTAAAGTATTGTGCTGGATATATGTGCAGAGTTTCTACAGAATCTTCATAATATGTGTCTATTTAAATCTTCGTATCAGTCCTAATATCCCCTATAATCTCCAAAAAGAACAGTTTGATTACCTTTAAATTAAGTAACAAGTTAACCCTCTAATGCAGCAGATACAGGCCCTTATTCAGATCTGATTGCAGTACAAATTTGTTCTCAAAATGGCCAAAACCATGTGCACTGCAGGTGGGGCAGATGTAACATGTGCACATTATCAATAATAAAGGGCTTATGCTGTGAAGGTTAGTGCCAAGGCAGTATTGTGGCTATCAGCTCTGCCATGTTAGTGCACATCATTCCCACAACCCCCTGCTAACATAATTTAACTGAAGCCTCATTCATACTAGGAGGCTTCCACAATCAGATGGTAGTTCACATGTAGGCACTGTAATGCTGATTCCATAGGAAAAAATAATTAGTAGTGCTTCAGTTCTGGTAACAATGGGCCTAATTCAAACATGATCGCAGGACAAATTTGTTGTCAAAATGAGCAAAACCATGTGCACTGCAGGTGGGGCAGATGTAACATGTGCAGAGAAAGTTTAAGTTAGGTGGGGTGTGTTGAAACTGACATCTAAATTGCAGTGTAAAATAATGCAGCCAGTATTTACCCTGCACAGAAACAAAATCTAACTCTCTCTATACATGTTACATCTGCCCCACCTGCAGTGCACATGGTTTTGCCCATTTTGAGAACAAATTTGTACTGCAATCAGATCTGAATAAGGGCCTGTATCTGCTGCAGGCGGGGCCGAGGTAACGTGCGAGGAGAGTTAGATTTGGGTGTGTTATTGTGTTTTTGTCTGCTTTATTTTTACACACTGAAATTTAGATTTCAGTTTGAACACACCTCACCCAGATATAACTCTGTCTACACATGTTACATCTGCCCCACCTGCAGTGCACATGGCTTTCCTCATTTTGAGAACAAATATGCCCTCAAGCAAAGTCTTGCTTGAGGGAGAATTGAATCAAGTCTGAATTAGGCCCAATATCTGAATGGTATGAATAAGATGGTATCGAAATCTGTCAGTCTCCATCCCAAAGGATCGTAATTTGGACAGATCGTGGTAAGTATTTAACCTGAAGGTGCGTTTTTTGCCCAGAATGTACAGTATGAGGAACAATAAGGTGAAAATCGCTGGCCAGAAAATTGATCAGTGCGTTCACACTAATTGATTTTCACCCATTCCATCGATTTTTAACATCAGTGCTCATCGCCCTGACATGCACACTAGCAGATATTGAGCTGAAAGTAGCTCAAAACACCAAAAAGTGTGCATGGGCCTTTACCCCTAACCCCGGACCACCAACCTGAGGCAACCCTGTAAGAGCCTGGTGACATCCCAGGGCACCCAATGTGAGACTCACTGCCCTGTCTTCTAGGTTAAGACAGAACATGGACGTTCATCAAATTAGATATTGTCAGCAGTAATAAGAAAAGCATAACTGTGATATACTGTACTCTATCCCAAGGTGAATAAACATCAAAGAAAAAAGGTGACTTTGAGGTGAGCACATAGCTACAGGCAATCATGGATAATATGTCAGCCATCCAATTCTGCCTGTTTAAACTTCTAACAGTGGCAGCGATTAGTCAGCATCACACCAGCCTAACACAATCATATCACTCAGAAATGTGACAATAAATCTGCAAGCACTGGATACACTGTAGGCAGCAGAGATATAAACAATGACAGTCTTTAAACATTAACAATTTGTTATTACCAATGAATGACTTATTATAGGAAATCATTCAGTAATTTCAGTCTGGATGAAGTATGACTAAAACAGACCAGATTCGTTGGACCAAATTCAATTAACAGCAGCACTAAAGAGTGGTAGGCTTTTAAGGTCCATACATTTGTGGTGATTTTGCCCAGTGTGTATGGACAGCGATGATGGGGAAAATCACTGGGCTGCAAATTGCCCTTCTGAGCGAGTTTCCCAGGGGTGGACAACTTTTCATAGCATGACACAATGGAAGGCCATCCACCCCCTCACTAATCTGCTGGTAATACCAGCAGGTAAGAGGCTCACTGCTCATTGCTGCCGCGCATACACACTGGGCGGCTTTTAAACTGAAAGCAGCTCAAAAGCCAAAACTGAGCTGCTTTCAGTACAAAGTAACCCAGTGTATGGGCCTTTACACCAAGGGCTATTCAATTACAGCTATTTTCTCTCACAGTAAATTATCTTCTATCACACTTAAACCCATAGAATCCAATATAATTTTTTGGCATTACGGATAAACAGCTTTGCAGTACCCGCCATCAGGGCAGTAAATACAGACGTCTGTTTGAGCCTGCTCAGATTCAAACAGTAATACATAATGGGGTGTATTCAAATGTGGCCGGCGAGGGGCTTAATCGGCCGTTTACCCCCGCGCTGGCCGATCACCCTATTCAAAGCGCCTGGGAAATCCTTGCTGCCAGAGGACAGCGAGGATTCCCCCAAACATCAAAGCTGGTGGCTAATGCAGGAGCCCACTGCATTTAGCCACGAGCCTCGCTGTTTTAGCAGCCACATAAGCCGCTTCCCCCTCGACGTGTGCAGGGGCTCAGTTGAATACCTGCGAGCTGTGACAGCAGGCAGACAGCACTGCTCGCTGTCACAGCTTGCAGAAAGCATTGAATACACCCCAATGACTGCAGCCTGCACGGTATAGTTAAATAGCCCAGGCAGATGAATAAGCCTGCCTAATGAACCTCGCTAACTGAATTCGGCCCTCAGAATGGAGGTCTGCATTTTCCTGGTAACAAAAGGTTGAATGATGAATTGACAATGACTAAGAATGTGCTCTGTTTTCTTTTGAATTGCTTGGCTAGTTTTACTTAAATATTATTTCAGTTGTACGGTCTTCTATGCCTTGCATTACCACATAATCACAGAACATTTAATTCCACGATTTCAAAATGGCTGTGTAGTGGTCCTGTGAGTGTGAGGACCAATTGGAAACAATTGGTTACAATGTTCACACCCTCCTTACCAACATGAAAATGTCCTTGGCTTTCAGGTAGTTTGTGAGACAACCCAAAAATGTGGAGCAAAAAGGATACATGCAGAGAGTTAGCCCAATATTAGTAATAGGTGGAAACGCTGTTGGTTTGTGTATTTTTAAAAATTTGTGTTACTGTATTCTCAAATGACAGCTATACAGGGGGGTGCTGAATACAAATCATCCTGCACTGACTGTGGATACTAGTAGTAGAGGCTTGCTGGAAGTTGAAGACTAGGGATAAGTAACTGAAAATTTGAATAAATTCCAACCTAAAATAAATCCTGCTGTGTTTATCCACTACATGTGGCGAGCATGGGGGAGGTAATGACCTTCCCTCCTAATAAACTTGTGTCAACACATTAACATGTTTTATATACATGACTGCTAAAGCCCAATAAAATCCCAAAGACTAAAGTGTTTTTGTGAGAACCATAATGTAGGCCAATCCTAGACCAGAATGCCAAGGTTACGCAGAAGCTACTAAGGCAGTGAAAGGTGTAGGTGCAGTGTGATGTGATGCAGAGCTTACATGATTCTATATACATCTACAGTATATACAAAGAGAATAACAAATGTAAATGCCCACTGGTTTTACAATGTATTTGAATATATGTGAAAATACAATAGTATGGAACAACGTATAGACAAGCTCATGGATGCTCATTAATGACCCAGCTTTAATTTGCTTTCAGTATAATTCCACGTTATACTTTAATTACTCTCTTGCCATCACTGTGAGTTTATTCTTTGTAGTCTGATTGTCATGATTCAATTACTTATATCTTAATCACATGAAGCTTTCTGATCACCATGCACCACAATGCATAACAATGAGATGTTTAAATGCTTACATTAGTGTTTTATGTATTCGCTCAATGGCCTCTTCCAGCTCTTCCTTCTGGTCAGGTACAAAGCGATACTCCGACACATAACCGGCTATGTTTTTATATGGATCGTAGTCACCGAGTTCCGCTGGAACAGACAGAAGTTAGGATTATTTTCTAAATACTTTTCAACTTTCATGACATTAGTAAATCACTAACAATCTGTTATCAAAACTTTTCCTTATGTTGTACAGTTATGAGGCCAGTTTTCCAAATCGAAACACCCTGCCAGCCATTACATGGGCTTATAGCACTTGTGCTGTGTCTTTATAAGCATCCTATTTCATAGAGTTTATGTTTTTCCTCTGCTTGGTAAATAGGGCCTAAATCATGTTTCTACACAAATGCAATTGAGATTTTTTTTAGGCTACGGAGCTTCTAATGTTGGCAAGTGAAGTTCTCACCCAGAAATGAAAAGAAACATCCACCAAAGTCATAGAAGCTGCATTCATATTCTCAGCCTATACACAATAATGTACGGTCAGATGTTAAAACTTCATTTTGTTGTCCTGTCAAGGGGCAATGACAATAAACTAATCTGAATCTGAATAATGAGGAACATTGTGTCTGAGGGTTGGTCTCTGGCTGCACAGACTGGACACAACAGTAGCGGTGCAGGTGGCTTGCTTTTGCTAGCTTGCAGCTGATGGCAGCAGCCGAGTCACGCCACAAACCACTCCCTATACACTTCCTATTATCACCTCCAAACAGTCACTTCCTGTGAAATCAATTTTTCCATTAAATAATCATTACAAGTGGAATCGCAGCAGCATCTCGGCGCATGTGTATTATGACTGCAGAACATCTCGGCGCATGTGTATTATGACTGCAGAACATCTCAGTGCATGTGTATTGTGACTGCAGAACATGCACAGTCTGACGATAATCGTTCAATTGCTGGAACATTGGCCATTGCAGGCAAACATGATTAGGCCCATAATATAGATTTTGTATGTAAGAAATGCTAAGATAGATTTCTAAGCTTAGAACAGCATGAACCTGCTGGAGGTGCAATGCGTTACGAGGGCCTGATTCAGACCTGATCACACCGTGAATTTGCAGCAGTCAACGTTTGGTTAAGCCACTGGCCACCTATGGCTACATATCCATTCGCAGCCGTGTGAATATGTCCAATGCTTATTGTAACAGGATCACCATTGAATGACTTTTACACTGGCCACAACTCATTGCAGTTGCCGCGTAGCCCGAGACTCACACAGGGTGCGATGTATAAAAGCATATTCAGACTGGTGCGGACGTCACACATGCTCAGGCCTGCCTAGCATTGTCCCAGACACTCCCAGCGTTTTCCCAGACACCTACTTTCTGTCAATCACCTTGTGAACGGCATGCATATAGAAAAAGTAGGACTTCATTGCAGGATGGCCTAGCACAGGCATTCTACGGGCCATACGCATGTGCAGTGTATCGATAATTGGCCGCTGTCTGAATTCACAGCCATACAATCAAGTCTGGGCCCTGAATCCAATAAGTTCATCAACATTTCTGTGGAAACTACCAGGCTTGCATAGCAAGGTCACAGCATTTACAGAGAGGAATACTGCCGCACCTGATTGGAGGAGTTGGTCGGAGAGATTGGGCATCTTGTAAAGTACATATTAGGTGCACTGACTGCTATGTCCAGTTAAGTGGCGCACAAGTCTTGAAAAATAAATAAAGAAGTAGAGAATTTTTAGGAGCATTTTTGGAAACCATCCTCACAGAGAAACTCCCCAGTGGCGAGATGGTGGACACCAGGTTTTACCCCACATTTTATTGTCTTATAGGTACACATTAGGGGAGATGCACATATCTAGGCAGACCTTGTCCAATTTTAAATAAAGCTATAAAACACAAAAGATGTCCACAACATTCATGGCAGTAACAAGCATGTGTGACCTGCGCTGCTGCTGGGGTTGCGGCCTGGGCTCTGTCCAGGGCGTAGGGCTGAGGGTGTGGCTTGGTACTGCCCTGGCAGAACCCTTTTTCTGCTTACAGGGTACCTGAAGCCATACTGCAGGGGGGGGGGGGGGGGGTGCAAGCAATTATCCTAATGTCCCTTCTAGGAAGCCCAGGTATAGGAACTGTAGGTAGGTGCCTTCTTTCTAGGCAGAAATATAAAGAATTGCAACATAAAACTACTTGTCCACTGCCAGTCCTGTTAATGCTAACATTACACTTTACCAATGGGTGAGCTTCAGTAGAGGACGGCCTCAGGGGTTTCCCAGCAGAGGGAAACTCCCAGCATTAGACAGTATCCTGCATGGCTCCCAACTGCAGAACCATATTCTATTTACCCTATAGGGCTAATTCAGGTGCGATCCAGTCCACATTATACTTGATGTTTGGGTCCTGCAATCAGAATGCAGAACACTGAACGCCTCTGCCTGTGACAGTCAGAGCCGATCACAGGGGTGGCCAGCATTTCTAGAAACGGGAGCATGTCTTCGCCATATTCCAGGAGTGGCCAGGCCAAGGACTGCGGCGCAATCTTCTCTGCTTCACAAGCTGGCCTGTGACCGCAAGCCTGAGTATGGTAAGACTTACTGAGGCTGCAGTCACAGAGGGACACTTGCGACCGATGGTTGCAATGTTCCTCTTGATCTGCGATCGCATCGCAGTTCGATGCAATCACAAATGTAGGTAGGGGGTGGTATGCACCTGCTCCTGCATTTGCATTGCTTAAGGATCACATATGTTAAACTGCTGCGAGCAGCTTATTATAGGCGATCCAAGCTGAATTGGGCCCCATAGTCAGACAAAGGGCCTTTCCTTTATAAAATCAGACCAACTGTAAAGAAGATTTTGCAGGAAGGATACAGGCATTTTGTTGGGCTGCTAGAAGTTACAATACCCATGCTTATCATTCGTTCCTGGAATGACACAAACTAAGTATACACAGAGAAATATAGATTAACAGAAGGAAATATTTATTTATCTCCTCGGCTAGATTTTAAGTAATCTTGAGGACTGACATTTTAGCATTTGTTTGGCGGAGATGCACTTCAAGGTTGTTTGTGGGTGATAGAAAAACAGCTTAAAAGTTCTTTATTTATTTTCTAGAAATGCTTTTCCATTATAGAGAGCTGAACTCAGAATGTTATCAGACCGGAGTCTTTCAGCAAAGGAGTAAACAGGAACTTTCGGCTTGCTGAATCTTCTATTGAAGAATCATCCTTTTTAAGCTAAGGCACCATATGGCCTTTCTTTGGGAAAGGACATCACAATAACGGCCAAGAAATAAAAAAGATAAATCAGATTCCACATAAAATGGCTGCTTATATGTATTTGTTTGTTTTCTTCTGTGCAGATTCTTTGGCCCAGACTCTTTTAACACAAATGTATTATGTGTGTGTGTGTGTGTGTGTGTGTGTGTGTGTGTGTGTGTGTGTGTGTGTGTGTGTGTGTGTGTGTGCGTGCGTGTGGGGGGGGTTTGCCTTTATAAATCTGTCGGTATTGGTTATCTGATGCAGGACAGTGCTAACCTCATTGAAATTCCTCACATTCAGTTGCCTTCATCCATCCGGCAAGTCTATAATGTGCTAGGAAAGGATTAGACTGTATATTATACACTTTCACCAACAAACAATACAGCAGAGAAAGAATGTCATTGTCACCAGGGACATTGAGAAGATGTAAATACTGGGATGTATTAGTGGGTGGCTCACTAACAAAGTGCAAAGGTGCATGTTTGCAGAGACCCATAGCAACAAATCAATCAATAGACTTGTGCAGGCAAGTGAATGTACGCTAATATATATTCACTATTATGGGTCCTTGCATATTGGCACTTCTGTTCGTAAATAACCCTCACTAGTAATATTGTATTTGAATTCATTTTAAAATGAACATTTAAAAGGACTGTTGCTTACAATGACATATATCATGGACTTTTTAGAATGGTTTACTAATGCCAAAAATAAGTTGTAATCCACATAATATAAAATAATGGCATGTATGGTTGACAATGTAGTAAAATAAAAAAATACTAAATGCTCCTCCATACAGTGCTCCAAAGCTACAGCTACAGCTACAACGGCCATCTTGCTACTGATGCCGCCTGAATTCCTACAGTACATGTGCATTCAAGTATAGGGAAAATATATTAATCTGGAATTTGTGGGCTATTGTTGAATCTGATAATGTTAATTCAAAATGTTAATTACCTCCTGTTACTTTCCACAGTTTACAGATATACAGGATCTAAGGATCATTTATGAGCAATATAAATATTAAATCAAAGTAACATTTTTACAAGTGCCCATACCACCCCCCCTCATAACCATCATTACATCCATGAAGTGCTGGTAAACCCCAAAGGACAACTGTGACTATATAAATAGGAGTGGCATATACTGCAATAGGTTCTCATGCAGAGGCAGAACCGCCATTGGTGCAGCAGGTACAGTGCACTAGGGCTAAGGAGGACTAAGGGGCCCACTGCTGCCTCTCCCTGTCACCCACTGCTGTGTTGCACATTGTGAACGTTGGTTGGGGTGAAGGAGGGGGCCCAAATAACATTCTTGCAACTGGGTTCACCACCCACAAGTACCGCCACTGTCCTCATGCACAGATGGCAAGCTGTGTGGCATCTCTGTTAAAGTTAATCTTGATCAAAAGATTTAGTGCAAGTTTAATTTTACTGGTGCAACTGTGAAAAGTATCACATACACAGGGAGAATTAAATTAAGTATTTGGTCTTTATTTTGTAAAGCAGGTCACAGCATACCAGACCATTTCCACAGGCAAGCGTAGTTACAGGAATCCGCATATAGGTAATTACAGCATATAAAATACTCTTGCAAATGTTCCAGTGGTCCCTACCATAGCCCACACCCTGGCCTAACGCTTGGCCAGCTAATACAACATCAAGAGCATTTCCCCTTTGCCCTGGAAACACTTATATCAGGAGATCACAGGTGCTGCTTATTACACAATTTTGCATCTGCTTCTGCTCCAAAACCTGGTCTGGATCCTCCTCATTACTCTCATGCGCACTGCAAAACCAGTTTGATTTTGAAGTGTAAAGGATTGCCGCTTTAAAAAAATTGGTACTTATGTAGTATCTGGGCGTCCGATTTAGAAATCGGATCTGATCGCATCGCATCGCATCGCATGCGACCAAATCGTATGCGATGCGATGGTCAAGATTTTTCCATAGGATTCAATGTTAAAATGGTCTGAGTCCATTTTAACATAGAATTCAATGGGAAAAAGGGGTCCTTTTCCTTTCCCCACTATCCAAGTGGGCATGGAGTTGGATATAAACCTGTGGCGAGCGTAGCGAGCCACCGAGCCCGAAGCGTGGCGAGCGTAGCGAGCCCCGCGAGGGGACACAGAATACTTTTTAAGAAATATGCGTCCCCTCGCGGGGCACGCTTCGCTCGCCACGCTTCGGGCACGGTGGCTCGCTGCGCTCGCCACACTATATAAAATCAACTCTATGCCCACTTGGATAGTGGGGAAATGAACAGGACCTTCTTAACATTGAATCCTATGCAAAATCGCATTGAATCGCATCGCATCGCATCTGATTGTATGCCTTAAGGTAAGGCGTACAATCACAAAATCGGCAGCCCAGATACTACATAAGTACCAAAAAATTTGGAGATTTCTTACCAAATATCTCACTTTCCTATTAAATGTCACCCTCTGTCTCTGCCACACAAAATTATTTATTCAAGATTTTTTCGGCCTGAGAGTTTCTTTCTGTGGTATTGCTAGGAACAGTTTGTGCATATGATGTTAATAATACAGAAGGGCAAATTCAAACTAAAATGATTTGTCATTCAAAAACTTTTTTAAATGCATTTAACCATCTCATATACAAGTCTTTCATTATTATTACTATTTGTTTTGGTGTACTTATAATTTTGTTGTCATTTTGGGTGGTGGAGGAGGAAGGTAAATATCATTAGGTGCACTGGTGCCATTACAACAATAATAATAACCCATTGTACAATATGCTTTACAATGTACAGTGTGTTTATGTAAACTAAAGCCTCATACACACTACCCAAAACAGGCATTGGATGATATAATTAACAGTGCATGATATCGTTCAGTGGCATCGCTGGGAACTGCTGAACGTTCGGGTCATTGGCTATATAGCCAAATTGACCTGAATGTTCAGCCGAGAGGGAGAGTCATTACTGATCTGCGAAAGCACCCATAGGCCTTATTCTGATTGACTCACTAGAATTTGCACCCTTGCGAGTCATCCAGATTCCGCTCAGCGAATGGTGGTATGCCCGCCCTCATTCATATGCCAGGTTTGTTCGACCGGCACGCGAATAGATGTTTTACATAAACAACCATTCGCATGCCAGTGGGAACCTCCCCCATCTTTCGATGGTCACCAACCATTGAATGATGGGAAAGGCACACGCATATGTACGGGTGGTCCAGACCCCTCGTACATATAAAAGAAGAAATGCAGTGATATGGGCGGGCAGCTGACATCCGGTTATGTCAGCTGACTGCCCGCCGCACGTGCATCACGACCGCATTACCATATGTACGCCAGCGTTTTCTTGTGAATGCCCATGAAACGCTGGGTGTATGCATATGCTAATGCTCCAAGCCAGCACCAGACACCCCTCTCCACCCACCACTCGCAAAGCAGGGAGCATGCAATCCGCGACGAGATTAAGCGCCGAGTTCGCACGCTCACAGTTTATGCACATGCGTAGAAATGCAGCTGCGAATGCACAAAACAATTGTCTCCTTTGCGAATTTGCGCCCGATGGAGTAATCCAGAGTAAAGCCCATTGAGTGTAACCACTAAAATATACAGTAAAAGATATCGCTTAGAAAGTCCTTTCTGAGTGACAGCTTTTACTATGTCCTCTTGTGTGTTTGGGGCTTAGCAATACAGGAAAACTGTAGTTCAATCCATCATAATAATCCTCAAAAATATAATCAAGTGTATTGGTATAGATGGAAATATGCTATTGTCAGGCTTTTACAAGGTGACAGAATTCTGGAGAGAATAAATGGCCTTATCACTGAACAACGGAACACACACAACATTTTGTAAATATGACATTTAAGCATGCACAGATAATAGATTGCTTAAATCCGCACTCACACAGCATTCACACTTGTTAGTTTTACTGAAATAGCCAAAGTAGGTTTTCATTGAAAAGCAATTGTATACAATCAACAACGTATGAATAAGGCTAAAATACAGCCTAATACAATAAACACTGATACTCAGTATGTGGTGTACAGCCTGATAATTGCATGAAATTGGGGTATCAGTAAAACATTAGACAGGTTTTCTCACTTGTTCCAAAGGTTAACTCCCAGATGAAAATATGGATATGTTCCCAATTGGATGTGGGGAGAGCTGGAATGGCGGGTGTCCATAAACCTGACCGGAGGAAATAGAGCCTGATCCTGATTTTTTGTAGGGATACTGGTCTCAGTCCTTGGTTAGAGGGCTCCGGTGATTCTCAGGTGGTGGTGTCCCTTGATGATGTCCAGTTTTGAGTAGCCCAGGTGGAAAGGCTTTTGGGGAGGGAAAATGGAGGGGAGTTGGTCCAAGTGAGGTAGTCTCTGTCTGGAGTCCCAAATGAGTCAGAGCTGTAACAGAGCTGTAACAATTGACGCGTTTCGTTACCCAAAGGTAACTTTATCAAAGTAACATAACGCGTCAGGCAAGGTGTTACAGCTCTGACTCATTTGGGACTCCAGACAGAGACTACTTCACTTGGACCAACTCCCCTCCATTTTCCCTCCCCAAAAGCCTTTCCACCTGGGCTACTCAAAACTGGACACCACCACCTGAGAATCACCGGAGCCCTCTAACCAAGGACTGAGACCAGTATCCATACAAAAAATCAGGATCAGGCTCTATTTCCTCCGGTCAGGTTTATGGACACCCGCCATTCCAGCTCTCCCCACATCCAACTGGGAACATATCCATATTTCCATCTGGGAGTTAACCTTTGGAACAAGTGAGAAAAACTGTCTAATGTTTTATTGATACCCCAATTTCATGCAATTATCAGGCTGTACACCACATACTGAGTATCAGTGTTTATTGTATTAGGCTGTATTTTAGCCTTATTAATACGTTGTTGATTGTATACAATTGCTTTTTTATGTGAAACATCACAATAATCTTTTTATCAGTAATAAATTAGTTTGTAATACCCAATTGGTCATATTGTTCTATCAGAGCGCTCCACCACTCTACTGTTTGCTTCTTGTCTCTTTTTTGGGGGCTGACCTCCCCACAGTGGTAGCAGCTTGCCAAACCACTCACCTCAAAGCGCCTGCTATATTATTCCACTTAGGTGGCATAATAAATAGTAGCAAGGTTTTCATTGAACTCCATTTGGTTGTAGAACACCTACAAGTTCACCATTTTAAAATGGCTACCGCAGGATGTGAAAGCATGAGGACCAATTAAAAGCTGCAATCCCAGTGATTGGAGACTTTGTTGATGTGACCTACTTGCACCACTTCATATAGCTCCTATTTGCTGCATCAGAGAGCTGAGAGAATGAAGAAGCTAATTCAGTAAGCACCACAAAAAAGGGGCGGAAATCGTAAAATTCTGCACATCTGCGCATGCGTGAAAACTACTGAGGTCATGCGCAATAATAAAATTACTCACACCCCGGAAATTGTGACTGCAGTAGTCTAAGTGCAAATGGGGGGTGTCAACAGTGCATTAGGAGAGTGGAGACACGGTGTTGGGGGGGGGGAGAGACATGCCTTTGTTGTCCAGACCGTTTGGTGGGGGCAGCAGCTGCATGATGTCATATTAAGTTGTTAAGTCCCAAAACATGGCGGTCCAGCGTCTGCATTCGCAATCTTGTAATCGCATTGCCAAGAGTGACCAGCATGCAGGGCGGACTTGTCTTGTGCTGGGTATCCCCAGCATGCTAGTGGAAGGATATGTCGTTTTGCATTTCTCACAAAGCTACAACTCATGCTGAATTAGGCCTGAAGCCCAAATATTATGGTGATATTTTTACCTGGGTGTGTCCTTAATTACAATGGATCCAGTTGCCCACATACTCAAGGACATATTTGGTCTCATGAAATGGGCTATGAATATGCAGCAAACTTGGACAAATGTTTCTGAATAATGTTTTGTATTAGATCCCATTATTCTGTATGCTTGGGAGCATCACCTGTACCAATACTTAAGTGATCTCCTAGAAAGTGGTTGTGTCACAGGTAAAACTAATTTAATCTGTAAACATTGCTGATTCACAGCAGGCTGTAGCTTTATTTGACTAACAGACTGTCCCTACATTTGGTAGGGAGACTAATTAGGACATGGTGTATAGCAGTGGTTCTCAACCTCGGTCCGCGAGGACCCCCATCAGTGCACGTTTTCCAGGTCTCCACACAGAATCAAAGGTGAAATAATTATCTCCACCTGTGATCTTTTAAAATGTGCCAGTGAATAATGAGTGCAGCTGTGCACCTGCCGGGTGACCTGGGAAACGTGCACTGATGGGGATCCTTGAGTACCGAGATTGAGAACCACTGGTGTATAGGATTTCGCAAAAAAGGTGTAGTGCAAAAGTTGCTGATAAGGTGAATGATTGCTCTGTACAATGAGAGAATAGCGTGAAAATGGACAGACAAATTAATACCGGACTATAAATATTATTACAGACACTGCAGTTACACTATGAGCAAGAATATTCATTTAGACACCAAAACCCCAATGCATGAAGATCAATAGGGGAGAGAGAGACTTGCAGATTCTGCAATCTTATCAAAACAATATGTATAACATATAATAGTAATAATAATAATAATAATAATAAGTGCATAAGAAATATTTGAAAGAAACCGCATGACCAGAACGTTACCTTTTGGTGGGTACCAGTTATAATGTACATCTAGAAGAGATAGGGCAGTATTCAATGCGGCCGGCGAGGGGGTTAAATGGCGGGGATTGCCAAAAACAAGCGACCCTCGCTGTTTAACCCCTGCGGCGGCCGCTCACCGTATTCAATGTTCCAGGGGAACCGTCGCTGTCAGGTGCCCTCAGTTTGTAATATTTTTACATATTGGTGCATATATAAACAAAACTGAACCAGTGTCCTCTAACCAGAGGTAAAGATAGGAATATGGGGCAGATGCATGGAAATAAAGGACTCTATCCATCTGTATAGTTGTACAGATCTCTGTGGCTGGAGGACCCCTATCCATGTGCTTGGTTTCATAGCCATCACCATTATAAGTGCTCACTTGCAGCAGACCTGTCCCTGAAGCAAAAAACATGTTTGCACACAGCTCTGCATAGCCTGAAACTCTGGGGGTTATTGTAATTGCCTCGCTCATCTGTGTCTTCGCGCAGGGCAGCGAGCGGGCACGGCGAACTACTAGTTAGCTAGTTTTGTCATCAGGTTCGCACCTACAGTAGCAGTGCGGGCAGGTGATATGGGGTGGGGCAAAGGGTAGCACCCATGGAAACGCCCAGCGTTCTCCAGCTGATCATGGCCAAAGGATATTCCTGTTCTGTCTGGTGTTCAATTAGAAAGAAACAGGAATCTTGGGAATATAAGTATGTGTATATACTTCTTTTTACACTTATATTTATGTATTCGCCGATAAGTAAATAATAATACATGTAGAGAAAGCAGCCCATTCTTCAGTTAAGCCAGGGGTTCCCAATCTTTTTTGATTCACGGCACCCTAGAGTATCAAAAACATTTTCACGGCACCCCTAGGCCAAATTTGTATTTATTAGATTGGGTTTATATGCGATTCTTAGGGTCAGTTATTTGGTAAAGACAGGATTTGCTTCTGTTTATACTTATTTTATAATTGGCAGCCACCAGCACTTGTTTTGCTCATAAATAATTAGCCATTAATAATTTGAATTGGTCCTGGATCACCAACCCAGGGCACCCCTGCAAGTGTCCTGAGGCACCCCAGGGAGCCACGGCACACAGTTTGGGAACCACTGAGTTAAGCATTAAGGCCCTTAATCAGATCTGATCACAGTACAATTTTGTTCTAAAAATGGGCAAAACCATGTGCACTGCAGGTGGGGCAGATGAAACACGTATAGAGAGAGTTATATTTGTGTGAGTTATTTTGTTTCTGTGCAGGGTAAATACTGGCTTCATTATTTTTACACTGCAATTTAGATTCCAGTTGCAACAAACCCCCCCCAAATGTAACTCTCTCTGCACATGTTCCATCTACCCCACCTGCAGTGCACATGGGTTTGCCCATTTTGAGAACAAATTTGTACTGCGATCAGATCTGAATAAGGGCCTAAATTAGGTGTTCAGATTATTTGAATGCAACCATTTATTTTTCAGTAAAATGATTGTAAATTGAATTATTCTACACCTATTGTACACTCATGCATTATTAATGATATATTTTTAGGACAGAAAAGTCAAAAGTACACATCGGACTAACTTTATTTTTCAGCCTTACACTGTATAGCATAGGCTCCGAGCTGAGCAGCAATGTTAAATGGACAGGGAAGCCGACCTTGTAACACATCCTGTTTCACTTGTAAAAAGAACTGATACCTAAAAGAAATAAAAAGAACACAATTGTGTTACAGTGGAGATCACACTGTTTATTGTAGTTTCATCTGACTAATGGTGTGTACACACGGTGTCTTATGCCGTGAGATGCGAGTCCCGATAGTAATGCAAAGTACGGCTCTTCCGATAAGTGATAAGCGAGTCCCGATAGTAATGCAAAGTACGGCTCTTCCGATAAGTGATATATTGCGATGCTCACTTAGCATTGAACTTTCGGGTCTAAAACCCGGGAGTCCCTCTGCGCACGCCAAGAGAGACACGCCGCTGGCCGCAAGGCATGCTGGGAGGGATCCATAACAGCTTCCTCAACCAGCGCTGCAGAGTGAAGCCCAAAAGATTGGTTTGTCAAAATTGTCCATCATCAGCAGCTTTGGACGATAGTATTAAAATGGCAATAGAAACAAATGATAAACCAGGTTTATCTTTCAATTGTCATTTTCAAACTGTCAGCCAAAGCTGACAAATAGTTTATATTTAGTCTCCCCCGCCATAGTTATTACTAGACCCAAGCTAGTCAGCACAGACTAGCTTGGGTCTAGTAATAACAAGATTACCAAAGCCAAGCTGAAAAGCACCGGGGCTCTCCATCACCCCCCTTGGTTGGGGGCAGGCATAAATAATAAGACAGGATTTCTAGTGTAATGGCTCCAGCCTGGTCCTGGTTTTCACTATAGCAGTGTGGTCTTTGTTCTAGCTCCAGGCCAAGATCTCTAGTGTTGGTTGAGGGTTTGGGGATAAATTATTACATAATGAAGAATTTGTTCAGTGCCGGCAACCAATTATTATCATGATATATGGTTGTACGTGTTGGTGGACTACAGATCTAGTCAATTTGGTAATATAATTTAGATAGAAACATACTGATTTGATTGGCAAAACACAAAGCAAACTTGATATATACTTTTCATTTATCTGGCCCAAACAATTTGAGTCTCCTATATCCAAAATGTTCCAAAATTATGGAGAAAGTGTCAGCTTTGATTTCTGATGGTTCAGTGTAGAAAATCTTTGTTTCATGCACTAATTCTTAAAATGGCCTTCAGGCTATGTGTATAAGGTGTATACAGTATGAAACATAAATAAATGCATTATCTGTCTAGACTTGGGGCCCATCAAAACGATATCTCATGGAATGCAAATATTAAAAATATATGTAAAAATAGGTTATCCAAAATACTTCAAGCATTTCAGATACAGGAGACTCAGCCTATACTGTACTTTTGACAAGCAGACTTGATGCAACGGCAATGTGTTTCCTTAAAGAGTTAATACATATTGCCAAATGAAGCGTACACATTAGTTTAATGGTAGCTACATCTGCACATATCTCTCATGCTGACGTGTGCACAATGGCTTGATCACTCTGCTGCAACGGGC
This sequence comes from Crinia signifera, assembly GCF_055691185.1. Lineage (NCBI taxonomy): Eukaryota > Metazoa > Chordata > Amphibia > Anura > Myobatrachidae > Crinia > Crinia signifera. The sequence goes on along the minus strand of NC_139217.1, from coordinate 400,092,943 downwards.
AAATGCTGCTCCATCTGTAGGCTGCAAGCAAGACAGGGAAACTACATCTGATCTGATTTTGAAGCTGTGGAGTACGTTATCCCCCAGTTTCAAAAGTTGTACATAACTGCGATCAGCAGCTGGTTATACAGATGGCAACCACTGGCTACTACATCATGCTGCAGACAGTGATAAGACAGACCTGTACTTTGTCATATATCTGTCTGCCATCATTACCAGGGCCGGGGCAAAGCATTGCAGTGCCCCAGTCGCTCACCCGCTCCACAGTGGTGTGTGTGTGATGCGTCTGCATCCAAGTCATTCCACAGGTGGGCGGGCGGGGGGTTTGCGGACGCCACTCACCTGACTCCATGGGGGGTTGCGGGGGCTTCTCCCAAGTGCCGCCCTCCAGTGGCCGGCACCCCCAGGCAAATGCTTAAAGCTGCCTTGTGGTGGCGCCAGCCCTGATCATTACCCATGACGTAATTGCTAGGTACTTCCTCTCTCACTTATTTTTCTTTCTTCAAACTTGGTTACATCCAGTATGCCCCCCTATCTATCTCCAGGCTTGGATACATGTCCATATGAAGGAAAACCTCACACAGCTAGGAAGGGTGATTCCTACTCATTGCAGTAGAGGGGTCCACAAGAGAACTGGTGTCAGGTTCATGCAGGAGGTGTACTGGGCTAATAAGTTCATAGTATTCCCTGCATTATATTTATACAGTAGGTGGTGCAGATGTGCAACTACATGGTGTCCCTGGAAACTGTAATGAAATACCGACAACTACTGTATGCCGAAACAGTATACAGTACCTGGTTATCTCTTCCTTCAATTTACATGGATCTTCTGCATAGAACTTAACACCAAAATACAGAGTGTAGGGAGGGCCAGCTACAAAAAAAAAAGAAAGGAGTAATTATACGTATAATATAAAATGTATAATAAATGTAGTAGAAAAAATTAATGTACACTTCTGTATATCAAGAAATGTAACTAGGTTTCATGTAAACATAGAGAAAGGGAGAGAGGCCTTTTCCACAAAGCCTTTCTGTACATTTATTTATTTTATTATTTATTTACAGTTTCTTATATGGCGCAGCATATTCCATTGCGCTTTACAATTGGAGACAACAGTGATTAAACAAACTGGGTAGATACAAACCGACATGGAGGTAGGAGGGCCCTGCTCACAAGCTTACAATACATTATATCTCTTTCTACTCTTTAAGGGTAAATCAACATATTCATCATACACAAAATACACTGACTTTGTGGGGTACAGCATTAATGCAAATATGTAATCAGCCATGAGCAGGTGCAGATCGGGCATACACACTGACCGATATGCACTGAATTGAGCAACATGTCGCTTAAGTTGGTTGATCGGACTGACATATTGCTCTATATGTAGCTAGCTGTAGTGCCAGTACGATTCACACACAGTACCCAAGAGCTGGGCACATTGAAATCATCCCCCTAGAAGACCAGTGCTGGGATAGAACTAGAAGGAGATAGAGTGGCAAGGAACAGCTGTTTGCTACAGATTATTGGAAATCACTGAAAAACATCAGCGAATACATTATTTGCTCTTAATATGTTACTTTGTTTATTTGTAAATACTTATATGTACCTGTATATTTGTATTGAACTACTAAGAGGAGATTTCTGTGATGTATATTTTAAAGTATACTTATAAAAATACTATGATTTATGATATTATGAAAAAAAACTAAAATACTTAAAAAGTGCCCTAACAATGAGGGCTTTCTGTTCTCTTTTCGGTTTTTTTGTTAGTTACCTCACGAATGTTGCGATTAACCCCTATACAGTAATTTTTGATGGATTACTACTCAGACAAATGTTTGTCATATTTAGTCATACATACTAAACTATGGGGGTTATTCAGTAAGTATCTCAAAAGAAAAATCTTTCTCTCATGGCCAAAACCATGTGCACTGCAGGTGGGGTAGATGTAACATGTGTTGAGAGAGTTAGATTTGTGTAAGTTATTGTGTTTCTGTGCATGGTAAATACTGGCTGTTTCATTTTTACACTGCAATTTTGATTTCAGTTTGAACCTCAGTCAAATCTAAATCTAGCTTTTAGATTTTAGATTTAGCTTTTGCGATCCTTACTGAATAACTCACTGAGGGCCTTATTCTAGTTCACTCTTAGAGGCAAATTCCTTCTTAGCTGGACAAAACCATGTGCACTGCAGGGGGCAGATGTAAAATGTGCAGAGAGATTTAGCTTTGGGTGAGTTATTTTGTTTCTGTGCAGGGAAAATACTGACTGCTTTATTCCTACACTGCAATATAGATCTCACTTTGAAGAAAAACCCAACCAAATCTAATTCTCTCTGCACATGTCACATCTTCCCCACCTGCAGTGCACATGGGCCCTTATTCTGGTTGGTGCGGTAATATCCGCGTGCGTTCATGCCGCCGATGTTTTGTGTCTGCGCATGTGCAGAGGCGTCTCTGCGCATGTGCGAGCGGGGCGTACGGCCAAATCCTGCATGAAATGTGAACACTCCGAACAGGGGGTGGAGAGGGGCGTGAAGGGCTATTTGGGCTCATTACCATATGCGTACGCCCCGCGTTTCATGGGCGTTCCCATGCAAACGCTGGGCGTACGTATGGTAATGCGGCCGTGACGCATGTGTAGGGGGCGGACATATGACATCGCCGGATGTCAGCTGCCCGCCCAGATCCCTGCTTTTGCACGGAAAAATGTCCGTGTGGTCTGAGGTTGCGGGAGCTGGTGGACCATCGAATGATGGGGGAGGTTCCCTGAGATGGAGGAGGCGTATTCCATGAAAGATACACGTGCGGTCCGTTTGGACAGCTTCTTACCGTGTACGGACGGAGTTGGCGATCCGTATGGAAGGCGGGGTTTCGCACGCACGGTCCTGGCCGCATATTCGGATCCGGCCGCACCGATCAGAATAAGGGCCCTGGTTTTGTCCAGCTAAGAAGGAATTTGCCTCTAAGAGTGAACTAGAATAAGGCCCTATATTTTGAGGTTTAGATCTGTGTGGAGCCAATCCAACCTAATGGATGGTTTCCCTATGCCAGTCATGTGACTAGGTAATCCCAAAGGCTGTATTAAGTATACTGGATGAAATAGAAATATTTGCCTAGGCAACTAAACTGGGCACTGGAAAGGGATGAGTGATGAAGCAGATACTTAGAAGGAGGGAGTAATTCATCAAACAACAAAGATACAAAATGGAAAATAAGTAGTGCTGTAAAATAATAAACAGATAAAAAAACATGTTTTAATAATATAAAAAAGCACAGTAAAAACATGAAAAGCACAATGCACCTTCAACCAGAAAGAGTCCACATGTACAGACCTCCAATAGAAAAAATCTCTCTTTAATATAGATGGTAGGTGTATAGTTACCACAATTTTTGTCCATTTGGGGAATTAATCCAGTTTGGAATGGATAGCAGCAGTATCCTAAATAATGGCAGCGTGGTGAAATGAGGGGATTCCTCTGGTGTAACAGTAATGTGGAGTGCAAAGTCTTAATGGAGGATACTGCTGCTATGTATTCTAAACTCTTATTAAAGAGAGACTTTTTCTATTGGAGGTATATACATGTGGACTCTCTCTGGTGGTATTATTAGGAATGGATATACTTATTCATTCATTTATTCATTTGCTCTAAGTGTTGAAGGTGCCTTGTGCTTTTGATGTTTTTACTGTGCTTCTTTATATTATTAAATCATGTTTTTTTTTTTATTGTATATTATTGTACATCGCTACTTATTTTCCTTAAGGTATACTGGATGTGCTGTTATATTGCTGCCACACTTGGTAAAAATTTTTACAAAATGTTCTATATATACGTTTAATTACAAAACAGTTGGCTCCTAACTTTTGGCTCTGTCCAGGCTTTTAGAAATATCATGCATTCCAAAGATAATTCCTGCAGCTAGAGTTCCCATTTCTTGTTACATGTACTAACAAGATAACGTTTTTTTTTTCACTATAGAATTTAAATCACATATGGCAAAGGGAAATCCTAATAGCTGCATAGACTTAGATCAATTATGATACATAAGTCTGCATGACAATTGACAATCCCCTTGTAAGCCAGTCTCTGTTGCCCATGGAGAGGTAAACTAGGTAGAGATCATGGGCGATTCAGAAAGCGCGCTCAAGCAATGTACTTACTGCTAATCAGGTCTTTGTGTTCAGAGATCGTCTTCGCAGGATCCAGCCAGTACTACAAAAGACACAATACAGAAAAAGGTCTTACTAGCACCAGCGTAGCAAATCAAGTAACAAGTAATAGACATTGCAACATTTCCCAGTGATGTAACTCTCCAATGTAACACTACTGGATGGCTGACAGACAATCTCTAGGTTGACAACGTATGGTCAACGTACTGTATGGTCAATGTGATCAAGAGGTCCTCATGTCTATGGTGGACACATAAGATCACCATGTTTTTCAATTTTTTTCCTTATGTTACACTTTCATACTTTAGCATCCACAGGACACTGACTGGGAACAGTAAAGTGTGGGGAGCGCAGCAAAGGTACCTGACCCTTCGCTCACCATGTGAGGAGACGCAGTAAACTAACTGGGTTCATGTGCTCAGGTGTTGACATTGACACAAAAAAATTGAAAAACCCTCATGCTCCTTACACGTGTCAACCTTTCTGTGTTTACTTTTTGCTGGTGTCACCCTTGTGGATGTTGACCTTTTGGGGTGGGCCTAGTCACTGTTGACTTAAACATTGTGTGTGAGCTATACCACACCCATACTAATGGATGGCCACGAATACCAGCTTCTGCTTAAATAGCTCAGATATAGCTCAGCTTACTAGGGACTCTGGACACGTTTAAAGCTTTTTAACCATTTCCCCAGTGTGTGCATGAGACCTAGGCATATTACAAAAGTTCTGGAGAAGCAAGAACAACCTGCAGCAACCAATTTAAAAATAAAAAACGAGAGAGAGATTATGAGGACCAAAAAGTAATTAGTAGATAAAAAAAAGCTAATTATACCAAGAAAATTGGAATTAACTTCACACAGCATAGTAAAGAGCAATGCAAGGTAAAGTTCACCCTTAATACCAGTTTCGGTATGGACACAGCGACTTTACATAGTGTAGTACGTGGCCATGAATATAAATTGCAGTGAGGTAGTGCGAGATTAGCAGTGAGAAGAGGCCTTATCTGCTGATCGCCAGTCACATAACACCTATGCTGTCTGACTGACAAGAAACCAGGTTGCAGCCAGCACAGAAAGACCACAACAAAGACTGAGGGGTTCCATTACGGAGCATGGCACAAACTCAATACCATGCATCATTCATCAGCATGTTATCAAATTGTGCTGTAAGCTTCTAATAAAGACCCCCGATGATTTGATGAGTTGATGAGTCAGCTATGACAAATGAGTCATCTTCACAACAGTGGGTTGTATTAACAAAACCCCCTTATAAAGCACCAAGACAAAGTGTTCCTTGGTTTTGTGTACTGGCTCAAAGAAGAGCACACAGAGCTTACATATTATTTTTCATGGGCCAAAAGAGTAAAAGAACCACAAAAATCTCACAAATCTCAATGCAGCTTGGCCTGTAGCAGAGGATTCTGGACATTATAATTACAACAAAAGCTGCTTCCTTTATTATGGGGCTTTGCTTATATTTCTTTTTCAACCACTTGCTATGGTACAATGTTGAATCAGACACTTTATCAGGAGTCTTGCACATTGGGCCCGATCAGACCTGATTGCACGCCTGTGAATTCGCAGGACGGCCGATTATCGATACACTGTGCATAGTACGCATGCGCGAGGCTTTCCTGTGATAAAAGCCTGCTATTTTTTTTTATCGCTGGACGTTTGCAAGGTGATTGACAGGAAGCCGGTGTTTGAGAGTGATAACCAGCCATTTTCTGGGAGTGTCGGGGAAAATGCAGGCGTGACCAGGCTTTAACGGGAAGCTGTTTGACGTCAGCCTCAGCCACGAAAAGCTTTCTATCGCAGCCTTCGAGTAAGTCCTGGGCTACGCACACACAGGAAAAAATAATTCCATGGCAAGCAGCTTGCGAATGAATCTGCAAGTATTTGCATTGCTGTGAAGATTTCACAAGCCATGCACATCATTTCACAGGCTTGCGCAGGACCAGATTTCACTCTGGCTGGGTGTCAAAACCTGATCGCAGGAAGCTGCGATCAGGTCTGGGTCATGCCCCTTGTACAATAATATTGACTATGGCCCTTATTCTGGTTCACTCACAAAGGTAAATTCCTTTTAAAATGGACAAAACCATATGCACTGCAGGTGGGGCAGATGTTACATGTACAGAGAGTGTTAGATTTGGGTTGGGTTTTACTTTAAATTGAGATCTATATTGCAGTGTAAAAATAAAGCAGTCAGTATTTTCCCTGCACAGAAACAAAATAACGCACCCAAATCTAACTCTCTCTGCACACGTTACATCTGCCCCCCTGCAGTACACATGGTTTTATCCATTTGAGAAGGAATTTGCCTTTGCGAGTGAACCAGAATAAGGGCCTATATGTATAGAACTTACAATATTTCAGTCGTGGTACTACAGGGGTGAAGAGGGCTCTCTGGGTAAAAGGTTTGCCTTTTCACAAATTGGTTATTGATGATGACATCACTGGCTAATTCATAAGCGTAAACAGATGCTTTTTCAGACAGGATTTTACATTAATTGTAGTTTAGCATGTACAAGATAACAGCATATGGAAAGAAATTAAAAACAAATCTATCACAGCAGAGGTAAGTACGGAACACCATCCTGTACTGCAACCACGCTGGTCTATATTGGGGCATTGATGGGTGATTAAGGATCAAGGCCATATTGTACAGTACATGTAACTATAACTAAACCTTCCTTTTTTTCTTTTTCAAAATTCCACAGGCTTCACTGTGGGCCTGATTCAGAAATGTATGCTAATGTATTCGTAATGCATGGTCACACAGAATGGTCATGGGAACTGAGGATCTGGTGCCGTTTTCTACGGTCTGGAAAGCAGTTGTACACTGAGACATGTTATGAAAATGGTCACAGCACACCTCGGTTTTTTTACTACCATTTCTTATTACCTGCAGTCAGTCAGTAACCCAACTATCCGCAATGCATACATTTCTGATTCAGCCACCCTATCCATTAATATAGAAAATGACTTATTATATATTCAGTGTATAAAAACAATGCGCACATGACAATGCACAATTCTGTACCCTCCTGAAATATTCTACATGTGCTTGTGATAACCCACTGAACAAGTTAGAATTGTGCAGTGTTCTATAGAGAACACACAGCATGCATTGACATGTATTGAGACTGAGCCCTATAATCTTTTATGACTATCTGTCAGCATTTATCGGCCCTCATTACACCCTTACCTTACCTAGAGTGTAGGTCATACTGGTTGGAGACACTCAGGGGGTTATTTTGGTTCACTCCTTCTGGCAAATTCCTTCTTAGATGGACAAAACCATGTGCACTGCAGGTGGGGAAGATGTTACATGTGCAGAGAGAGTTAGATTTGGGTGGGGTTTTACTTCAAAGTGAGATCTTTATTGCAGAGTAAAAATAAAGCAGTCAGTATTTTCCCTGCACAGAAACAAAATAACTCACCCAAATCTAATTATCTCTGTCCCACCTGCAGTGCACATGGTTTTGTCCATCTAAGATGGAATTTGCCAGAAGGAGTGAACCAGAATAAGGCCCACAGTCTCAGGGTGGCGAAATGGGTATTGTTAAAAATTAGCTTTTATTGTTTAGTTCTAAAATATATTGACTTCTCCTACATGTGAGATATATTACAAATTGCGAACATATAAAAAGTATTTAGCATCAGATTTAGAACATTTCTAGGCAACTGCATGGGGAAAAATTAATGAAGAAAATGTTCTTGAAAAACATTTTTTTGTGAATAAATAAGGTGACCATCATATAACCAATTTGTTTGCTAGGATGCAATGAAGATTAAATCATGGGTGACCGATTTGTGTATACTGTATGTTCTCCAATGAACCGCCTAGTGCTGCTTATTGGCCCACAAAAAAAAACAAATTAGGATAATAACAAACATGAGCTGTAATGTACTAAATGCTGGTCATTGATAATTCTTAAGATATAAACAAAGAGAAGTGTTTGTATATGGCCAGTTCTTAGCAGGAAGATCTCACTTCTGCTGTTCACCCGTCTTATCGAGAGATAGCGGACGAGGAATGAGAGAGTGGTATTCCCAAGAACTGGTCAGAATTAGAGAATAAGTGGTGAGCATCTGGTGTCTGCCCCATCCAGGTCAACCCTGATGCTTGTCAGCGGTAGAGGGTACACCCCTAAGAGAGGTATGTCGCTGAGCGACACCGGAAGGAGATGACAGGGACAGGAAGTAGACAGTTTGTGAGCTAAACAATTTGCTTTACTAAAATCCTATGCTGCCTTACTTATTTTCACTAGAGTACCTCTCTCATGCTCCCAAAGTACATTGGATCATACAATTAGCCAGCATAGTGTGTGTGTATTATCAGCTCTGCCCTTTGTCAGCCTTTGTATTGACAGGCAACACAGAGTAAAAAACTGGTTACCGCACAAACTGCATTGCCAGAGTATCTGCGGTATACACAATAAATGAATTATGTGCACCTTATATGTAGTCCATAAGCCACATAGTTTTGTGTACACCTGACTGGGGCTCAGCGCGGCAATAGTCACTGTATCCACAGAATATGGGTTTGGTAAGATTTGTCCATGTTCATGTTAACAACCATACTGATTAATCCATGATGTCAACAGGCACTTTATGTCAACAAAGTTGTCTATTATGTAGACCTGCAACATGTGAACTTCACACTATTGGCACTTATTTTTAACATTGATCATGTTGAAATGTTAAACCCTTTAAGTGACAACATCTCTGTGAGAGAAGCGCAAAATATCCGCTAAAAATGCCAGCGTCACTCACATTTGTTATATCAATTCAAATATATATAAGGTAACATTACAGGTCATCATGATGAATACTAAAGGTTTCCTGGGCAATTTTCACACCAATTTTGACAAATTCACTTGGCACTCAAAGGGTTAACCCTGTAGTGTGTTAATATTTGGTAGGTGTTGAAATGTTGAACATTGTCATGGTAAAATCTGACATTCCGCTGTCGACCTTTTGGACGTTTACGTTCTGTCTGTTCTCATGATTACTACAACACACAGATGTCACCCCCTTTAGACTATAGGCCCACTTTGCAATATACCATTGTAGTCTGTATTCCACACATAAATATTTATATATAATTTTTTTAAATGATCCTTCTTTTCAATAGATTTAAAATGCCAACATCTCCCGCAGCGCTGTACTGAGTAATACACACAGGGCCTCATAAATATCACCTGACATTTACAAAAAAGTAACAACAACAATGACATTTTTTTTTTTTTAAATGCATAGAAAGAAGAGGGAAGGGAACAAGTAAGATGACAGAACAGGGGATGATGTGACAAGATCTGACAGATCTTGTGAGCCAAGTTAGTTATAGAGTCAGAATATATTTTATTTCAAGAGCTGAGCTGTAGACTTAACGTCAAAGCTCCAAAAAGCAAAATTAATCTGGCCTTACCCATAACTGCATTAACTTCTGTTGTTACGTATTCCACCAAACAACGTGAAATAATAACATATTGCCTAAGCCATTAATATCACCCTAACTCCACTAAAGAAAGTAGAACCGTCTGAGTCAGACTAGGTGCGAGGTGAGTGACGTTACACCAGGGATATCAGCATGTTACCTTGTGCTGCTCTCACTTAGCTGATGAAAGGTATTAACATGTCAAGGCAGGAACCTTGCTGTAGTGATGCAAAACAGGATTTTCACTTTCGCTACTGTCTGTAGTTTATTGTTTTTGGTCTGTCATCAGCTATTAAATGCCCAGTCATCCATTGAAGCATTGAGAAATCCAGTAGAGTAGTGCTGTCGCTATGATAGGTGAAGGGGTTAGCATCTAACAGGCAGTCTGGAGATCCACAAAAAGAGCAAGTTCTAGTATAACACAAAGGATCATATTTTATATAGTCTATGCTAGTAATTATTTACAGATATTTAGCAATTATAACAAGCCATAACGTCATGATCCTTTCTGGCCAATGACAAACATTGATGTTCACCTAAATTAAATGTTTATAAATAGATGCCATATACAGTGGCGGATTCAGGGGGGGGGGGGGGGGCACCCGGGCACGTGCCCCCCCTGTCATTTATTTTGTAGCTGAGGACCAGGGCTTTCCAACGAGCCCAGCCCCGTGTCTCTAGCCCCCCGGGAACCGGAGATATCGCCTGGCAAACCTGTAACGTTTTTTCCCCATAGGATAATATGGGACCCGTCAATTCCGACCCCCACCCGGTTCCGATGGCTGCCAGTTCCCACCCTGGCATCACAGAAGCTTGTGGTTGATTTCATTCAATTCCAAATCGCTGGGCCTTCAATATCATACCAGGCTAGTCCAAATCGGTTAATCGGTTCCAGAGATATTGTGTGTAAACCGATTTTTTTATTTTTGAAATGTAATTTCATGGCTGTTCATGTTTTTGAGGGCAGATTACTCTGGAACCATACGTTCCAGTTTCACTGGAACAAAATCATTCAAAGCCCACTCAAAAGTTCTTCAATATAATACTTGTCTCATGTAAATGGGTCAGTTGGTTCCGAAGATATAGCCGGTTAAATGAGATAACTGGTTAAAGGGGGGAGGGGTGGTTTTCTCTCCCCCGCACACCAGAAAATGCAGGGACTAGGCTGGTGTAAAAGGGGCCAACCTGGGAATGCATTTTCTGGTGTGAAGGGGGTATTATTTCAAATAGCCGGGACCTGCAGTGCTCTGAATACAGCCAGGCTCTGACACTGTCAGTGGCTATCACTTCTGCCTGGCGGCGGCTGTCCCCCATTTACCACGAGCATGTATTCCCCCTTGGCAATGAGCATGTAATCCCACATGGCAACGAGCATGGAACCTCTGGCAATGAGCATGAAACCCTTGGCAATGAGCATGTAGAGAAGCAGCACTTATGTAGCATAATTTTTAATAGGCATTATGGTGTTTGGTATAACACAAAATGGACATAATGGCGTGTAACTGAACGTGTAATGGACATTATGGTGTAAATGTTTAATGCGCGCCTTTGGTGGACAATGTCCCTGTTTATGAAGTGTATTGTGAATTTTGGCTTAATCTGTGTGGCATTATGTGAATTCTGACTCAATCCATGTGGCATTATGTGAATTTTGTCTCAATCCATGTGACATTATGTGAATTTTGGCTCAATCCATGTGGCATTATGGGAATTTTGGCTCAATCCGTGTGGCATTATGTGAATTTTGGCTCAATTCGTGTGGCATTATGTGAATTTTGGCTCAATCCGTGTGGCATTATGTGAATTTTGGCTAAATCTGTGTGGCATTATGTGAATTTTGGCTCAGTCAGTATGGCATTTTATGCATTTGGCTCAATCCGTGTGGCATTATGTGAATTTTGACACAATCCATTTGGCATTATGTGAATTTTGGCTCAATCCGTGTGTGTTATTATGTAAATTTTGGCTCAATCCATGTGGCATTATGTGAATTTTGACACAATCCATGTTTCATTATTTGAATTTTGGCTCAATCCATGTGGCATTATGTCAATTTTGGCTCATTCCATTTGGCATCATGTGTAAGGGGCAAGTATAATGGGGTCTAGTATTTTGTTGCATAATGTGTAGAAGTTGTATATGGTGTTGACACGCCCCCTGTTGAGTGGCCACACACCCTTTTCTGGAGCGCGCCTTTGCCGCGCGCACAACTACATCCTTCACTTTTGTCGCCATGGTGGGACTGCGTACTTTAAATGCCAGGGAGTATTTTTAATTCCATTCCCACCCTCTCCTGCCGCTCTCTTAGCATGTACACTGGCACCACTAACACCGCCCCTCCCCCACCCAAACCCTTTTTTATCATGGTGCCCCCCCTGTCATTTTATCCTGGATCCGCCCCTGGCCATATACAGAACAGTCTATTGATCCTCCGTCTTTGGGCTCATTTACAAATTACATTTCTGAAACAAGTACATGGCTTGGGATCATTGATCCTCGTGCCTGCACGCCTCTACTATGTAGCTAAGCATTAGGAACTTGGTGACTGAGACTCACTTGGCAAATAGTGTACACACTATTCTCTGGAATGGGATTATGGGACACAGTCCTTCCTCTGATCAGCACAAGCATGCAGGATCAATTATACCAGTGCCCACAGCATTTTCAGAGTAGTCTAGTCTCTCTAGGCTGATGTAAATGAACACTAGTTTGTGCAGTGTACCTTGTGTGGTTTTGTGCGGTACTACAAACAGATATGGGCAATGCATTTATACATTTATATTACATATACATTTGAATTGCAGTTAAGACATTAGAACTGTAACTAAGTTGTATAGTGTGATCTCACATAATCATAACTATGCCTATATCAAGCATTATCTTTTGCACCTAGTATCAGGTAGGCGGGACGTGGAAGTGTGATGCTGATTATAGCAAGCTAGCACATAAGAACTGTTGCACCATAAGAAGGTTACAACTATGCATCCCGCTAAATATACAGTTGTGCTCATAAGTTTACATACCCTAGGAGAATTTCTGATTTTCTGGCCATTTGTCAGAGAATATGAATGATAACTCACAAACTTTTCTTGCACTCATGGTTAGTGGTTGGGTGAAGCCATTTATTGTCAAACACCTGTGTTTACTCTTTTTAAATCATAATGACAACAGAAACTACCTAAATGACCCTGATCAAAAATTTACATACCCCAGTTCTTAATACCGTGTATTGCCCCCTTTAACATCAATGACAGCTTGAAGTCTTTTGTGGTAGTTGTGGATGAGGCTCTTTTTTTTCTCAGATGGTAAAGCTGCCCATTCTTCTTGGCAAAGAGCCTCCAGTTCCTGTAAATTCTTGGGCTGTCTTGCATGAACTGCACATTTGAGATCTACCCAGAGTGGCTCCATGATATTGAGGTCAGGAGACTGAGATGGCCACTCCAGAACCTTCACTTTATTCTGCTGTAGCCAATGACAGGTCGACTTGGCCTTGTGTTTTGGATCATTGTTATGTTGGACCCCCCAAGTACGTCCCATGTGGAGCTTCCGGGATGATGAGTGCAAATTTTCCACCAGTATTTTTTGATAACATGCTGCATTCATATTGCCATCAATTTTGATCAAGTTTCTAGTGCCTTTGTAGCTCACACATCCCCAAAACATCAGCAATCCACCACCGAGTTTCACAGTAGGAATGGTGTACCTTTCATCATAGGCCTTGTTGACTCCTCTCCAAATGTAACGTTTATGGTTGTAGCCAAAAAGTTAAATTTTGGTCTCATCACTCCAAATGATTTTGTTTCAGAGTTTCTGAGGCTTCTCTCTGTGCTGTTTGGAGTATTGTAAGTGAGATGCTTTGTGACATTTGATCAGTAATGGCTTTCTTCTGGTGACTCGACCATGCAGCCCATTTGCCTTCAAATGACTCCTTATTGTGCATCTTGAAACAACTACACCACTTTTTTTCATATCCTGTATTTCAGCGGAAGTTATTTGTGGATTTTTCTTTGCATCCTGAACAATTTTTCCTGGCAGATGTGGCAGGAATTTTTGTTGGTCTACCTGACCGTGATTTGGTTTCCACAGAATCCCTAATTTTTCACTTCTTAATTAGAGTTTGAACACTGCTGATTGAAAGTCTCAATTGCTTGGATATCTTTTTATATCCCTTTCCTGCTTTATACAGTTCAATTACCTTTTCCTGCAGATCCTTTGACAATTATTTTGCTTTAACCATGACTCAGAATCCAGACACGTCAGTGCAGCACTGGATGAAAGATGCAAGAGTATTTCAGTATTTCAGGAGACCAGAAACTCACTGCCCTTTCTTTTCCCATTGATGTGGCTATACTTATTGGTTGTATAGAATCCTTGCAGGCTAATGTTACATCTTAGTACTTTATACTATTTTTGTTACATAATGTTTACAATACTTTCTGTTATGTTATTACAGGTGTCTCTTCCTTTGACTAAGGGTGAGAATAAAATTTCCCGCTATAAATTATGCCAGATGAAAATGGATAGTAGCTTTGGGCTTTAACGCTTGAGGCTATTGAATTGGACTCCCGATTTCTCCGATAGCCTTGTTAATGCCCGTTAAAGTATTGTGTTAATGGCGTTATCACACACAGATTTGTATGTCAATGTGGTTTCTGCACCGCTGAGGCAGGTGAAAAGAAATCCCTGATGACTGCTGGCTTTGGGGCTAATTGGATAGCCCTATGGAGATAAATTAGCCCACTGCAATATACCAAAAATAACTTGAATTGGACCTTTAATGTGTTGTTTTAATTTATTACTGAGAGAGAGGTTAATGTGCGGCTCTTTTGAGGATTGGATCGCCGCATACTGTGACACCTCAGCTTGCTTATCATTCTCATAAACAATATTTATCTTTGCCATTACATTCAGGTCTGTACACTATTATTGCCAGTATTCAATGTGAAAGTACGCTATGTGCAGCGAATCCTGTTTAGGATTTGCTGCACATTCGCAGTGTTCCGGAGGGCTGGAGCGTTTGCCGCCAGGCCTCCCTCTCACCCTATTCAACGCCGCAGGGGCTCGCTGCCCCTGACGGCGATTTTTAACTGCCGCAGGGAGCCGGGGGAAAATCATGCTGAAAGCAGTTCTCCATCCTAGCATTGAATACACTCTCGGTGTATCCCAGTGAAAACACCATTGAGATACACCAGCGAATTGCAGCGAGCATAAAACGGAGAACTGGCCGGCATTCACTGTTCCCTTTCGGCGAACAGTGAACATTGAATAGGGCGAATCACATTTTCAGTGAAAAAGATTCACCACAAGGAGTGAAAACAGCCCGATTCGCCGGGAAAAAACGGTGAATCGGGAGCATTGAATACTGCCCTATGTTGTGTAAGCTTTTGTTTCAGGTGTATAATACCTAGAACAAACACATTTCTTCTACCCCATGAGGAATACTAGCAGGGAGACAGGCCAATTTGTGATACAACAATAGCCATAGATCATGTTTAACACAGTGATATTTTAATTCCCTCTGGATATACAGATATAATTTACAACCATTTGGGATGTCCAATCATGTTACAATATGAAAAGGAATTGCTCAACTTGGGCTTTCAACTCCAGCGCAGGTGGTGGAACAAGAGTAAGATTCAGAAGAAGTAATCTCATAATATACATATAACCCTTTCATTACTATACAGGCAGCACAATGCTCACTCAGTGTAACGAAGGACCTGTGTGTTCTTCAAAAGAAGTCTGGCCAGGATAGAAAATGAATTCCACAATGAGCTACGATGTGAGAACATTAAGGTTTCTCTGAACAGAGTGAAGTAAGGTCAGCTTCTATCAACATGCATGAGGAGATAAATCAGGTCCTGTATAAGAACTGACAGGACAAATATTTCTCACATACTACATGCTGTATGTATACAGACATACCTTACCCAGATTGGCTTTGCGGTGTAGAATAATTATACGATCAAAGAAACCTATTATTAAGCCACTGGACATTTCAGCTTCATGTTAAAGAAAACAGAAGATCATTTATTCATATTAAAATGAAAGCCGGGTTTACACACTTTAAGATTATCTGTCCAATATGGCTGGTTGGAACGAGAATTTGGAAATGAGTAGAAGCTAATTTTTATCAGCCATTTGCTCCCAAATGCAAGAAAGGGGGGGGGGGGGGGGGTGGATACGGATTTTACCAATTTTTCTGTGCACTGCAGGGGGGGGGGGGCAGATTTAACATGTGCATTGATTTTACACTGCAATTTAGATTCAGTTTCAACACACCCGACCCAAATTTAACTCTCTCTGCACATGTTACATCTTCCCCACCTGCAGGGCACATGGTTTTTCTAATTTTGAGAACAAATTTGTACTGCGATCAAATCTGAATAGAGGCCAAAGTGTGTACTTAAAGTGTGCTTACATGACATATTTGTGGTTCCTTTCCAGACTGAAATCAAAGGGAAAAACTAAACTACACGATATGTAGTCATGTGATCTCAGGAGATTAACGTCATAACAGAGACCACTCATTTTGTAGCTTTCCTAGGTTCTGTTCTACACCAGTTTTTGTTAATCACTTCATACAGTATTGTGATTATTTCCTGGAATCACACAATGACGCAAGTTAATCATCTCTCATGGACTACAGGTAATTTATCTCCTCTATAGATTTTTAAATAGAATGAGCAATTGTTTATTCATTTGGGAAATATTAAGCGGTTCATTAAAAGAGAGGACATAAAGGTTTCACTTTTAACTTATTGTGAGTGTCTCACTACATTAATTGCATAAAATGATGTAAATCGGCTTTTGTATTCACCTTAATGATTAATCCCCTGAGATAAAAAAAATCACAAGATCATGCAACAGCCAAAAAAGCAAGTGTTGAAAACACTCATTTAGATGGACTGCAAAATGGATTATGCAGTCTTTTCAGAGGACAATAATTGAGGGCCTGATTCAGAGGTGGGCGCCATGCCAGTGGCCATTGTGTCCTTGCACGCAAAGATCTGGGAAGATCTGCGAATGCCGCAGTTGTATTGAGGCTCCTCTGCCTGCATCAGATTTGCCACTTGCATACACACTATAGGACCACTCAGGACCAGATCCTATGTTAGCACAGAATGTCCATCACAACTAAGACAAGTAGCAATGTGTACAAGGACGCATTTGCTGGCTACAACATGGCCACAAAATGTACACTATTGCGTTTTAGTAGCTGGTCTGTGTAATTACACTCTAGCAGTCGGACTCCTGCATGATCCCCGTCTTTAGGCCCAGCTGCTGCATAATCAGTAGCTTACCTATAATGCTGCTTTCAGACCGCAAAATGCCCCTTTCAGACCGCACTTTTAAAACGGTAAATTGCCGTTTTTTTACCGTTTTAAAACGGTAATGTGTGCGGTCTGAAAGGTCCAGTCCCACTTAACCGGTTAGAAAATGCCGTTTTTTCTAACCGGTTAAAATGCAGGGTCCTACCCGTTTCTGAACCGGTATTTTAGCGCAAAAATCGGCTCAGAAACGGTATTTAGGACCCAGCCAATGAGCTGGGTCCTAAATTCAGCACAGTGAATACTTAATGAGCGCTCATTAAGTATTCACAGCACTGGAGCCCCCCCCGCGCGTGTCGACACCCCCCGCGCGCGTGTCGACGCCCCCCGCGCGTGTCGACGGCCCCCCCGCGTGTCGACCCCCCCCCGCGCGTGTCGGCGCCCCCCCCCCCGTGTCGACTTACCCCGTGCCGGTATCTCCGTTGTGGTTCCCGGCACTGCAGCTCAGTATGCTCGGAAAGCACTTATGAAAAAAGTGTCTTTCAGAAAATGGCTGCCCCCCATACGGAAGACAGTTTTTTTAAACAGGGTTTCCTATGGGGCAGCCATTTTCTGGAAGACACTTTTTTCATAAGTGCTTTCCGAGCATACTGAGCTGCAGTCCACAACGGAGGTACCGGCACGGGGTAAGTCGACATGGGGGGGGGGGGGGGGGGGCGCCGACACGCGGGGTGGGGTGGGGGCGTCGACATGCGCGGGGGGGCGTCGACATGCTCTCGGTCGACACGCGAGGGGGGGGGGAGCTGCACGGAGGGGAGGGCTGAAGGCTGCACTGGCTTTGACCCTGTATTTGGAAAGTTTCCAAAAACGGGTCTGCCAGTGTCAAAAAATCGGCACTTAAACGGTAATATACCGTTTAAGTGCTGCGGTGTGAAAGGGGTTTTATCTGGCAGACCCGTTTTTGGAAACGTTTCCAAATACAGGTTCAAAGCCAGTTATGCGGTCTGAAAGCAGCATAACTGGCTTTGAACCTGTATTTGGAAACGTTTCCAAAAACAGGTCTGCCAGATAAAACCCCTTTCACACCGCAGCACTTAAACGGTATATTACCGTTTAAGTGCCGATTTTTTGACACTGGCAGACCCGTTTTTGGAAACTTTCCAAATACAGGGTCAAAGCCAGTGCAGCCTTCAGCCCTCCCCTCCGTGCAGCTCCCCCCCCCCTCGCGTGTCGACCGAGAGCATGTCGACGCCCCCCCCCGCGCATGTCGACGCCCCCCGCGCATGTCGACGCCCCCACCCCGCGTGTCGGCGCCCCCCCCCCCCGTGTCGACTTACCCCGTGCCGGTACCTCCGTTGTGGACTGCAGCTCAGTATGCTCGGAAAGCACTTATGAAAAAAGTGTCTTCCAGAAAATGGCTGCCCCATAGGAAACCCTGTTTAAAAAACTGTCTTCCGTATGGGGGGCAGCCATTTTCTGAAAGACACTTTTTTCATAAGTGCTTTCCGAGCATACTGAGCTGCAGTGCCGGGAACCACAACGGAGATACCGGCACGGGGTAAGTCGACACGGGGGGGGGGCGCCGACACGCGCGGGGGGGGGGGGGGGTCGACACGCGGGGGGGCCGTCGACACGCGCGGGGGCGTCGACACGCGCGCGGGGGGTGTCGACACGCGCGGGGGGGGGCTCCAGTGCTGTGAATACTTAATGAGCGCTCATTAAGTATTCACTGTGCTGAATTTAGGACCCAGCTCATTGGCTGGGTCCTAAATACCGTTTCTGAGCCGATTTTTGCGCTAAAATACCGGTTCAGAAACGGGTAGGACCCTGCATTTTAACCGGTTAGAAAAAACGGCATTTTCTAACCGGTTAAGTGGGACTGGACCTTTCAGACCGCACACATTACCGTTTTAAAACGGTAAAAAAACGGCAATTTACCGTTTTAAAAGTGCGGTCTGAAAGGGGCATTTGTGTCTTGCTTCCCAGCTGTATCAGAAGGCTTATCCTTTCCCAGTCATCCCGATTGAGACTTGTTCCCTGTATTACCCAGCCTGCCATAGAATCAATGCTGCTGCACAGTCCGGCCCTGTCTTTCCTGGCATGGTTCCATGGTCTGGTCCTGTACCTCTGTCCCCTGTACCAGCGCTACTCCGTAGTCCGGTCCAGTAAGTCCATTTATGCGTAACCGTCCCAGCATTTTTATGTATTGTCTTTGCAGATGAAGTTTTGAAGCTTCAACATTTTTATTTATGCAATATCTATAAGGCATTGGTAGTACTGGCCCCAACAGGTGGCCTTACAGCTCATTTAACAGGCCTATTTGAGCGGCATGTTAGACACAGTAGTGTAACCTCAAGGGATGCATTCACTGAACCTCGAGAAAGATCAGCTGCTATGTATAGAACCTGTACGGCTGCTTCTCAATACTTTCCTTTCTAAAATACTTTATGGGTAGTGTATCATCAGTAGATAAGTGTCAAATCCATGCAACATGTATTAAGAAAATCTCTACAGTCATACCACAAAGGCTATCCTCCTGGCTCATGTCATGCTCTAAATATCCAGATGGTAAAGCCTACTGAAAATGAAAAGGACTACAACATAAATGGTGTTCCCAAAATGGAGCGGCAACTGTGCAAATCCAGGATCATTGACATATATATATAGTAATCGCTGGGATTTCTCACTGATTCAGCATTTTGCATAGCTGTATTAAAGTTCATGGGAAAAAGCAATTCATACCTGAGGGATCCCTTACTGAATCCCATAAGCTCCTATGGGCTGATGTACACTGTGAAGCAATTACATATTGGCAACTAAAATGAAGACATCTTGCAGTCAGATTGGCCATGCATCATGGCCGACTGGATGATATCACCAAACACTACAGGAGTGCACAGATTGGCCACACACACATTGAATGATCCGGCCGATATGTCGTTCTGATTTGTCCAGCAATGACATCGCTGTTTATTTTTTCCCCAGCAACAATACAAATAATGTGTTGGTAAATCTAGAAAAGAAAATGAGGGCTACAGGACTTATGGTGCGGGTATGGTCTCATGAAACTCAATTGTAGCAACTGTACTGGCCTCAAAGTGGATTGAATTTTATTGCTATAATATGTGTAAATGAAAGCCATGCGCCAGCACAGGGATCAGTGCTTGAGCACTGACTGTCCCTTGTGAATTCCTTCCATATGTTGGCCCCAGGAGGGGACAATTTATAAATGTGCAACCAGCATATGTGCCCCCAGCTAGCTTCTCAGCGCATCCTGAAGGAAAGGTCCTGTATGACCTTGAGACGTTTATGATGCTACGGCACATGTTTGTGTGAATACACCTTTTGAACTAAGGAGGTGATTCTAATCTGCTCGCTATTATTGTGAGTTCGGCCCCGTCCAGATGGTTGTGGGATTGCACATGGTCTTTAACCACATGTGCAGGTCCCCATTTGCGAGCGGCTTGGGCGACGTGCATAGTCGCCAAGCCGTTCGCAGGGATCGTGGTGGGCGTCAGCATGAGTTCTGTGGGTGGGCGTCTGACGTCACTGGGCATCAGCCACCTGCCCGTCTTCATCCTGGCGCACGCAAGTAAAAGTCAGTTCTCACTGCTAAGCCAGGAGAAATTATTCGGAGGTCACGATCATTGAATGATTTCTCCTGCAGTGGAGACATGTTATGAAAGAATTATAGATAGAATTATGAAAGTCAACCATTGTTATATGGCAGTGTAATCTTACTGTGCCTTAATCTCATATTAGGCGAGTCCCACAGTGTTTAACAGAGTTATGACTGCTGATGTGACTAGAGACTGTGATCACTGTAGGCCCCAGACAAAGCAATGTACTGGGATCCCTACACACCCATTCACAGGAATAAATCAAATTAATTATAAATGACCCATCTTGTAGTCACGCTGTTTCTTCACATGCTTCCATACAGTGAATGGCTGTCAGCACAGTTCCAGCTATCCACCAATCAGCATGCTAACAGCCACTCACTGTCTGGCTGCAGGCTAGGATCCCTCACTGCTCTGATTGTGTGGAACTTAAAATCCCAACAGCAGGGCAACATTCTTATCTGCCTCCCAAGAAGCTTAGAGGGCACCAGCCTGTGGGAGGGGGGGACGACAAATACCTTCCAGTACACCCCTGCTCAAAGACCTCTAGAATAGTGGGGCCCCAAGCCAGAACTCACTCGGCGATGTGAAGGCCATGCGGAGAAGGAGGCCTCTGATGACGTCCAGGAACGCCCAGAAAACACCAGCGGTATGGTATGCCTCCAAATGCCCGCAGGGTGTCAATCACTCATTCGATAATCAGACAGGCTGCGAATCGCCCAAACGGGTCTGAACTGGCCCCAAGGTTTCAAAATAAATAGATAAAATTTTATGTTTCTTTTTTGATATTTTTACAGTATACAGTATTTTAAATAGGCGTCCTTAACCTAATTCCATCATTAAAAAAGAGAAATTACAATTTATAAGCATTTTGTGTAAAAAATACTGTATTCGCCAGTCACAGTAAGTGGTTAAGCATGCTCGGGGGAAATGCCTACAGAGCAGTTTACTTCATAGAGAACTCTGCACTGACGAAGGATTTAATGCTGGAAAGATGAAAAGGAAAGGTGATTTCCGATTACTTTATCTGCCATCGGAGTGCAATCAGCTCTGGAAGGGACCTTCATTGTCTGTTTTGCCAAGTACTTTGAAATAATTCAAGCTACACAATAATGTTTTGCCACAACTGTCTATTAAACTGTCAGCAGAGACATTTTCAGCATGAAGCATTTGTGGCAGCCCAACTGAATGAAGCCATAGTTCCTGGAGTGGTTTCAGGTCACAGCGGAAGGACACACTTTTCAGATGTGCTTTGTGATGATTAATAACATCGAAGCTTAGCATGCATGATTCACACTGCTTCATTTAGTTGCTGTTTTAGTGAAAAGCTGTTACAAGGGACTAATAATAGATAATAGTAGTTTGTCACACAAAGCATCCGGACCAGAATAAATGTATGAACAATTTACTTCATCTGTTATGGGGCACTCAATCTCTATCGATATTTCCAACAGTGAAAATATTGCCAGTTTAGTATTCAATCCTGGCCAGGACTCGCCATCCCGGCCACGACATGCCTGCTACAGACTCGTCTCCCTATGAAGAAGAGTCTGTATGGTTGGAAACGGCTGTAGTTTGACGAATTTGCGGGATTTCGGTGATCCACTGACTTTATGATACTCGACAATAGCAACATTGAATACCGACTGTCGAGTTGTTATCAGACGCCAGCAAAAACGGCTGGGATTTCTACTGTCGGGACATTCCGACAGTCGGAATCCCATATTGAATACACCCCTATACTTAGTGTTCATTCTAGCACTTGCCATCTTTGAAAACATATCTAGTTCCTCTTCCCTGCCTGGGGTGTCGCTGTCTGCTGAAGTGCTTTTTGCACAGTGTGGTCTGTATATCAACACTGATATGCAAACCAGAACTGTACTAGAAACACCACAGCAGACAGTGACACCCCAGGCAGGGAACAGGAACTACATGGGTTGGGGGGGTGCTAGAATGAACACTAATACTGTAACTCCATTTATGAAAGGGATGTACAGGGAAGGGGGATGTTGACAGTCATAATGCAGACACCACAACGTTATCTGTTCTAAATGCCAACATATGTTGACACTGCCTGCATGTCAATATTAGGGTTCAGCTGGGGTTAGGGTTTGGCATTAGAAAGTGGATTAGGGTAATAATAGTTACTGGCAGCTGGAATGCCAAAGGTTGCCAATGTAATCTGTCTCTTGGCACCAAAAATGGCTGAAGAGACTCGAATGGCGTTTGACCTCCCGTAGAGGATGCAGAAGAACTTGACAAGTACTCGTTATACGTATATACACTAAACTGAATTCAGATTTGGAAACCAATCTGGGTCCATTGATCAATTTATTGCGTAGATTGAGGACAATTAATGGTGAAACTTATAGAGGGTGAAAATAAATATGGCAACAAGGGGGGTTATTCAGAACTGATCACTGAGGGATGATTTGGCAGAACCTTGCGATCTGATCGCCGCCAGATAGAGGAAAATAATCGGCGGCTAGCTGCAAATCCATATGCAACTAACCCAACATCTCGTGATTTTTTTAGTCAGTGTCTAGTCCTGACCCTTCCACAACTCTGTGATAAAAACAGGCTGATTGAGGCTGGAGCTGACCTCACAGACCCTCCCTGAGCACACTTGGGAACACCTGCATTTTTTCTGACTCTCCCAGAAAACGGCCTGGGGATAACCAAAAACAGCAGCTTCCTGTCAATCAATTTTCGAATGGCTTGTGAATAGAGCAATCGCTGATTTTTGTCATCGTGTGTGCTAAGGTGCGTACACATGCGCATTCTTAATAATCGGTTGCCGCGCAAATTCGCACAGCAGCGACCAAGTATATATAACACCCTAAGTTACAGCTTTAGGGTCAGTTTGACATCAAAAGTGATTCAATGCAGAGATTATTTACATATAAAAGGTGTGGTATATTAGTCACGGTGACAGTGAGAAAAGGTTGACACAAGCAAAAGGACACATGAAAAGGTTGACTTGAGTTTTTCAATTTTTTTGGTTTCAATGTCGACACCTGAGCACGTGGACCCCAACTTAGTGTACTGCGTCCCCTAGCATGTCTCGCATCACGCACAATGCTTCGGGTCTCGCGCTGACAAAGTTAAAAAATTTTCCCGTGTTGCCCATAGCCATGTTTGCCCATGCTGACTCTATGCATGTCAATCATATGTTGTCACCCTATTGACTGCAGACTTGCCATCTGGATTCCAAATTGAGAAACCCATTTAAAGGAATTTTAACTCAAACTTGTAGTTAATTTTTTCTGCTAAAAGATCTATTTTACAATGTAGTAACAGAGACAGACAGGTTCATATCTGCATACATACGATTCCTGAGTTACAGTAGAGCAACATTGCTAATTTTTCTATGCGATAGGAAGCAAAATGCGACACGATGTGATCACAATGTGCCACCATTACAAGCTTCCGACGCCATTCTGATGACACATCGCCATTCTGACGACACATTGTCCACTGCACTTTGAAAAAGTAAAATAATTAAAAAAAAAAAAATATCACACTTGTAGTTCTGCCAGAGGCTTTTTTAGGTGTTAATCTGTTGTTTTGCTGGATAAGAGGAGATGCAATGTAGCGCTGGTGCATCACCCTGTGGGGTCAGCTATCTGCAGATGAAGAAGTGTTGTGGAACCTTTAACTTATAAGATGTCAACGAATGCCCTGAAGTATATTATGCTGTAGCTAAGGGGTAAGTGAGAGAGCTGTATCTTTTCATGCTGTCAATTCTGTGAATGCAACAGAAGAACCGAGTCTGTGCCCTGTAGCTCATCATCTCTCATAGACACTTGTTTCTGCACAGATAAGCGCCGAGGAGAATGTTCTGTCTAGAAAATATTGTGCTAAAATCTGAGTCCAGGAAACCGTGTCAATGCTGCAGCGGTAATGGAAGTTTCCTATTTGCCTAAAGCTTATGGCCACGTATTACTTTTACTTTATATGTACAAAACAGACCAATTGATGTATATAAAATATATAGTTTGCGGTCTGAGCTCCATAACACTCAGACTCCATTGTGCATGCGCACATCAGCTGAAAAAACCATAGCTCAATTCAGGCCGCAAGAATTCCTTATAAGGGAGCTGGTGCATTGTCTTGGTGGAAAAAAAACGGTACTTGTGTAATATCTGGGCGCCCGATTTTTTAATCGGGTCGGAAAAATCGGGTCAATCAAATCACATGCAACCAAATGGTCCCTCACACCCGATTTTACATTGGGTCCAATGTTAAATGCCCCCCAGACCCCATTTTTCATTGTATAAGCACCCTGATGGTTAATTATGTGAAATTCCCCAAGATTGTTAACGGCACACCGCGATCAACGCCAACCCGAAGCGTGGCAAGCGCAGCGAGTCCACGAGGGGCGGCGGTACGCGTCCTCCGACCTTTTCAACTTCACCTGTCATAGTTCCTTTACAATTGTGCTTGCAGTGAGGATGTAAGGGCAGATCGATAACCAGGAAGTGACAATTTTTTGGAGGTAAAGAGGATTGGTGGAAAAACATAGGCGTGTCATAGCCATGTATCTGACATAAGATGTGAACATGTATGCAAAGAAAACATGGCGCCTGCTTCACTACTTCCACGACCAGTCTGCTTAGCCTTAAAGTGTGTACACATGTATCGATTTACTTTCGATTTTCCCTATTCCACCCCTTTTCGATTTGCTTAAACATTCGATCTGCACTTTTGCATTCAATATCGATTTCGTTTATCAAATTCAATTTATAGTCAAGGTACAGTGTACACATTCGATTTTACTGAATCAAATTAGATATTTCCTTGCCTGCACGGTATTTTCGAGAAAACGGGAGTGCGCATCAAATCGAATGGGCATCGAAAGTGTCTTAAAAAAACATTCAATTTCGTTTCTATAAGCAAAATCAAATCGAAAACCTGTCAAAATCGAAGCGTGTGTACACCCCTATAGACCTACTCCGGCAGTCAATTACAACGGTTGCCGCGTATGAGCTGCAAATGTGTCCGCATATTACAAATGATTTGCAATAGCACCGCTGAGCGTCTCTTTATATTCCATGAGCAGCAGATTACTTGCTAACTATGGCAGTTTTGTAGCCTAAGAAAAATGAAAATGCAACTGAATTAGCGAACAACTCTGAATAAGGCCCTATGCAAACGTCCCTGCACCCTTACTACATTTAGGGCCTTATTCTAGTTCACTCTTTCTGACAAATTTCTTCTTAATTGGACAAAACCATGTGCACTGCAGGTGGGGCAGATGTAAAATGTGCAGAGAGAATTAGATTTGGGTGAGTTATTTTGTTTCTGTGCAGTGTAAATACAGACTGCTTTATTTTTACACTGCAATATAGATCTCAATTTGAAGAAAAACCCACCCAAATCTAATTCTCTCTGCACAAGTTACATCAGCCCCACCTGCAGTGCACATGGTTTTGTCCATCTAAGAAAGATTTTGTCATAAAGAGTGAACTAGAATAAGGCCCTTACTGTGGTATTTCCATCTACAGCTATGTTATAACTGCGTAGCAGCAGGCGTTTTCTAATTGCAGCTAAATACACACAACAAGCTGAAGTTTAAAATACAATCTGAAACATATTTTGACCCCTTAAGCAGGGAAGGAAAATAAGCTGCCCCCAAGCTGCTGTTGTGTTACACATCCCAGCATGCCCTGATAGCAAAATTGTAGTAGGGCATGCTGGGATGTGTAGTTCCACAGTAGCTGCAGGGACGATTATTGCCCACCCGTGCCTCAGAGTATTGTGCTGTGTAAAGTAATACAGGATGTTAAATCTCATTCCAAATGGCATCTTGCTGTGCTGATTTCCATGCAGCAGGATGCAGTGAGGAGAAGAGACAGATGGCAGCATTCAAACTCATAAGCCAGAAAACACAGTACTGCTATATTGCGCTGTACTCAAATTATTTTAATTTCTAGGTGCAAAGCCCTTTAATTGCTGCTATATACCACAGAAAATCTTAAATATGGTTGGCCATGCTTATAGAAACATAGAATTTGACGGCAGATAAGAACCACTTGGCCCATCTAGTCTGCCCCTTTTTTAAACAAGTTACCTCAACCATATTTGATCCTTATTTTTTTGTAAGATATACGATTTATAAAGATATTAAAAAGCACTGGTCCAAGTACAGATCCCTGGGGTACTCCACTTGTAACCTTTCCCTCCTTTGACTGTACTCCGTTTACTACAACTCTCTGTTTTCTGTCCTGCAACCATGCTCTTATCCATTCAACTATCTTAGAATCCAATCCCAAGCTTTCAAGTTTATTTAACAGTCTGCGATGTGGGACAGTGTCAAAAGCCTTACTAAAGTCTATATAAGCTACATCTACAGCCCCTATCAAACACCAATATACTGTATGTCCCTTTTTAACAAAAATAAAGATTACCTACATTCCTAGAACCCTGTAGCCCAATATGGTATAAACTACAGGAAGAAAAAGAAACTGCCCAGGTTATCATCAAATATGGTGATAATATAGAAGCACCAACCTATTTGGGGAAGGGGGACAATGACGACAGCTCCTTCTCTGGATCCATACATCCCTGTATCACTTTTAATCCAAAAAGGGTCTCTCCAAAACTCATACACTGGGTCCTAGATTGGTCTGTTTTGTATTATTTTTGTCTTAGCTACAATTCATGAACATGATGAAAACTATCCGGATTGCCCTGTATGACTGAAGCCCAGTTTTCCCTATCGGCCAGCACCAACTGCATAGGCCAATAAGCACCCAGCAATGATTGGCGTTCCATCTGGCAAATGACACATGATAAGAATGTTAGATTTGCCCATCCTGTCTGTTTATGTTCAGGATCGGGGAATAGGGATTTCTAAATATTAATATTGATATTTCCCAACCCAGCCTTCAGAGGGTCGGGACATTACAGCATTTTATTGCTTTGTATGGAAGCTATGTGCACATTAATCTGAAATTAGAGCCCAGTTTGATCTTGCAGTCCCACAAAAAAAAAACCTAAGAAAAAATGATATACAGGTTGAGTATACCTTATCAGAAATGCGTGACTACGAGCATTTTGGATAACGGATTTTTCTTTACTTTACATACTCCCTGGTCCACTGGTGGTCCCCACAGCGGCCATTGGGCTCATCTTCAGAGGTATCCCCGATCTCAGGGATGCATTGCGTGGGTGTGTTGGTGACGTCATGATGTCACTGGCTCACCCGCGCAATGCATCCTTGGGACCAGGGATGCCTCTAAGCCTCTAAAGACTAAGCCGAAGGCTGGCGTGGACATCGGGAGACCAGTGACTATGAAAACGGGGGGGGGGGGGGGGGGACCTACGGTTTTTTGAATATTTTGGTTTTCGGATATCCGGACACCCGACCTGTATTTATTTACATTTCTTACAGTGTACATATAACAAGCAGCTATACACAAATAGACACTACAGACAACTCTAAATATATAGGCTGGATCAGAAAGACCTGGTTTCACACACACACTGGATAAATATGCCTCTATTTGTATGTTATTTTTATTAGAAAAGCATTGTGAAGTTTGTAAGTTGTTTTTATAATTTGTGCACAAGTTTAAAATAGAAAAAATAAGCTTATTCATGTATCTATGAAGCCATTAAAAGGGATACGGTCATTTGGTCTACAGCATCTTGGTCGACACCATTAGGTCGACATGGGGTTAGGTTGACAGGTCATTAGGTGGACATAAGCATTAAGTCGACAGTGTCTAGGTCGACGGTCAAAAGAGCGACATGGTTTTTTTTACTGTTTTTGAGCCGACATGTGCCGACAGGTGGTATATCATGCCCTACCATCCACTTTTACACCAACATACTTACCGCACCAGGGTCCAGCGCTGTCCTCCCTCCAGCAGAGCCAGCTCACCCCACACTGACAGCGGGGTGAGACGGCTTTCTCTGGTGCAGATAACAGCTTCTGTAACGCTGTCCCAGTGCTACAGAGGCTGCTAGCGTCTTTGGCTTATGCGTCTCCATGGAGACGCATAGCTCAGCCAATCATGGAGATGCACAGCGCTACAGAAGCTGTTATCTGCGCCAGAGAAAGCCGTCTCACCCGCTGTCAGTACGGGGTGAGCTGGCTCTGCAGGAGGGAGGACAGCGCTGGTCCCTGGTGCGGTAAGTATGTTGTTGTAAAAGTGAGGTGTGTGTGTAATAAAGTTAAACTTTTCTGTGTGTGTCTTTTATTTTAACATTCCTTTTTACAAGTGGACTACAAGTCCCAGCGGGCCCATTAATGCCCCACATGCTGGGACTTGTGGTTCTCCAAGTCCCAGCATGCGGGGGAGGTCTGCTGGCACTTGTAGTTCACCTGCACAAAGCAATGTTAGGAATTACTGTTTTTACACTATCAGGCCGGCGCCCACAGTCCACGGACGCCGGTGACAGACCTGGGCTTCAGCCCTGGACGGGTGAAGCCTGGGAGGGGGGACCCCTTTATTGGGGGGGTCCTTACTCCTCCAGGTACCCCGTCCAAGGCTGACCAGCCACGGTGCTCATGTTTCAGCTGGGGGACCTTATGTAAAAAGTGTCCCCTGGATGTGTCATGACACCGCGGGCTGTTGGAGCTCACTGCTGGTTTCAAAATATGGGGGACCCCCAGAATTTTCGTCCCCCGTATTTTTGGAACCAGGACCGGTCCAAGAGTCCGGGGCTGGTTTCAGAAATACGGGGGACCCCTATGCTTTTAGTCACCCGTATTTTTGATCCAGGTCCAGCCCAATGAACCCTGGGCTGGTTATGCTCAGGAGGGCGGAACCCACGCCATTTAAAAAAAAAAAAACTTTTACACATTTTTTAAGACAGCACCATGCACAGATCTCAATGATCTGTGCAGGGTTCTGGACAATTCGCCTGTCAGAACCTGGTCTGCATGTGTGTCGATTTTTAGACACATTTTCCCGAATTCACATCTTATTAAATATGCCAATTGTATACTTTTCAATGGGAAAACATCTGGATGCGAGTTCCGGCGCAACAAAAAATCACACTTTCAGAATGTGTGATTTGACAGCAAAAAACGTGTTATTTGCCATTTTTGCATCTCATTAAATATGCGAATTTGTGAAAAAGTGCGTTTTCTGACTTTTTTTTGCCTAGAATTCGCAAAAATTTAATTTTCGCATTTCATTAAATGTCACCCAGGGTGTCCTATTCCCTCCAATCTCATATTTCTCACATCATTTCCTCAACCTCAGTCATCCTTATTTAAAATGATTTAACGTTAGAAAGAAATCCAGCTAAACAGTATAGATGTGCACCAGTAGAAAGAACGCTGCGATACAAGGTGTGCAAATGCTTTTCAGACGCAGGAAGTAGAGGCTGCTTTAGCATGTTGCTCACAAATTCTGGGGAGCTTTATTTTTAAACCACACGTTAAGATAGGATGAGCGCCCGTCACTAAATCTGCCCACACATTTACAAGTGATTTGCCTACACTGCAACATGATTCTGCCAAGAAGCAAAATAGCACTGAATAGTTGGATTTACAGCTAACTCAAAACAAGGCCCATTGTGTTATTTTCTCCTCAGTCAGATCCCAGATTCTATTTTTGCAGTATGTTAATTCTTACAGTTGTACAATAGGACACCTCCTCAAATATCTATATTCTTTCCTCACCGCTGTATTACCATCCAGCCACTCGGATCTGTTCCATCGATAGCAAGCAAAACCATAACCTATTATTACCAGAAAACTTTATGTAAAACAAAAACAAAAAACACATCACAATACATAATGGCTGTATGGAATCTGGTTACTCTGAAAGGCTGTATGTTAAGCTCTTTCCATCCTAAAAATACAAAGGTCATTGAAGGAGAAACGTTATGGTTGGACAAGCAAAATGTCCAGTGTCTCTCACTCACCGCCTGATGGTTTCTGTCACAGTACCGTAGCCCAAAGTAATCTATCTCCACGAGGTTTAGGTGACGGAATACGTAGTCCAGGACAACAGAGCCTTTCGTTGACTTCTGTGGGAAAGAATGTACAGAATCTATTCAGGAGAATATTCTGAATTGTCAGCGTCATTCATGCGTGCTCTATAGCCTTGTGGTACCAAAGGGGCTTGTTTTATTGACCAGGAGCTACATTTGGCCTCTTCACTGTGAGATTGTATGGGCTTTATTATGCTACTCCTAAGTTGTATTCACTTGGCAAAATGCATGAAACCCAGGGGAAGGTGCAGCTTTTGTGTGTCAGTGTAACAAGACTGATACCCAACAGCTCTTTGTGTAAGAGCGTTAACTCCCCATTTCTATAAACTCACATGTTCAGACACAAAAAACACCTGTTGCTGCAACACTTCATGGTGGGTATGTGAATGGAGTCCGCCTTGAGAAAATCACATTGCCTTCTTAAAATCAAATACATATTTAGGCCCTTATTCACAGCTGATCGCAGCAGAAATTACTTCTCAAAATGGGCAAAACCATGTGCTCTGCAGCTGGGTCAGATGTAACACGTGCAGAGAGAGTTAAATTTGGTTGGGGTGTGTTGAAACTGAAATCTAAATTGCAGTGTAAAAATAATGCAGCCAGTATTTACCCTGCACAGAAACAAAATAACTCACACAAATCGAACTCTCTCTTTACATGTTACATCTGCCCCACCTGCAGCGCACATGGATTTGCCCATTTTGAGAACAAATTTGAACTGCGATCAGATCTGAATAAGTATAAAACTGCAGTTTATAACCGGTGGACTGATCAAGCCCATCCTGCCTGTATTTGTGTTGCCACCTTTGTGAAATAATAAATATGGTCCAAGAAATGGGCATGCTTAATAAGAAATGGCTTATTGTATAATCTGCATAAATAATAGGTGACTCCCTTATTCTGGCTGTGGATGGAATCATCTCCCTCAGACATCCTGCAGCTAGGAACCTCTGTGCTAATACTGGTACACCGTGACTCTGCAGGAAATCTGCCTGCAGCACAACGGCAGAATAATTAGCTCCATCAAACAAATCTCACTTGTGACAACAGATTCACTTTAATCTATTCATTGTCAATATGCACAGTCAATATGATTAAGGACTTTCTGCTAATTAAGTGCAGATCAATGGCTTTGTTCTATAATGTTTTTCTGAAGTGATCTCTTCTATGGCAAGCACTGATAGGGTGTTGGGATGTGAATACTAGTATACATTTGTATCTTTGCCTTCTCTTTTACAAAGACACTAGTATAAAAATATCCAGATTTTAATCAGCGGGGGGGGGACACACAACATCCCTTGTGTGTGTTGAGCATGAGCATCTTACGACAGGTTAGGTACACCAGTGGGCAGTTACTACAGACATGACCACTTACATCTAGCACTTTTAATGGCGTGGTGTGACTTGGTAGAACCGAGCATCTTTTCATGCAACATTTGCCATTAAAATGTCTTATTCTCCAAACAATGGAGAATAAGAACCTCTGCTGATTAAGATATACTGCATGCCTACATTCCGTGTGTGACCGTGGCTGTCTCTACATGTGAAAAAGTTACATTACAATAGTGTTTTCCTAGACAAGCAACCAACAGAGTCCTATTTGGTGCTCTAAATGCAATGAAGAGGTATATCTGGTGTCAAACATTATGGGGCCAATTCGGCCCCTGCCCCAATGTGCAAACCCCAACTGCGAATGGCCTCAGTGATTTACAGTGTCGCTGTGTCATTGACAACGGGGAGAGTGGGTGGCGGCACCGGGCCATGGGAACGCCCAACATTTCATAGGTGTCCCCATGAAAATGCTGGGCGTTCCCATGGGAATGCGGGCGGGACAAAGTCTGCCGTGAGCGGGTGGCTGATGTCACATGGTGTCAGACGCCCGCCCTGTCTTCATCCCGGTGCCCGCAAATATAAGTCAGTCTCCACTGACTTATATTGGCAAAGGCAGGGGAAATCAAATGATTTCTCCTGCTGTGGGCACATGTGAGGGGATGTGTCTTCGTTGGGGCGGAATCACAAGGACTTGGTAAGCTGTGAGCTTCGCAGCTTATAGAGTCAACTAGAATCACCCCCTATGTGCTGAGACCATTCTAGTGGCATCTAAATTTACTCACTGGCTGGTATTCAATTATTCCTGGAGAAACATCAGGTGTGAAAAAGACATTCTTTACAATTTCCCATGATGTTTCTCAGATTTGGGAAAAAATTTGAAGAAATAATTTGAATTGTTTTATATATAAGAAACAGTATTCCAAGTTGTTATGCTGATCACACACAATGTACCGTCAGTTATTATTATTATTATTATTGTATGATCTCCACCAACCAGTTCTATTACTTGCCACACTTGCAATCTATTGTATTTCATTGATTTAAATAAAAAACTAAAAACTAAAATAAAAAAAGAAACAGTAACCACAAATGCACTAAAATGGGTAGAAAACGCTAAGAAATATATTGATAGGCAGCCTATCTCACACGGTTTCTATTTGGTGGGCACTATAACATATGACATTCGTCTTTCTCTCACGCTCTGTCGCTATATATAAAAACACAGTTTCAGTGAAACCTACTGTATGTGTTTTCACTAGCATCAGCCCTATTTTTGTTCAGATGTTTTGGGGGATTTTGGTTCGCCTGCTGGAGCCAAGTGAAACAAACTCCTGTTGCTGCATCTCTTGCCGGCTTATCGGAGCTAATGGAATAGACCGCCGGCAAGGTAACTGAATAGCGGCAACTAAGTTGACCTCTTCTTTTTTTGTTCACCTTAGTAGTGACTACAAACATTTGATTAACCCACTCACTCTAGCCATCATAACAGTCTCATAGCAAGCTGTGCACTTTTCTGGATTCCCAATTATTCATTTAGTAAACACCTTTCTTTGCTGTTCTTTTAACTGACAGACTTTGGGCCTTATTCTGGTTGAATAGGACGAATGCATATTTCAGAAGGGCACAGAATGTTCTTAGCCCCGCCTATCGTACGGATCGTTCATGCCGTCCGAATGCCGGTAAGATGCCAAGCGAATGGACCGCGAGTGGATGTTTCATGTGAACACCTCCCCCATCTGTGGGAACCTCCCCCATTCTCCCATGGTCCCCAACCATCGAATGACGGACCGAGCGGTCAGGCAGCCCCAAGTGCTCCAGACTACTCGGACATTTTTCCGTGTGAAAGCAGGGATAAGGGCGGGCAGCTGACATCCGGCTATGTCAGCTGCCCGCCCCCCCACATGTGCGTTACGGGCGGATACGAATGCCCATGAAACGCGGGGCATACGCATATATTACCATATGCAAAAACAGCCCTTCATGCCCCTCTTCACCCCCTGCTCGGATGGTTCCCATACGATCATTTTCTGCACGGAATTCACGCCGTGTTCAGACGTGCCTATGCACATGCGCAAACACAAAACATCGGCCGTCGGTCCGCACACGCAGCCGTCCAACTCAATCAGAATAAGGGCCAATATTTCAACCATTTTAGGTGCCTTCGTTTGTATAACTCAGATAATATACAGTATTTTGCAGTAATTCTGATGAATGTAGAGAAAAAAATATGAAAAATCTGAAAGTTTGAAGCTTGGACTTACAACAACAATACCTTTTCATACCCTCCAACGGTACTGATTTAGCCGGTACAGTACCATTTTGTATTGGTCTGTACCGGCTAAATAACAGTGTACTGAATGTACCATTTTTTGGGCGGCTCCTGAATCCTTCTTCTCAACTTGAGGATCGGGTGTCCAGTGGATAGCAAATATGTAATTCGGGCTTCTGCACCGTTCCCAGTGGTGCAATGGGGGTCCCAGTGTGCATTGTGGAACCCCCAGCACTGAGGGGCGTGCCATTATCTGTAAAGGCAAAGCCTCTGGTGGCGGCCATGCGCATTTGAGGTCTCTGGATGACTGGAGCAGCAGATACTGCTGACGGCTTGGAGCATGTGAGTTGCACAAATAAGAAACTGCATATGCTGTACAATTTACTGTAACTGTCTGTATATCTTCTTATGATATTTTTACCACCTACAGTCTGAACCCCTGATG
This sequence comes from Crinia signifera, assembly GCF_055691185.1. Classification (NCBI taxonomy): domain Eukaryota; kingdom Metazoa; phylum Chordata; class Amphibia; order Anura; family Myobatrachidae; genus Crinia; species Crinia signifera. The sequence continues at coordinate 400,058,430 of NC_139217.1, read as the reverse complement.
AAGTATTTTTAATGACAAACGCGCCGGGTTTAAGGATCATCGGGACTTGAACAATCAGACTCAATATTTTAATAAAGTTATTCATTTTGTTATTATCAGTTGTATATTTTCTTTGACTACTAGTAACAAAAACTATTGGGTGGTGGCCTACTTCAGCGCTCTCTATACCTTTTCTGCATCTTTTACCCTGTCCCCCACTAACGGGGGATTTATAGAGTAGCTGCTCCACTGGATTAGGGCGCACTCTGTGTCATTCTTTGGTTTGTGTTATATATTTAAAAAAAAAAAGACAAAACTGGAATAGGTGCAATGACTCCTGCACTTAATCAGGATGTTCAAATGAGTCCACAGTCTCTTTTATAGACACTTGTCCCTTTTTGGACCGTTGCTCCCTTTCTTCAATCTCGATTCCCGTGAGATGACCAACAATCTTTCTACAACAAAAATAGAAGAGATGGGCGCCCAATAGTGCAGTATCATCTGGTTTATTTAAACTAATTTAAAAAGCTTCAGTGTACAGCATGCGTACCAAGTTTTTCCTCAGTGGTGGACTGAAAACCACTTGGTGTTACATATAATCCACACTGGCAATCAGCATATGCAGAGATAGAAACATAGAATTTGACGGCAGATAAGAACCATTTGGCCCATCTAGTCTGCCCCTTTTTTTTACCCTTCAGGTAAACTCAACCCTTTTTAATCCTTATTTCTTTGTAAGGATATTCATATGCCTATCCCAAGCATGTTTAAATTGTTCTACTGTCTTAGCCTCTACCACCTCTGATGGGAGGCTATTCCACTTATCCACTACCCTTTCTGTGAAGTAATTATTTCTAACATTTCCCCTGAACCTACCTCCCTCCAGTTTCAGTGCATGTCCTCGTGTTTATCTGCTAACTCACGGTTCCCCGGCTATACACTGGCTGTGTATCGTCGCGGCTTCAGCACATGGTACAGGACTCGGTGTCAATCTCCGCTCTCCTGCAAGGTTGCGTCAGTCAGGCCACTTCTATTTTTGTTGTAGATATATAATATATATGTGTGTATTAGAAAGCCACCAGCATCGTAATGAAAACAGTTCAAATTGATTTAAGCATATAAAGTGCAATCGGAACAAAAAAGCAGAGGGAGCTTCTACTTAGCAGAATCATAGTGACATAGCTTGATTGACAGAATCCAAGTGCCAGACCGCAATCCCTCCACCAAACGCTGACAGGCTGTTTCAGTGCTGCTTTTTGCACCTTAATCGACACGGCCCATGATTTAGGTGCGACAAGCAGCACCGAAACAGCCTGGCGGTGCCATGACTGTTTGGTGGAGGGATTGCGGTGTGACAACTCAAGCCATGTCACTTTTATGATTCTGCTAAGTAGAAGCTCCCTCTGATTTTTTTTTTAGGATTGCACTTTATATGCTTAAATACATTTGAACCTTTTTCATTATCATGTTGCTGGCTTTCTAATACATTTATGTATTACAACATTTTATGAAGCTACAGCACTCAATCTTGTTGTTGTATAGTGTGTGCAGCCTTGGTCTCATGGTCTGAAGATAGAGAATATATATATATATATATATATATATATATATATATATATATATATATATATATATATATCAATCAATTTGTAATGGGAATTAAAGGAGACCGGGTTTGTGAAACTCCCAAAGGTATAGGATTTCTCCTCTATGTTAGGCTCCATATTAATTCAGTTTATGAAACTGAGCTCGAGGTCCTACACAGCTGAGTAGCCAGGAGCCAAATCAATATTGCTGCATACCACATGGGAGGACACTCCAGATAACAAAGCTACAGTCGTATTATCGTGTAAGAAGAAGAAATCCAATCCAGGCAACCAGCACAAAGAATTCAAATCATTCCCATTAAATCCTTAAGAGTGTGCTACACATAGATACACAAGTCTTGTGTCAGTGCAGATAGAATTGCATGCAATTTGCAGCTAAGAACAAAGGTAAAATGCAAATATGGGGGGGGGGGGGATAAATACACAAATTGCTGTTTGCTAGTTACATTATGAAGAATTGGCAGCAAATATTTGATGGAACAACCCTGCATAGGTGGCAAAAGCGCCTTCCTCCTGCTGCCAATAAACAGAGTGGCTGCACAGGGAATATGGTAAGAGGTGTTGCTTCACAGAAGATGAGCAACATACAATGGGCCTTATTCTGGTTGACTGGCTTGGGCACGAATTTGCAAGGGGGACCAATGTTTTGCGTATATGCATGTGCAGCTGCATTTCTGCGCAGGTGCATACACTGGGAGCGGGCGAACTCGGCGCTTAATCTGTTTGCCGATTGCATGCTCCCTGCCCTGCGAGCTGGGGGGGGGGGCGGAGAAGGGTGTGGGGTGCTGGCCAGGGGCATTAGCATATGCATACGCCCAGCGTTTCATGGGCGTTACCAAGAAAATGCTGGGGGTACATATGGAAATGCGGTCATGACATACATGTGGTGGGTGAGCAGCTGACATAACCAGATGTTAGCTGCCCACCCATAGACCGCATTTCTTTGTTCATATGTACGAGTGGTCTGGAAAAAACAAAACAGGCTAGAATTTCCCCATCGGGATAAAATCACAATATTAGCCTTTTTATACATTTTAAATCCTAAATCCGCTAAAATCCAACTGACTGCTTTAAAAGGCAAATGAAAGGGTCAAATGTTTCTTCTTAAATGCGTCTGAAATATATCAATAAGCCTATATCCTGACACCACGGCTGTTTTTGTATTTACAACCTAGTTATGTAAATGAACTTCTCCGGTTTTTCAGTTTGTGCTTTTATATTAAACAAGCACATGAATTCGGGGGAAAATTACTAAAGGAAATTTGTAAAAAATAGGTGTATTTGTATCCAGAAATACACTTATTTTTGACATTTACTATCCCGAAAATACGGCAATTCGTATTAGTATTAATGTGCTATCAATACGAATACGAATTGCCGTATTTTCGGGATAGTAAATGTAAAAAATAAGTGTATTTCTGGATACAAATACACCTATTTTTTACAAATTTCCTTTAGTAAATTTCCCCCTTTGAAGGGTTTACAATATTGTCCTTGTGCTCTGACATCAATCCTGACGTACAATTCCTATCCAATTCTGAACCGGACATCATGTTTGTGTTGCTAGATTTTTCTTTATAGCATCTCTTCACTCCATATAATGATTCTGGTCCTTTTATAGACATGAAAAGTAATTCCTTTTGCCTCTCATAAATTAAATTTGTGTTCCTGAAAAGAAATACATTTCTTCTCTACCTCTACAACTACAGGTTGAGTATCCCTTATCCAAAATTCTTGGGACCAGAAGAATTTTGGATAACGGATTATTCTGTATTTTGGAATATTTTTATATTTGAATGAGGTATCTTGCATTTATGTTGTATAAGCAAACACATGAAATACACACAAATATGTTACTTGTGCATGAAACAAAGTTTAAAAAAATGAAACAAAGTTTGTTTGCAATCTCAGACACTGAATTTGAATGCCAAACAATCATGTCCTTGCACATATTTAGTGCCAATTACATGTTATTTCCGCAATAGGTTTTTAGAAAAAAATAAAACTAGATTTTTGAGACTATGGTTTTCGGAATAATTTGGATAACGGATATTTGGATAAGGGATACTCAACCTGTAGTGCAAGAAGGTTCTTGATCAGCATTTAATTCTAAAACATATTTTAATTTAAAATCTACTAATCTCAAATCTTCCCGGGTCTCCTACACTCTACTAATGCACCTATTGTTCTGCAGATGTCTTATGGGAAGCAGATGATAAGCACGTCAATATGGCAGCATCTGTGAGTGGCGCAACCGTTTTTATCTTGTCACTGGAGAAAATGGAAGGATTGGGAACAGTGTTCCCTCTAAGCCGTGCGCACGTGCGCGCGCACACAACTCGATGAGCGTGCGCACAGACATTACAACAGAGCGCACAAAGCTGCAGTGGTCCCTTTTTGCAGTTGTGGACTCAATTAATGTGTTTTTCACCCATTAACTACATTGTGTGCTGTGTTTTGAATGTTTAAATGTTTAATATCATTTCAAAGTAAAGTTAACACAAATGCTGAACGTCATTTTCCAGTTTTATATATAAGTGAAGCACAAAAATTTTAATTTCCTTCCAAAGTTGCACAGCCAAAATCTTTTTGCCGCACACAGCCTTCTTAAAATTAGAGGGAACATTGATTGGGAAGATCCTATCTGAGCCATGATTGATGGACTTTTTACTGTGTCAAAACAAGGGGGCATATTTTAATAGCATCTGAGTTCAGACGCTTTTACATATGACCCCAGATGTATATGAATCTGAAAGGTTGGAGAGTGCCTAGAGTAATAAAACAGAGAGCTTTGTCACAATGGGGCAGATGTACTAAGCCTGGTGAAGAGTTAAAGTAGAAATAAAGTGGAAGGTGATAATGCCCCAGCCAATCAACTCCTAACGGTCATTTTTCAAACATAGCTGATTGGCTGGTACATTATCACCTTCTACTTTATCTCTTCACCAGGCTTAATACATCTGCCCCAATGTGTGCAAATGTGAGCAGAAAACAAAATTATTTATTTTATTTTTTTTATAGAGGAAGCGTAAAAAAAGAAAAGTAGGAAAACAAATGTAATTCTACTAAAAGCTCAACTTTAAATGATATATATATATATATATATATATTTACATACATACATACAGGTGGCTGTGGTGGTACTCCGTGGTGTCTGTACCCAAGGTACTAGTTTGCTCAAAGGCTCCGGTGTCTTCCAAAGCACGGCTGTGCGGCTCTGTGTATAGCAAATGCTAGGGGGCGGCGGCACTCGAAAGAAAAATACAGGAGACAAGCGGTGTGGGTAACCGACGTTTCAAAAGCCCGCAGGCTTTTTTTATCAAGGTCAGTGTTGCAAGTAAGGGGGTACGGCGTGGTACGGAGTACCTGTAAGAAATATGTTGCAGGTACGCAGTACAGCCTTCTTTTTTTGCACAGCTTGATTTACTTGCACAGCTATATTTGTGTGCCCGGAAAAGGCGTACTCGACTTCTGTACAACAGGACAACATTTCAAGTATAAAGCTCTTGAATAGCACGTGTATATGTAATATATAATCAGAGAGCACTTGACGATGCCATGTTTGAAGTACTATGAAACTTTTTAGCAGAATACATTCATCCTAGATACCTATTAGCAAGGCTTTCAGAAGAGAACAAAGGCTGCTTCACCGAGCTACAGATAATAATTCGATATTAGTAGAATGAAGTGTAATGTAGAAAGCCTGCTCTCTGCTCTGACAGACAAAAACAACAAAAACAGCATCTAAATGAAAGCGGATATATACTACGAGTAAGCAATCTGATAAAGACGGGTGCACAGTAGCTAACACAATAAAATAATATATTCACATACATACATTGTAATCACTGCTCATTTTTCTTTCTGCAAAACATTACATTTCCATGATGCTAAATATTGATTTGGGTTACAGTCCACGATATTCAAAAATAACTTGGATAACCCTGATGGGAATAACGTCTCAATAATGAAAGGCTAACACTCTATGGAGGGAATTCAACTGTATTGCACATCAGCAGCCAGTAGATTGTAACCGACAGAACAATTTAAGTGTTTCTCCCTTTGGATGCGCACAGCCGCTGGCGCTTATATTCCAGTTATGCTATACGTTTTGACTGGCAGGGCCCTCTCTCCTCATGCGCTTTTCTTAGAATATACAGATATATATACATCTCTGCTACCCTGATAATTGCTTCAGTGTCCTGTACCCTGAGGATGGTATCCTTATTTACCATGTACTTGTCCTAAATTGTCTTGTACTGTAATTCGTTATTAGTTTTTTGCCTATTTATATGTATTGTTAGGCGATGCAGAACCCTTGTGGCACCGTATAAATAAATTATAATAATAGACTAGTAACTAGTCTGAAATATTTTGATATTTTGTCAGGGAGACACACATTTACCATACGTTCCAACTTGCCAACTTTCACAGGACAGTCCCATTTTTTTGAGAACTGTTCTACCCATGTTTTGCAGTGTCCCTCAGCAAGGGGGGGTGTCTGTCACTTGCTGCTCTTTTGTTGAAAGACGGAGGGGTTATGATAAGGGACGGTATGGCTCAAGATCTCTGCATTCCCGCAAAGCCACGCCCTATCTCGGGACACATCTCAGACATGCATAGGAATCCCAAGTTAGCCCAGCACAATGTTGGTAGGTATGGAATTAGAATTTACTGTGGGTGTAAAAGGGTGGTAGCCTAGAGCTTTTAATTACAGTGTTACTGAGCGTTAACCAAAAGCGATAAGATCCCGGACCTATATGTTAACGTGGGTGCAGCACCCAAAAATACTGTAGGCTAGTTATCATAGATTTCTTTTGGAGGCTACTTCAATTACCACGTGGTAAATTACTATGGATAATTGAATTTACCCTGATATTCAGAGTTTGAAATTTGCATTTCTTCTTATCAAATGTATTGCAAAATGTGGATTTTTAACCATTTGCAAAATGTGTTATTTTATTTATCATGAAGCTGTCCAACTAATACAAAATGACTAATGGTTTAGACAGGATCGGTAACAGCTTATTTACAGGTGGTGCAGTGGTAATAAAAGTGCAGCATAACCTGCACAGTTATCAGTGTAATAGGTCTAGTAATAGGATAGGCAGAGGCAGCACCTGCTGTGGAGGAAGGAGATTGTTTCTGCAGAGAACCATCTCATTTCCAGTTCATGCTCATGACGGTACTTGTTTATGAAGGTGTACCCACTGGTTGCCTGTGCGATGGCTGGAAGTAAACAGAATATGCACAGTCCTGTACAGTCAAAATGGATATCCACCTAGATTTCTTCCCCACCTTATAGGTCTCTCCAGTGGCATAAGTTTGTCCCAGTTGCCCGGAGGCAAGATAAATATTGGTGCCCCCCCCCCCCCCCAACACACATATCACCTTACATAAATATATGTATGTATGTTATGGATATTATGTTTAGAATAAAGAGAGTGTGGCATCTATGGTCCTGCTAGGAGGAGGAGACAGCCACAGAAGTTATATAAATGGCTTTCAATTAACTGATTCAAACTCACAGTGGAGGAGAGGTGCCCCCTTGGGAGCAGGAGCCCGGCAGCAGATGACTCCGTTGCCTTCCAGAGTTCTGCCTCTGGGTCTCTCCACAAACTCCTGTAACTGAAATGATTAATTTATACATATCTTTTGTGGTTTTACTTAGGAAGGATCCCAGTTTTTGGTTTTAATAAAAAAAAGGGGGGTTTTCTAGTGTTTATTTGGTTACACCTGAAAGAGCATTAAATCTGATTAGATTAGAGGAGGTTATTCAGACCTGATCGCTGGGTTGTGAATTTGCAGACCGGCTGATTATCGATCGACTGGTCATGAGTTCGAACATGTACGAGGCCATCCTGCGATTGGTAGCATAGGGTGAAATGTAATCGGGTGAGAGACTCAGAAAGTAAGAGATTTGGTCAGAGATCTCCATTTTTTTTTTAAGCGGCAATAATTTACACTGCCAAACCAGTTTAATTTTGCAGTGTAAATGATTGCCGCTTAAAAAAAAAAAAAAAAAAACCCTGGAGATTTCTTACCACATCTCTGACTTTCTGATTCTTTCACTCCATTACATTTCACCCCTGATGTTTCCTGGGAGCGTCAGTAAAAACACAGGCACGATTTTGTGGGTTTTCACACAGACTGTTCCAATTCTGCAGGAAGGAGCTGAGGGTTGCAAGTGAAGACATAGGGTGCTATGTTATTCGCCCCAATTGTGTTTTGGCCATAAAAAAAAACAAAAAACAAACAACACAATTGGTGGATATTACAATGGATGGATATTGCAATTGTCATTATCGTAGTATCCATTACCACCCATTATTTTTCAGCTGAAAATGGTCCCGCAATTGGGCAAAAAAAGATGGGATCAAGGATAATATTGCAAGTGTAATTTTTCTGGGGATCATGCATGATATCCGATAACAGCGGGTATTGGGGCTAAGGGACGCCAGCATCAGGCTAATAGGATAGCCCTGGCAAACCTATTAGCCATGATGAAACACTGCGTCTAATAGTATATCCCCCTTAGAAGGCCACTTGCGGCCTATAACTGCTATAAAATTATTGCTAGTGGATTTGTTGCTATGGGTACCATCCTCTTTCATTATGGCTGTAGAAGTGACTATAATCTCTTATCAGACATTTGGGGCATTCTGTTACATAGGCAGGACAGGTGTAGGTGCAGCAAATCCGCATTAGAGCTTTCCAGTTCTGGAGCTGAGAATCCAAACAGAGCTTCTCTGTACATGTGCCGCCCACTGCACAAGCACAAAAGAGAAAAGCTGGGGCCTGGGTACAATGTACTGGCATTACTGGGACACTCTTGCCTATGTCTCTGCATGACTAGTAGACCTTATAATACAAAAAAAAATACTGTTCATTTACCTAAAGGTCTACATGTAATTTTCAATATTTCTTTGGAACATAACTTCTAACAATAAGCAAGCTAAGGCCAGCAAAAAGCCCTTTGTTCCTGTTATTTATTGCTTGTAACATATGGTTTGCAATACTATCAAGATCTCCATGACACCTGTTAGAAAGGAATGCATTAAGAATTAATGTGGCATTTCTGGTTTTCTTGCAGACTGAGGAAATACAGACACAGTTTAAAGTTGTGTGTTGGTGATAGAAAGATACTAATAGGACTCGGGCTGGCAGCCATTGCAGGTGCCCCTCTACCTAGCACACATGCAACAGATTTTGTTCATCGAATTAAATCATACACGTGTTATCACAAATTTAGTGCCAGTTAAATATCATGTTCTCAATAGTGCCAGTTACATATCAAGTTCTCAATAGTGCCAGTTACAGATGTCCCCAGTAGTGCCAGTTACAGATGTCCCCAGTAGTGCCAGTTACATATCATGTCAGCAGTAGTGCCAGTTACAGATATCCCCAATAGCGCCATTTATAGATGTCCCTAGTAGCGCCAGTTAAAAGCAACAGAACTTTGTGTCAAAAGAGTTAGGAAAAACACAAGAAAAAGGAAGCCATTGTGGTTTGCAAAAGAAGTAGCAAGTATTGTGAAAGCAAAAAAGTTGGCCTTTAAGAAATTTAAGCAGACGCAGAAGAATGAGGACAAAGAGGTGTATCTTGTTAGACAGAAGGAGGCTAAGAAGGTAATCAGATGTGCAAAAGCACAGGCTGAAGAGAAAATGGCCCAATCAGTGGGTAAAGGGGGGAAAACTTTTTTTAGGTATATAAGTGAAAGGAGAAAAACCAAAAAGTGGAATAATAAGAATAATAAGACTAAAGACAGAGAGTGGAAGTATAGTCAGAAAACTGAGGGAGAAACAAGTACATTTACAGAGGAGAAAGTCCTCACAGAACTCTCAAAACTGAAAGTGGATAAATCAATGGGGCCAGATGGGATACATCCAAGGATACTAAAAGAGCTCAAAGGGGAGCTGGTAAAACCAATAACAGAATTATTCAACCAGTCACTAGCTACTGGAGTAATCCCAGAGGACTGGAAAACAGCGAATGTAGTCCCACTGCACAAAAGTGGAAGCAAAGAAGAGGTAAGCAACTATCGACCAGTGAGCCTTACATCAGTAGTAGGGAAATTGATGGAAACACTCTTAAAAGAAAGAGTTGTAGAATATCTCAAAACCAGCAATTTACAGGATCCAAAACAGCATGGGTTTACTGGGGGAAGATCATGTCAAACAAATCTTATTGACTTTTTTGACTGGGTGACTAAAGTAATAGATCAAGGTGGGGCTGTAGATGTAGCTTATCTAGACTTTAGTAAGGCGTTTGACACTGTCCCACATCGCAGACTGTTAAATAAACTTGAAAGCTTGGGATTGGATTCTAAGATAGTTGAATGGATAAGAGCATGGTTGCAGGACAGAAAACAGAGAGTTGTAGTAAACGGAGTACAGTCAAAGGAGGGAAAGGTTACAAGTGGAGTACCCCAGGGATCTGTACTTGGACCAGTGCTTTTTAATATCTTTATTGGTGATATTGCAAATGGAATTGAGGGTAAAATGTGCCTTTTTGCAGATGACACAAAGGTATGCAACAGGGTAGACACACCAGGGGGGTTATTCTAGTTCACTCTTTCTGACAAAATCCTTCTTAGATGGACAAAACCATGTGCACTGCAGGTGGGGCAGGTGTTACTTGTGCAGAGAGAATTAGATTTGGGTGGGGTTTTACTTCAAAGTGAGATCTATATGCAGTGTAAACATAATGCAGCCAGTATTTACCCTGCACAGAAACAAAATAACTCACCCAAATCTAATTCTCTCTGCACATTTTACATCTGCCCCCCTGCAGTGCACATGGTTTTGTCCATCTAAGAAGGATTTTGTCAGAAAGAGTGAAGTAGAATAAGGCCCCAGGAGGGGTAAAACAAATGATTGATGATCTAAGTAGATTAGAGGAATGGTCAAGAGCATGGCAACTACAGTTTAATGCCAAAAAATGCAAAATCATGCACTTGGGTTGCAAAAATCCAAAGACTCAATATAGTATAAATGGCACTATAATGGAAACTACTGAGGAAGAGAGGGATCTAGGTGTCACTATTTCAGGGGACTTAAAGGCAGGTAGGCAATGTAACAAAGCAATGAAGAAGGCAAGTCAGATGCTTGGTTGCATAGGCAGAGGTATCAGCAGTAGAAAGAAAGAAGTAATAATGCCACTGTATAGGTCATTGGTACGACCTCATCTAGAGTATTGTGTTCAGTTCTGGAGGCCATATCTCCAGAAGGATATAAATACATTAGAGACTGTACAAAGAAGGGCAACTAAAATGGTGCATGGCCTACATCACAAAACGTACCAGGAAAGACTAAAAGATCTTAATATGTATACTTTAGAGCAGAGAAGGGAAAGGGGGGACATGATAGAAACTTTCAAATATATCAAGGGTTTTAACAAGGTACAGGTGGGAGACATTCTTCACAGTAAGAGGAGCAGCAGAACACGAGGACATGCACTGAAACTAGAGGGAGGAAGATTCAGGGAAAATTTGAGGAAGAATTACTTCACAGAAAGAGTAGTAGATAAGTGGAATAGCCTCCCATCAGAGGTGGTAGAGGCAAATACAGTAGTACAACTTAAACATGCTTGGGATAGGCATATTGATATCCTTACAAAAAAATAAGGATCAAATATGGTTTGAGGTAACATGTTTAAAAAAGGGGCAGACTAGATGGGCCAAGTGGTTCTTATCTGCCGTCAAATTCTATGTTTCTATGGCCCTTATTCTGGTTGGTGCGTTAATATCCGCGTGCGTTCGTGCCGCCGATGTTTTGTGTCTGCGCATGTGCAGAGGTGTCTCTGCGCATGTGCGAGCGGGGCGTACGGCCAAATCCCGCATGAAATGTGAACACTGCGACCATCGAATGATGGGGGAGGTTCCCTGAGATGGAGGAGGCGTATTCCGTGAGAAAGACACGTGCGGTCCGTTCGGCCAGCTTCTTACCACGTACGGACGGAGTTGGCGATCCGTATGGAAGGCGGGGATTCGCATGCATGGTCCTGGCCGCATATTCGGAGCCGGCCACACCGATCAGAATAAGGCCCTATGTTTCTATGTCCCCAGTAGCACCAGTTACAGATATCCCCACTATGGTTTTCAGAATCCAGATAAGGAATCCTCAACCTATATTTGTAGAAATAACATCAATATAATCATATGCAGTGAAGAATTGCAGCATGGAAGCCTTAAAAACTCTATCCAGCCAGGTACCGTTCTATCTAGCACATAGCTTATTTAACAAAAAAAGCAAACTTGATGCCAACTTCTGTAACACGTCAACTTTAGCTCTGACCTCTAGTTATAATTATCAAGGCTACAGATAATGCTACAATTAATTATCAGGGGCACTTACACACAGGAGGTGATTTGGACTTACACACAGGAGGTGACAAGCCTGGACTTTGGGAAAGTATAAATTGTGGAAAGATTTACTTGCAAATTATTATGTTGTAATGTAACCACGATATCACACAGAGCACTGATACACAAGGCAATTATTTATAAAATAAGCAGGGCCAGTGGAAGGTTTTGTAGCACCCTAGGAAAAACTTCAGCTTACTGCTTCATCCACCATCCACATACCAATACTCACTTTGCAGAACCTCCGGTAAAAGTGTGGAGGAGGCGTCTTAGTTTAAAACCTGCAGCTTGCATTAAGTTCAACAAGGATGCCTCTCTTTACCACTTAAGAGGTACTGTATGCCTGGAAGTCTTGCAAACTGCACTGGCCACACCGGAAGATTTCTGGGCTTGTATGGCGCCCGGTAATCAACATAAACCATTACAGTGTTAAGCCAGCCCCCCCAAACTCCTTTTGGCCGAGGGAGGGCTTAAACGATGTCATGGAGGTTTATGCTAAATCAGCGCTGACGACCCCCCTCCCTACACCGCTCCACATCATTTGAAAACACACCCTGGGAGGTGTGTTTGAAAAACACAACCCACCAGTAAAGGTGTTAATGTCTTTCCCCCATTTTGTGATAGGCTAGAAAATGTAGAAAGTATTAACTTTTCTGTCTTTATAGTGGTAAGAACTTCTTGAACAATGGGATTTTGTATAACAGACCCTCACTATAAACTAAAAAACGAACCCAGGGACAGAATCTGCTCAAAATCTTCAACATAACCAAAACACGGAATGTAGTTCGCATCAAAGCAATCAGCATGTCGGAAGACAGAATTCCAATGCTGGAATCTGAACACTACTCTAAATCACAACAGCTGACATCCCGAACGCAATGGTGTAGCAATGCCACCGTAGTCCAATCAGTGGGTCTGCCAATCCACAGGAAAGCTGCAGAAAATGTCCCTCCAAAAATGGCCTCCGCCTTGGAGGAGACTGATGCTAGAGGTCCTTTCAGTGACTGAGGCTGTGATAGCATTGATCAAGTGCAAGATTTAGCTGCATCTGGGCATGGTAAGGGGTGTGACCAATTTATTTTACCCTAATATGCTGGCAGTTATAACATGCGATACAAAAGGGAAATTATACAGAGGAAAAATAAAGTATGGCTCCTCTATAGAATGACAGGTACAGTACATGGCCTGCTCTTTTTTGTAGGCCTGATTTGATAAATGGCCCTCTGAAAGCTGAGAAAGGGGATCCCAGTTCATGACCCATAGCTGAATAATTCATATAATGCTCATATGATCCTCAGAGCACAGTGAATGATATACTGTATATAAAGTTGACTGCAGAGACATTCATTTAATGTCTCTGGAAATCGGAAGAGCATGCATGTCTGGAAATACATCTAGTTAGTATAAATGGTATTAAATAGCAGTCAATATTCCCACAAGAGAAACATCAGATATTTAATCACAAATCATCAAGCACATTATTTTCTACATGATCACCTTGCAGTATTTCTGTTTCCTTAATTGTAAATGCCTGCGCAAATCCAAAGTAACTGCAATAGAGATCTAACCGCCTGCTGCTAAATAATAATTATCATATCCTTAGATTTTCCAAAAGCATGTAATTCCTTGTCTTCATAAGTAGATTTGCACATTCTGCAAACATGTTCCATTACTTTCTGTAATAAACCTGGTTGCAGGATTGCAACCGTAATAAAAAATGTGGCCAACCGGAGAACGTCTCCTGCTCTGTGCATTTCGCAGCCTTGGGGGTAAATTTAATAAAGCTTCTAAAAATTAAATTGGATGTTGTCTATAGCAACTAATCAGATTCGGTCTATCATTTTCTATGATGCATTAGAGAAATTATTCTTAATACGAATGAATACGAATGCATACGGCTGTTTTAGCCCTATGCAAATTCCTGTTCCGGGGGATAATTTACAAAGCAGTCAAATACGACTGCTTTGCTATCCGCAATGGCGTATTCATTCGTATAAATTTGGCTCAAAGAGCAGGGGCTGGTTTAAAAAAAAAAAAAAAAAAATCAGGAAACCAACGAAATTGGGCTCCTCTGATTTTTTTAAACCAGCCCCAGGCTCCAGGGCCGGGTCTGGTTCCAAAAATACGGGTGACAAAATGAATAGGGGTACTCAGTATTTTAAGAACCAGCCCCAGGCCCAACCAGCCAGCAGGGTAATGCCACAGCCGGGGGGAGACTTTTTATACAAGTCCCCCCGGCCAAAGCATTAACCCTACTGACCAGTCAGCCTGGCCAGGGGTCCTGGGAAAATGGGACCCCCCCCCCCCAATAAAGGGGTCCCCCCCTCCAGGACTTACCTGGCCAGGCTGAAGCCTGGTGCTGTCCCCGGTATCCCTGGGCATTGGGTACCGGGCTGATTAAAGTGTAAAAAATAGAATTAAAAACTATTGTCTAAAACTGTGGAACTATGAGTCCCAGCAAGTCTCCCCCGCATGCTGGGACTTGAAGAACCACCCAGCATGTCCCAGCATGCGGGGCATTAAAGGGCCCGCTGGAACTTGTAGTTCCACAGTAATAGAAATAGTTAACAAAACACACACTGACACCCATGAAAAATAAAAGTTTAATACATCCAAATCACACACATACTGATACTTACCTTTCTTGACCCCGTAGGTAGCCCTGGGTTCGGCGATCCTGGGTCTGGGGTCCGTAGAAATCCTTTGGGGGACCTGTGGAAGTAAATTCTACTTACCCAGGTCCTCCGGTGAAGATTGGTCCTCTTGGGTCCACCGTAGTCCCCGGGATCTTCAGAAAATAACAAACCACAAGTGTCCCCGTAACCATCGCACTGATGGAGAAGCACCGAAGATTCATCTTCAGCGCCTCTCCTCTGAATGTTTCTATTGGCCGCTTAACGGCCAATCAGGAGCCGAGAAAATCAACTTCCTGGGTGGTTCTTCAAGTCCCAGCATGCGGGGGAGGCTTGCTGGGACTCATAGTTCCACAGTTTTAGACAATAGTCTTTAATTCTATTTTTTACACTTTAATCAGCCCGGTACCCAATGCCCAGGGGTACCGGGGACAGCACCAGGCTTCAGCCTGGCCAGGTAAGTCCTGGAGGGGGGGGCCTTTATTGGGGGGTCCCCACTTCCCCAGGACCCCTGGCCAGGCTGACTGGTCGGTAGGGTTAATGCTTTGGCCAGGGGGACTTGTATAAAAAGTCTCCCCCCGGCTGTGGCATTACCCTGCTGGCTGGTTTGGCCTGGTTCTTAAAATACGGGAGACCCCTATTCATTTTGTCCCCCATATTTTGGGAACCAGACCCGGACCTGGAGCTGGTTTTAAAACCAGTGAATTGTTTCCTCTTGGAGGCTGGTGCTGGTTACGGCTGTGGGGGAGGACCTCATGCCGTTTTTTACATTTATTTATTTTTCTTTTTTAGTAGATAGTAAATCCCGAAAATACGAATGTGTAAAAAATAGGTGTATTTCTGTGTACGAATACACCTATTTTTTTTGATTCTGCATTAGTAAATTTCCCCCATAGTCTCATACAACACTTGCCTTCCTGTCCATTGCAACACATGTGAGGCGAGGGTTGACATGTTTAGACAAAGTCCTGGGATTTTTGGACCGGGGCCCATTCCCACCAGCTAGGCTGGTGGGAAAGGGGCCAACCCGGGAGTGCCCCAGCATGATTCCAGGACCGAATTCCCTGGTAAGTACCTGGGGTTTCTGGTGTGAAAGGGTAGCTTTCACTAAGGATGCAAAATTGCTCAGTATGTTTATGAAAATGCAGATGGATAGTTTAATTTCACCTTCTGAAACATAGAACAAAAACATTTATTTAATGGTCTGTGATTTTTAACTTAATCCCCTCAAAATACATAGATTAAAGAGATGTGACCAAGTATTAGTAGAACAGCATTGTGTAAGGGAGCACGGACTACCAGCAAATGTCCCACATCACACAAAGCATGGATGGCCTTGGGGGACTGCTGCTAGACTCATATTATCCAATACTCTACCTGTGCTGTCAAGTCTTACGGACAGCAACACAGGCTGTAAACTGGCCTTTGGGCACAAGGAAACCTTAGCCTGAACTCAGCCATTGATGGTTTAAGAACACAAAAAAATACAAGAAGGACTCATGTAACAAAATCATACTAAAAGCAAAGTACAGAAATATTAAATCCACCTTTGCATCAGATCTAGTTTTTTAATTTAGGTTTTTCCTCTGTGAAAATACATCGCCCATGCCTGATAATGGTTGTGGTATTTACACAGTCCTAATTTTAATAGTTTTTGCCCCTGACAATAACAAAAATGTACAGTATACATATGTAAACATCTACACAACACTATTATTACAAACACTTTGTGCATCCTCGACAAAGTATCAAACGCCACAAATCCATAGCCACACTTACTAGAGATGCAAGCTGATTAGCGGCTAATAGAATCAAGCCCTTAGGGGCATATTAAAGTAGCTGAGGAATTTACCGCATAAGGATACCCTTGAATTTTACGCCCAGCGCTTTGTAAGTGCAAACACACGTCTTCCCATTGTAGACCAACAGCTATTGCATTTTAACTGATATGTTCCGGGTTTAATTGCTCTGAGTATTGGGTAAGGCAAGGTCAAAAAGCCATACTTAGCACACCATCAAGCAGTTGGTACAAATAGAAAGTCACGCCTTGCCCTCTCCCATTAACGTTGTTCCATGGCTCCTCCACCTCCCTAGTTCCACACTCCCCACAGATGGCCTAACCATGGTGTGCTGGAAAGTTGTTCGGAAACTTCCTTCAGTCTCCTCGCTATCATCCCCTTATATGGCCTTCCTTTACGACAAACGTTTTTCCCCAGGTTCTGAGGCCAATACTTTTCGACGTGGTACAGCCAGGGTCTCTTTCGCATAGGGCAGCTGGTGAACGAGAAAGGAGTCATTCCTTTTGAGAATCTTTGGAGGGAATGGAATTTGCCGGCAAGTGATTTTTGTCGCTACCTACAAGCTTGCCATTTCATGCTATCTCTAGGCCCTATTACTTCTCGTCTTCCACTCTAAATCCTTTTGAACATCTTTGTGTCCTGCAACAGACCCTCCTTCCCTATTAGAGGATACTAGTTGGAATCTCCCGTTTTATTAAAAAGTGGAATAAGGACTTGAAGGTTGATTTAACGTCTGCTAAATGGGGAAAAAAAATTTCCAGCTTGCACATGCTTGCTCCCCCAGCACACTAGTGGTGGAAACGCAATATAAACTAATGATGCGGTGGTATAGATGTCCTAATGTTATATCGAAAATGGTGCTGCTCCTCAGGCCCGGGGAAACCTTTCCATATTTGGTGGGATTGTCCCTCCTTACAACCTTACTGGAATATTATCATCTCTATATCATCTAAGATACTTGGTGAAGCGGTCCTTTCAGATATCCTGTTTTGGCTGTTTTAATATATGTCTGGTTCTGTTCCAAGATATAAGAAATCCCTCTTATGCCTCATGAACAATGCAGCAAAGGCAGTCATTCCAGTGCGCTGGCGGTCAAAGATTGGTTCCATAGATTTAATCTGTATATGGATATGAAAGATATAGTGTCTTCTGCTGAAGTTATGACTCCATTAGTGTTACCTGAGCTTCATGGCTCCCCTACATATGGGACATTATTGGAATTATACCACCCCACTATCTTAGCTACACTCTGCTGTGGACTCTACTGTACATTTACCGGTTTTGTTATACTTATACCCAAGGAGTATTCTGCACATAATCTCATGTTTTTCTATATGTTTTGTCAGTTTTTTATGGATATGCATCGGATCTGAACCTCCTCTCCCCTCCCTAATCCCTTCTCTTCCTCACTACCTCTCTATACCTTTTCTATTCTTTATCTCTTCTCCTTTTTTTTTTTTAATTTGTTTCGATATAAGTTGGATGATATGACAATGTTGACGGTGTTATTTTGATGTACAGCACATTTGTTCGTTATGTCCTAAAAAAAATTCAATAAACACATTTTGTTCTAAAAAGCTCTACTTACTGTGAATGTCTGTTCGCACATCAGGAGGGTGCAAGCAAAAATCAGTGGTAAGGGCAGGCTACGGGCTTACTGAGGGCTGCAAGGTAATAGCTCCAGGTGCTGCAACAACAATGTGGCAAACACTGTAGTTAATTGAATATGCCCCTAAGTGTCAGTCTTTGGCTTATTGAATGTTGAAACCACACAGTGGAGGTTATTCTGATCGGAGCGGCCAAACGTGCGTACGTTCACTATTAGCGTACGCTCTCCGTACGCGGCCGTTGGGGTTAAGTCCACCCACAACTCAGCCGCATACGTACGGCCAGAAACAACGTCGAAGGGGCGTGGCGTACAATTGAGCGTACGCCAACGTACACGGACGGACTAGCCCTTACACTCCGACAACTGGCGTACAACAGAGCGTACGCCACCGTTTACGGACGTCTCTCGTCCGTCTTCCCACCGACTTCTTGCGGCTATCTGAGCGTACGCCAGCTTGCACGGACGGGTCCCTATTGTTTTCAATAGAAAACAGCTTATGTCACCGCTCGTGAGAGTGAGCGTACGTCCGTGCACGCTGGCATACCCTTCACATATATGGACCTGCAAATCTTGCCTTTCAACTAGAATTATGAAAATTAATTAATTGATTGAATTAATTAATGTGCAAAATAGTGGGCATGGGCTTAAAACATTGCTGAAACATCCTTTGTAGGTGTTAGATGTGGTTTATGTTATTGTATCATAAATACAAAACCTATGTTTGTATTAGAGTGAACACGTTGACACATGTCGACTTGTGTAGATTGAGTGTGCTACTGTGTAAAGTCTATGAAAGCACGTAGTGAATGTGTATAACTGTTTAACAAATACCTACCATAGCATATATAAGCAGGTCTTAAAAAGATTCTTACCTTAAATTAAACAAACCTTTAAATGTAGAGAAGTATAGAAAGATAAGCTTCCAATGTGTTTGAGTGCTGTGTGTGGCTTGCAGGTAGTGAAATCATGGTTTTGACTTAATAGACTGCAGCATTGCTTATTACGGTACTTGTTTCCTAGCACGGCCACACCGATTAAGATCGGGGTGGTCGTGCTGAAAAAAATCGGGTCGATCGCATCGCATGCGATTTGGTCGCATGCGATGCGATCGACGCGACCGACCGATTTTTGACCCGATTTTTTTCATTGAATCCAATGTAAATTGGGTCCCTTGTATTCAATGAAAAAAATTCCCAACCCCCCCAAATTGAAGCGCGTAAACAGCAGCCCACGATAGACGCATACCCGAAGCGTGGCGAGCGCAGCGAGCCCGCGAGGGGCGGCGGTACGCGTCCTCCGACCTTTTCATGCCCTACTATCCACTGGGGCGTGGAGTGAGAATAGAATAGTGTGGCGAGCGCAGCGAGCCACCGAGCCCGAAGCGTGGCGAGCGCAGCGAGCCCCGCGAGGGGACGCGGATACCTTCACAGGTAAACGCGTCCCTTCGCGGGCTTCACAGGTGTCCGCGTCGCCACGGACACCTGTGAAGCCCGCAAGGGGACGCGTATAACTGTGAAGGTATCCGCGTCCCCTCGCGGGGCTCGCTGCGCTCGCCACGCTTCGGGCTCGGTGGCTCGCTGCGCTCGCCACACTATTCTATTCTCACTCCACGCCCTAGTGGATAGTAGGGCATGAAAAGGTCGGAGGACGCGTACCGCCGCCCCTCGCGGGCTCGCTGCGCTCGCCACGCTTCGGGTTGGCGTCTATCGTGGGGCGACGACGGGGACATCTATAATGTGAAATGGGTCATATGGACCCATTTCACATTTTTTTACATTTTTACACCATTTCAATGTTAAAATTTTTTTTAACATTGAATCCTATGCAAAAATCGGGGGCATCGCGTCGCATCGCGTCGGGACCAATGTTAATGGTCCCGACCGACGCGATGCCCCCGATATTTTACCTTTCCCGACAAGATTTCAATGTTAAAATATTTTTTAACATTGAAGTCTATGGAAATATCGGGGGCATCGCGTCGGTCGCGTCGGGACCAATGTTAATGGTCCCGACCGACGCGATGCCCCCGATATTTTATCCTAGCCGGCAAAATGGACCTGATTTCAAAAGAAATCGGGTCCATCGTGGGTAATCGTGTCCCTTAAGTAAGGGACACGATTACTCACGATTGTGGCCGTGCTAGGAAACAAGTACCCTTATTACATTCAGGTGTATGTGTTTGAGTAGTAATCAGCGTAAATTAGCAAACCCAGGCGCACGCTGGCATGCGGTATCTGTAGGGGTGGTCTGAGGTGGCGGTTGGCGGCCGCCTGTTTTGTGTCCGAAATGAACGGTGCTTTAGGCGATCGTGCGGTAGTAGCACCGTTCATTTTTGGTGCACACCCCCGTGTACGCCCATGTTTACGCCCATTTTCCCTCATTATTTCGGCCGCTCCCCTCAACACGCCCCTATGCCGCCCCCAATGCCCGTACTCTCGCGTACAGGTTTTTTCGCACGGAGAGACCCGTCCGTAAGCGTTGTGGAGTGTTCGCGCCTGCGCATTGGCGATTGTACGCATGCGCAGATCATGAAAAACCCCGGAACGTACGCGTACGGCCCGGCCGCACCAACCAGAATAAGGCCCAGTGTCAGTCCTACCTCATTTGACACAAGTGGGAAGGTATATGGTATGCGTGTCTCAGACAAGAATTGGTAAATAATGGATTTAGCTTTGCATAGGGGGGCATGGCCTCACTTCTCAAACACCCATTCTTTGGTCTGCAGTACTGGCTCTTACTGTGATAGGAGCCTAGTACTGCATGTAATACAGATGCTCCTCACATAACGACCGAGTTCAGTTCCTACTACTAGGTTGTTAAAGCAATTGGTCATTAAGGCCCTTATTCTGATCGGTGCGGCCGGATCCGAATATGCGGCCAGGACCGTGCGTGCGAAACCCCGCCTTCCATACGGATCGGCAACTCCGTCCTTATGCGGTAAGAAGCTGGCCGAACGGACCGCACGTGTATTTTTCACGGAATACGCCTCCTCCATCTAAGGGAACCTCCCCCATCATTCGATGGTCGCAGACCATCGAATGCAGGACCGAATGCTCCACCAGCTCCCGCAACCTCAGACCACACGGACATGTTTCCGTGCAAAAGCAGGGATCTGGGCGGGCAGCTGACATACGGCGATGTCATATGTCCGCCCCCTACACGTGCGTCACGACTGCATTACCATACATATGCCCAGCGTTTGCATGGGAACGCCCATGAAACGCGGGGCGTAAGCATATGGTAATGAGCCCAAATAGCCCTTCACGCCCCTCTCCACCCCCTGTTCGGAGTGTTCACAGATCATGCGGGATTTGGCCGTACGCCCCGCTCGCACATGCGCAGACACAAAACATCGGCGGGCCGAACGCACGCGGATATATCCGCACCGACCAGAATAAGGGCCTAAGTGATGAGCTGCATACCTAATATAGGTAATTGTTTTTATTCATTCTGAATAAAGAAATAATCTAAAAGGAAATTCTAACTTGATAACCATATTTTCATCTGCATTACTCTTACATACAGTATTAAAAAACATAAAAATACATAATTAAAAAAAAAATTATCAAAAGGATATATAAGCTGGCCAGATAGATAGTTGCAAGTCTGAGCACTCACTAAACAGGTAGGTTGTTAACGGAGGAGTATCTGTATTACAGTGCAGCAACCAGCTCCTGTCACTTAGTAAGCACTTGGTATAACCTAACTGGGACACTCAAACCGTACCTTGGTAGACTAACCATAACTAATTTACATATTTTACCTCAATTCATACACTTCACCCACTCGCTTTGCTTCACAAATGAATGCCAATTCTCCTTGCGATGGAGTACTCCCATTCCCACCTCAAGATTTTACAAGTGCTGCTCGCATCTCTAGAATGCTCTGCCTTTTCCTATCAGACTCTCCTCTTCTCTACAAAATTGAAGACCATCTTCTTTACAAATCTAGCTATTGTTCTTGCCATCCCTCTGTTCCATACTCACTGTATATCACATCTGTATTAACCATAACTGTCCCTCACCTTTAGAATGTAATCACTCATGAGCAGGGCTTTCTTCCCTCATGTGCTGTTTTCGTCTCTTAATTATACTCTATACTCCACACAATGGCACCTAACCCTTGGCTGCTGCCATCCTGCTGCCTACTTGAGTGTTCCGACCACTGAAACAGAAGTATTTATAAACCATGTACTAGTCCAGCATTGTCTTGTACATGAAGTCACTGTTTTGTTTTGCTTTGCTAATTTGTTTGTAAGGAGCTGAAGAACCCTTGTGGTGCCATGTAGAGAAACAATAATAATACAATGAGAAATTAAGTAATTTATAGAGTACTGTATGACACGAAAGAATGTGAACATTTGAAAAGAAAGAGGGACATGGGGAATTTAATCCACTGGTGAAAGACATAAATAGTGAACAATGGACAGTATGGAATGGCCAGTTTTGCCAACTTTTACAGCATGCCAACATTTCCCCCAATTAAGAGACAGTGTTCTATTTTTTTTACCCTCACCACAGAAGATGCATTACACGTCCTTTCATTTTGCTTAATCTGGACTCATAACTGCTGGAACAGAGGAGCCAAGGGGACAGTTCCCCCTCTAAAAATCCAAGAGGCACCAGTCAAAGTACTGGGTCATGGTGTGCATTGTCAAGACGGAGATAATATTCTTTCCGGCTGATCCACGACCCTTCTCCGCTTCCAAGGCCCTCCCCCCACCTGCAATGAGCTCCAACTCCTACAGTGTGAAGCTAGTTACTGTAGACTGGCCTCTGCCCTGGCACCAGCCCTGTGCCCTCCCACTTCATATGTTCCTCATCTCTTCCCACTTTGTTCTTACAACCCACCTTCCTTTGCGGCAGCCCCTGACCTCACCAACCGGAATGTGCCCTGTAAAGTCTCATAACATTCCATGCACTCCTATGCACTCTCATGCATCTCAGCCAAGGTGTAAATTATAAGTGGATTCTGTCTGACCGGTACTTGTGTATTTTGGCGGCGCCCCCGATTTCCATCGCGCAATGTTTTAATCGCATCGCATGCCATGCACCCGATGGCATGCGATGCGACGCGATTTTTGCCCCCTATACGATGAAAGATTGTATAAGCACCCTAAAGGGTGTTTTTAAGCACCGTAATGGGTGCTTACGATGTTAAATGCACCCCCACGCCACCCCCCCACTATAAACGTGACCCCGAAGAGTGGCGAGCGCAGCGAGCCCGCGAGGGGCGGCGGTACGCATCCTCCGACCTTTTCATCCCCCCACTATCCACGTTGGCGTGGAGTTGAGAATAGAAAGTGTGGCGAGCGCAGCGAGCCACTAAACCCCGCGTGGGGACGCGGATACCTTCACAGGTATTGGAGTCCCCCCCCGCGGCCTTCACAGGTATCCGCTGCGCTCGCCACGCTTCGGGCTCGGTGGCTCGCTGCGCTCGCCACACTTTCTATGGTCGACTCCACGCCGACATGGATAGTGGGGGTATGAAAAGGTCGGAGGATGCGTACCGCTGCGCTCGCCACGCTTCGGGTTCACGTTTATAGTGGGGGGGTGGCGCGGGGGGGTGCATTTAACATTGTAAGCACCCATTAGGGTGCTTATACAATGTTTAATCGCATCGCATTGTATGGCATTGTATGCCATATACAATGCCATACAATTTTAAAATTGTATGGCATTGTACAATATCGCGAGATATCGCATCGCATCGCATCGCATACCATCGTATGCCTTATGGTATGCGATGCGCGCCGCCAAACTACACAAGTACCGTCTGACCGTCACTTACATAAAGTCATTTGCCTGTTACACTGAGTATACACTAAACAATATTTGCATAGGATATGCATGTTAGCAATATTATCGTACAGATTGCCATAACTAGATCATTAACAAAACGCACCTACGTGGATTATTAATGCCCCCCCCCCCTCCCCTTCCCGTTGTCTTAGCATGCAGTCAAATTTGACTATATTTTATATGCAGGATCAAATCAGTATGTGCGCTGATGTTAACAAGTCGCATGCAGGCTCAGCTAGACTTAATCACATCTGAAGATAGATATCTATGTCATCAGGTAGGTGCTGTGGCTGCAAGTCTATCTGCCCTATGTCACACTCTGTGGTTTTGTAGGAACTGGCAAATGGGGAGTAGCTTAAGAGGAGATGGGGAATGGATGGCGGAAGCTTGGTGGACGGATGTAGTGCTTTCACATGTACCAGAATACAGGATAAACGGAGGAGAGTTTGAGTAAGGTTTAGAAGTTTAATAATAAAGTCTCGCAATACAGTCTGTGAATAAACTTCAAAGAATCAATAAGCAAACAAATACTTGAAATGCAAAGTACACAGTCAACAGTGATGACAGAAGCAGTTCATACATCGGTAGATAGATTGATGCATAGAACTGGGATACAACTGTGAAGAGTTTGAAGATACCTTGTGGAATACCCTGGGACCTTGGTGATGATGGAACGACTTGTAAATAACTGAAATATTCTGTGGATTTGAAGACAACTGTAAAGAGTTTGCAAATGATTGGGAGAACCTTGGAAACAACTGTAAAGAACTTGGAGATGATTGTGAAGTATTTGGAGACCACTGTAAAGAAGTTTTAAATGATTAAGAAGACCTTGGAGATGACTGTAAAGAACTTTGAGATGACTATGAGGGATTTTGGAGACCACTGTAAAAGATTTGTAAAGGATGGTGTAGACCTTGGAGACGACTGTGAAGAACTTGGAGACAACTGTGAAGCACAGGGAGGCTATCCCAACAGGAGAGAGGTGGGTCCCCTGCCGCACGCTGCTGGATCACTGCGGAACTGGTTACCTTTAAGGAACACCAGACAGGAGCAACAATAGGTTGGACAGGAAAAACTGTGGAGCACAAAGCCAGAGAACCACTCTCCAGGAGGTAGACTGAAGCACTGGCAGGGGGACATAGGCCAGACCCCTTGCATCAGGGAAAGACGCACTGGTTTGGCTGGAGAAACCTTGGTCTCCAACGCGGCCGCCTCCATACTGGAGACACCACAGAGAACCAGGCACACCTCCTCTCAAAGCCACACACATGCAGCATGCCTGCCCCTACTCAGCTGTGCTACAATGGTGGCCACGTGGCCCTCAGGGCAGACAGCACGACCCTTACTTGTGGTAAGCCTCTGCGCGCTGACACCCTAAGGTAATAACATTTAATGATATAGGAACGCCAAAATGAAATGGGATTGGTTCCAAATCCCGGCGGTCGGAATCCCGGCTTCAAAATCCAGACTGCCGAAATCCCGACAAAGGGGGGGGACGTGGATCGCTAACGCAGCGGGCCCGGTGCCTTGCTACACTCGTCACATTCGTTTATTCTCCCTCTGTGGGTGTCGTGGACAGTGTCGGGATTTCGGCGGTCGGGATTTAGGCGTCAGGATTTTGAACATCGGGATTCCGACCGCCGGGTTTGTAACTGCATCCCAATGAAATAATACTTTGCCCTCCCCTCCAAAAAGGTTGTGGAGACCCGTCTGGATGTCTGAAAATGTATCGAATGCTCAACCTCCAGCATTTCAAGGACATTTTGTTATTGTTTTTCCATGACAAAATCCTTGTATCCCACCCTTATGAGGTCAGCTGACAGGCCTGCCATTGAACATAATGCTTTTAAGTTTGGCACAATAAAACGTAGATAAAATATAATTAGTTACTGTATTTCTTTTTTATCTTAAGTCTTCTTTTTTTGTCTTTCGCCCACCATGCCATTAAAACGTTCACTTCAAAGGGAGCAATTAACAGAACATAGACATGTAACTGAAGGATTTTCTGCATGGTTGAAAAGTTAAAATGTAAAAAGCTTATTTTATAAGGTCTGAACAAGTGCCCCAGTTAACAAAATATCAACTTCAAAAGTAATCCCTTCAGCACTATGCAATCTCTTTCTTCATTTGGAATAATAGCAATTGTTAGAATCGCTTATTCATTTTATGTGTCACTGGGGCAAAGACCAAGTATTGCACAAACCATTTATATTACTCAACGTTCTGCACATAAAGAAAAAAAAAATGCTCAAAATGAATCCCATCATTTAAATAGTGTCAGGTTAAATAGCAAATAATACGGTTTCAATATTAAACATTATTAAGTAATTTCATGCATTTTGACATTTCCAATATGTAAAGGGAAAAAAATGGGTAAAACACAGCTGTGGCAAAGGAGATTAAGCCCTTAAATAAAGTAATTAATTGTCTGAGAAAATTAGCGCAGGTCAAAATGTCGGCATAAGCATGACCAAAAGTATTTGACTTGGTCTTATTGATTTTAATTTTGCAGAAGGAGTGCAGCAGGTGCATGGGTATATAAGGGAACCTCTGAAAAGCTGGCCATTCGTATGACTTGTGTAGCAGGCTCCCCCTGTCTGGTTTATGAGTTTGCAAATGAGCAAGTATGCACATGTGCAAGCCCCCTTAGTGCAAGTTCAGATGTATTCAAACTGTTCCTATTGGCTATCTAAAACATGTGACAGCCGATAACCAACAAGATCCCACGTTGAGATTTGAGTAAATCCGGGTAAAACCGAATCTGCACATCTCTAATTTCAACATGCATTAAATCAATGCGCAATGTACCTTATCTACACTTTTTATACCCACGTGTTTCCATGAATATACAATTAAAATAACTCCCCAACCCTAGTGAGGGGGGGGGGGGTCATTAGTTTGAGAAGGAGCAGGAAACTATGGAGTTTGTGTAAGATCTCCGTTTGCTTGGGTTTCCTCTGGTTTCTTACCACCATCCAAAAATATGGCTCATTTCTAATATAAAAAACCCCAATCTGTATGTTTTTTCCATCTGGTAGGTAATAATAGGGCATATATAGCAGAGCTTTGACAAAGATAAAATACTAAATAAATATATCCTGAAAGCTTTGATGCATATGCCCCATAGATTTGCTAGGGCAGAGGCTGATTTTCTCTAATGTCCTGTACAAAATGTGTGAACTATATAAATAAAGGTTACAAATCAAAATAAATAAAAAGCTGGAAGTAACAAACTTTATTTGATTTACAGATGCAGTTGGCATCAAAATCTTCTAGCATCATGGTGGCACTACTAGGTGCTGTTGGGTACATTGCTCCTTCCACTATTTAATTCCCAGTCTGTGGCTTTTTGCTTACGTCTTAGGAATATGATCACACTGCACAGTCACACACAGCTCTGTCCTCAGCACTCTCATGTCCTGCATTAGAGCTGAAGCTATGAATTAGCTAGAGTAATCTAGTTTCATCCAGGCCATCTTCATTTTCTTTACCCAGAAATGGGATATTAAACATAGGATTATGAGCATTTCCTTTTAAAATTTCATTCAAGTGAATCTGAAATGTATGTATGGTGTAATGGACTTCAAAGACATCCCCAAAAATGTGTGTGGAAGTAACCATAATAGGGAACACACTGCCAGTTTTCATCTGACGCACTTAATCATGGGGGTAGGATGTAATTTATAGCCGAGGACAACTCATCCCTGCACGGAACGGAACACCATCAATCTTACTCTGTATATTTTAAAATGTGCTAATTAAAATGACCCGGGTGAACAAAGGGATGAGTTTTTTTGACATTTTGCTTTGAGATCAGATAACTTGAAAAAGCTTAATGGTAAATCAATACCTAGAAATGAGCCAGCAGAGACTCCCGCTGGATAATATCAACACAAGAAAGGAGTTCTATTTATTTTATAGACACAGACCAGGCCAGTGAATCATTCATCATCATTTATAGAATTTTATGGTTTAACACCTGTATCTCTAGAGGGGAGAGTTCTGCATGGTGAGTGAGGCCACAGTCCTGTGCCTTATATCCCTTTATCCTCCTGCAGCTTCCATAGGGATACATATGGATGACCGGCGGTGGGCATGCCAGCGCTCAGAATACCAACCCCAGCAACCCGAAGGAGGGAATTGTGAAATGGGTAAGGCAAGTATACTTATCTTCACCCTTCCCTCCCTGAATGCCAACCCTAAAATCCCCCCCCTCCCCGCAGCCTAGCTCTAACCCTCCCCGGTAGTGTCTAACCCTAATACCCATACCCGGCAGCCTATACCTAACCCCCCCCCCCCCAATCCACCACAGCCTAACTCTAACACCCATTCTAAGTACTTAACCCTAAGCCCAAACTTACTGAATAGTGTATCTTTAGTAGAGATAGGCAAATCTTGTCAGGAAACCCTCTCACTGATAGGGGTCAACCAGTTCGGGGCAGTGCGGGTGGGCGTGATGCCAAATAGGGGGTGGGGAAGGGGTGTGACATGATATACGAGATGGTACAGGAGGCATGGTTAGCATGATCGTGACAATGTGGCCAAGTTTTGAAGATACCCCCACCCTACTACACAATTGCAAGATTATAGGCATTGTACAGCAGAAGTTGTCTAAGATGATACAATTCAGGCCAAATCACATCAATAGTCGCCTGAACTGCTCACGTCGCTGGGTAAATATGTAGCAGCTACCACTGGGAGACAGCAGTCTTTCTGACAGCTGGGAGTGCCACCCAATTTCTGTGGGCCTCCCGGCCATTTCGCTAGAGCAGGCAAGTATACTTTGAAGGTGTGTTTGAATAGAATCAAATAATTAAATTACATTCATTATTAACCTCCTGTCCAATGGTTATGCCACCAATTGTGAAGTAAGATAATGTCCCGGCTGACCAGGATGTTCACAGAAGCACAGACTATTTAGGGGAGGCGTATGCTTATCATGTAGAAGACATTGACCGGCATTTTTGTGTGAGGACAGGGATGTCAGGGTCAATGTTAAATTTAAAGAGTAAGCAACAGATTTAGAGAATAAAACAGCCAGTACCTCAACAAAAGATAGCCTGGAATCAGTTTCCACTGCCATAGAGCACTTGTCACGCTGCTATCTAAGTAGTCATAATAAAAGTAAATGTACTGGGTCCAGGAAATGGCAAATGTCTGATATAAGAAGACAATGAACATGTCCTTCAGCAATAAATCTCGTCACATCAAACCATTATAGTCATTTTCACTGCTGGGTGTTCTCACTCTCTGTCCAGTTTGTCTGCTAAAGGTTTATTTCAGATAATTATATGTAACACGTTTTGTATCATGCAGTTTTAAATTTGAGTGTAATTCCCTTGGATATTTATTTCGGTGCCAGTATAAGAGATTTACTTCAAATTTTAAGACTGCTGGGTACTGAAAGTAAATCACAGCAAATCATTTTTATTGGAATTAATGAGATGTCTAATAAAAATGCAATTGAATGGCTCAAAGACAATTTTTCTCCTCCAAACTTTTCTTAAAATCTGAAGGAGGTGAACCGTTTAATTAGCTTCAGCAAGTAAATGCAGAGGATTAAAAGTTTTACTGGAAAAAAAAAACCGAACCATCTTGTATTTTATTAAGCTTAAATTCATGAAGCATTTATTTTTAATACGGCACTAACACCTAAAGCAATGCGTTTTAAAATGGCTTCATGAAAGGTGTTGAAGAAGGAGGAGAAGTCAGAATGATTATGTTGACGGCTTTTCATCGGTCTTCTAGCTCACACCCATCCAACACGTCACATCCAGACACAACTATGTGGTACGTAGCACACAGTTGTGCCGAGAATTTTCCGGTTTACGCTAAGGTGCCCAGAATGGCAAACCCGGACAATTCTTGGTATTGCCACTGTCTGTCTCAGCTTCAGCCGCTGCCTGGCTCCGGCTGTCCGGCCCCGTCTCCTTTCCCCGGCTGTGTGCGGCGTGGCTTGCTAACGTCACGCCACACACAGCCGAGTTGCCAGGGGCAGGGCCGGGCAGCGGCTGATGTAGTGCTCAGCAGCGCTGCCTGGCCCTGGGAGAGACAGTGGTGGGGTTTTTTTTAGGGAGCACCCCCCCCCCCCCCCCCCAAAAAAAATACTCGCCCCAGTGGGGGGCACTCCTTAATAAAAAAAAAAAAAACAATTGAAGGGATTAATGCTTCCCATGGTGGTAATGTAGTTAATCTAACTACCAACTGCATGTTACCGGAATGCTACTTAGGTAAAATTGAGCTGTGAGGGAACTTACAGTAGATTTTCTATTGCTGCTACTGGACAGTAAATGGGAAAGATTGTCTGATAAAGTAATACACTTCCAGCATTGGGAGGTGTGTGACGTCAGCGCCAATCAGCCTGGCTCAGTTGTAGAGCTGTGGAAGGGTCAGACTTGCTCACATTTGTACAGACTGATGGTGAGGGAATTGCGTATGGATTTACTACACCAAACTCCAAAAATTCACTCACAGATATACATGGGGCAGGGTGCTCACTCTGTCTGGGTGGTGTCTAACCGCTCCCAGTCATCTGCAAATTTGCTGATGAGAGATCAGGCCTGAATCAGGCGCTAAATGCGTATGTTCACCAGCAAGCCGAACTGTATCAGCACCATGATACTGCTTCTCCCCCATGTATAAATGGGGGACGTGTGCTATGTGCCACTGTCTATATTAGTGCTGCTGTCTACAAGATAGCAAGTGAATATGAAGGGTAATGTGTGAACAGTTATTAGCATTGAGCATTCTGATACCTGCAGCTATCGATCATCTGGCGGGTTCCATCTGCGGGCTGCACAGGAGAGTTGGCGATAATGGTAAGATCTGACACATGCTGTGAGCCAGCTGTGCAGCGTAGTGCTGATTCGGTGTGGAGCAGTTGTGCAGCGTAGTGCTAATTCGGTGTGGAGCAGCTGTGCAGCGTAGTGCTGATTCGGTGTGGAGCAGCTGGCAGCATTTGTCAGAAAGGGGAGTTTTCACTCCCCCACTTCAACATCCAGGCTGTTAGTAAGTCTTGTCGGTGTAGCTTCCTGCTTGACCTCGGTGAACAGGTGAAGCAGAAAGCATTATACCCATATGATACATGCGGGTATAATACATCTCCCCCATGGTGCTGTAATTATGAAAATCTCCACACAAAGTGGAATTTATTGTACTAGGCTTCCTGGTCCTCTCACTCTCCTCCCCTGTCCTTACTCACTGTGTACACTGCAAAGTTCTCAGCCATGAGAGCCCTGCAGACGTGGGTCATGTAAAAGTCAATTGCTGCCAACAGGAATGGAGCATTCACAGCATTGCTTTCACAGATAGGTGAAAAATGAATGACAAAAAAAAAAAAATAGCTTCAGTGGGGACTAGGGTGGCCAATTCCGGGATCGGTGGGATCCCAGGATTTGTCCCCAAAAACGTCAGGATTTTAATCCCGGGATTGGATTTTCCAATCTCGGGATTTTGGGATTAGACTGTGCATGCGCAGTCTAATGCCGGGCAGCATCTGAGCACTCATTTAGATGCTGCCTGACTTCTACCATCCCGGCTGTGTGGCTCTGCACATCATGACGAGGTTTGAGGTCACGCTGCGCAGTCACACAGCTCGCCTCACTCCTCGCGCTAATCGGCCGCCCGCGGCGGTCATTTTTATTAGGACAGCCAATCCCGGGATTGGGCATTTTTCAATCACAAATCCCGGGATTGCAAAAATGCCCTGGGCATGGCAACAACTACAAAACAAGTATTGCTTAAACGTGCACACACACACACAATATATGCCTGAGCAGCACATGAATTACTAACCAGCATCAGTGGGCATTTGAAAACAGCCAATTACAAGCAGTGCAAAAGTGTCGTGGTGCGGCTCTCCCAAGTGTATAAAGTTGCCCATACACTATTTTGACTTCTCTGAGGGGAGAAGTCGCAGCTGATCCGCCTTGAACCGCCTTCTTGGGTGGCAGGACAACATACGATACACCGTATATGGTCCTTTTGACAATTATGTATCATATGCGACCCCAACAAGTGCTGACGGATCCTGGAGGATCTGATCTATCTGTAGTGCAGCATTTGTGATCTAGGGGCTCTGATCTAATATGCATGGGCCCACGCATCGATCAGCTCTAAAACACCTGCGATTTGCCAATTTTCATCCGATTTCTCAGCACGATATGTCGGAATTGTGTGAAATCGGGCAACATCGAATCAGTATATGACCAGCTTAAGTGCAATGTGAGCATTACTGTATTCAGCCTGCTGTTTAAGAAAAACACTTTGCAATCATGAATAGTTTTGGTCACTGATTAACTTGTGACTTTCTACCGTGTGTATTTTCCATAGTATCCACAAATACAGGGCAATAACCTTTTTAAATCTGAGTTTCTACATTCTGTGAAGTCGGTGTGACCTTGCAATGTCCTGGTTAGACACTTTCTCTACAAGAGAAGCAGAGCGGGT
The DNA here is from genome assembly GCF_055691185.1 of Crinia signifera. Lineage (NCBI taxonomy): Eukaryota > Metazoa > Chordata > Amphibia > Anura > Myobatrachidae > Crinia > Crinia signifera. Next base: position 400,026,188 of record NC_139217.1, on the reverse strand, counting down.
TTGCAGTCGATACATTGATACAAGAACGCACTGTTCTTGTATCCTTATTAGTGGATGATAAACTGGAGAGAGGGGAAAGTACAGCAATTACCCCTAACCCACCAGGTCTGTCTATATATATAGAATTCAGAGGCAATTAAGTACCTACTCATAATAAAAGGAATATGTATATAGTTAGGGCACCTATTTCTAATTGGTAACAGCGCATAATAAACTTTGGCAATCAAGTTATTTGAAGGGCGGGTGCAGATTAATTATATTTATGCCTCTGGTACAAAAACACAATACTAACCTGGAGTAAGAATTGTCAGTAAAATACATCAGCCGTCATTCTCAGCAGTCAGTGATCTCATGCCGTCCTTTCTGGCACTCTACAATGCTGTGTCTCTAATGGAAACTCATTAGTGTCAAATCAATTTCTTCCCTGGCTCAATCTCCAGTAAGTATTACAAAGGTAAGATGATTAAAATGTGTTTTGATGGACTTCACTGAGAGCTTAAATAGGGTCTGTAAAATGATCCTCTCCAAAATGTATGGGAAGCAATGGGATTTCATAATGACATAATAAATTACCTTTCACATGAACACAGATTATGAAATAAACACGTTCTCTAGAAACTATGGTGCGATTTCTCAGCATGGGGGAATACACCTGGAGCAGAAAGTCATTTATTAAATGTGTACTTGGCTGAAAAATGACAGTAAACTAGCTAAAGATCCACTGGGAAACATGTAGTTGCTAAATAAACGGATTTGGAAAAACAGATTCATCTCCACTTTAGCAGAACCAGTTTCTCAACAATAATCTAACGATCCATTTATAGAAATATATATATATACACTAGTAAGCCCGCTCGAAGCAAAGGCTTCGAAAGCTAGTCTGCTACCTTCTGTGTTTGTGCATGTGTGAGAAAGATGTAGTTTCATTTTCTGCAAGCAGATTGCAGTGTTTCGGTGACTCACAGGACCATTATACTGGTTGACTCACAAGGCTGCGAGTCCACCAGACGCCGCCCGCCCCCCTCCCACGGAGATTTGCATAATCATCCATTCGCAGCCGTGGGTGCAGGGACAAAATGATTTGATGGTCGCCGATCAGCGAATGATTTTAGATGCGCTCGCAGATCAGAGACACCTCTGCAGTGTCTGTGCTCTGCAGGCGTCCAGTGCAGGAAGAAGATGGGCAGCTGACATCAGCTGCCCGTCCCCACGTCATCGGGGAATCACCATGGGAATGCCCAGCGTTTTCTGGGAACGCCCATGAAATGCTCGGTGTTCCCATGGGCAAATTCACCCGGCCCGCCGCCCCACCCCACACTGTTGTGTACATGTGCCCGGCGAATAATCTATTTGCTGTGGATGCGCGCACACAGCGGCACATGCACATAACTGACTATGCGCAGTCGCAAAACATCATTCCCCTGCGTGAACATGAAGGGTAGCGTGTCAACCAAAATAACCCCCACTGATACTAGACATACATATATAAATGCAGCAGGAGGCATTTGGCATCATTAGAAATCACCAGCATGTATGACCCAGTGCTGCCACACAGCCACCATCAGCTGGCTGTGTGAGGCATGATGTAATCCGGCCACTGTGGCTTCTACCAAAAGGCCACCAAATCTCTGCTTTTCTACAGAGTTCCTGGCCTCGCCAAAGTGAGGTGACTTAAGCATAGCATTTGCATAGAAGTCGCAGTTTGATTGACACGAATCCAGCGTTCCGGGATGTAAATATTACATTTTCTGGGTGTGTTTGTAAAAGTGTTTTTTTTTGGGTGGGTCTCTGAAGTCAGAGAGGACTACTTCCAGCCTGGTTCTTTTACAGATCTGTAGAAGCCCCATACTGGCACAGATAGAAATTAAGAAAAACTATTTGATGGTTTAATTTTTTTGCAATGGGCGTTTATTCTTCCTTTCTGGGTGGCGGCTCTCTGCTTCTTCTCTAATTTAGCAATCCATCCTGAATTAGGCCCCATGCCCTCAAACGGCCTGAAGATCGTCAATCTCTTGACATGTGCAATTGTAGTGCATCTGACAAAGCACATCGGTACTGTGCATATGGGGCCTGATTCAGACCTGATCGCTAATCAGTGACTTTGTAAAATTTCTGATCACTGTGTAGTTACAGTTTGATTGATAGGATGTCAGCATTTGGGGGCGGAAACCTGACGTTAGGAAAAAAGCAGGTATGTCCAGGCACTTTCGAGGAGTCTGTGACATCAGAGAGGACTGCTTCCACCCTGTCTCAGTCACAAATTAGTGGAAGCCTCAGACATATTCACATTTGCAGAGACATCACAGACGCTTCGATGTTCCAGGAATTATGACCTGATTTTCCAGTGGATAGCGATTAGCAATCCATTCGCAAATTAGCAAGGGGCGCTTTGTATTTTCTGTCTGGCCGGCGGCTTTCTCATAGTCGCCCACTGCGACTTCTCAGATTAACGATCAGGCCCGAATCAGGCCCATAGTGTAGCAGAACCTTTCAGTATCTGAATCAGAACCATCGTTTGATTTTATACATCTGCAATTCTTACATTATAATTTTAATTAAGCTCATAATTAATTCATAATTAGGAAAAAGGAAGGATACAGAAAGATGAAAAAGCATCAGAAACGTTAAAATAACTTAAAAACTATAAAATAGCTACTATATGTTGCCTTAACAACACATTATATTTCTGAAATGATTAAATTTGAAAGTGGGTTTAATTATTTTATATATGTTTCTAACTTATTTGCTGTCACTCGGTAACCTAGTAACTCTCTACATCACAGATATATCCTCATACAGCTTTGCCACAGTCACGACAAGCAGCCCTTCTTGGCACTCCATGTCACGTGAAGATCTAGTGTCACCTTTTATTAATGTTTTTTAAATAAAATTGCGTCTTTAGTACTCGTTTATTACCTTACTTCCTATGATGGTGCCTATATTATCATCATTTATTTATATGGAGCCACTAGGGTTCCACAGCATCTGACAATACAAAGATGATCAAAAAAGAAAACAGTGATTTACAGTTTAAATGCAAATTAGGACAAGTACATGGTAAATAAAAGCCAGTTGCAGCAGCGGACACCGACGCAATTAGCGGCAGAGATATATTCTTACAAAAGCACATGAGGAGAGAGGGCCCTGCTCGTTAGCGCTTACATTCCAAATTATTATTTATGTGTAGTTCCAGGTTATGTTCTTAATTAATGCAGATTATGGACCTTATTCAGTCCGTTCGTTCGGACCCCTTAATTCGCAAGTGGTCCAAAGGTCACCAGGTGCACACACCCAAGTGTGCGGGTGGGGGCGTGTTGGGCAGCGGCCATTTGCACATGGGATCTCCCTGCATTTTATGGGCGTTCCCATAAGAAGGCTGGGCATGATCACGCAAATGCCCTGATGACGCGGGTGCAGGGGGCGGCCAGCTGACATCACCGGATGTCAGCTGCCCGCCTACTTCCTCCCGAGCGTCCACGCATATGTAAGTGACTTGAGAGTCACGTTTATATACACGCTCCTTCGCCATCATTAGACAGTCGGCAACCATCAAAAGATGTGGTGGATCCCCCTGTCTAACATCCATTTGCAGGTCCTGCGAGGGAAACGCCCGTGCGAATGGGTGGCGGCCAGGTCACCATTCGCAAGACGAGGTTTGGTGGACTCGCAAGGCTCCGAATTTGCAGTCTTGCGAATCAACAACAATAACCCCCTATGTTCATTAAATTTACTTTGAACACATTCACTTGTATAGTTTCAATTTAGCACTGCCATCCTTTGCCTTCCTTTTATCATGTCGCCCTTTTTTTGTCAATTTCGTCATATTTGTCAATGTCCACCTAGTGCACGCTGACATTTTGTCTGTGTCGACCTATTGACTGTCTACCTAGACACTGTAAACCTATTCACCACATCCCATCAGTGTCAAGGTGCCCATACAAATTGCAATGTTCTGGGACGATGCATGCTCCCGCACACATCCCTTTGCACAGCACATAAAGGGCCTGATTCTGGTTCACTCGCAAAAGAAAATTCTCTCTTTAATGGACAAAATCATGTGCACTGCAGGGGGGCAGATGTAGACATTAAAATAAAATTTTAGTCGAGGAAGCTTTTACTGAGAAATGGCACCATGGCCAGTCCATTCACGATTACTGACAGCCAGAAATAGGTTTAATGACAGAAACAACAGAAAATGGTTTCTAATGACAGAATGGAAATGTTTTACGGAGATTGACCACTGCAATGTTTCTGTCAGGCTGACCTCAGTGTTCTGACCCAAATAGTCGCTGAAGAGACAGCAAAGAATGTGGGTAACATATTGGAAGTAATAAAAGCATATTACGGTCATTAAGCTGCTATTTCAGCAACATTAGCAGTACAGTACCTGTCACAATGATTCGGCTGGCAGGTAAAATAGAATGAGGCAGTATGGGCCAAGCTACACTCAGAACTACTGTAGGAAATCTTGCAGTTTTACAAATAACAATATGGCAATACCATATGCATAGCTGGGGAATGTTGTTGGTCCATATTCCCTCTAAAGGACCCCATCCGCTTGTGCAACGTATCATATGTGGTACCTCGCATGCGGTACTCTGCATTCTCACCCAGCAGCTGCCGGGAGGCAGGATCGCATAAGATACATTGTATGCAAAAGGACCGCATACAATGTATCCTATGTGATCCTAGAAGGGGCTACAGGCGGCAACAAATATAAATGGCAGCCAGCAGGCACGGGAACGCGCCTGACATTGCAATCGCCGATAAAGGACATGCAATGTGCCACTTTTTATGCAATCGGTCACAGCGATGTGTTAAAATCACATAAAAAGTGGCCATATCGCACTAGCGAATGGGGGCCTTAGGAAAATACAGTGGTGCAGTAGATTTTGTCTGAGCAAGGACACTACCATAAGTGATTGACTAGAAGGACATACTAGGTGCTAGCTAAATCACCCTGCAGGCTACTCCGGTCCATGGCTACTAGCACAGATTTATTACGCTATTTATATAGCATACAGGGATTTCGGTACCAAACATACGCACATGGATGGAGAATGAAAATACAGACTCCAAAAAGAGTGAACTTCAAATAAATGGGTATTTAATAATTGTGTGCTGTAACTTGGCTGTTCCATGCAGATGTGCTGAACAGATCTGCCGCATGGGTTGCCACGGTGTGTCTGAGGCATGCATGCCGCCTTCCGTGCTTGCCAGGAACACCAGCACATGCTGCCTAGTAATGACTGATATTTTGCAACCAATATGGAGTGGGTGTAAGTTCCGATGCTAATGGTGACAGCAGTGGCTGGCTGGCTGGCAAAACACAGTGGATGACACAGCCTTCCAGATGAAGATAGATGATACTCGGTGCAGACACCCAGATTCTGAAATTAGCATAAAGTAGTATGTAGGCTGCCACAGCCATATGGAAAAGTAGCTGCAAATGATTCTGACTCTGAGATTATGCATCTCTTTATAGAGCATAGTTCAAATCAGTCATATCAGCCCCTGATCAGGGACATTTCGAAAGAGGAGAGGACCCACCGTGCAGCCTCCGCTGCGGGCCCCTCCTCTCTGAAGGCCAGTAGACTCTGGCATTATGCCAGAGCCTACTGTGCATGCGTAGGTCTCCGGGAACATAGCGCTCACACCTTGTTCCCAGGGACATATCCAGAGCGCATGTGCAAATCACTCGGGACTCAGAAGGAAAAAAATTAAAGTATGGGTGCACCCATTATAGAAATGTCTATGCCCCTGATCCAGTGGAGATAACAATCTACATTTTGGGCATCAAGAGCACAATTCAAACTGGATCTCAAAACGCATTTTTTTCCCTAATGGACAAAACCATGCTGCACTGCAGGTGGGGCAGAGGTAACATGTGCAGAGAGGTTAGATTGGGGAGTTATTTTGTTTCTGTGCAGGGTCATCTTTATTTTTCTTCTGAATCTTAAAAGGTGCCCATACACTTATCATATTTAGGCAGATTTCGCCCGACATCCCCTCACGACATGCGATTTATTGCATGTAAAAATGGCACATCAAGTGCCAAATCGTAAGTGAGCCTGCCGGGGAGATGCCAGGGGGGGGGGGTCAAGGGCAAACTGGTCTGACTTGTCCTTAGGACAAGTCGGACTAGTGTACAGTATGGGGGCCTTCAGGGGAAAAGATGGGAGTTCTATTGAAGTTGAGATACTGCCCATTGCAACCAATCATATTCTACTTCTTATTTATTTAGCAACATCCCATCTTCAATAGAACGCCCATCTTAGTAAATTTACCCCTAAATCTCTTTGCCCATGTTACATTTGCCCCAAATACAGTGCAACATGATTTTGTCCATAAGAGAAAAAATGTGATTGCGATTTAGGTTTCATCTAGACGAGTGAAAAACACGTGGCTCTGCAAATTTTTTGCACAAAACTGCCGGTGTTTTCGTCCGCTTTTCTTACATTTTTTTCACCCATGCCTTTTCGGGTGGTGAGTGACACTTCAACAGTCGGGATTCCGACGGTCATCGAAAAACCAACTGTTAAATGCCCAACAGTAGGGATCCCAACTGACAGGGGCTATTCTCCCTTGTGGGGGTCCACGGCCCTATAGAGGGAGAGCATAACCTGTGGTGGTTATAACCTGTGGTTGATTGGTCAGGATTCCAATATCGGACTAATGATTGTCGGCATCCCGACTATCCAAGCATCATACCACACTCGCCTTTTCGCCCATAAAAAAAAAAGGCATAGCTAAAACATGACAAAAAAAATGGGTGAAAACAGCCGCAATTGAAAAAAAGAGCGTCAAAATAGTCCTGTTATTTCGTCTAGGTGAAAAAACAGGACCAACTGAATACCCCATCTGAATCAGGCCCAAAATATGCTACTTTAACATCCACAATGTCTTCTACCTTTAAAGCCAATTAGAATAAACCTCAAAGTCAAAGGTGCATCCTGCCGCCCGGCATTCCTCTGGCCGGGCAGAGTGGTGCACTTTGTTGGTTTGGTGTGCTCTGCACCTGTCTCCTTGTGGCACCAGCGGCAGCCCCGTAGGCTGTGTCCCCCTGCGCTCCCCGTCCCCAACAGTGGTCTGAGAGATTTGTATTTAACTGCAATGAGTGCCAACAGGCGGTGATCAACACATCCCTCTGACAGTGCAGTGCCACCCGGCTGGAAAACATTTCTGGGGAGAACACTGAGTATCTGATTTACTGTTTCTTTGTTTAATCAGACTTATTTGTTAATCAATACCATTTCAGGGCTTGACCATAAATTTCTAAATACAACACACATGACACACAAGACTAAAATGGTTAACAGCTACAAAGGAATTAACGGATTGCTATGTTTGTATCATGAATGCCATAAAATAAGCAGCACCAACAGTGGACTGTTTGTAGCATTTTTGTAGTTATATGTTCATCCCATATTAGCAATACCAATATATTCCAGAACAGCACGCCGCAGATGTTGAACAAGTTTAGAGTTGTTCCACAAACTTTTTAGTCCATTGATATACTAAATAGTGTTTGGAATTATTAAAGCATCAATGTCTCCAGTCATTTAATAACTGGCAGATAACATTTTCTAAAACACTTTCATTTGCATTGTTTGTGTCTGAAGCCGCACTGGTTTTGTCTCCAGCGAAACCAGAATGTCTTTAGAGTTTAAGTTGAGGCTTCCTTCCTTTATTCCAGTGAGCCCATCTCTACCCCGACGTTACTGGCTGCATCCAGCTACAGACTACACCTTTGAAGTGACGTTTTGTACATCAGGTTGAAGGAGTCATTTGGGAAGTTAAATGTCAGAAGAAATCAGAAAATCAGTATTTACTCTGCAACACTGTGCCTCAGCTAATGGATTTATCAGCCAACAAACCAGACTCAATACACATACAGTGGGTACGGAACGTCAATAGCTCTCAGCTGTACAGGACATTGCAAGGATAAAAGAAACACTCCATAGTTCATCCACACTTCACACTGGGTCCTGTCTATAAACATCAAACTCTGCTTAACTGAGGTGATGCCACAAAGAACACAGTAGTGCTGCAAAAAGAAAGAAAGGACCAAATATTCTTATTGGATTTAGGTAAAGTAACCGTTTAATGATATAAAATACTAATGTTCCTCATTTCTATTTAGCGCTCGTTCAAAACCACAAATAAAATACCTTATTTAGGGACTAATTCAGACTTCACTGCTATTTAGAGAATTCACAAGTCGATCAATTATCAAATGAGTGTGCATGCGTACCATACGCATCACACAACAGAAAATGCATATGGGTCGCAAACGTAATAGTCCATCCAGTTTGATGGACAGGAAACCTGCCGTTTTCTGGGCGTGTGCCCAGGTGGTTTTTAGGAGGATCTGCAACATCAGTAGTGACCACTTCCACCCTGTCTCAGTCACAGATCAGTGGAAGCCTCAGAGCTACAGTACTCAGATTTGCACAGACAGTTAAATCCTATCGATGGTACAGGAATTGCGTATGGATTTGAGAGTGGATGCAGATTAGCGATCCATTCACAATTTTGCAAGGGGGCAGTCACTCTTTCTGTCTGGATGGCGGCTTTCTCCTTGCAGTGCTATGCAAATTCTCACATTAACGATCAAGTCTGAATTAGGCCCCTAGTTGTCAGCGTGCCTATCACGGACTAATGAGGGACGAATTAATTACATGGTTTTCTTTTTGCTTTAAAACAGCTGACTTTACTAAATCTTTCTATTGGTGGAATTCATCACCCACCCACCGGAGACAGAGTAGTCTTTTAAAATAACGCACACTGCCTTGAATAGGAGCGATTGAACGTTGGGTCCCATGTAAGAATGGGGGGTATTCAATCTGCGCCGAAATTTCATGACGGGGAAATATCGGCACTTACCTATTCAATGCTGTCGTTAACGACAGCATTGCTGACATTACCGACAGCATTGAAAGCGATCAGATCCGACTTTTTTTTCAAGCCGGATGTGTTATGTCGGAAATGGCCGCGGATTGTCAAATTCATATACATTTTCCGATAATCCGCGGCCATTTTAGCTGAATTTAGGAGTTTCCAACACTCGCCTGTCAGTACATTAAATATCTACAATCGAATTAGTGTTGGATGCGGGCGAAAACAGACAAGATTCCGACTGTCGAGATCCCAGATTGAATACACCCAAATGTGTCTTAATAGCAGTAGCAGATTTTTTTAGTATTGCAGGGATACTAGGGAATATGGTGTTAGTATTTAACACTATTTTGCTCTTCAGTGATGTCCAGTGACCTTGTCTCCTCTGCTCTGTTGCTGGCAGCCAATCACTGACTATGTTGAATTGCTGTGTTATGTACAATGCCTATTCCATGCAGGGGCTGGCTGGCAACTTTTAGCCTAGGGGGCAAGTCCAGAGCACTGGCCCATAATCAGCAAAGTCACCGTTGGAAGGAATGCTTTTGCGCGCCGTAGGCGCGCCGAAAAATTAGGGGCGTGGCCTATCATAAGGGGCGTTGCCTGTACCATGATTGTATTGTGTACCTGCAGATTGCACATTTTAGCGAACCTTGTAATACCCATTACACATAAAGCCACATGCCGTAATGCCAATTACACATTATGCTGAACACCATGATGCCAGTTACACATTACGCCCAACACTGCGATGCTAATTACTCAATACACCGCACACTGTGATGCTAATTACACATTATGCTGCACACCTTGATGCCCATTACACCCCATACTGTGATGGCAATTACCCAATGCTCCCCACACCGTAATGTCCATTACGCCCCATACCATGATGCCCATTACACCGCACAATGTGATGTCCACAGTGCCAGATATGCCCCCACAGTGCAAGATATTCCGCCACAGTACCAAATACACATATGCCCCCACAGTGCCAGACACAAATGCCGCCACAGTGCCAGATATTCTGCCACAGTGCCAAATACGCATATTCCTCCACAGTGCCAGATATGCCCCCAGAGTGCCAGAGACACATATGCCCCCACAGTGCCAGAGACACATATGCCCCCACAGTGCCAGAGACACATATTCCCCCACAGTGCCAAAGACACATATGCCCCCACAGTGCCAGATATGCCCCCACAGTGCCAGAGACACATATGCCCCCACAGTGCCAGAGACACATATGCCCCCTCAGTGCCAGAGACACATATTCCCCCACAGTGCCAAAGACACATATGCCCCCACAGTGCCAAAGACACATATGCCCCCACAGTGCCAGATATGCCCCCACAGTGCCAGAGACACATATGCCCCCACAGTGCCAGAGACACATATGCCCCCACAGTGCCAAATACACATATGCCCCCACAGTGCCAGACACATATGCCCCCACAGTGCCAGATACACATATGTCCCCACAGTGCCAGATACACATATGCCCCACAGTGCCAGATACACATATGCCCCCACAGTGCCAAATACACATATGCCCCCACAGTGCCAGATACACATATGCCCCCACAGTGCCAAATACACATATGCCCCACTGTGCCAGATACACATATGCCCCCACAGTGCCAAATACATATATGCCCCCACAGTGCCAAATACATATATGCCCCCACAGTGCCAGATATGCCCCCCACAGTGCCAGATACACATATGCCCCCACACAGTGCCAGATATGCCCCCACACAGTGCCAGATATGCCCCCACACAGTGCCAGATATGCCCCCACACAGTGCCAGATATGCCCCCACAGTGACAGAAACACATATGCTGGGGTGAGGGAGGGGGGGGGGGAGCGCTTACCCACTCGCTGGCTGCGGGCCGTGCTGCGGCTGGATCAGCTTCTCCAGCCCTCCTGCGCTGGCCGCGGCTTCCAGAACACGGCCGCGGCTACAGGAAAATGGCCGCCGGCCTCCTGCACTGAGAACATGTCCTCAGTGCAGGGGGCCGGCGGCCATTTTCCTGTAGCCACGGCCGTGTTCTGTAAGCCGCGGCCAGTGCAGGAGGGCTGGAGAAGCTGATCCAGCCGCAGCACGGCCCGCAGCCAGTGGGTGGGTAAGCGGCCCGGGGGGCATATGGCACTCTGCCCCCCGGCCCAGCCCGCCCCTGATTCCATGCATGAGCATGACTTTCACCTGGTGGAGAACCAGCAGTACCTGGAAGACTTTGCTGAAGCCAGAAAGGCTGCGCTGAGTCCCCATACTGTATCGCTCTCTCCATCTATTAAACGGGAGAAACCATGACAAACAACAGTAATCATAGTTTACCACTGTTCGTTGAATACTGAAAGGAGGACAGAGGGCCTTATTCTAGTTCACTCTTTCTGACAAAATCCTTCTTAGATGGACAAAACAGAGAGAATTAGATTTGGGCAAGTTATTTTGTTTCTGTGCAGGGTAAATACTGGCTGCTGTTTTTTTACACTGCAATATAGATCTCACTTTGAAGTAAAACCACACCCAAATCTAATTCTCTCTGCACATTTTACATCTGCCCCACCTGGTCCATGGTTTTCTCAGAAAGAGTGAACTAGAATAAGGCCCAGAATCCCTTTAGTGAGTGCTAAAGGAGTTATGTTTCCTTCCTAAATGGGGCTCTTAACCTGGAAAGGGCTTTCATTTAAGCTATTACTCAAGTGATAAAGTATTGCTTATTCTGCATTCACATACATGGGATTTCAGGCATAGTCATGCAATCCAATCAAATTCAACTAAATACACACATTTGTTAATAAAAATTATTTATTATAAAAAAAAAAAAAAGACATTGCAAGGGTGCAGTGATTACTGGAGCTAGGATTAAATGTATGGTTGTGTGCGGCTAAATCACAAATCTGGCAAAACAAAGGCTCCAATGCAAGCGGAACCACAATTTTACGGCCACGTTTTGTCATATATAATTTATGAATTATACACACAGCACAGTAAAGAAAAAGCGCAGGTAACTTTGTGTCTGGAACAAACCATGGTGCAATGAAAGGAGAGCAAATACAATTATATTTTTTCTGTGCAGGATAAATACTGGATGCTTTTGCAACTTGCTCACAAATATTATGTCCGTACGTACACACAACCCATTAACAGGCTCGCCTATCCACACGCAATTGCCAGGCAGCTCCCTCACCCCCCCCCCCTTCCATGCCGCACTAATTACCGGGTTTTCGTGGGTCCGCTGCAAGGGGCGGGATTAAAATGACGCAAATCGCGTCAATTCGCATCATTTTATCCATCTGCCACGTCCCCGCCCCCCAACCTGGAGATCCGGCTGTCCTCTCCGGGCTTCTCCCGGAGAGGCTATTTGAAAAGTCGGCAAGTATGATTAACAATATCAGTGGTGCCGCAAGTGGACGATATAGAGCGTACACACTTAACGATATTATTAACGATATCGCTCTGGCACCGATGGCACCGGGACAGGACATTCTCTTGCTGGGAAGTCCCAGCTGGGTCAGGAGATACTGGATTCATCTCGAAAACCCTAGTTAATTTATGACACCAATGTGGAGCCCTTTGTTCCTTGCAAGGCCCGTTCTGTGGCTGTCTTATAATAAGACCTAGGAAGCAGAATACATTACTGCCGCAGCTATACTACTTATTTTGCATTTAAATAAAAATTTATAATGATGTGGAATCTTGACCATTTGCTTAATTCCATTAAATTTAGACAAGAATATTTTTACACCTTTCGGGGTAAAATAGTGAATTCATCTATTTTGTAACATTTGCTACATTTTCATAATGGCAGGTTCCAATAAAGGAGAGGATCCATGTGCGGGCTCTGGGCCTTATTCAGATCTGAGCTCATTACAAAATGGGCAAAACCATGTGCAATGCAGGTGGGGCCGATGTAATACATGCAGGGAGAGTTAAATTTGGGTGGGGTGTGCTGAAACTGAAATCTAAATTGCAGTGTAAAAATAATGCAGTCAGTATTTACCATGCACAGAAACAAAATAACTCACACAAATCTAACTCTCTCTATACATGTTACATCTGCCCCACCTGCAGTGCACATGGTTTTGCTCATTTTCCGAACAAATTTGTACTGAGCTCAGATCTGAATAAGGCCCTCTGTGCGTGTTCCCTCCTCTCTGACAGACTAGTAGACTGGCTTTTTGCAAGAATCTACTGCACTTGCGCAGGTCGCTGTGGACATGGCACCCATGTCACATTGCCAGTGACTGTTCTATGGTTCTTGTACAAATGTCGGCGATATGGCAGACCAGGGAATCAGGAAAGGTACATATAATTACGTGTGAACTGTACACCTTACATGTATAGTAACGCCATTGCTGCTACATACAGAGATAGGACGCAGCCTTGTGTTTGGCTGGAGCGATGTACATGAGAATGAAGTCTAGGAACACTCAATAATATTATATGGTTTTCACTATGGGCAGTATTCAATGAGAAAAATTCTTCGTGTTTTATGGAGAATTTTTGCTTTTTTCGCCTTGGACGGAGCATTTTGCTCTCCAAAAGTGAACCACCCTATTCAATGTGAAATATTCGCCGTCTTTCTAAGTGATTTTCGCCGTCTCTCTCCGTGTAGAAATTCTCCATCTTTTGATGGAGAGCTGGAATGTGAACTTTTAAACTAAAAGTTTTTTTTTTTTTTAATTTTGGTGTCAAAAAATCAGGTTTTTTTTTTCTGTGAAGGGGCATGTTATTTTTATTCATGTGCTTATAGCACATGAATATATATTTAATTTAAAAAAATATATTTTTTTTAATTTTTTTTTTTTTTTTTACACAGTGCAGCCAGCAGGGGGCCGGAGCGCTCGAGCCGCTCATTACATATTCATATATTCACTGCACCTGATCGTTAATATGCACGAACAGGTGCAGTGAATACTGGGTCCCCCGCTGGCTATAGGGGGGGGGGCAACCTGTGCTGCCTGGGTCCCGGGGAGCCCTCCTCCCCTCCACATTCCTCTGGAGCAACCAGGGAGACTTTAATCTCTCTGGCTGCTTCCGTCCCCAGGCTCCCTGAAAGCTCCCTGCCGTGGACGCTCGTCCGCTGCAGGGGTTAAGACTCGCCGCGAGTGGCGGCGAGTCTTAAATACATTGAATAGTGGGAGCAGGAGGCTCCGGAACAGGGAGAGTGCATGGCGAGAGAAAAAATCTCTCGCCATGCACAGAGAATTTTTTTCATTGAATACTGCCCTATGTTATGTACAGATAATATTTATTATTTTTCCTTGCTTGCACAACATTATGGCTTCTATCCCTGCATGATACACTTCCGTTCACTTAAAGATTTAATTGCTGAATCATTATCTGGCTCTTATAATGATGTATTCCAGCAAGTGGAGGCAGCAGAATAAAATTAAAATTGGCATTACTGGACTAATTGCTGTGGCTGAACTAGCGCTATTGGGGTGTGCAGTGGTTATGGGGCCTAGGGCTGTGAAGAACCCAGTGATGGCAGTTCATCCGAGGCCCCAGGAGAAGATGAAGTGGCATTGCGTACTCTCATCCTCACAGTATGCTATGAAACGCGTTGAGTGCGCAATATGTCTGACAGGAATACAAACAAGATGCTTCAGAACCAGTCAGGCTAAAATATTAGTTTATAAACCAATATCATGTTGCATCATATGATTTCAGATACAAAATTTATGGTGTTGTATAAACTAATTTTCAAGACAGCAAAAAAAAATATTCATATTCCTAACATAGTGGTTTGGAAGCCCAAGCATTTCATGGTAGCATGCACAGTATTTTTTCTGGAGGGGACATGGCCACATCTTCTGAATATGGCCAATTACCCTACCCAAACCTCCACACATACAGTATTACCCAGGCCACACAGATGTAGCAACAGCCCTGAGTAGTTTAGAGAGGGCCAGATAAAAAGGGTTGGGATCGTTGGGTCTACAACAACTAGGTCGACACAAGCATTAGGTCGACACAAGCATAAGTTGACCTGGGCTTGGTCGACAGTCAAGGTTTTCACAGTTTTTTGACCCGAATGTCGAAACAGTTGACATGGACACAGTTTGAAGTGCACCGCATCCCCTTGCATCGCTTGCTGCGCTCGCAATGCTTCGGGCACACTATTTTATTCTCCCACCACGCCATAGTGGATGGTAGGGCATAAAATATCGCCTGTCGGCACAAAAACCTGTGAAAAACCCCATGTCAACCTTTTGACTGTTGACCTAGCCCATGTTGACCGAATGCTTGTGTCGACCTAATGTAATGTCGACCTAGACCCATGTCAACCTTAACCCATGTCGACCTTGCTGCATGTCAACCTAGTGCTGTCGACCCAATGCTTGTCGACCTAGTTGTTGTAGACCTAATGACTATATCCCGATAAAAAGACCATAGTTCTGAATGGTAACTTTTACTTAAGGCCCATACAACAAGTTTGAGCGGCTTTCAGCTCAAAGCAGCCCAGTGTGTATGGCGATAAGCGGTGATCGGTGATTCGCACTCCCACATCATCGCCAGGAAAGCCGCTCATCTGCTGACAGCACCGGGAAGGGGGAAAGCCGCTAAGTGTGTATGCAGTGAGTGGCTTTCCCCCCAGCGATGACAGCGGTCATTGCCATCCTTACACGCAGGGCATAATTGCCCAGTGTGTATGGACCTTTACTCAGAACTATGGGGCAGATTTATGAAATTATTGTTATCACCCCTTATAATAAATGGTGTTCTAGCTAATCAGTTCCTGTCACCTGTCTGAAAAATTACATTTAGGAGCTCATTCTCTGGAGTACCACTTATCATGAATGATAATAAGAATATAAGATAAATCTGACCCTAAGGAGGGAAATCAATTGTTAACTCCACTCCCATCCAAAGTAACGGGAGATCTCAGGGGCAATATTCAATTGATGCATGTGATCATGCTTATCGCACTTTTTAGCTAATAAGCTAAAAGTCTCTACACAAAAAGTCCTGTATGATAGCTCAGATGGTAACCAGGCTGAAATGCTGGCACTGGGGGATGGTTATGCCCAACAATTGAATAGTTCCATCGTGCGAGCAGGGGAGACAGCTGTCGGTGATAAGAATGAAACTTTTTACGGACACTGGTCACTGCTGCTAATGGCTGAACGCTTATGCTGACATACAAATTCAGCACTTGAAAGCAGGTCAGGCTACCAGTCACATCATGGTACTGTCATGTGACCAGCAGAGAAACCTTGCAAGGTACAAGCAGGGAAACTACAAGTCACGTCATTCACCATGAAAATGAAGTCATACTGTATCTTCTGCTCAGACTATTACAGTACACTTACTGCACCCTTCATTTTAGGCTCCTGATTCATTGATATTTCTCATAAATAGATAGGATTCTGCAAATAGGTATAACTGGCATTTCATGCAATGCGTCACTTTATAGCCATGTACATGTGGACCATAGTAAGGGTTGGCATCGATCCATAGTTTTTTGCTCACGTTTGATAAATTACAAAGACATGGGGGGGATTTAATAGGATGAGAGATTTAGAAAGTGAGAGATTTGGTAAGAAATCTCCAGTTTTTTTTTTTTTTTAAAGCGGCAATCATTTATACTACAAAACCTGTTTGATTTTGCAGTGTAAATACATGCCGCTTTAAAAAAAAAAAAAATCTGGAGATTTCTTACCCAATCACTTTCTGAATCTCTCATCCTATTAAATTTCCCCCATGATGTTTTAATAGAATTAATCCCAAGGTTGCAGCTGCCTTAGGCTGTATGAGTGGACATCATCACTAGTAACAAACTTACACCTACCCATTGATTGGTGCAGAATATGCAACTGAAACAGTGCATTTGCCTATTCTCAATTCAGAACTCTGATCACGCCAATACCCATCGGGTGCCACACAGCCATCGGGTAGACGTGACTGAGCTGTGTCTAATACGAATGGCTTGTTGATGCGCTTAATTGCATATGTAGGCCGCAGCATATGTGCAGCTAAAAATCCCGCTAAGCAGCCACATTTGAATCAGGCCCGGACATTGTGCACAAAGATACAAACACTTTTAGGAGTTGTACTGTGGTGATGTCTAGGTGTCCCAACAATGTCCAACATAGCCTCCCATTTCTGTTCCCTGTATTTATTTTGCATAATATTCTCCCTGACACCATATCCACTGTACATACTGACACACATTCCCCCTACTCACAGCTCTAATCCTCCGACATAGAGTAACATGCGCAGGAATACAGAGCAAGCTTTGCCGCTTCCCCTCAGGGTGATTTCCACTTGCTGACACATACCTGTCAAACAACTCCCAACTATGATAAATACAAAGAGACCAGGGAGGCCGGTTCTATTGTCTGGGACTGACATGGAAATGAAATCTCACACCAACAGCGGCATAACCGTGCCAAAGGCCACAAAAGTGTAAGAGGCTTCATTCCCAACCCTCTGTGATGTACTCCCAATATCAACAGAATATTATAACCACTGGGGCTTTAAAAAGTGGCTGTAAATTCTTTTAAACCAGTGTGACAGACACAAGACACCTGAGCAACTAGATTAGTTTCAGCCACTATATGGTGTCACCCTTTACCTATAGAACCTTGGCAATGAGTGGCTAAGGAAGTTCCGATGTCATTCCATTGATAACACTAGCAGTATGCAAGACCATTGGTAGAATGGTAGGAGAGAATTCCCCTTAACTGTAAAACTATCTAGTGGCTTCTTTAACCCCTTCAGTGGCACTCCCAAGAATTTTCCAGGGTTTGCTCCAGTGTGCAGACTGGCAAACCAGGAAAATTCTCGGGAGTGGCACTGCCCACGCGCCCTCTTCCCGGGCAGCACCGCTAAGCTGAGCACTGAGATCAGCGCCACACTTAGTTTCAGCGGCTGCCTGGCCCTGCCTCCCTCCCCCAGCTGTGTGTGGCATGACCTTGTAACGTCACGCCGCACACAGCCAGGTTGCCGGGAGCAGCAGCGCTGCCCGGACCTGGGGGGTGTAGTGGTGTGTTGTTGTTTTTTTTTTCTTTTGGGGGGGGGGGGGGGGGGGGGGCGGGGGAGTACTCACTCAACCGGTAAAAAAAAAAAAAAAACTCGCCCAGAGGAGAGTGCTCCCTAAAAAAGAAAAATACACCACTGAAGGGGTTAACCCACTTAACTTAGCATGCAATCTGTTCTTCTCCCATTATATAGCAAATGGTTGTGCCAATACAAAGAAATCCAGTTACATATTATCTTCAGGACCTTGGTATGCAGCAAATCCCAAGAATTTAATGGGGTTTTACTGTGTCCCGGTGACTATTAACACTCTATAAAGAATTAGTAAGGCCCCATCAGTAATTCAGTGTCCAGTTCTGGGCACCACACCTTAGAAAAGATATTATGGAACAGTAAAGTAAATATCAGCTGTAGAGCAAAGGGATATTATAGTATAATAGGTTGAACGCTATGGACTGACATATTTTTTTCAATCTCACCAGCTACGTCACTATGTCACTCTGACTGTTCTACTTAAAACCCTATAAACATTTAGCCATTTGTCCACAAAATATAGACATTATTGATTCAAAGAAATGTAATCTCCCAAGCACCCACAAGCTCCCTTCTACTTTGGCAAGACTGAAATAAGGTCTGTGGGGACCTGATCTGTTACACACAACAAGGGTTGCAATTCGCAGGTCTGAACCAATCATACATCATGTTTAGGTGAAAGCTGGAACAGCTCGGACTCCGGATCACCGGACCAGCTACCTGCAGAGACCTCAGCTCTCTCTGCTGTGTGACAATGGTCACATACATGGGGATAGGCACCGAGAGCTCCACAGCGGTAAAAGTCACTGTAGAGAGCCATTATGGCGTTACAGAATCTGGACTGTCCAGGCTGCGCTGCACCTATTTTCTCTTCCCAGGTGCAGCAGCTGTCATTCAGTATTGCCCCTTTCAGACCGCACTTAAAAACCGGTATTTTGCCGATTTTTAACCGTTTTAAAACGGTAATCTGTGCGGTCTGAAAGGTGCACAACTACTTTACCATTTAAAAAAAGCAGGTTTTTTAAAACGGTTAAAATGGAGGGTCCTACCCGTTTCAGACCTGGTATTTTGGCATCAAAATCGGGTCTGAAACGGTATTTGTGACCCAGTGCAGTGAATATTTAATGAGTGCTCATTAAATATTCACTGCGCTTCACCCCCGCTCTGCCCCCCCCCCCGCGCGCCTGTTAACATCCCCCCCACCCCCCTCCCCCCGGGGGTAACAAACCCCCCCCCCCCCCCCCCCCCGTGCAGCCAGTACCTCCTGCGATGCGTTAAGGATCCCGGCAGTATGGATGCATTGCACTCGTAAAAAAAAGTGTCTTTCGGAAAATGGCTGCCCCATAGGAAAGCCGGTTTAAAAAATTGTCTTTCGTATAGGGGCAGCCATTTTCCAAATACTCCAAATAGTAGAACACCCCCCCCCCCCGGCTGCACAGGGGGGGTCCTTAAACACATGGGGGGGGGTGCGCGGTTGTGTGTGTGTTAACGGGGGGGGGGGGGGGGGGCGCGGTTGTGTGTGTGTGTTAACCCGTGTGTTAACCCGCTGGGGGGGGGGGGGGGGGGGCACTGTAGACCGCACTGGCTTTGACCCTGTATTTGGAAACCTTCCAAAAACTGGTCTGCCAGTGTCAATAAAATGCCACTTAAACGGTAATATACCGTTTAAGAGATTCACACCACATCAGGGGTTTTACCTGGCAGACCCGTTTTTGGAAACGTTTTCAAATACAGGGTCAAAGCCAGTTATGCGGTCTGAAAGCAGCATATGTGGCTGTACATCACCCTACACCATTTGCTGTGTGTTGTACAGGAAGACGAAAAGAGAGAGCTCAACATCAGCACCGGGAACTGGTCCTGTCCGGTGTTCCGAAGTCTGAACAATATGGCTGCCTCAATTCACAGTAGGCAGTTATCCATTAAAACTAGAAATTGTATTATTATTAGTAGTAGTAGTAGTATTTCTAGTTTCACATCATATTGGATACAATAGGGGTCGATCCTATTATTGCCGAAGGGTGCGAGTTGCTGTTCAGGTGCCATTTTAATGCTGAAAATGGCACCCAAATTTAGCCTATCTCGCACCCTTCGCAGGGCCAAATTCGCTTAAAATTGATCGCACCCCTATGGAGGTGCAAGCACCTTTAAGCGAATTCAGCCAACCTTAAAGTGCGCTGGCGAATCATCCACAGGTAAAGGGATCCACCATAATGAATGAGATGTGCAGAAAGAGGATTTTGTTTTTCACTAATTATGTACCCTTAGTAGTAGTAGTAGTAGTAGTAGTAGTAGTAGTAGTAGTAGTATACTAGTAACACATAATATTCCATACAATGAGTGTGATGTGCAGAAAGGGGACCATTTGTTTTTTACCCATTCTAAACCCTTAAAGATTGGTCTAGTAACACCGGGAGGCGCTGATGCATGTGCTTTAATGATCTGCCAATCCAATTTCAAAAACAAAAACTAACAATAACATTAAAATAACAATGGGAGCATGGGAGCTGCACAAGGGGAAGTCTGATACACTGCACTGTGCATGCATCACTGACAGGACAGCTCCTCACATCCTTTCAGACCACAGGTTAGGAATACCATGAAGCGAGTTACTACAGAGCCACTTGCAGCACCCAGCCCATGGCAACAGGTCTCAGTATATACATGGCGCATGGTGCCAGTGCTGCTCTGCCACTGTCTGTCATACCCTAAGTGAGCTGTCAGTGCCTGCCCAGTGCCGGTGACGCCCACATTGTGCCCATCACACAGCAGCAGCAGCAACTTTGGAGCGAGTAACCCGGGCGGCCACTGCCATTGTCTCACTGTCTGCCACAACTTGTCACCATGTAGCAGCTGACCCCGACATGTGGCATAACTACGACATGACCAGTGCCCCTGCCATCAGCAGCGCTTACCTTCACCCCCTGGTGCTGGCTGCTCAGTGACAACTTGCTCTCGTCCAGCAACAAAACTTCACAATAGAATTCCTCCGGGACGGCGCAGAAACAGCCCATGACTGGTCCGGGACAGCCGGGAAGGTACCCGGGCGCTCAGTCTGTGCAGAGTACAGTGAGCCCTGACGGCCACTGTGCATCCTCCCAGCCCGCACCGCGTACACTGTGGGCTCCGTTGCCTAGGCTCTGTCTAGCACCAATGTATGGGCTGACGGGGGGCGGGGCTGGGGACGTCACTGGGGCGGGGCTGTCTTCTTCCAGAGTTCCAATTCCACCCATTGCCATTGGACAATGAACTCCACATAGAGATGGTTTCGCCGCGCTTGCTTTGTCTGCCCTCTGCTGGACAAGTGCTGTTACTGTATCTAATCAAGAACATTTATCGAAGCCAAAAACATTCAGGATTAATTTGCATTAAGGTACTGTAGTGAGCCCAGGAGATCACACAGCCTATTATCAATGGAGACTAGTATCTGATGGCAGTGCCGTTAGCCATTAAAAAAAAGTAATAGCATGCACCAGTGGCAGGCTGGGCAAGGGCGCCATGTGCCCCCAGGGCCGCTTTATCGATTAGGGCCACGCAAGGGCGTAAGTAACTACAATAGGTGCAGGGGGTCCAGCTGCTATGGGGCCCAGAGCTGAGAGGGGCCCTCTTAGCCTGTCAAAGTATCATGCACTGTATACATTTTTCAGACATGTATCTAGTTACGCCACTGGGGCCATGGGCCGCACTGGTGCTTCATTGTATTGTCTGCACGCCGAGTATCTGACTGTTGCAGGCAAAACATCGATAAAAGGTAGTTGCTACATTATAGTGGGCTAAGGGCTGTTTCACACAGTACGGTTCCTGCCGCACGGTGAAATCCCGTACGGCCAGGGAGCCGTGCCGCACTCAGCAGTTGTGAATGGACACTATTGTGTCCATTCACACGGGACGGCCACGGCCCGGCCGCACGGCTGCAGCCGGATCCCCCCACTGGAAGGGACGGCTGCCGGGCTGTGGCCATCCCTGCCATTATAAAATTCTGAGTGCGGCGCGGCTCCCTGACCGTACGGGATTTCACCGTGCGGCAGGAACCGTACTGTGTGAAACAGCCCTAAAGGACCTTCCACGCCCAGGGAGAGGAGCAAGGCTGGGGGAGAGGGGGGCGGGGGGTTGCTCCTTCAGTATCCATGTCTGCTCCTTCAGTATCCATGTCATTACTTGTTGATTTTAGTAACCAGGTGGCGAGCGACGCCGAGTAGTGTGCAGGGAACAGGCAGCTGGGTTGGTGGCAGGCCAGCTGGGGAGATTGCTGCCAGCCGCCAGCCCAGCGCTACAGATCTCTGATGGACAGCCGAGCGATGGCTCAGCTCTCCAATGCAATATGAAGCTGCATCCTGATTCCTGCGGCCCCGTTATTGGCTGCAGAGAAAAAAGGAGACAGGACCCCTGGCATTTTGGCGGCATGTGTGACCGTGTGGAGTGGACTGAACAAGGAGGCTGTGCTGTGCGGAGGAGTATAGAACATGGAAGCTCTCCTCATCTTCAACACAGCAAAATTAAGCAATGCTGTGTACTTTTTTGTTTTTTGTTTAATATATATAAAGAGAGAGAGAGAGACAATGTAGGTGATTCCCACGCTGGATGACACATCGCACGGCACTCCAGGAGTTTAGTGAAAAACTTCAATTTATTGTGCAACAGTTTCGGAGCACTCAGCTCCTTCGTCAGGTGTATAGCTTAAACAGCATAATTTTATATATTTCAATTTGTATTTTCAAATAGCAGGAGAACATTTTGGGTATATGAGCCCCGTCCTCAGATCCAACCTACAGCAGACATACAATGTACACAACATACATTTATACTTACAAGTCGCTTGTCTGGCCCGGGAGCTGCCGCAAGCACCGTCCCCACAGCCGGAAGTCGTCATCACCAGCATCCGGTAACAAGCAGCATGTGTGTCAGCACCCGGAAGACTAGATGACATGCATTACCCGGCTTAAAGTGGACACATGCCGCAGCAGCCCCATGGCCAGAATCTCACAACTACACAAATTAAAATACAGAGACACAGAGTAACGGCACCAGATAACCGATGTGAGTGTGGTGCGGAACACATCAGGCTGCAGTATGAGAGAATGTCATGGACAACATTCATATCAGTCTCAGCCCACAGAGCAGCTCAGTGGAGGTGGACTCTAGCTGTGCACACTCCCTCTGGACTTCATTATTGTGTGGGTCTCATACCACTGAGCCTATCACCTTTTGTTTCTGGAGAAAATCAAGCTGTTTTGCTTCTGTTGGAGTTTGCCTATCTGGTTATCTATGAGAAACTCTATCTGGATATATATTTTGGATTTGGATTGACATAGCTGTATCGGTCGCTCTTTTGCTCCTGATTAAGTTGCCCCTGATGAAGTCATGAGAATGACGAAACTCGTTGGGATTTCCACCATCAACCCACCAGAGTTGTGCATACATTTGTGAACATCTTTTGAGCAATTCATCTACTCACCAGAAGTGGCATATTGTTGTAACACTTGTGTTTGTGTTAATTTGTAACACCCGATATAGGGTGATTCATGTGAAATTTCATTCTTAATCCTTTTGTATTAAATACAATTCTTTTATCTAAATTTCTGTGTTATTCTAGCGCCCTCTGAAACCCCCCTTTCTTTCTCATTTCTATTTCCTGGATCCTATCTAACAGAGGATCCCTCGGAGGTGCTGCTTCCAAAAACTCGCGCAGAGAGGGGACCCCCATACCTTGTTATATATATATAAATATATATATATATACCCACAATAGTGTTACTCGGCGCCCTATGTAATTAAATGGGAATTCCTGTCACTCTTCACTTCATAATTCATACACAAAAGATGAAAACACTAGGTGATTCATCGCGCCCTACGGGCGCTCTTCACACCGTCGTAAGGGGCTGCGCCCCCTTAATTTGTGAACGTTTGTATTGTGAGAAATATGGTTAGAATTGTATGAAAGATGCCTGTATTGCAACTTAAGTTATAGGTGAAATGTGTTAAATAGAGAGCATATGATGTGGAAGGGGGTGTGTATTGTTTTGTTTAATTAAAAAGCGGTTACAGAGTAAGATGTACATTGATAGTGTGGATGGAACAGTGACATTTGTGGGTGTGGGGGGGGGCTGTGTGTGCATGTTGTTTAAGTGTGTGTGTGCAATAGTATAGTAGGCTGTTTCTGAAGCAGCGGCTCCCCACTGGCGGAGGTCACGACACAGGCAAACAGGAGGCTGGGTAGTGATAGGGGTGTGCGGGCATAAGGGGGACTAAAGAGGAGGGTGGGAGATACTGTGCAGCTTCTGCCAGTGGGTGAGGGTCCAGCATGGCAGTACAGGATGGTGGCCCTTAGTCAGTAAAAGTAGCAGTAAAAGGTCTGACTTAAAACACCTACAATAAAACAGAACAGGTGTTATATATTATTCAAAGAATTGGTTGATGATGTGTAGGTTGACGTGCACATAGTTCATAGTTGTCACTGGAAAAAGAATGCTACAAGAAAAAATCAACACAGAAAGTTCAACACATGTAAATGTTGACATAAGTGTGGCACTTCATCGGTGTCCATGTCGACACATGAGAATAAATATGAAAACATTCAAAAAAAGAAAAATAAATCTTCAAAAACTCATGTCAACCTTTTTCATTGTCGACCATAGCCGTGCCAGTGTTTTGCATGTGCCATTTAATCCTGGGGTTACCGTGAATCACGCGCGGGGGTGGGGGGGAGGAGGTGAGGTGAGGGGTGTCCGCGAATCACGGGAGGAGGGGTCGTGGGTGGATGGTGTGAATTGCGGGAGGGGGGGTCGCGGGGGGGGGGTGTGGGTGCCGCGAATCGTGGGATGGGGGGGGCGCGGGGGTTGCAGTGAATCGCGGGAGGGTGGGTCGCGGGGGCGGGGGGTTGCCGCAATGACAGGAGGGGGGGTCAGGGTCGGGGAATCGCGGTAGGGGGGGTCGTGGGGGGCACCGTGAACCGCGGGAGGGGGGTTGCGGGGTGCCGCGAATTGCAGGAGGGGGGGGGTGTCACGGGGTGGGGCCGGGAATCGCGGGAGTCACCGGGGGTGCCGCGAATTGCGGGGGGTGTGCTGCAAATCGCGGGAGGGGGGTCACGGGGGGGGCCGCGAATCGCCACAAGAAAAAATCAACAAAGAAAGGTCAACACATGTAAATGTTGACATAAGTGTGGCACTTCATTGGTGTCCATGTCGACACATGAGAATGAATATGAAAACATTGAAAAAGTGAAAAATAAATCTTGTCAATCTTTTTCATTGTCGACCATAGCCATGTCAGTGTTTTGCATTTGCCATTTAATCGTGGGGATGCCGTGAATGGGGGGGGGGAGGGAGGGAGGGAGGGAGGGAGGTGCATACCCAACATGACCCTCTCCAGGAGGGACACATTGCTCTGTTTCTGGACTTTCTTCTTAATTTATGGATTACCATCACCTGTGCTTAAACACCTTTCTTATCAATTACCCTGTTTAAAATGACAGGTGATGACAATCATAAATTAAGATGGAAGTCCACAAACAGAGCATTCTGTCCCTCCTGGAGAGGGTCATGTTGGGAGGTATGGAGGTGTGGGGCGCTCACCTGGTGTGTCTGGTGTGTAGCTGTGTCTTTGCTGTGTAACATGGAGAGGCAGAGGGTGTCTGGCACTTGCTGTGGGCTCACTGGGCTGGTTCTCTGTCATGTGAGTCAGTCATGTGAGTCAGAGGCTCCACCCAGGGTTATATCTCCAGACACACTTTGAGTGACAGATGTAGCCAAATATATAAGAGATTTATTAAAACAATGTTTAAAACAATTTTTCCGTGTCAGATTCTTGTCAGATGTAATTTTTTTCAAGATTATGGATGAAACAAAGACCGAACGCATTTCGTCTCGTTGTGAGAATTCATTAGGGGTACAAAATGCTTTAAACAAATCTATAAGGGTAAAACACAATAGTAAATAATTACACAATGAAAAAACCTTTACATATATGTATAGAGTGGACACGAGACACATATACAATTTTCACGAAAAATTAGAAATTAGATTGAATAGGAACAACACTATTGTGGGTATATTGGGATTGGTGAGCCCTGTTAGTAGGGGGCCTAGTGTTACTGGCGACCACCTTTGGATATTACACCTAGCGCGGCCTGAGAAATGTTGTTGGTTATTTATATATATATAAATGACGGTACTTGTGTATTATCATGGTGCCCATCGCATCGTATACCATTACACTAAATAGGGAATACGATGGTATACGTTGCGTTGCAACGCGATATTGTACAATAAAATATCGCATCGCATCGTATGCCATTAAATGCCATGCGATCGTATACGATTTTTAATTGTACAAGCACCCTGATGGGTCCTTACATTGTTAAATGCCCCCCCATTGTCAACAACACCCCCAGTATCAACGCAAACCCGAAGCGTGGCGAGCGCAGTAAGCTTGTGAGGGGTGGCGGTACGCGTCCTCCGACACTTTCATACCCCCATTATCCATGTCGGCGTGGAGCTGATGTTAGATAGTGTGGCGAGCGCATCGAGCCACCGAGCCCGAAGCGTGGCAAGCGTAGCGAGCCCCGCGAGGGGACACGGAATACATGTAATACGCGTCCCCTCGCGGGGCTCACTGCGCTCGCCACGCTTCAGGTTTGGTGGCTCGCTGCGCTCGCCACACTATTTAATGTCAAATCCACGCCGACATGGATAGTGGAGGTATGAAAAGGTCAGAGGACACGTACCGCCGCCCCTCATGGGCTCGCTACTAAGGGTAGCATTAACAATGGGGGGCCATTTCACATTGTAAGGACCCATCAGGGTGCTTGTACAGTTAAAAAACGCATTGCATCACATCACATGCATTGTATGCTGCTATATGGCATGCGATCCGATGCAATGCGATGAGATGCCCTACGATGCACATCTTGGACGCCGTGATAATACACAAGTACCATAATGACAACATCAATGACGAAACGAGTTTGGGCGTGCCCTACCAGGCGCTTACACTTGCCGGACGCTGGTTAACCTTGCGGACAGGGAGAGATTCTTGTCAGCTTCCCAGCGTGTCTGTTGAATACAGACGCTACAGCGGGTCCCGAACACTGCAACCATACAGACTGACGGTGACCAGGGTAAAAATGTTTTATGACATCATGTGGTATTCTAGCCCACACTACTGTAAAGCAGGGTATGGGTCTTTCACTACTTGGATTCATCTATTTTTAATAAAAATAATATTGCACTATGAAGCGCTTCCTTCCATCTCTACTTACAGTATATGTAGAATGCCCTTAGCCCCTCCCAGTGGCAATGTGCATTTTTCAACCCCCCACCCATTGTGTGTATGCCCACCCACAGCTCATTAACCCCCTACAGCTCATTAACCCAGCAGCTGTGGCTCATGTGCAGGGGCGGATCCAGGAGAAAATTACAGGGGGGCCACCATGAGAGGGGGGGGGGGGGGTCAGTGTGCCTGTGCAGAGAGAGATAGAGAGTGAGTGGAGAGAGGGGGAAATGGTATTATACATAGACCCTGACCTTTAAGTACATAGGCCCACCTTGGCATCAAAAGTGAAGGCTGTAGTAGTGCGTGTGCCGAGGGCATGTCCTTGAGTGTAGTGTGCCACTCCATATACCAATTCTACGCATTATGCAACAAAATAGTAGACCCTATTATACTTGCCCCTTACACATGATGCCAAACAGAATGAGCCCAAATTCACATAATGCCCCACGGATTGAGCCAAAATTCACATAATGCCACACGAATTGAGCCAAAATTCACATAATGCCACACCGATTGAGCCAAAATGCACAGTAAATTCAAGAAACAGGGACATTGCGCTCCAAAAGCGAGCAGCAAAAATTTACAACATAATGCCCATTACACGTTAAGCCACACACCATAATGTCCATTACGTATTATGCCAAACACCGTAATGCCTATTACAAATTATGCAACATAAATGCTGCTTACCTACATGCTTGTTGCCAGGGGTTCCATGTTTTTTGCCATGTAGGATTACATATTCGTTGCCAGGGGTTCCATGCTCATTGCCAGGGGTTCCATGTTTGTTGCCATGTGGGGATACATGTTCGTTGCCATCTGGGATTACATGCTCATTGCCAGGGGTCCCATTTTGTTTGCCATGTGGTATTACATATTCGTTGCCATCTGGGATTACATGTTTGTTGCCAGGGGTTTCATGCTCGTTGCCAGGGGTTCTATGCTTGTTGCCATGTGGGATTACATGACTGTTGCCATGGGGGTTACATTGTCGTTGCCATTTGGGTTACATGGTCGTTGCCATTTGGGTTACATGGTCGTTGCCTTGGGGGTTACATGGTTGTTGCCATGTGGGAATAAATAAATGCTTGTTGCCAAGGGGGAATATATGCTCCTAGTGTTGGGGGACAGCCGCTGCCTCCAGGAAGAACTGTATACACTGACAGCCGGGCAGAGAGCCAAGGGCTGCTCGGCTGTATTCACAGTGCTGCAGTCTTCTACTCCTGTCTATTTAAATTCCCCCCTGTAATTCCTGACATACATTCCCCTTTGGCTCAGCAAGTTGGTGCAGTTGTTTTTATTGGTTTTTATATTTTTGTGTATGTATTCTTGTCATCTGTCACTTTTACTTGACATAAAATACCATTTTTTATGGAGTTCATGTTTGAGAATTCTATGTGAAAAATCCTTGGAGGAACTAAAGATACCTTTTGAGGCACATAGGGCCTCTATATGAGGTGAGTTTATGTTCTGAAGGGACGTGGTGATTGAAGTGTGGGTGAACCCATAGGAAAAATATACTTACCAGAATAGATACCTTTATGTGCCTATAGGGCCTTTTGTTAAGGTCAGTACATATTTTAAAGTTTGGCACGGGATTGGTCAAATTACAGGGGAGGAGACCATTTCCGTTATTTGTCCATGGTACACGAAAGAAACCTTGAAGTACACATAGGGCCTGTGATATAGGTCAGTATTATTCATGCAGTGGATGTGTCTTGTGAAATATTTGGTAGAAAGTCTGATTTGAACATTCAAAGAAACCCCTACATGGTGATAAAAGGCGCCAAAGGAGCGTTTGAATATTTAGAATAAAATGAAATTTACTGGCGGTTGATTCGCAGTAATCCATTAAGGACATTCTAATAGGATAGCGCTTGATACATATAATTTTTTTACTTTTCAACCAGTAATAGCATAGCAGTCTCACTGCAAGTCCAGAAGAAAAGAGCATATCAGCAGACGATGAAGCGTCTTGCAAGGAAGATCAGCTTAGCAGCAGCATTTAAAATGGATTGCAGTGGCGAGAGTCTGCTCTTGGGAACACCAGTTAGGAGACTATTGCAGTAATGCTTCGTGTGAGATAGGGTCATATTTTGGATATGTTTTTTAGATGCATGTAACATGATCTGGTGACAGATTGAATGTGGAGAACAAAGGACAGTTCAGAGTCGAGGATGACCCCTAAGCAACGAGCTTGTGGGGCAGGGTAGATTGTCGAGTTTTTAACAGTTATGGAGATATAAGGATGGTAACTGAAAATATTTAGTTGGAGTTGGCGAGAAGACGTATATGTTTATTTGTAAGCCACTCCCCTAACATTAGATTCATGCCCATTTTTGCATTCCCGTTCCCTGTGAAAAGCTGGGCCACTTGCTTGTGCCTTTCCCCCCCTCCTGAAAGTTGCCCCTGTGGACCTGCGCAGGTTCTCCACATGCTTCCATACAGCACTGTAATTGAAGGATAGCTCCAGTCATCTACCAGTCAGATAGCTGACAGTCATTCACTGTCTGGCTGCAGGCTGGTAGGGAACTGCAGGCTGGTAGGGAGCGGCACTATATTTGACACTCAATGCCTGTCACCCTACCCTGGTGTCACTCACTATCAGCCACCTTCTCACCCACTGCATACCTCCCAATTTTGAAGAGGAGAACAGAGGAATGTTTGGCTGCAACAATAAGTGGATCTTATTCTACAGGATGTAAAGGTGGTGATGGATAAGGAAAGGGAAAAGCTAGACGCTATCAGATGGTCTCGCCTGTGGGGCCAGCTGAAACCTCCTTAGTAGGTGGCGTCTGGTGTAATCCCGGACCTTCTGGGAACTTTTTCTTCTTTAAACACGTAGTGCATGTTTTCCTTAATTTCTTTAAAGGAAAGGTTTATATACACATCCCTAGCATAAGTCTTATTTAATTTATGTTGGTGAATTGAATGTAAGGGGGGAGTGTTTGATTTAAATTAATGTCTTGTGGGCATGGGTTATATAAGTCTATGTTTCAAGGTGGTGGGTATCAAGGGTGTGGTGATGGTTGGGTGGGTAAATTGTTTGCATGTTGATAGTTTCCTCGAGGCTTGAATGATAAATATATGGGGAGTATGGGGATGAATGATGGATACAAGATGATGGATAAGTGATCCTCTTAGTAAAAAAAAAAAATGGGTTTCAAATTTTTTTCTTTAATGTTATAGTTTCATTTATAATTCTATATATAAATGTTTAGTTTATATGAGGCAGATTGCTATATGTTTTGTTTCTTGTGCTATTTTGATTCTAGGTATATGTATTCATTACTTTCCTTATTTATTATGTATATACTGGTTTTACATTTATAAAAGAAGCATCGACACTCACTGCCTGTCACCCTACCCTCGTGTCACTCACTATCAGCCACCCTCTCACCCACTGCATACCTCCCAATTTTGAAGAGGAGAACAGAGGAACGTTTGGCTGCAACACAATTTTTTTTGGGGGGTGGCTTCACAGCCAGGGTGTGTGGCCTATAATAGCTGCGCTCCCGAGAGGCCACATTCTGTTTTTGTTGACATGAGTATGTAGCGGTGCTAGTGGTGTTGTTAGACAACATAGTTTTGAAGCTTAACCAGGAATGTGGTTTATTTGTAATGATCACAGAGTTAACAGTCATTAAGGGTACATTTTGATATATGTAGTATATGTACAACAGTCAGGTGTACACCAGTATATGGTGCTGGTACTTATCCTGTGGCAGCAGATGAAATAATGGATGGAGGTCTCTCTATGGCAATAGAAGAAGTCTGCACAGCCATGCAGACTTAGTGCTGGTCTGTAATGGTGACTGCGGTGTTAATGCTGCAGGAGCTGTATATACTGGAATGCTGAGTGGTGATTGACAGTTCCTCTCACCGGTGGGGTATTATACAGCCGGGGCTCAGGACGTGCTGATAAGCTATAATAGAGCAGTCCTATCAGCTTGTTTTCTCTCACACTAGTGCAGGATCACTGTCTCCTCACAGAGGGCGCACTATCACTTCATTCTCCTCACAGAGAGGAGGTGCGCGGACAGTCACTGCTGCAAAAGGCGCGCTGGTCACTGACAGGCTGAGTGCGCTGTCATTCAATAGTTCAACTGCGCACAGGGACTCTGGGGCCGCCTATTACTAGGGACTGTGGGAACAGGTGTAGAGCGCACCATATAAACAGTGCTCTGTGAGCTGCTGTCCATGCTCCAAGCCCCTCTGTCCCTGCATAGACGCTGTGCGCATGCTCACCTCTATTCAATGCTGCTCTGCTCTCCCAATTGTCCCCACCGCGTGGCACTGCTGGCCGGGGGTAGGATGCGGGATAGTCCCAAAAAAAACTGTACTGTCCCAAGAAAATTGGGACAGTTGGGAAGTATGCCCACTGTCTGTAACACACTGCCTATACCTGGCAACACCCACTGCCACTACCATAATTCCCTCAGTGAGAACTGCATTTATCACCCTCCCCTTGTTAACCCCTGCCTCTCCCTGGCATTTACTACCTTTCCCCATCACCTTCTCCCTGTTACTCTCTTCCTCTGCCTGGGAAAGGAAGACTCTCCCAGTACTTTATTTCCTGTCATCCTCTGATTCTTCATGTCAATGCCTCTCTGATTCCCACCATCTCTCCCTGTCACCCACAGCTTCTCCCCAGTATCCTTATCATCGTCATACTCTCCTCAGATGTCTCTGAGATAGAGAGAGAGGGCTGAAAGCATATATTTGATGCACAAGGTGCTAATTGTCAATTTTGCTATAACCAGTGGTATTTTACATTTACACTGAACATGTTTGATAGCAGATTACATACAGATGGAGCAGCTCTCCTGGGGATAGAATCACCATCCGCCGACGTTCGCCAGCCACCCAAAGGGGGTGCGCTCGCATGAGACACTCATGCGCCTCGTTCTGACGGAGCCTACCGTCGCCTTCCCGCTGCTCCCCTGTCCTCCCCCGTAGCTGTCCACAACCCCCACTAACCCTGCTGTCTCTCTCAAGTGGAGACAGGCAGGGAATCCGCTCACCGCCGCCGTGTGAAGGGGACCAGTGAGCGTGTGAGACGCTCGCGTGTCACAATCAGATGGAGATCCTCTCCACCAGCCTGAGACAGCTCAGGGAATCTGGCAATTCCCTGAGCTGGCTGAGAGGCGCTCCATCTGTAGATAAAATCAAAGGTTACCTGCTGGTATGTGTACTGTGCAGCCACAATCGATTTAAGGATGGGCTGTTTCTTATGTACAAGTGTTCAGGACTTACCCCAGTAAAAGTTGTCAGCTAGTCCATGCATGTCATATCACCTCTCACCCTCCGTTTCTCCAGTGAAAACATATTCAGCCTGGTTAACCTATCTTTGTATTCTAGTGGTTCGAGACCTTTTACTAGCTTATACCCCTTTCACACTGCAGCTATAACACGGTAAATTGCCGATTTTTAACCGTTTCAAAACGGCAGTGTGAAAGTGCCAGTTTTAAATTACCGGTTCAAGAGAGCCGGTAATTCAAAACGGTTAAAAAGCAGAGTCCTACACGGTTCAGACCCGTTATTTCTGCAGTGTGAACGGGTCTGAACCGGTATTTTGTACCCTACACTGGACCCCCCCCCCTCCCATGGTACCTGGCCAGCGGGATCTCGACCACCTCCCCCCCCCCGAACCAAGCGGGGTCCCCCATATCCTGGTACCTGGCCAGCGGGATCTCGACCACCCCCCCCCCCCGAACCAAGCTGGGTCCCCCATCTCCTGGAACCAGGCAAGCGGGGTCTCCACCACCCCCCCCTTCCCCCAGAGACGCGGGGTCTCTGTTTCCCACACGCTCCCCAGGTACCTGGCAAGTGCGGTCCATTGCTCGGGAGGCAGCGGGTCCCTTGAATGGGCTGTGTGCAGACCCTGCTGTGGCAGGCAGACACACACGTGAGAGCGGGTGCTCCTGGTGACCCGGTGAGCCACTGCTCCTGCAGGCGGGTGAGCGGGGCTGCTGCCCGGGGAAGGGGAGGGAGGTAGGTGCTGGCTGTGTGCAGACCCTGCTGCGGCAGGCAGACACACAAGAGCGGGTGACCCGGCGAGCCGCTGCTCCTGCAGGCGGGTGAGCGGGGCTGCTGCCTGGGGCAGGGGAGGGAGGTAGGTGCTGGCTGTGTGCGGACCCTGCTGAGCGGGTGGTCCGGGTGACCCGGCAAGCCGCTACTACTGGCGTGATTACACTGTGCGCTTCTGCCGGTGCTGGGGCTTCTGCCCGGGGAAGGGGAGGGAGGTAGGTGCTGACATTTCAGGGTAGGGGCTGCCGCCCTTGGGTCACCCCCTGAACCCGCTCTGCCTACTGCTGGCATTGTAGCTCTAATGCTGGCGGTGTGTGCTGGCAAGTGGGGGGGGGGGGTATATTACTGCTTAATTACTGTTTTGTACCTTTCACAACGGGTGCAATGTGAAAGGTACAAAAACGGTAATTAAGCAGTAATATACCGTTTACTGCATGCAATGTGAAGGGGGTTAAACTTGCTCTGACCCGGTTAAAGAAACGTTTAAAAAACCGGGTCAGAGCAGGTTGTGCAATGTGAAAGCAGTATGAGTTGCTAGTCAGGAGATTTGTTACTATTTAGGTTCTGTAATCTATTTTTGACTATTTCCTCAATCAAACATACAGTTTGGGAGCAATCAAGAGCCGAGCATTTAATATGTGGGACTTGAGATCTGGAGATTCTTCCCTTGTAAATACCGAAGCAAAAAATGAATTGAATAATTCCACTTTCTCTTTTCCTTCTATTAACATGGTACCCTGCTTATTTTTTAGTGGGCCAATATTTTCCTTCCTTAACCATTCCCCCTTTTTATATAACTGTAGAATTTTTGGGGATTAGATTATTTATCTGCAGCTATTATACATTCAGTCCCTAATTTAGCATTTTTACATTTATTATTAGATTCTTTATATGCGGCAAATGATTTGGTGTCCTATCTTGTTTAAACGCTTTGAATGCCCTACTTTTTTAGCTATTTCAAATTTGGGTACTTGTTTCTTATCACGGCCACAATCACGGGCATCGTGTGCCTTAACTTTAAGGCACACGATGCCCGCGATTTCCTTTGAAAAAACAGTACTCGGGTACATTGCCTCGGTCGTGTGCCTTAAGAAGGCACACGACGCGACCGACGCGATGCCCACGATTTCCCCATAGGCTTTAATGTTAAAATATGTTAACATTGAAGCCTATGCGCGCCCGACCCGATGCCCCCGATTTCTCCATAGGCTTCAATGTTAAAATATTTAACATTGAAGCCTATGCGATGGACCCGATTTGTCCATAGGCTTCAATGTTAAATTATTTTAACATTGAAACTGAGTCCATTTAACATAGTAAAAAATGGGGAAAGGCCGAATAAGGGCCATTTCTCATTGGCTATGGCCCCGTCATGTGTGTAAAAAATAATGGCCCCCCATTGTGGCCGCCACCCCCATGATTAACGCGAACCCGAAGCGTGGCGAGCGCAGCGAGCCCACGAGGGGCGGCGGTGCACGTCCTCCGACCTTTTCATTCCCCTACTATCCACGTCGGCGTGGAGTTGAGAATAGATTAGTGTGGCGAGCGCAGCGAGCCACCGAGCCCGAAGCGTGGCGAGCGCAGCGAGCCCCGCGTGGGGACGCTGATACCTGTGAAGCCCGCGAGGGGACGCAGGGATCTGTGAAGGTATCAGCGTCCCCTCGCCACGCTTTGGGCTTGGTGGCTCGCTGCGCTCGCCACACTAATCTATTCTCAACTCCACGCCAACGTGGATAGTAGGGGAATGAAAAGGTCGGAGGACGCGCACCGCCGCTCCTCGTGGGCTCGCTGCGCTCGCCACGCTTCGGGTTCGCGTCAATCGTGGGGGTGGCGGCCACAATGGGGGGCCATTATTTTTTACACGCATGACGGGGCCATACCCAATGAGAAATGGCCCATATTGCCCCTTTTACCATTTTTTACTTGTTAAATGGACTCAGTTTCAATGTTAAAATTTTTTTAACATTGAAGCCTATGGACACGATGGACCCGATTTCTCCATAGGCTTCAATGTTAAAATAATTTAACATTGAAGCCTATGGACACGATGTACCCGATTTCTCCATAGGCTTCAATGTTAAATTATTTTAACATTGAAGCATATGGAGAAATCGGGTACATCGCGTCGGTCGCGTCGTGTGCGTTTTGGTATGCACCCGACGCGACCGACACGATTTTTTCTGACACGACCACCACGATAGAAATCGTGGTGGCCGTGCTAGGAAACAAGTACCCAAATTTGACTTTGCTCTTAAGCCACATCAGTTTCCTTTTGACATTTGTTCTTTTATTTACCCTAGGAATAAATTTATCAGTGCCCTCCTGGAGTATTATTTTTAAGTTTGCCACCTTTTAATGGTATCCATACCTCTAAATAATTCCTTCCAGTTTATATATTTTAAGGACTCCTCAAATTTACCAAAGTTTGCTTTACTGAAACCTAAGGACCTAGCTGCTCAAATATAATTATCTATGTTAAAATTTAAATCAAACATGATCATATTGGGCCTTATTCTGGTCGATGCGTAATTTTCCGAATTCTTTCGGATGGCGTTTTTTAAGCCGTCTGCACATGCGTGGGCAACGCTATGCGCATGTGCCACGCAAGGTCTCCGTACTCGTTCTTACTAATACCGTACAGAAATGTGCACCGCATTCACTCGGGAAATATGGGCGTAATATGGGCGTCATTCGGAACTACACAGGGGCGTAGTTTCAAAGTGGGCTAAACTGGGCATAAACATGGGCGTACACGAGGGAGTGTACCAATTCTGGTAGGCGTGCATTCGGACAGAACACCGACTGCAAACGAACCAAAAGGCAGGAAATATGCGGTCTCCATAAGCAAGTATTGCTTTGCAGACACCACTCGGTCATGCGCTAGGCATTCGGAACGCCCAATCAGTACGCCCGCACCTGAACCAATGTCAGCTGAACACAATACAATCCACTCCTTTACTCATTAATTACACTCTTTTCATTGCTTCAGTTGGAACCATTGCAGCTTAAATGGACCATTACAAAACAATCAAATCTATGCTGAAAGCACGGCTGCATTTTTTACACACATTTACACTGCAAGTGCAAGTGACCTGCTGCTTTAATTTTTTTGTTGTATTTCAATAAATGTTTATATGAAAGTTAGAAGTGGTCTGTGTGTTTTTGTATAATTTTACAGTATAGGTATAAATAGTGATGTATATTTATGTAAGGTGCAAAAGGTATATACAGTATATAGATGGGTTTATAGCATACAAGTGCTTGAAAGTGAAGGGTAATGTACATAGTGTGTTGATGTGTATGTGTGTGTTTGCATTTGAAGAATAATTTATGATGTAATATGCATACATAATAAGAAAAAAGAAATGGCAGAGCGCTAATCTATATATAAAATTGAATCTGCTGCTGTCTCTGATAGGGGGACACCCCAGCCCCTTAGACACAGATGCTACAAAGAAAAAAGTTTCAGAGGCAGCGCTGATTCAAATAGTCATTTAAAATTTATTATAGAACAATACATACAATTTTGTATTCAGATACCGGCCGGTACTTCAAATATATAAAATACACATTTAAATCACAAAAATAAAAAAAATTATATAAAAAAAATTAATAACAATAATACGTAATACAATTGGTTAGTGGCTTGCTGCAATGAATGGTAATCCACTCTCTTTCACTCCAGTTTTAGTATATGTAGGTTTTTAGTGAATAGTGAACTGTTAGCTCTCTCACAGCTTAGTCCAGGTTAGTAAGTTATGGCATGCATGCTTTTATGGTTAGAATGAATTAAACGGTAAGAAAACATGGAGAGAATGAATGGTGCTCAATTGAGCTATAACCTGCTCTCCTCCGGTTCGATCACTCAGTCAGTCTGTGGGGGATTTTTTGTATCCGGCTGTTGATTCCTTGCGGTAGATGCAAAACAGCTCCCAGTGTTGGGTCCACAGGCGGGGGTGCGATCACGGAGGTAGGGAATATGCAGGAAAACACAATGCAGGAAGACAGTGAAGTAGCGGTCAGCGTCTGGTTTCCTTAACGCGTTTCTCGGCCTGTCACGCTCGGCCGCTTCATCAGAAGGACGTAGATGGATACATAATACATAGGGCCTTATTTTGGTTCACTCTTTCTGACAAAATCCTTCTTAGATGGACAAAACCATGTGCACTGCAGGTGGGGCAGATGTTACTTGTGCAGAGAGAATTAGATTTGGGTGGGGTTTTACTTCAAAGTGAGATCTATATTGCAGTGTAAAAATAAAGCAGTCAGTATTTACCCTGCACAGAAACAAAATAACTCACCCAAATCTAATTCTCTCTGCACATTTTACATCTGCCCCCCTGCAGTGCACATGGTTTTGTCCATCTAAGAAGGATTTTGTCAGAAAGAGTGAACCAAAATAAGGCCCATGGGCGTAAAGGGGCAAGAAATAATGTTTTGAACTTTGCATGCTGTAAGGGTTAATCTAAAGTGGTAGTAAAGTGTTTAATTATCAATTTGAGAATTAATAGATGACCATTAAAAACAATCCCTTTTTAATGAGGTAGCCTAACTGCATAAGTGTGTCATGTGTGTGATGTATGAGTTCCGATGATAGTAGTATGTTTTGCGGAAATACACCGCATCAGTGCGTACGGCCAGGTCCCGTCCATTCTGACGCGGGAAGACGCTGTAAGACCGTGCAGAATATGTGTATGTCCACCGCACACGCAAGGTTTGGATGTCGTCCGTAAACACGCCCTCTTCTTAAAGTGTGAGTCCGTCCGAATGCGGAGGACCGGTGGGCGTTTCTTCGTACCATGTCCTCACAGCGTGGCGTGCGGACCGCTCCGAAAGAATTCGGACATTTACTCACCAACCAGAATAACCTCCATTGTGATTACTGTTCCCCAATGTCTCCCTTATGGTTATGCTAGTAAGAATGTCCCCAAATAGTGGTCATTTAAGGCATCCAATTAAACATTTCCATTAGTGGGACTACTTTACCTCTCTTTCTGATTTATTTCTGGGTAGTTAAAGTCAGGGTTTTGCTGCTACAACCACTCTCTAGCCTGACCAAGCAGGTCACCAGGCCGAACCAGCCCTACAGGAGATCCCAGGATTGTGGCAATCACCACCATGGACATTACCTCCAACAATCCCCCCATGGTTATTCACTCCGGAACAAGAGATGTTATCCAAGATTTCCCTCAGCTTTAAATCCAGTGGACATTGGTTACTTTTCCTTCATGGGCCGACCACGTGGACTCTAGAAGGGACATTCATTCTCTGCCGAGATCCAGGAGAGATGAGGGCATAACATGCGGCCATATCCCTCACTCCTGCACGGCAGAATTCGCAGCACACGCATGGGCTGATTCGGATGCCCAGGCTGTCCTTGCACACACCTTAAACTCAGTTTATTCCATTTTGCCACAATAGTATTATCTTAAAAAATCTACAATCACAAGTGCTCTTGTGATAATCTGCTTCAGCCTGTTCAATAGCAACATTAACGTTTGAGGCTGTAATGTTGAGCTCTCCGTATCAGCCCACATACTTCAATTACTTTTGACTTACTTTTGCCAAATAAAATAATCTTTTTAAAAAAGACATTCATTGTCAGAAACACATTATAGTATTTATTTTACATCAGTACACATTGTTAGGGAATTATATTAGAAGTTACCATTTCTTCTGACAGCTTATCGCCAAATGACACATACAGCTGTCACTAGCAAGAGGAAATTTTGCTGTAATTACTATATTTAAGATCTAAGATTTTACTGTTGCAACAGTATTCTCTATGTAGAAAATTGGATTAAGTTCAAATAATGTGAGAATACTTAGAACTGATTTAAACAAGTATAAAAGGGAATAATCCATACTGTTGTGACATTAACAAAAATACAAATAAAATGATATTATATTCTGTATATGAGTTCTGTAGCTGAATGCCTTGTGTGAGATGCCAGTGTTATAGCCCACAATTCCCACAGTATATTATGGCTTCTTTTTACAAAAATGAGGACTGGGAAGATGAAAAAAATGAATAGTCTGTACTATTAATGACATAAGACAGGGTTATTGTAGCCCCACTTTTTTCATCACAAGGAGCAAGTCAATTAAAATTAGGATCATGAGCCGCATGTTCATTCAAGGGAATAGAGCTGAGCCACAGTGCTGGAAATTTTGTGCAAATCAAGTTACGTGGTGGAGCAGGTAATTTTACAGAGCGAAATATCCTGCTGATATAATCATATTGAGCTTTACAGATTACTGTAGAATGACCAATTTGAAGTAAATGTATTTTTCACTCAGTGATTATTACCAGTTATTTATATAGCGCACACATATTCCGCAGCGCTTTTACAGAGAACATTTGCCCATTCACATCAGTCCCTTCCCAAGTGGAGCTTACAATCTATATTTCCTACCACATGTACACACACACACACTTTTATTCTAGGGTTAATTTTATTGGGAGATAATTACCCTAACGGTATATTATTGGATTGTGGGACGTAACCCACAAAAGCACTTGGAGAGCATCTCCTGACCTTTGAGTCCTGAGAAATTTGGAGGAGTGCCCTAGCAGCAAGGTGGTGAGGCATATGCTTGCAAAGCTCACAAGAAGCCTCGCTCCTGCTTTCACCGCTGTGGGGGCATGGCCAG
This sequence comes from Crinia signifera, assembly GCF_055691185.1. Classification (NCBI taxonomy): domain Eukaryota; kingdom Metazoa; phylum Chordata; class Amphibia; order Anura; family Myobatrachidae; genus Crinia; species Crinia signifera. The sequence continues at coordinate 399,986,316 of NC_139217.1, read as the reverse complement.
ACACAGATTTATATGTATATAAATCTTTGTAGATTATGCACTCACGGCCAGCATTGAACTTTGAGGGGGTGCTCCTTTAAAGTAACACAGTGTGTCCCAGTAATATACAAAGTGGGACAGATCCCAATAAGGGCACTCACCAGTATTTCACGTAAAGACAACTTCTTTATTGGTGATCCATTACCAGATTAGGTTTGTAGGTTTACGTTTCGGCCACTAGAGGGCCTTTCTCAAGACACCACAGCATTGACATCCACACAGCTCAGAGGTCAGGATACCTCTGAGCTGTGTGGATGTCAATGCTGTGGTGTCTTGAGAAAGGCCCTCTAGTGGCCGAAACGTAGACCTACAAACCTAATCTGGTAATGGATCACCTGTAAAGAAGTTGTCTTTACGTGAAATACTGGTGAGTGCCCTTATTGGGATCTGTCCCACTTTGTATATATAGGCTCCCCGGGAGGCTCACACACAATTTGGCACTTGATGAGCCAAATTTGACATGTGATAAATCGCTTGCAATTTATCACATGTCGGGGCGCAGGGGGCGGGCGGTGAGGGTCAGGGGGCGGCGGTGCTCTTATCAGGGGGAGCAGTGGGGCGGGCAGCGGGTCCCTGAGTGCTAAGCTGGCAAGCCGGGGAGTGCTGACCTGGCCGGGCGGTGATGATCATAGATATCAGCACAGCAGCGCTGCGGGATGGGACGCGCAGTGGCGGGTATTAGATTTTAAAATTCCTGTCAAATGACTAGCCGTTTTTTGATTGGCTGAGCTCTCAGCCAGCCAATCAGAGAACGGCCAGGTCAGCACTCCCCAGCGCCGCCAGCTTAGCACTCAGGGACCCGCTGCCCGCCCCACTGCTCCCCCGGTGTCTGCATGCATATGCCTGTCAGGTGGGCAGGCATATGCATACAGGGAGGTCGGACGTGATCGTATGTACTGACCGTCCGACCTCCCTGATCCGGTTCAATGCGCACTGGACCACGCATCGGATCGGATCAGATATCACACACCTGCGATTTTGGGCCGATTTCACCTGATTATCGGCACAAAGTGCCGAAATCGGATGAAATCGTCCCAAAATCGCATAGTGTATGGGGGCCTTTAGTGCAATAACGTTTTTAATAAAAGGCAGTCTGCCACTTCATAAAAGACAAAATACACTGGTACTCGTACCCCACAATTCATCAGTGTGGGCTTGAATACCACATGATTTAAAATCAATTTCAATGGATAGCTGTCACGGCTAAAGGGCTGGATGGAGTCGTGTGGTGCACAGAAGCCGGAGACGGACCAGGAGGAGTAGAATTGAAACGTGCAGGTTTAATAACAGATTTCATAAATGATAAACTTCACTCAAATACTTCTTTAAGTGACAGTTGGGATAAATTAAATAGAGTCCAGCACAATACTAATAACGGGCAGGTAAATCTGGAAACGTATACTTGGTGAGCCAGAGTACATAGAGGAAGATCTGGAAAGAGGTTGATTTGATGACAGAAGAAATGGATCCGGATGACTGAAAGATGATGGAATGAATGAGTTGTATGAAGGAGGGCAGCGGAATGCTGTGCAGGGTAATTCTGGGACACAAGCAGGGACAAGCACTAGGTAGGACTTGCAGCATTGGTGTCAGGAGAAAAACTTCCTTGTATAAAGATGCAGGGAGCAAGGCACCAGAGTCAGGAGAGAAAGAGCCAGGATCCGGGAATCAGCTAGGAGTTGTGAATGACTCCAAAGACTCATTGCACTGACACTGAACAGCCTAGGCAGATCCCCTATATCCCCAGGGGGCGGCTGCCATTGGCTGTCAGTGCAAGATGAGGAGGGAACCTCCACTCTGGGCCAATCCGCCTCCTGCCCTCAACCAAGATGGCGACGCCGGCCTCCCGGCGCTGCTATCTGCATGGACGCCGCTACCCGACGCTCCCCTGCTGCCATCCCTACCCAGAGCTGCCGCCATCTGCAAACCGCAGACCGGAGCCTGCACACGCTAGCCGGCGGCGGGCGCGAACGGGTGAGTACTGTACCCGCCGCGCTCCGTCGCGGCTACGTGTGACAGTACCCCCCCCTTTTCAGGGTGACCCCAGGGCGCCTATGGGCCTTGTGAGGATTTCTCTGGAGAAATTGCTTTATCAGTTTTGGAGCGTGCAAATCAATGGAATCCACCCAAGAGTTCTCTTCGGGACCAAACCCAACCCACTCCACCAGATACTGGATACGAGAATTGCGGCGACGAGAGTCTATAATGCGTCTTACCTCGAATTCAGCCCCACTTTCGGAGTTAATCTTGGGCGGTTTGGGAATCTTCTTTTGATAAGAGTTCAACCTTAAAGGCTTGAGGAGGGACACATGGAAGGAATTCGAAATCCTTAGGGAAGGAGGAAGTTGAAGTCTATAAGCGACCGGATTAATGACTTGGGTGATAGGGTATGGCCCAATGAACCGGGGTGCCAGCTTCATAGAGGGCAGACGGAGGCGTATATGGCGGGTAGACAGCCATACCCGGTCCCCGACTTTCAATCTGGGCGCTGCCCTTCTTTTCCTGTCTGCCATCCTCTTGTATCGGGCGGAAGATTTAAGAAGAGCGGTGTGGACATCCGACCAGATTTTAGCAAAGCGTTGTAATGAAGTGGTTGCTGCAGGAACTTCGGAAGAGGATAATTCTGAGAAATCTGGAGATCGTGGATGTTTGCCGAATACTGTAAAGAAGGGGGTGGTTCCGGAGGAAGAGTGATAGGAGTTGTTATGCATATATTCTGCCCACGGGAGAAGATCCACCCAGTCATCTTGGGAAGACGAGACAAACAGTCGGATAAAGGCCTCCAAGTCTTGATTCACCCGTTCTGTCTGGCCGTTGGTCTGGGGATGAAAGGCAGTGGAAAACTTGAGTTTGACCTGTACCGCGGCACAGAGAGCTCTCCAGAACTTTGCAACGAACTGTACTCCGCGGTCGGATACAATCTCTTTGGGCAGTCCGTGAAGTTTAAAAATGGTTGAGATAAATAGCTGAGCCAGTACTGGAGCAGAGGGGAGACCTTTTAGTGGGACAAAATGGACCATTTTTGAGAATCGGTCAACCACTACCCAGATTGCGGTATGACCTTTTGAGGGGGGTAGTTCGCAAATGAAGTCCATTGACAGATGGGTCCATGGTTCTGTGGGAATGGTTAGAGGGCGGAGAGGACCAGCGGGAGTTGTTCTGGGCACCTTATGCTGAGCACACCTTACACAAGAGGCAACGAAGTTGGTTACGTCGTGGCGGATGGTTGGCCACCAATAAGAACGTGACAGGAACATCAAGGTCTTTTGTGCTCCTGCGTGCCCTGCGAAGCGGGAAGAATGTGCCCATGACAATATTTTCTTGCGGAGTTCGGGAGGAACGAACGTTTTACCTGGAGGAGGAGATGGCTGTACGGTTACTTGGGCGAAGACCACCGGATCGAGGATTGGACGAGGAGGTGTCTCTAGGTCAGAGGTCGTCTCAAAGGAGCGGGATAGAGCGTCCGCCTTCGTATTCGTGGTTCCAGGTCGGAATTTAATTTGAAAATCAAAGCGTTCGAAAAACATGGCCCAACGGGCTTGGCGGGCAGTAAGGCACTGAGCCTGTTTAAGAAAGGACAGATTTTTGTGGTCTGAATACACAGTGATCTTATGCCGTGCCCCCTCCAGAAGGTATCGCCACTCCTCTAACGCAGTTTTGACTGCAAGCAACTCCTGGTACCCGATGGGGTAATTCTTCTCTGCCGGAAGGAATTTTTTGGAGAGGAAGGCACAAGGGTGTAATTCTTGATCCTCACCTTTTTGTGACAAGATGGCTTCGATTCCTTCCGAGGATGCGTCCACCTCGAGAATGAAGGGCCTGTCGAGGTCTGGTTGGAGGAGGATTGGTGCTGTCACGAATGCTCTTCTTAACTGCTGGAAGGCAGAGGATGCTTCTGGCGACCATCGGCTTGGATCAGCTCCTTTGCAAGTGAGAGCAGTGAGGGGAGCAGCGATAGTAGAGAAGTTCCGGATAAATCGCCGGTAATAGTTTGAGAACCCTAGGAATCTCTGAATTCCTTTGAGTGTTGTGGGGGCTGCCCAGTCTTGGATGGCTCTCACCTTCTCTGGGTCCATCTCTATCCCAGTGGCGGAGAGAATGTGACCCAAGAATGGAATGGACGTGACCTCAAAAACGCACTTCTCCAACTTGCAGAACAGTTGACTTTGGCGAAGACGTCGTAGGACTTTGGACACTGTCTGTCTGTGAAGTTGAAGATTTGGAGAGAAGATGAGTATATCGTCTAGATAGACTACGATGGAGTGGTACAGCAAGTCCCGAAAGATATCATTTACAAACTGTTGGAAGACGGCGGGGGCATTACAAAGGCCGAAGGGCATCACCAGGTATTCATAGTGACCGTCGCGCGTATTAAAAGCCGTCTTCCACTCGTCACCTGGACAGATCCGGATCAAATTGTAGGCACCTCCTTTACTGAAGACATCTGTAAATGAGCGATATGGTGCGGGTATAGACAAGGGTGGAGCTGAAGAGGATGAAGGACAGTTACCCTCACGTTGTGGATGGGTCTGGTAGACCGGAAGGATCTGAGGAATGCAAGTAGACTGGCAATCTGTTCCCCAGGCCTTGACCTCCATAGTGGTCCAATCGATGTGTGGGTTATGTTTGGAGAGCCAGGGAAGGCCCAGGACCATTTGGTGTGAGGACTGTGGAAGAATGAAGAATTCAAGGGTCTCTTGATGTAGAGCTCCTATGAGCAGGGTCACCGGGGCGGTCTGATGGGTGATTTGTCCACTACGAATTCGACTCCCATCCACTGCAGTAAGAACCAGCGAGTGATCCAGGGGTTGCACGGGCAGGGCATGTTGGGTGACAAAAGAAAAAGAAAGGAAGTTTCCCGCTGCTCCAGAGTCCAATAGGGCCTGAACTCTTTTTCTCCCTTGGGGACACACAAGGGTAACCGGAATGGTGGAATCAGAAGAAGAGGGAGATGGAAGCAAGACTCCTAATCGGACCTCCCTCGGGGAGATTAGGAGCGGTCGTTTCCCGACCACAGCGGGCAGGAAGCCAATAAGTGAGCTGAGGAGCCACAGTACATGCACAGATTCTCTCGCCGTCTTCGGGACTTCTCTTCGAGGGAAAGGCGGGAGCGGTTGATTTGCATGGGCTCATCTGTTGAGACACCGCAGGAGGCGGGGTTGGTTTGGAAACTGGTGCGACATTGGAAGGGAATCGAGGGCGAAGGCGATCAGAGCGATTCCTCTCAAGTTGGCGTTCTTGGAGTCACAGATCGACCTTGGTACATAATGAAATGAGTTCAGCCAGGGTGGAAGGAGAATCGCGAGTTGCTAACCACTGAACCGGGGTGCCAGCTTCATAGAGGGCAGACGGAGGCGTATATGGCGGGTAGACAGCCATACCCGGTCCCCGACTTTCAATCTGGGCGCTGCCCTTCTTTTCCTGTCTGCCATCCTCTTGTATCGGGCGGAAGATTTAAGAAGAGCGGTGTGGACATCCGACCAGATTTTAGCAAAGCGTTGTAATGAAGTGGTTGCTGCAGGAACTTCGGAAGAGGATAATTCTGAGAAATCTGGAGATCGTGGATGTTTGCCGAATACTGTAAAGAAGGGGGTGGTTCCGGAGGAAGAGTGATAGGAGTTGTTATGCATATATTCTGCCCACGGGAGAAGATCCACCCAGTTATCTTGGGAAGACGAGACAAACAGTCGGATAAAGGCCTCCATGTCTTGATTCACCGGTTCTGTCTGGCCGTTGGTCTGGGGATGAAAGGCAGTGGAAAACTTGAGTTTGACCTGTACCGCGGCACAGAGAGCTCTCCAGAACTTTGCAACGAACTGTACTCCGCGGTCGGATACAATCTCTTTGGGCAGTCCGTGAAGTTTAAAAATGGTTGAGATAAATAGCTGAGCCAGTACTGGAGCAGAGGGGAGACCTTTTAGTGGGACAAAATGGACCATTTTTGAGAATCGGTCAACCACTACCCAGATTGCGGTATGACCTTTTGAGGGGGGTAGTTCGCAAATGAAGTCCATTGACAGATGGGTCCATGGTTCTGTGGGAATGGTTAGAGGGCGGAGAGGACCAGCGGGAGTTGTTCTGGGCACCTTATGCTGAGCACACCTTACACAAGAGGCAACGAAGTTGGTTACGTCGTGGCGGATGGTTGGCCACCAATAAGAACGTGACAGGAACATCAAGGTCTTTTGTGCTCCTGCGTGCCCTGCGAAGCGGGAAGAATGTGCCCATGACAATATTTTCTTGCGGAGTTCGGGAGGAACGAACGTTTTACCTGGAGGAGGAGATGGCTGTACGGTTACTTGGGCGAAGACCACCGGATCGAGGATTGGACGAGGAGGTGTCTCTAGGTCAGAGGTCGTCTCAAAGGAGCGGGATAGAGCGTCCGCCTTCGTATTCGTGGTTCCAGGTCGGAATTTAATTTGAAAATCAAAGCGTTCGAAAAACATGGCCCAACGGGCTTGGCGGGCAGTAAGGCACTGAGCCTGTTTAAGAAAGGACAGATTTTTGTGGTCTGAATACACAGTGATCTTATGCCGTGCCCCCTCCAGAAGGTATCGCCACTCCTCTAACGCAGTTTTGACTGCAAGCAACTCCTGGTACCCGATGGGGTAATTCTTCTCTGCCGGAAGGAATTTTTTGGAGAGGAAGGCACAAGGGTGTAATTCTTGATCCTCACCTTTTTGTGACAAGATGGCTTCGATTCCTTCCGAGGATGCGTCCACCTCGAGAATGAAGGGCCTGTCGAGGTCTGGTTGGAGGAGGATTGGTGCTGTCACGAATGCTCTTTTTAACTGCTGGAAGGCAGAGGATGCTTCTGGCGACCATCGGCTTGGATCAGCTCCTTTGCAAGTGAGAGCAGTGAGGGGAGCAGCGATAGTAGAGAAGTTCCGGATAAATCGCCGGTAATAGTTTGAGAACCCTAGGAATCTCTGAATTCCTTTGAGTGTTGTGGGGGCTGCCCAGTCTTGGATGGCTCTCACCTTCTCTGGGTCCATCTCTATCCCAGTGGCGGAGAGAATGTGACCCAAGAATGGAATGGACGTGACCTCAAAAACGCACTTCTCCAACTTGCAGAACAGTTGACTTTGGCGAAGACGTCGTAGGACTTTGGACACTGTCTGTCTGTGAAGTTGAAGATTTGGAGAGAAGATGAGTATATCGTCTAGATAGACTACGATGGAGTGGTACAGCAAGTCCCGAAAGATATCATTTACAAACTGTTGGAAGACGGCGGGGGCATTACAAAGGCCGAAGGGCATCACCAGGTATTCATAGTGACCGTCGCGCGTATTAAAAGCCGTCTTCCACTCGTCACCTGGACAGATCCGGATCAAATTGTAGGCACCTCCTTTACTGAAGACATCTGTAAATGAGCGATATGGTGCGGGTATAGACAAGGGTGGAGCTGAAGAGGATGAAGGACAGTTACCCTCACGTTGTGGATGGGTCTGGTAGACCGGAAGGATCTGAGGAATGCAAGTAGACTGGCAATCTGTTCCCCAGGCCTTGACCTCCATAGTGGTCCAATCGATGTGTGGGTTATGTTTGGAGAGCCAGGGAAGGCCCAGGACCATTTGGTGTGAGGACTGTGGAAGAATGAAGAATTCAAGGGTCTCTTGATGTAGAGCTCCTATGAGCAGGGTCACCGGGGCGGTCTGATGGGTGATTTGTCCACTACGAATTCGACTCCCATCCACTGCAGTAAGAACCAGCGAGTGATCCAGGGGTTGCACGGGCAGGGCATGTTGGGTGACAAAAGAAAAAGAAAGGAAGTTTCCCGCTGCTCCAGAGTCCAATAGGGCCTGAACTCTTTTTCTCCCTTGGGGACACACAAGGGTAACCGGAATGGTGGAATCAGAAGAAGAGGGAGATGGAAGCAAGACTCCTAATCGGACCTCCCTCGGGGAGATTAGGAGCGGTCGTTTCCCGACCACAGCGGGCAGGAAGCCAATAAGTGAGCTGAGGAGCCACAGTACATGCACAGATTCTCTCGCCGTCTTCGGGACTTCTCTTCGAGGGAAAGGCGGGAGCGGTTGATTTGCATGGGCTCATCTGTTGAGACACCGCAGGAGGCGGGGTTGGTTTGGAAACTGGTGCGACATTGGAAGGGAATCGAGGGCGAAGGCGATCAGAGCGATTCCTCTCAAGTTGGCGTTCTTGGAGTCACAGATCGACCTTGGTACATAATGAAATGAGTTCAGCCAGGGTGGAAGGAGAATCGCGAGTTGCTAACCAATGAACCGGGGTGCCAGCTTCATAGAGGGCAGACGGAGGCGTATATGGCGGGTAGACAGCCATACCCGGTCCCCGACTTTCAATCTGGGCGCTGCCCTTCTTTTCCTGTCTGCCATCCTCTTGTATCGGGCGGAAGATTTAAGAAGAGCGGTGTGGACATCCGACCAGATTTTAGCAAAGCGTTGTAATGAAGTGGTTGCTGCAGGAACTTCGGAAGAGGATAATTCTGAGAAATCTGGAGATCGTGGATGTTTGCCGAATACTGTAAAGAAGGGGGTGGTTCCGGAGGAAGAGTGATAGGAGTTGTTATGCATATATTCTGCCCACGGGAGAAGATCCACCCAGTCATCTTGGGAAGACGAGACAAACAGTCGGATAAAGGCCTCCAAGTCTTGATTCACCCGTTCTGTCTGGCCGTTGGTCTGGGGATGAAAGGCAGTGGAAAACTTGAGTTTGACCTGTACCGCGGCACAGAGAGCTCTCCAGAACTTTGCAACGAACTGTACTCCGCGGTCGGATACAATCTCTTTGGGCAGTCCGTGAAGTTTAAAAATGGTTGAGATAAATAGCTGAGCCAGTACTGGAGCAGAGGGGAGACCTTTTAGTGGGACAAAATGGACCATTTTTGAGAATCGGTCAACCACTACCCAGATTGCGGTATGACCTTTTGAGGGGGGTAGTTCGCAAATGAAGTCCATTGACAGATGGGTCCATGGTTCTGTGGGAATGGTTAGAGGGCGGAGAGGACCAGCGGGAGTTGTTCTGGGCACCTTATGCTGAGCACACCTTACACAAGAGGCAACGAAGTTGGTTACGTCGTGGCGGATGGTTGGCCACCAATAAGAACGTGACAGGAACATCAAGGTCTTTTGTGCTCCTGCGTGCCCTGCGAAGCGGGAAGAATGTGCCCATGACAATATTTTCTTGCGGAGTTCGGGAGGAACGAACGTTTTACCTGGAGGAGGAGATGGCTGTACGGTTACTTGGGCGAAGACCACCGGATCGAGGATTGGACGAGGAGGTGTCTCTAGGTCAGAGGTCGTCTCAAAGGAGCGGGATAGAGCGTCCGCCTTCGTATTCGTGGTTCCAGGTCGGAATTTAATTTGAAAATCAAAGCGTTCGAAAAACATGGCCCAACGGGCTTGGCGGGCAGTAAGGCACTGAGCCTGTTTAAGAAAGGACAGATTTTTGTGGTCTGAATACACAGTGATCTTATGCCGTGCCCCCTCCAGAAGGTATCGCCACTCCTCTAACGCAGTTTTGACTGCAAGCAACTCCTGGTACCCGATGGGGTAATTCTAGGGGTCTGGTAGACCGGAAGGATCTGAGGAATGCAAGTAGACTGGCAATCTGTTCCCCAGGCCTTGACCTCCATAGTGGTCCAATCGATGTGTGGGTTATGTTTGGAGAGCCAGGGAAGGCCCAGGACCATTTGGTGTGAGGACTGTGGAAGAATGAAGAATTTGAGGGTCTCTTGATGTAGAGCTCCTATGAGCAGGGTCACCGGGGCAGTCTGATGGGTGATTTGTCCACTACGAATTCGACTCCCATCCACTGCAGTAAGAACCAGCGAGTGATCCAGGGGTTGCACGGGCAGGGCATGTTGGGTGACAAAAGAAAAAGAAAGGAAGTTTCCCGCTGCTCCAGAGTCCAATAGGGCCTGAACTCTTTTTCTCCCTTGGGGACACACAAGGGTAACCGGAATGGTGGAATCAGAAGAAGAGGGAGATGGAAGCAAGACTCCTAATCGGACCTCCCTCGGGGAGATTAGGAGCGGTCGTTTCCCGACCACAGCGGGCAGGAAGCCAATAAGTGAGCTGAGGAGCCACAGTACATGCACAGATTCTCTCGCCGTCTTCGGTACTTCTCTTCGAGGGAAAGGCGGGAGCGGTTGATTTGCATGGGCTCATCTGTTGAGACACCGCAGGAGGCGGGGTTGGTTTGGAAACTGGTGCGACATTGGAAGGGAATCGAGGGCGAAGGCGATCAGAGCGATTCCTCTCAAGTTGGCGTTCTTGGAGTCACAGATCGACCTTGGTACATAATGAAATGAGTTCAGCCAGGGTGGAAGGAGAATCGCGAGTTGCTAACTCGTCCTTGATGCGCCCGGCTAGGCCGTTCCAGAAGGCAGAAAGGAGAGCCTCTTCGTTCCATCTGAGTTCGGAAGCCAGGGTTTGGAATTGTACGACATATTGTCCCACTGGGCGACTGCCCTGACGAATCCTTAGGCTCTCCGTGGCTGCGGAGGACACTCTGCCAGGCTCGTCGAAGATGCGACGGAAGGAGGCCACAAACTCTTCATAGTTGTTGAGGATGGGATCCGCACGCTCCCAAAGGGGGGACACCCACTCCAGGGCTGGACCCGCCAGTAGGGACACGATGTAAGCCACCCGAGTTTTGGGCGAGGGGAAATTGGAAGGCTGGAGGGTAAAATGAACGTCACATTGATTCAGGAATCCTCGACACCCCCTCGGGGACCCGTCATATTTACTGGGGGTTGACAGCTGTAGATGGTGAGGAGCAGCTGGCCCAGGGGGAGCAGCAGAGGCTGAAGCTCCGGAGGTTGGTTCTTCCCGAAATTGAAGGAGCCGCCTGAGGTGGTGACACGGTCTGGAGAAATTGAGCCACTTGACGCTGGGTAGCCTCTACTTGTTCCAAGCGAGCCATGATGCCTTGAAGAACATCCGTCATGGAGGCCTGTGCTTCACCCGATTCCATCGGGTCAGTGCAAACTGTCACGGCTAAAGGGCTGGATGGAGTCGTGTGGTGCACAGAAGCCGGAGACGGACCAGGAGGAGTAGGATTGAAACGTGCAGGTTTAATAACAGATTTCATAAATGATAAACTTCACTCAAATACTTCTTTAAGTGACAGTTGGGATAAATTAAATAGAGTCCAGCACAATATTAATAACGGGCAGGTAAATCTGGAAACGTATACTTGGTGAGCCAGAGTACATAGAGGAAGATCCAGAAAGAGGTTGATTTGATGACAGAAGAAATGGATCCGGATGACTGAAAGATGATGGAATGAATGAGTTGTATAAAGGAGGGCAGCGGAATGCTGTGCAGGGTAATTCTGGGACACAAGCAGGGACAAGCACTAGGTAGGACTTGCAGCATTGGTGTCAGGAGAAAAACTTCCTTGTATAAAGATGCAGGGAGCAAGGCACCAGAGTCAGGAGAGAAAGAGCCAGGATCCGGGAATCAGCTAGGAGTTGTGAATGACTCCAAAGACTCATTGCACTGACACTGAACAGCCTAGGCAGATCCCCTATATCCCCAGGGGGCGGCTGCCATTGGCTGTCAGCGCAGGATGAGGAGCGAACCTCCACTCTGGGCCAATCCGCCTCCTGCCCTCAACCAAGATGGCGATGCCGGCCTCCCGGCGCCGATATCTGCAAGGACGCCGCTACCTGACGCTCCCCTGCTGCCATCCCTACCCAGAGCTGCCACCATCTGCAAACCGCAGACCGGAGCCTGCACACGCTAGCCGGCGGCGGGCGCGGACGGGTGAGTACTGTACCCGCCGCGGCTACGTGTGACAATAGCAACAGTCACCGTCAGTCTCCTCTCGATTTAGAGCTGGGGAATTTTGCTGGCACGTCCGTGTGTAACACCAGGACCCTCATGCAGGTAAGCGGCTCTCCCTCTCCTGACAGGCGACCGACTGTAGTTAGCGTCTGGTGAGGCACGCCCAAACGCGTTTCGTCATGGACTTCGTCAGACTGACACTGCACTGCACACTTCCACATAACACATCAACACATAATCATCACATATATTTATATATATATATATACACACTGTAATATTAGAATTTGAGGCACTTTTACTGGAGAGGGAACGACCCGAATTGTACACATAAGCTGATAGGATCCAGTGGGCATTTACGGCTAACGTCGGTCAGCAGGAATATACCAAGTACCTTTATTATTGTTATTATTATTTATTTTGTTAAAAGTTTATGAAATAAAGTCTAATGGTGTGTACACACGTTAGATGTGCCTTAAGATCCTATCCACGATCTGATTAGATAGGATCGTGGATAGGATCTTAAGGCACATCCGATTTGCATCCTGTCTTGACTATATAGTGCAGATCTGCACTATATAGACAAGGCAGCCAAGACTTTCTGGCTTCCGATACGTGAACGCGCATCGGGTTCGCAAGGGTTTTAATCCGTTGCCGATCCGATGCCGATCCGATGTTGACTATATCGTCAACATCGGAAAGGAAATCGGACCGTGTGTACACATCATAACTGTGTCTAGCAGTGTTTCAGACATTCATGCACCTATAATATAAGCACAGTTTTATAGTATAATTTTGTTACTCTGATCGAGGATGCCAATGTCCAGGACTGGACACTGGAGGGAGTCAGGTTAGCAGGAAGAGTGGAACACTGCAGATGCTGGAAATAGCAGATGCACTAAGAGAGCTTTGGGAGCTGCTTCTCAAAGGACAACATTGTACTAACTGAATTCTGGATCCAAGCTCTGTGTGTATATAGGCAAAGAATGTAGCTGATTGGCTGTTGTAGGATGATGTCAGAAGTGGTTGATGACAGGGGCGGATTGGCTCAGCGGGAAACCGGGCCGTTTCCCGGTGGACAGGCAAATTTTATAGGAATAGAGGCCACCAAATATCCCTCCCTCCCTGGCTGGGCCGCGGCCCACCGAACCGCCATCTCCGTGGTTACCAGCCGGAACCGGTGGGCGGTGGCAGCACCCTAGAAGATCTGAGGGTGGCCACAGGCGGGTACAGTCAGTGTTAGCCTGCCTCAGTATATTATATATGTATATATTTATTTATTTTTTTCCCCTATACATCATTCTGGGTTTTATTTACAGGTTTTATATATGCCACCCTGCATACCCCCTTTCACCCTGCACCCTGCTTCCCCCCTCCCTACCTGAATTCTCTGCCACCCCACATCCTATTCCATGCTGCATCTCCCCTCTGTCACCCTACATCCTACGCCACTGTGCGCTCCCCCTCCCATGCGCCTATTCTGCAGCCTGAGGGGCTGGGGACATAGCCAACAGTTCAGAGAGCCACTAGCCATGCCCCCACAGCAGCGAAAATGGGGCGTGGGCTCGTTGAAATAGGCCACACCCCCATATCACTAGGCCACACCCCCCAAAAAAAATCAGTCGCGCCTCTGGCACTCAACAGGTCCCCCCCCCCCCCCCCCCAGGGCTGCTTCAACATATTTCCCCCGCTGCTTTTAATTCCCAATCTACCCCTGGTTGATGGGGATTGGTTCCAGAGACCCATGTGCCAAAATCCAAGATGGCGGCGCCCATACCGGTGACTGACTTCCATGCGGGGACTTGCGGCCTGCACAGAAGCGGGGAGCCTGTGCCAGATGCTGCGCCAACCAGGCCGCGAATATCCCTGCAGAAGGCATTGCGGAGGGCACTGATCCTGTCAGGAACCGGAGGATGACAGTCTCTGTGCCAGTTTGGCAAAGCACTTGGAGTGAAGGTTGGTATATCTCAAACCCTGAATCATGACATCATGTAAATATGGCATCATTGTATAGGCCGCATTGTATAGGGATATCTGTATTTTTAGGCTGGCAAAGAAAATCAGGATAAGATTAAATACTCCCCTAAGTGTTGGGATACTTGTTTTATTCGTTCCTAAAATTATTTAACTGATTTCTTTCTTTTTCTGAACTAATTATAATAATTATAAATTAGACCAAGAAAAGGTAGAACATGTAGCACATAAAAATGCTATCATAATCCAATGTAAATAAAATAGCAATGAATGCAGTCAGAGGTGTTTTAAGAGAAGAGGAGGCCCATGTATAGCCTCCTCAGTCCGAGCCCCCTCCTCTATGCAGGCACCAGTGCCTTGCTGCACGAGTCTGAGCACTAGAGTTTCTCAGACCCTACTGTGCATGAGCAGATCTCTGGAAAATAGTGTGGTGGACATTTTTACAGCAACCTCGGTAGCAGCAGCTGCACAGTGCTGAGCATGTGCATGCGCAGATCTATTATATTTCTGATGCTTTATTGTGGGACTACGCAGGTTAAGTGGGACTCAGGGGCCCGTGTTCACTGCACACACTGCATCCATTATAAATATGTCACTGAATGCTGTACCATAAAGGGCTTTAACAAAGCTTCAATTTAGTTTATGTGAACTGAAATGTAATTTTTGCTCATAACCACTTGGTGGCAGTCATGATCAGCATAATAATAAATCTAGAATTTGTCAAGAACATGATGGCAGCCAGTGAAATTATCAGAAGGAAATGAAGGCAGGGGCGGATTGGGAATTAAAACCAGCCCGGGAAATATCTCGAAGCAGCCCTAATGGGGCGGGAGAGTTGTTGCGCGCCGGTGGCGCGCCCAATTTTTTGGGGGTGTGGCCTATCAATATGGGGGTGTGGCCTATTTCAACGAACTGCTGGCTATGTCCCCAGCCCCTCAGGCTGCAGAATAGGTGAATATACCGCGTTTATTCTGCAGCCTGTGGGGCTGGGGAGATAGAGGGGGTGGGCGACAGGGGGTCTCCCAATACAGTGAAGTGGCAGGGTGGAAGAGGATGCAGGGAGGGAGGGGGGGATGGAGGGTGGCATAGAATGCTGGGAGGGGAGATGCAGAGTGGCTGAGAACGAAGGGAGTGAGGACTTACGCAGGGTGGCACAGGACGCAGAGTGTGAGGGGGGCATGGTAGCACAGGATGCAGGGTAGGAGGGGGAATGCAGAGTGGCAGGGGATGCAGGGAGGGGAGTCACAAAGTGGTGGAGGATGCAGGGAGGGGAGACAGTGATGCCCATTACACATATGCCACACACCGTGATGGCCATTATACATATACCGCACACTGTGATGCCATTAAACATATGACGCACAATGTGATGCCCATTATACATATGCCTCACACCGTGATGCCCATTATACATATGCCACACACCGTGATGCCCATTATACATATGCCACACACCGTGATGCCCATTATACATATGCCACACACCGTGATGCCCATTATACATATGCCTCACACCGTGATGCCCATTATACATATGCCGCACACCGTGAAGCTCATTATACATATGCCGCACACCGTGATGCTCATTATACATATGCCGCACACCGTGATGCACATTATATATATGCCACACCGTGATGCCCATTATACATATACCGCACACCGTGATGCTCCATTATACATATGCCACACACCGTGATGCCCATTATACATGACACACACCATGATGCTCCATTATACATATACCACACACCGTGATGCCCATTAATGCCCAATGTATATGCACACCCCACACACATGCTGTATATGTACCCCACACACACATGCTGTATATGCACCCCACACACACATGCTGTATATGCACCCCACACACACACACATGCTGTATATGCACCCCACACACACATGCTGTATATGCACCCCACACACACACACATGCTGTATATGCACCCCACACACACACACACACACATGCTGTATATGCACCCCACACCCCCCCCCCCCCCAATACTGTATATACACTGCCCAGCATGTCCCCTGGACATATTAACATGTCACATCCTCCCTCCCCAGCATAAATCACATACCTTAGAACTATGCTGGTGTGGCTGGCTGTAGTGGTGCAAGCTGCTCCCCTGTCCATGCCTGGCTGCAGGGCAGGCTCCTCCAGTCACAGACACATGGCCATGTGTGCAGGTGCAGCATGCTCAGAGTCAGCAGAGCATACGAAGAGCTGCCTGCATCCTGCTTCTAAGAGGAAGGGGAGGGAGGTGGGCGGCACTGAAGACGAGTGCTATTTTCGTTGTTACAGACAAGGAGGGAGGGTGATGCTGCCTGTAATTTACCTTGACAGGAGGATCGGGGAGTAGAGGGAAGTGCTGCCAGCAGGAGAAGCCGAAGGACGGCAATGGCACTGAGAGGAGCTGAACCGCGGGAGGAGCTGTGTGTGTGTCCACGCATGCACAGTCAGCAGCCCTCCCGCGGCCATGTTAAATGCTGACAGATCAGCCCGGCCGCTGCTAAGGAGATAGTGATCACACGGCCCTGCCAGGGGGGAGAGCGGCCGGGTCTAGTGTCTAATAGACCGGCCCACCGGGATATTACCCGGTTTCCCGGTGGGCCAATCCGCCCCTGAATGAAGGCACTCCCCTTCACCTAACTGCAGTACAAACATTATTCCTGACCAACAATAAAGTATCATTCTTTATCTGTGATAAGCCTCAAAAGCATTAATTTAACCAATTACACCAATATCCTAATATATAATATATATTAGGCATGCCCAGGGCTATCTAATTAGTGCCTCCATTTACCGGGGTTATTATTTTGCCTGCCTCAGGCAGGCAAAGCAAAACCCCAGAAAATAGTCTGGGGCTGTGCTGGCCAAAACCACACAGGTTTAGCTGAGCCTGTGTGTTTTTATGAGAACTTGTGTGATCCATATGGGATAGAACCAGTGGCGGCTCCAGAGAAGGGGCTGCAACACAGTTCAAAAGTCTAATAGGGGAGCCACACCAACTGCCTTTCCAAACTGACTCATTAGCAGTTGGTGTCTCTCCTCTTTTTGAAAAGCCGCCACTGGATAGAACGATAAAAAAAATGGAAAAACATCAGGATTTAAAAACAAAACAAAAAAAACAGAGGTTTTATCAGGGATAATAGGATATCCCTGGGAACTGGATAACATTTTTAACCTGATCCTTACGGTGATCAATTTACACCCAATTTGTAATTAACAAAACAATATATTTGGGAGGATGCATACCTCCCAACTGTCCCACTTTTTGCAGGAACGTCCCGTTTTTTTGTGCAGTCTTCAAATGCTAGGTCCTTACTTTAAAGACATCAGGACAGGAGAGAGGGGTGCTAATCCAGATTAAAGTAGTCTCTGGCCTTCAGGTGTGCTATATAATAAGGATCTTACCCACACCTGCCTACTTTTGAAAACTAGTTTCAGGGAGATTATAGTTGGTAGTAGAATTTTGCACAGTTCCCCACTGAGGGGGGCGTGTCATGCTCCACCCAAAGGGCGTGTCTAGTTCCATATATGGAGATATTGTGATAAGAAATTGTGAACGTGGCACGTAGAAGCCTGGGTGTGTACTGCTACATCTGATAGGAATCTTGTAAAATGACTTATATCCAAATGTAGATGAGCCCCAAAGCAGTTAGTAAGCGCTACTATACTCGGTAAAGTGCTGGGAAATGGTAGTGATGATTCAATGTAAATGTATCTATCTCCATTTTTCCCAAAATATGTAACAGTGTAATGTGGTCTAGGTGAGATGAGGGAGATTGCCAGACTAATGAAAGAGAGAGGGAGATTGCTGCTATTTCAGGGAGTCTCCTGCAGAATGCAGGAGGGTATTCACTATGATGAACCTGATGTTTTTAAAGTTTCACTTTTATTTTTATACTAACATTAGGGACCTGTCCGACATGTTCACTTTGACATGGCTAACTTTCGAAGCTTTTGCATCAAGTGGGCTTACTACTACATAATAATTTACCTAATTTAAGTTGCTAGTCGCAGTGTTTTGTTCTGGATTTCTCCCAGTGATATAGTGCAGGGGTAGCCAACTCCAGTCCTCGAGAGCTACCAACAGCTCATGTTTTCCAGCTCACTTCACAGGTACACAGATGCATACCCTCCAACTGTACCGAATTAGCCGGCACAGTACCGTTTTTTTAATGGCTAAACTAACTGAACCGAATGTACCGATTTTTTTTGTAGCCAGCGCCTCTGGGAGTTGCATACCTCCCAACAGTCCCGATTTTATCGGGACAGTCCCGATTGTCGGGGCCTGTCCCGATGTCCCACCCGCGGGCGGCAGTGTCCCGCGGTGTGGGGGGGCTGTTGGGAGTCCCCCCTGTCAGCTGCTAAGCAGCGGGGAATAAACGCTGTGCGCATGCGCACAGCGTCTATTCCCGCAGCCAGGGGACTGGGGGCATGGCTAGAGGCTCACAGAGCCTCTGGGTCATGCCCCCATAGCAGCAAAATGGGGGCGTGACCTCACGGAAGAGCAGCGAGTATAGGCCACGCCCCCAACTTAGGCCACACCCCCGAAAATTTCGGGGCGCCTACGGCGCGCAGGAGCATCGTCCCGCCTGCAGAGTGTCAAAAGTTGGGAGGTATGGAGTTGTAGTTTTGGAAACGGTCATTGACACATTGACATCCAATCAGAGTGAGGATGAAGCAAGTTTCAAGAGGAGCTATGTGATTGATGCTACAGTGAGCCACTGAAAATGCGATCGACTTGACCAATGAGGGCTGTGTTGGGAAGAGTGATGTGCGCTGCGGCCAATCAAGCTGCGAGTTGTAGGCTGTGTGGGCGCGGAGACTTGGTGACAGTAGCCTCTCGCACACTGTGACTGTGCGCCCGCTCTTCCGGGTGTCGATGTCTGTGTCGCTGTCTGTGCAGGCGGCTACAGGACATGGCTGCAGCTCCACTGGATGAGTTGCCCGTGCCCTGCGCCAGCTTCTTCTGATACCTTGGTGTACTAGCGGCTTCCTTGTGTGGTGTGAGGGCCGCCCCGCACCTGATGTGCGGTGACCGGGTCTGGGTGCTGGGGAGTGGAGCGCAGGTGGGTTCGAGGACCGGGAAATGGACAGGTGAATCCTCCCTGGGGTTAGGGCGGCATGGTGAGCAGGGGATACGGGGATGGGGCAGCTAGGCAAGCAGCATGGAATGAAAACGCCCACTTTACCTGTGGTCACGCCTACTTCACACATGGCCACACCCCCTTCCCGAATGTGTACCGATTTCTGCCCTTCAGAGGAGGGTATGCAGATGCACTCATTACTCACTAGGGTTACCACCCGTCCGGGATTACTCCGGACAGTCCGGTAATTAAGACCGGCGTCCGGAGTCCGGGCGGGTGGCTTTCCCGGACTATACATAGTCCGGGAATAACCCGCCCGCCGCCGCCGCCGCCCCCCCCTCGTCTCCCCGCTCCCCCGCTGCCCTGCTCCCGTCCCCTCAAGTCTCCCCCGCTGTGTATGCGGGAGAGACGCGCTGCTGCGGTGCTGCATATGCTGCTGGACCGCTAGCCAATGGCCGCTCGCGGTCCAGCAGCCACCAGTTGATTGGCTGCTGGACCGCGAACGGCCATTGGCTAGCGGTCCAGCAGCGGGAGTTAGAAATGTTAAAATCTATCATACAGCACAGCAGCACGTCTCTTCCGCGAATACAGCGGGGGAGACGTGAGGGGACGGGCAGGCAGGCACAGGCACACTGACAAGCCTGTCTGCCTCCCGCAGGCGGGGGAGGGGGTTTCTATCCCCCTTGGCAACGAGCACACTGGCACAGATCAATCCCCCTCGGCAACGAGCACACTGGCACAGATCAATCCCCCTCGGCAACGAGCACACTGGCACAGATCAATCCCCCTCGGCAACGAGCACACTGGCACAGATCAATCCCCCTCGGCAACGAGCACAGAGGCACAGATCAATCCCCCTCGGCAACGAGCACACTGGCACAGATCAATCCCCCTCGGCAACGAGCACACTGGCACAGATCAATCCCCCTCGGCAACGAGCACACTGGCACAGATCAATCCCCCTCGGCAACGAGCACAGAGGCACAGATCTATCCCCCTCGGCAACGAGCACAGAGGCACAGATCAATCCCCCTCGGCAACGAGCACAGAGGCACAGATCAATCCCCCTCGGCAACGAGCACACTGGCACAGATCAATCCCCCTCGGCAACGAGCACACTGGCACAGATCTATCCCCCTCGGCAACGAGCAGAGGCACAGATCTATCCCCCTCGGCAACGAGCACAGAGGCACAGATCTATCCCCCTCGGCAACGAGCAAATTCAGTCCACCTTGGCATCGGCATGAAGCCCCTGGCATTGAGCATATAGGTAAGTGGCATTTATGTGTCAAATGTGTATGGTGTGTTATACAGTATGTCATGGGCATTGCTTAGTGTTATATAGTATGACATGGGCATTGCTTAGTGTTATATAGTATGACATGGGCATTGCGGTGTTATATAGTATGACATGGGCATTGCGGTGCTATATAGTATGTCAAGGGCATTGCGTAGTGTTATATAGTATGTAATGGGCATTGCAGTGTTATATAGTATGTAATGGGCATTGCGGTGTTATATAGTATGTCATGGGCATTGCGGTGCTATATAGTATGTCAAGGGCATTGCGTAGTGTTATATAGTATGTAATGGGCATTGCAGTGTTATATAGTATGTAATGGGCATTGCGGTGTTATATAGTATATGATGGGCATTACGGTGTGTTATATAGTATGTAATGGGCATTGCAGTGTTATATAGTATGTAATGGGCATTACGGTGTGTTATATAGTATGTAATGGGCATTACGGTGTGTTATATAGTATGTCATGGGCATCATGTGTGGGCTTATGAGTAATCGGAATTACAAAGTTCATTAAAACGTGCAATGGGCATTACGGTGTGTGGCATAAAATGTAATGGCCATTATGGCATGTGGTATACTATATAATGGGTGTGCGGTGTGTCAGCATTATGACAAAAATTTTGCTGCGCGCACTGTCCATGTTTGCCATCCTGTGCAAAAATTTGGTTGAGTCCTGGCATAATGTGTAATGGCCATTGCAGTACATGGAATAATACATCGTGATTGGCATCACGATGTGTGGCATAACTTGTAATGGCCATTGTGGCATGTGGTATACTATATAATGGGTGTGCGGTGTGTCGGCATTATGTCAAAAATTTTGCTGCGCGCCTTCGGCGCGCACTGTCCGTGTTGTCCATCCTTTGCAAAATAATTGTTGAGTCCTGGCATAATGTGTAATGGCCATTGCAGTACATGGCATATTACGTAATTGGCATCACGATGTGTGGCATAACTTGTAATGGCCATTATGGCATGTGGTATACTATATAATGGGTTTGCGGCAGGGGCGGATTGGGAATTAAAACCAGCCCGGGAAATATCTCGAAGCAGCCCTAATGGGGCGGGAGAGTTGTTGCGCGCCGGTGGCGCGCCCAATTTTTTGGGGGTGTGGCCTATCAATATGGGGGTGTGGCCTATTTCAACGAACTGCTGGCTATGTCCCCAGCCCCTCAGGCTGCAGAATAGGTGAATATACCGCGTTTATTCTGCAGCCTGTGGGGCTGGGGAGATAGAGGGGGTGGGCGACAGGGGGTCTCCCAATACAGTGAAGTGGCAGGGTGGAAGAGGATGCAGGGAGGGAGGGGGGGATGGAGGGTGGCATAGAATGCTGGGAGGGGAGATGCAGAGTGGCTGAGAACGAAGGGAGTGAGGACTTACGCAGGGTGGCACAGGACGCAGAGTGTGAGGGGGGCATGGTAGCACAGGATGCAGGGTAGGAGGGGGAATGCAGAGTGGCAGGGGATGCAGGGAGGGGAGTCACAAAGTGGTGGAGGATGCAGGGAGGGGAGACAGTGATGCCCATTACACATATGCCATACACCGTGATGGCCATTATACATATACCGCACACTGTGATGCCATTAAACATATGACGCACAATGTGATGCCCATTATACATATGCCTCACACCGTGATGCCCATTATACATATGCCACACACCGTGATGCCCATTATACATATGCCACACACCGTGATGCCCATTATACATATGCCACACACCGTGATGCCCATTATACATATGCCTCACACCGTGATGCCCATTATACATATGCCGCACACCGTGAAGCTCATTATACATATGCCGCACACCGTGATGCTCATTATACATATGCCGCACACCGTGATGCACATTATATATATGCCACACCGTGATGCCCATTATACATATACCGCACACCGTGATGCTCCATTATACATATGCCACACACCGTGATGCCCATTATACATGACACACACCATGATGCTCCATTATACATATACCACACACCGTGATGCCCATTAATGCCCAATGTATATGCACACCCCACACACATGCTGTATATGTACCCCACACACACATGCTGTATATGCACCCCACACACACATGCTGTATATGCACCCCACACACACACACATGCTGTATATGCACCCCACACACACATGCTGTATATGCACCCCACACACACACACATGCTGTATATGCACCCCACACACACACACACACACATGCTGTATATGCACCCCACACCCCCCCCCCCCCAATACTGTATATACACTGCCCAGCATGTCCCCTGGACATATTAACATGTCACATCCTCCCTCCCCAGCATAAATCACATACCTTAGAACTATGCTGGTGTGGCTGGCTGTAGTGGTGCAAGCTGCTCCCCTGTCCATGCCTGGCTGCAGGGCAGGCTCCTCCAGTCACAGACACATGGCCATGTGTGCAGGTGCAGCATGCTCAGAGTCAGCAGAGCATACGAAGAGCTGCCTGCATCCTGCTTCTAAGAGGAAGGGGAGGGAGGTGGGCGGCACTGAAGACGAGTGCTATTTTCGTTGTTACAGACAAGGAGGGAGGGTGATGCTGCCTGTAATTTACCTTGACAGGAGGATCGGGGAGTAGAGGGAAGTGCTGCCAGCAGGAGAAGCCGAAGGACGGCAATGGCACTGAGAGGAGCTGAACCGCGGGAGGAGCTGTGTGTGTGTCCACGCATGCACAGTCAGCAGCCCTCCCGCGGCCATGTTAAATGCTGACAGATCAGCCCGGCCGCTGCTAAGGAGATAGTGATCACACGGCCCTGCCAGGGGGGAGAGCGGCCGGGTCTAGTGTCTAATAGACCGGCCCACCGGGATATTACCCGGTTTCCCGGTGGGCCAATCCGCCCCTGGTTTGCGGTGTGTCGGGATTATGTCAAAAATTTGACGCGCGCCTTCGGCGCGCACTGTCCATGTTCTCCATCCTGTGCAAAAATTCTGTTGAGTCCTGGCATAATGTGTAATGGCCATTGCGGTATATGGCATAACACGGAATTAGCATCACGATGTGTGGCATAACTTGTAATGGCCATTAATGTATGTGATATAACATGTAACTGGAATTATGGTATGCAAAATCAAGAATGAAATGGAAGCAAAGGTTTAAAAAAAATCAACATAAGGCGGGTCTAGGGGCGGGTCTGGGGGTGGGGCTGGGATGGGTCAGTGGGTGTGTCAAGGGGCGGGCCAATGTCCGGGAATCTCTCAACAAAAAGGTGGTAACCCTACTACTCACTGACACACTTTAAAAGATCCACAGGTGGAGCTAAATACTTCACTTGTGATTCTGTGAGGAGACATGGAAAACGTTATCTGTTGGTAGCTCTTGAGGACTGGAATTGGCTACCCCTGATATAGTGTATACTTTATTATAATGGTGACCATTCCTTACATGACATTAGTAACCCTAATACACTAACTAAAACTAATAAACTAAACATAATAAGCTAATACTAGATGAAATCCCTAACCCTCATAACCCAACCTTAAAGGGCAGACTGGATGGACCATGTGGTTTTTACGTGCACTTCAAATCTTTTTCGAATGAGGCATGCTATAGTTAAGGGTGGTTGCCTAGCAATCTTCACACGCAGCTATAAGGTTATATTCTTTTATTAATTGTTCTTATGATCTTTCACGCATATTCACTATGTGCGCTATGTACATCACACTCTTATTTATCAGGCACTATGTTTGTTTATATTTTGTACGTCTCATGCCGCGCGTCACTTCCTGCACAACGGAACCCAAGTGCTGTATTGCGGGTAATGGTTCCTGCATTGTTGGTTCCGTTAGGCGGAAGTGATGTTTTATCCGCTCAGCAGTCTGGGATGTGGGCAATCTCTATGGACGCCGGAGAAATCCCTGCACTCTGCTGACCCTGGACATGGTGGGCAGGTGAGTTGTAATTGGTCATGTCTGTTTTGTAGCCAGTCTGATCTGTTATAAAGCCACTATAATATATAAATATAGATAGATATTATTTTTGACCCTTCGGTTTTCCTGTCACTTCTCCTACATTCCCATTTTCCTCCCCGTCCCTCTTTTTCATCCTCTGCCTCCTCTCTACTATAGTAGAGAGGAGGCATGCTGGGCCATATAGTTAATAAATAAATAAATAAATAAATAAGGTGCCCAGTGCATGATGGGAGTTATTGACCCCTGACTTCCAGGAGATATGTTTTGCTGGTGGCTGCTGCATACATGACATTTACCTGCATCTGCAGCTACCTTCACTTGAAACTATATTCCCTCAGACACCGCCGGTCTTTGGCCATTACCTGTACTGGGGAGCTGCCTTTTCCTCTATCTCCAGCTGCTGGTATCTCACTGACCCACAGCCTCCTACATCAAGCCCACAGGCACAGCGACCTTAAGCTGGCCATGCACCTGAACGATCTCTGGCCAATTCCCATGATTTGGACGAGTCTTGCAATGGATTGTGTGCACATGAAGAGGAATGTCGTTATGATGCGCGGTTCCATGGGTTGAGAGGTCGTCCCTCAGATCATACGCGCTGCACGTATGATCTGTCGGCTTTCATTGTGATTGTAAGCAGATCGTATGTGCTTTTAAATCACATATGATTGCACTTACGACTAGCATATGATCAGGTCGTGTTCAGGTGTATGGCCAGCTTTAGTGGGGTGAAAGTAGGGAATGGACCATCTGATTCAATTAACTTTTCTTTGGCAACTTATAAAGCGAGACTAATGGAAGTAAACTGGTAATTACTGATGGCGGGCACCTGTGGACTAGACAAAAACATGACGCAAGGAAGACACTGAGTTGTGAGACCTAATAGATGGTGTATCAAGAAACCTACACACACTTTAATAGTTTGAGGATATTGATCTGCAGTCCCCACCAAGTGGACAGAAGAGTAAAGATCATGGAACAGGAGCTGTGATTGTTTATCAAAATGTCAGACGTAATTTAAATAACCACTGTCCAGGTTCAAGGAAGAATGAAGGTGATGCATATGGCTTTATGGCATCAAATTTGTGGCTAAACCTTCCACTTATACATAAATCGCCTCATTATGGGCTTAGTTCAGGATCGATTGCTTATGTGATCGAACCTGCAGATTCCTGGTTATTGGGAAACTCATTATGGGCTTAGTTCAGGATCGATTGCTTATGTGATCGAACCTGCAGATTCCTGGTTATTGGGAAACTCTGTAGAACTGATCCATGTGATCACAGCGCAGTTTAGCAAATGCTTCTGTCTGATTGACAGGCAGAGACATTTGGGGGAGGACCACATGTGCAAGGCAGTTTTTTTTGGCCGCGGCAAGTCTGAATATGGACAGACTCATACCCCTTTTACACCAAAATCCCTGGTCGGACCCTGGTCTTTGAACACAGGAGTTTTCAGGGTTGGACCCAGCTTCATACCCCATTTACACAGCACTGTGACCCAGGTCGGACCCAGGTCTGCGTGGTTTTCACTGAACCTGGGTCAGCACTACTTTTCCCTATGGATGACATTAAACATGTCCATATTAGGACTGATAAACTGCCATCCAACTTTCCCCCAATGCTTTAAAATAAAAATTAAAAGATATGACAAGTTAGTTTATTTAGTAAAATATTTTTCAAAAAGTTTTATTCAGTGCTCAAGCATACACAGCGGTATAAAAGTGCAGCCCATGTGCTCTCCCCAGCCCCTTCCCCTGCAGCAGCAGACCGAATTTCCCATGTGCCCCCCCCCCCCCCCCCAAAAAAAAAATAATATAAATGATACTGCATCCAATTATGATTTCTGTGTGCACTGCCAGTATCCTTCCTGGCTGCTGTCTTTTGCCACTGCAGCGCAATGTGGAAAGGCGTCCAGCACTTCTGGTATGCTTTCAGCACTACCCGGATGTCCCAACCTGGGTTGGGACCATTTACACCGCACACGACCCAGGTCCAACCAGTGTTCAACCCTGGTCTGGACCTGGGTAGGAGACCAGTGTTACTGGACCTGGGTTGGCCCCTTTTACACCAACGATGACCTGGGTCCAACCTGGGTTATTCCTTGGTGTAAAAGGGGTAGACTGCAGTTTCAGATGAACATTGTGACCAATGATTTTCTAGAACTACAATTGCAAATGCAGACAGGGGGTGTTATGCACTTCCTCCTGCATTTACATTGCTAGCTGCAAGCAGCTTAGCCTATACGATCCTTGCTGAGTCAGGCGCTATGAGCGGTGTGTATCAGGCAACTCCTTTGGATTGCAATGCATGTGATCACGGAATGCAGTCCCTGAGTCGACAGTTACTAGTTCGACCACTAATGGTAGACAGTGACTGAGTCAACACCTAAGAATGGTTGACACATACATTTTATTTTTTTTTAAAGGTGGTTTGTCATACTTTACTATTCAATTGGTCATAGAGTGAGAAAACCATAGTGTGCCAGGCACAGTAAAGCACCGTACATGAAGCATGGCGAGCTCAGTGGTACACTTATTCCATGTCCAAATCGACATAGACAACAATGGGGAGATGAGCGTTCTGAGCTATGCTAGATCTCGCTGCACACCGCTGTGCTACTGAGCGATCTTTAAGGGCCAACACTGGTCCTGACGCCTGGAATTATAGATTTGTACAGCCTGTGGATATTAATCGCTGGGGCAATAGTGGCGCAGGGACTGTGCATCGCTTTGCCATTACACACAGAGAAATGTAGGGGCATTTTCTAAGAAATCTAGTGACATCGCTTAGAAGATGCCTGGAATGGAAGGCTGCACTTTTGTTTTACTGTGTGATTAGACTTTTACAATGTCAGTTTTTTTATTTATTTTTTATTTTGATTTGTATGTGATTAAATTGTTAATATAGTTTTCAGGATAGCCTGTTTTAGCAGCACCCTGTGCTCAGCCAGATTTTTTGTAAGGCAAAATATGTAGCGGGGAGTTGCTAAAACAGCCTGCCCTCTGCTTTGCCTGCGCTGTGTGAATAGATGCTATGCACAGTGTGTATATGGCACAGTGTGTATATGGCGTAAGAGTAATACCAAAAGGGAACCCAGGATAGAAAGAACCTTTGAAAGTATGTATATTTCTCCACGTGTGGTATGAATTTTTTCCTTTTTCCTACGCTGGCAGACTATAAGGATATGGACTTTGCTCCCTAGTAGTCCTTTTTACTGCGAGATAAAAGGTGTGAATTAAAAAAAAAAATACTAAATTGATCTATTTCTTGTTTTTATTTCCAGCTAATGATTGACTGTTAGAAGATCTGCCTCCTGTTGTTTTCCAGTGGTGAAAAGAACATCTGTAGGAGCATCCTTTGCAACCAAAAAGTAATACTCTTTTTTTTTTTTTTTTTTTATACAGTTTATCTGAAGGAGTAGTAGATGTTAAAGACATTTCTTAAAGTTTTTAAGTGTTTTCCTCATATTGGACCAGATGTACTGAGCTTCGAAAAGTGAATAAAATGGAGAGTGATAAATGACCAACCAATCAGCTTCTGTATCATGTTAGGTAGGAGCTGAGTGGCGGTACCTCCACTTTAAGGCTTAGTACATCTCCACCCTTTATGTGATTTGGTTTTATCCTGATTTATCTTACGGTTTATAATAACATGGGGGCATTCAATTAGGGATTCCGACTGTCGGAACATCCCTACTGTTGGAATTTTGGGCCGTTTTTTGCCAGCTCGCCTGCAACTCAACAGGCGTAATTCAGTCTTCCACCTGTCGATTGTCAAAAAGGGGGCGTGCCAGCGAAAACCGCCATGGATTGTCGAGAAACGGCCACAAATTCGACAATCCCCGGCTGTTTCTGAAAAAACAATCGGATCTGATTTTTCATACTGCGCCTTCAAAGCTGTCGGAAATGGCAGTATTGAATAGGTGGCGAGGGCTATTTCCCCTGTCGGAAATAGGCCCGAGATTGAATACCGCCCCCAGTCTTGTTTTATTATTGTGTCCCCAATTGCAAGGTATAATGAGATATTATGACACTATATCAATGTTGGTAATTATGGTTTGGTCAGTGACCTAATATATATGTTAGGTGCATACCTTAACTGCCCTCTGTCACCTTTGTTTTTATATGGAATCTAATACTAGACACTGCTTAGGGTACTGCAGTCTGGGTCTGTGGTTCATCGCAGTTGGCTAGGTTAACATTTCTGCTCTTTTACTCTTTCCAATCCCTATGTTCACTTACTAAGCATAATCTGAATTTGTCAGTCTCAGGGTTCACAGTAAATTTAATCAACACCCTCCTGCTTCTGTTGACTGGTACAGGTTTGTTGGATATTCACACCCTTTTCAGGTCATTTGGGACAAAAAGTTATGTTTTACAGACCTTTTCAAACTAGATTGAATGGAGGTATTAATCTAATCAAAGAAGATCTCTGTAGCCATTCAGTACACTTTACCTAAAAGACTTCTTCCAGGGTACTGCCATGCATAGGCCTACATTTCTTGTGAACATCAGTTTTCTTTCTGGTTTAAGATTCCCCTGCATTCCTTCACCTCCATGATTAAAAGAATCCCCTTAGCCTTCCTTGTGGGCCATACTACTTATGGGCCATATTTAAATGTTTGTGCCATCGGCAGCCACTAGAGGGCGCTCAATGGAGCTATTCAAATTTTGCGCTGTACAGGCACGTCTGGCTACCTGTGCCCGTATTTCAGATCAAACAACCCAGGGGAAAACAGAGAAAGTCACCCGTTTCACAGCTCAGACGCTTTGCGGATTGGTTGTATTTAGCCGCTATCTGCGGCTAAAACCAAACTTAATGAGCTTAATCACTGCAAAAACAAAGATCAATTGAATATGGCCCCCGCTATCTCCTGTTGCTTTAGATCAGGTTTGATATGCCAATTGAATACGGACCCTTGTGTTTACCAGAAAAGTTTGCATAGTTTGCAGCATAGATGAAATCTTAATACATATATCTCGATGTTTGCTTGAAAATGGGGCCATTTTCGGGAGTTGGTTTCATCTGAGGCAGGTGAAACAAAATCCCTGGCTGATTGGATAGCCCCCCGCGAAGCAGTTACCTGCAGTCAATGAAGTGGCTAATTGCTGCCCTTTATCTCTTTTGAGGGAGATGGTGATTTGTTAAGACCTCTGTATTGGAATGGGTCACTGGAAGTATTGCTTTCTGGAAATTTCAGTAGACCTGTTACTATGGGCCCTATTCTAGCTCACTCTTAGAGGCAAATTCCTTCTTAGCTGGACAAAACCATGTGCACTGCAGGGGGGCAGATGTAACATGTGCAGAGAGATTTAGATTTGGGTGAGTTATTTTGTTTCTGTGCAGGGTACATACTGACTGCTTTATTTTTACACTGCAATATAGATCTTACTTTGAAGTAAAACCCCACCCAAATCTAATTCTCTCTGCACAAGTAACATCTGCCCCACCTGCAGTGCACATGGTTTTGTCCATCTAAGAAGTAATTTGTCAGAAAGCGTGAACCAGAATAACACCCTATGTTCCCTAGTGGATCTTCTCAATTGCAGCTATGTATCTAAAAATATTTCTAAAAGCCTTTCTATGCTGGGTGGTTTTTTTGAAAAAGGTCCATCATGTAATCATTCCTGTTCCCTAGAGCAGACTTTGTTCCTTGCCCGTGGGACTGTCCGCTTATCAAATGGTTCTGGATCTGGTGATTTGCAAATAGTCACTTGGTCAGTTATCTTCCCTTGACGAAAAGAATGATGCATTCTTGGTATTAAATTATCCTCTGGAGACCGAAAGCTGCTCTGCTCTATTTCGGGAAAATATATATTGGGCAAGGACTGTATGGAGTAATACTTAAGGGAGAGCCAAACTGACTTGGGAAAGCTTCATTGCTATTCTTTCCACTTCAATTAAGATAGCTGTGTAGATATACCTCACACGTAGAGCCTGATTCTGATTCACACGCAATGCTGATATTCATGTAGTTGAGCGATCTATTTGCACTCCTGTTTTGATTGTCAAATGGTATAAGAAAGGTGGAGAAAAAAGTGAAGGACATACCTGGCCAGGAAGTGGGAGGTGGCTACAAATGCACACAAGTGGTTCATTTGGTGGGTGTGTTGTGGGTGTGCCATTGCAAGTCATGATATGCTTCAAATCTGTGTGGCAAATAACAGAGGGGACTTTGTCACATGCTGATCTGGACATTTAAGCTTGCACTAACACACATGTACAAGCTTGCTGAGAGGTGAGTATATTTAACTGCAATGTAATAAAATGTTAGTTTTTAAATGTCATGGCTTGTTGTGTTCATTATGTATGTGGTACAACATTAACTGAATGTCAACTTCATAATTTTTTTTCCACCACTATTAAATAGAGTACCATACTGATTATTATTATAATTTTTTTGTGGTAGTAATGGATACCTCTTTGTTAAGCACCTAAAAAAAACATTTGGGATATCTAATGTCAAATTAACGTCATTATTTTTTTACTGTTTGAAAAATATGCGTCGTTGAATAACGTTGAGTAACACAAAATGTGAGGCAGTTTGTTTCATTTTTGTTTGGATTCAGGAGGAAAATTTGTATTTTAAAGGTCCAAATGTTCTTAATGCTAATAATGAACTGGATAAAGCAGCCACAATTATTAAAATGAAAAATCAATATTTAATAAACTAATTGTCAGACAGTCAAGATATTTGGCAGAAATAGTTGTTCTGACATCCTCTCTTAACTTTAGATTCGGAACCAATTGAATACCCCTATAGCCTGCCTATGTTGTTAAAGGTGTAATGTGCTCCATGTTTATTTGTTATCACCTCTTTAAAAATGTAGCATAAACAATATATGATAAATAATAATGTGTGTTGTACAGAGTAACATTTTCCTGATCCACAGATTAAAAATGCTGATCACAACTAACGATGATTGATGATCTGTCCAAAATTGGGGATATTTTGCATGTTTAAAATCCCAGATTTGGCAATACTGATCATATATTTTGTCTGATTTCCCCAATTCCACGACACCGGTGTACGCAGAATGGAGAATTGGTGCAACTCCTCTCGGATGTACGGGCCCCATTACATTGAAAACAGTAGACTATTTGTACTTGTTTACATTTAATAAAAGGATCTTAACTAGTGACCTAATTACTGTGTGTAAATATAACTATCCAGTATAATTGACTAATGAGCTTTACACAGCAGACTAGTGGATAGTCTTTTTTTCCACCATGTGGCTGTATTAGAGGCAACGGGCTTAAGAATTCTAGTGTAGTTGTGTTTCGGTGAATACAGTAAGGAGACACCATTCACAGTAAACCCATGTGTATCTGTGGCCAGAGACCAATCCAAGATGGCAGCCTTGACACTGAGGGGTTTAATAGCTTGTTTAATAGCTTTTGATATTGGCCAGTGTACTTCAGGTAAAGTGCCTGGCTTTTGCATCTTCCTGTGCGAAGGCGTTAATGAAGGCAAACTTTGGTGGGTACTTGTGTAGTTTCCCGGTGGCAGCTTACACTACGATTGAAGCTACGTTATTAGCATAGCCCAACGGCTGCCTTACTTGTGTAGATTCACAGCGGCAGCCTAAGTTACGTTGTCTGCGTAGCCCAACGGCTGCCTAGAGTATTTAGCGTAGTGTCTCCGCGGCAGTCCTGCGTAGTCATTATACTGTCTTCAGGAGCTGCAGCTCTGTCTCCAGCAAGCCTAGTGAGCGCCCCTCGCACAGCGCCGGCGCCTGCATGATGCCCTCTCCGCTGGCGGATGCCGGCGGAGAGGTGCTCTGTCTGTCTGAGATGCAGGAGCGTCTCAAACGCTTGAACGTCTCAGTAAGTATTGCGGCAGGGTACGGAACCCTGCCGACAGGGTTAAGGGTTTGGTAGTGCGTGCGTCTCCTGCACAAAGGGGGGTGCGGCCGCAAGTGCGTCTCATGCACAATAAAGGAGGCATTTGCCAGTGCTCCATGTTACATACTGGCAAATGCCTCCATTTCAAACCCCCACTATCCACGCCAGCCTGAAGCTTGGCTAGCATGGGTAGTGGGGGTGTTTAAAGAAAACATTCACACCTGCCTTATCATACATCTGAAACAGTAATAACAACATGTGTTAACTGGTAACTGGATTTTAGTGAATAATAAAGAAGAAAAAAAACACTTAAAGTACTATAATATCAAATAATAACACACAGAAAATAATAAAACAGTTATTCTTCAGTTTCTACATTCACGGCAAATGCAGCTAAAGTTGACGCAGCTGTGTCTGCATTTGTGTTGGCTGGTTTGTGAGCCATTGGGAGCAGAGTTAGGGCATATAGAATCCGCTGGAAAGGGTTTTCTGCGCAGAGCGTTTTGAAGATATGAGTCCAGATTTTGGCGTGCAGTGCCCCGTTGCCTTTTGTTCTGCAGCTTGCAAGATCCCCACAGCCGTTCGATGTATGAACCCCAGTCTCCGGGTCCACAAAATTATACCGGTGGTTTACACGTGCATGCTGGTACCCTGCCTGCTCAAGCTGTTTAGTTTTGTATGAACACCAGCAATCGGAATATATAGTGGTACCTGGTTCTATATACTTGTTGATGGCAGACATCAGGGTTCAAACATCACGTATGGCCACAGGCGTTACAAAACACTCACCGGTGTCTTGGGATATGCCTCCAAACAACCACTGTTGACGCGTCCGACATGACTTTTTATCTGGACAGAGACTCTTGTCCACCTCCACTATTTTGCCAATCCGGCATTCGGGCTGCGACATTAAATCCAGGGTGCAGGCCTCCGCATAAGGTTATTATACAGCACGGTGGTTTTCTTTGAAATTAAGAGGTGGCGCCCACAAAATGTGAAACTTGTTAGCTCCTCCACTCAAGAAAACACGAAGCGTAGAAGCGTCATAAATGTGAGATGGCATCCCTGAAACCACTGTGCGGCCCGGAGACTAACCTTCTTGCCACAGCTTCTTATGTGGCAGCGCCGCATCCACTCCTTGACATTCAGTCTCATTGGATGCCCATTTGCACTTCTTTGTCTCTGGAAGAAAGTGGTGACGTTGTAAAAAATTCACTGACTCCTACTCCGTCTGCGGTAGGTTAAAGATGGTTA
Source organism: Crinia signifera (assembly GCF_055691185.1). NCBI lineage: Eukaryota > Metazoa > Chordata > Amphibia > Anura > Myobatrachidae > Crinia > Crinia signifera. The sequence continues at coordinate 399,953,089 of NC_139217.1, read as the reverse complement.
ATTTGTCGGCAGCCATAACTGACACAATGTACTTCCTGACTGACTACTATAACTGCGTACCGCTGACTAACTAGACTGGCCACGGGAACACTACGCTGTCTCTGACAGGGACGCTAACTACGCTAAGCGGCTGCGGGAACACTACGCTACTTGTGACTGACTATGCTGGTTGCGGGAACACTATGCTGATTCTGACAAGGACGCTACGCTGATGACGTAACTGCTGCCGTGAAACGACACAAGTACCCTTTGGTGTGTATCTATAAAAAGTGTGCAAAGAAGGTTTAAAATGAATGATTTCCTGATATGAATGAAATGAGAATTTTTTTCTTTCTTTTAAGAAGTCAAATGCAAACTTTATTGCTGCATAATCCACGCTCATCTATTGTGCCAGTGCACCGAGGCGAAGGTTTTGGCATGCCATTGAGGTGCGTTGAGGCACACCATACAATACGCATGCAATACACATCGATACCACTGGGTGGATAATGTTCCGCTAATCCAGCAGCGGTTTTATATACAGTACAGATGGAGCTGCATCATTCACCATGAATGGGATGAGCTTGCGCATGAGACGCGGCGAACCGCGCTGCGGCTCGGACTAGGCAAATTATTTCTTAAACCTAAACTAAGTACGCAAAGTGCTACTTAGTACCTTAAAAATGTAAAAACTGAATGGAAACACTAAACAGTGTTTTGACATCTGGTAACTAGGAGCTTTTATCTCTCCCGATTATGCTTCTAGAGATATCACTTATAGCTGTAGCTGTTACAGGACAGTACAATAAAAGATCTTCGTGCTACTTCGTACACAAAGTGTTACTTAAGGGCCCTACACACAGAGAGATTTGTGCCGGAGATTCAGCATAGGAGATTCAGCATGAGAGATTTAAAATCTCTCAATTTAATTAAAGGGTTGGAATAAAGCATGGGGGGGGGAGGGAGTGTCATATAACACATGTCAGTGTGACATATAAACATTGGTGCAATAGTGTCCATATTGCACATTCAGTGACCGCCTGCCCGAGCCAAGTGTATGTTACCTACAGGGAGAGCCGGTATTGCCAGGGGACAGCATGACCCATTAGCAACCTGAACCCTGGGTTACTGTATATGTGAGAACACAATGCAATATGCAGCCGTGGAAGAGACATGGGGGAAAATACCATGTGCCCACCTCCTACTAGTACAGTACTATAAGAAGTTTTCCTATGCCCCAGTATAGTGATGTACCAGTCGCACTGCAGCCAGCAGCTGGGCATAGCACAGAGGGCAGCGGATGTAGAGTAATTAAGTGGGCACTTACCTGTCACAGCCCAATGGGCAGACTCCCCGCTCCTCAGTGCTGAGTCTGTGCTGCAGCCGGTGACTGCGCTCACTGCAGACTTCATGTTCCCTGCCCGACCCCTTCTGCTTTCAGTCTCCATGATGTCCACTTCCTCTCCTCCTCCTGCAGCAAGGCTCTATCCCTGGCTGCTCACTCTCACTGCCCAGGGAGCGCTCTTTCGCTCACTCGGTGCACCAGCAGTCACTCAGCTGCTGGGGCACCGAGGCGGAGCACTGCCGGGGTCAGACGGGACTCACTGTGCTCACTCATGCGTCAGTAGGAGGTGGCTTGGGGATCTCCAGGGGTGGCGTCACGGGGGCTCCCGGCAGCTGATGGCTCAGGTCACCACACACGTGAAGATGTGTGGGCCTTCTGAGCAACAATAACAAGCATGGCTGGTATGTATCACTGTCCCTCGCACCCGTGCATTTGCATTTCTGTGTGGGCTACACACACAGCAATAGTCAGCCACTTTCTGAGCGATTATGTAAAATCCCTCAGAAAGTGGCTCTGTGTGTAGGGCCCATTAGTTTTATGTCCGAATTATTACACACTCTGACTATGAAGTGATGTTCTAATAAAACATATTTTTTTTTAAAAAGTGCTACTTAGTACGCAAAGTATTATTCTTGGTGGGGCTGAATTAATGGGCCCATTATAGTTTATGGGGAAAATGTGTCCATTTTGCACCCTGAAATCTCCAGTTCTAGGTGCCCTAGAGACTCAAGACTCTTGGCTTTCTGGGTAGACTAGTTTATGTGACAGCAAGAAGGGAAGCGGAAAACAACTGCGGGTGGGGTCCCCTTCTATTGTCCGCCCAGCTTGCAGGGGTTTCTGGCTTCCTTTACAGCCAGGGCACCATAGCCGGACTGCGGGAAGATGACAGTGAGCAAGCCTGCACTCTGGTGTGTCATCTCCTGCTGCATATCAGGTGCACCAAAACCTGGTCAGCGGTGCTGGTAGGAGACCGGAACATCGCGTTGATCATTACATCGTCTGTGCCTTTGTCAGCAGCCCCTGTGTGTTTAAATAGCATAATGAGATGCACCTTCAGTATACCTCTTAAATAAAGTAAAACCTATGCCGTTGTTCGCTCAATAGATGTGGGCTTCCATGATTCACGCAGGGTAGACATTTTGTTAACCTGCTTGGTGCTAGAGTCTGGCCTGCTCACGCTGTATGACATTCCTACTGTAGCGTAAATTTGTTTTACCAGTGCAGCGTAATGAGATGCACTGACCGCAGTGCCCTTATTCAAGTGGAACCTAAAGTTTGGATCAGCTGTTGTCTTTTCCGCTGCATTGACCTTGGTGTGCCGTTTGCCGAGAATGGGACGCATGAGCGTCTCGCACACACGCACACCCTATTGTTGTGGAAAGTACTTTATCCTCACTCACTTATCCCCATAGCCCACTATAAATGGCGTAATAAGACGCATATCTGTGCAATAGTATTTTCGGAAAAAATTGTCTATCTAACATACTGAGCAGTAAAGAAATGTACAGTAAAAGGTGGAAAAAAAAGTGTATCTTGAAATTAAATGTGTGATTAAAACTGTATTATACTATGATCACATTTTTTTCCCACATATGGATTTAACCTCTTCTGACTACTGAGGAGAAACCCCCCCCCCCCCCCCCCCCCCCTTCAAAATAGGAAAAGGGGAAGTATTCTGATCTTTGTTCTCTTTTATAAATTATTGAAGCGCTGGTGAAGGGTACTCTGCCTGCTTTCCTTGTATTTACACATTTGGGGTGAGGAAGAATACCCCTATAGAGTGCACAGCCCAGCTGCTTCCTTTTGCGCAGACCTTGGTCCACTCACACCTGTGTTTCCAAATGTACAGTAAACAAGTTCTTGCATTTCACTGGACACTTCACGCACACCGGCTTATTTCGCTATAGCTTTGCATTATATATCTGACGCATGCGCAGTGCTGATCTTAAAAAGCGACATCTGGTGGATAATTGCTGGTATTGCACTCATCCTAAAATGCCATATACCAAATGCCAAGCTGTGCTTTTTATTATTTATTATTTATTTACAGTTTCTTATATAGCACAGCAGATTCCGTTGCGCTTTACAATAGTAGACAGTGATAAAACAAACTGGGTAACAACAGACAGAGGGTGGTATTCAATGAGGCTGATTCGCCAGGTTTTTATGGCGATTTTGTGCTGTAAGGCGAATTTCTGTCTAAAACTGTGAATCACCCTATTCAATGACCAGATGGCGAATACATTTCAAGGTTTTTTCGCCATGATTCACCGAGTAGCAATCGCTATCTTTTTATGGTGAAGTGGAAGGTGAACTGTTAAAATAAAGTGTTTTGTTTGTTACAATTGGTGTCAAAAAATCTGGAATTTTATTCTGAGGAGGGGCATGTGTAAGCACATGAATATATATTTAATTACATTTTTTTTTTTTTTCGCTGCACGTCGCCGGTATTCACATTGAATACCGCCCAGACTTGGAGGTAGGAGGGCCCTGCTGCAAGCTTACAATCTATAGATTACAATCTATTTATTGCACTGTCGTGCGACTAGGCGCGCGGTGGCTCCATCTGTAGGAGGGGAGTCTGGCCTTTAATTTATAAAAAAAAAAGTGTATTTGTTCATCAGTCACTTTCAAAGTACTATTCACTTGGAACAATACATTTGTTTTTTAATTCCTAAAATAACAATTCATAGTTGCATACTTAAAACCAACACTGGTAATACAACAAAATGAAACAAAAATAGGTTAGGTGGCTGAATAGGTGACTACAATCCAATATTGCATGTGTCCGATTAGACTAAAGAGTCGACCGTGTCCTTTCCTATTTGTGTCTTGTTGGATGGAGAGCCCCTGACTGGGTACCGCTTGGCTTTCATGGGATCCTTTATAGTGGTGTCGGTACTGTTTACCTAGAACGGCGCCCACGATTTTGATCTTAGGCATCGGAAGGTAAAAAATCACGTCGGTCGCATTGCATGTGGCCAAAAAATCGCACCGTCGCGATTACCGCGATTTTACATAAAGAACAATGTTAAATGGCCCAATTGACCCGATTTTACATAGGGAACAATGTTAAATGGCCCACAGACCCCAAATAGGCACCCTGAAGTGTGAAAATGAGATCAAAAGTACAGAAAGCAGCGCTGGGAATTAATGATGGGTGAATCGCTCTCAGGTCAGAGGCAATTTGTCCCTGACCCTTGTAACCCTGAAGTGTGAAATGGCCCCCACAATTGTTAAGGCCACCCCACGATCAACGTCAACCCAAAGCGTGGCGAGCGGCGGCGCAACGCGTCCTCCGACCTTTTCATACCCCCACTATCCACGTCGGCGTGGAGTTGAGAATAGAAAGTGTGGCGAGTGGACGCGGATACCTTCACAGGTATTCGCGTCCCCTCGCGGGCTTCACAGGTATCCGTGTCCCCTCGCGGGGCTCGGTGGCTCGCTGCGCTCGCCACACTTTCTATTCTCAACTCCACGCCGACGTGGATAGTGGGGGGTATAAAAAGGTCGGAGGACGCGTACCGCCGCCCCTCGCGGGCTCGCTGCGCTCGCCACGCTTCGGGTTGACGTTGATCGTGGGGTGGCGTTAACAATTTGGGGGCCATTTCACACTTCAGGGTGCCTATTTGGGGTCTGTGGGCCATTTAACATTGTTCCCTATGTAAAATCAGGTCAATTGGGCCATTTAACATTGTTCCCTATATAAAATCGCGGTAATCGCGTCGGTCGCATAGCATGCAATTTTTTTGGCCACATGCGATGCGACCGACGCGATTTACATTTTAACATGCATTTCTATGTAAAATCGCGGGCATCGCATCGTATGCCATTATAATGGCATGCGATGCCCGCGATGGGCGCCGTTCTAGGTAAACAGTACAGTGGTGTCTTATCCTCCTGTTGTTGCAAGCCTGCAGGAGGTCAACAGATTCAGTGTGAGGGTTAGCACTCCCAAGCTGGGGTGATTTTCACCCGAAGCTGGTTACTTTTGGACATAGGTAGGTGTTTTATCAAAACGGGACTGTAGTTGGCACCTTCAGATGATCTCCCAACACGTTTCGCTGTGGTAGCAGCTTTTAAGGGTGTATGTGGCTTTGGTACATAAGGATTTATATACCAGTATCAATAAAGTTAATGTTTAGCACTTGTTACACTTAATTAATTAAAATACCTTAATAGTAGCCTGATCAAGAGACAAACAAATTTAATAAATATAGTTTGCGTTGAAAACTAGTAATAGAAATAGTTTAATGTAGTTTATAAAGTGTATTACTTGCGCCCCCTGATGTCCGGAATTGCACTCTTCCTGTACCGTGGAAAGCTGCACACTTCCGGTAGCTGCTCGTATTCTATGTTATGGAGCATATAGTGCTCCTATTTCCATCTCCATACGCAGACGGGAGTACGCAGACGGCCATTTTTGTTTTGGCGGTTTTCATTCCCAACGCTTGTGGACGGACTCTGGCAGCCATATTATTTTGAGGCAATACTAGTCAGTCCACCTTATAACACTGGGATATGTAAGTAGATATACAAGTATTTCATTAGCATATACATGTAGGATTAGTAATACCAAATTACAAGTATAAAAGAAAAATGGGTTTGTAACTAATTCTGGCAGTTGTTGTACAATTATAGTTTTTATTAATAAAATATGTATATCACCATCCATAGTTTGAATATTTTAATTATTATCTTTGCATAAATCATATGCATATGGTCAACAATTAAATACCTAAAAAATATCACATTAGTGTTTTGACACACAGAAACAGTAAAAAGTCCCAAAGACCTTGATCAGTCATTTGTTTCTGCATCTTTGATGTGCAGATCAACTACAGAGGAGGAAAGGATCCACTGTGTGAGTCACTTTTTAAGATTGAGTAAGTAATGTAACAAAGCAATGAGGAAGGCAAATCAGATGTTTGGTTGCATATGGAAAGGAATTACTAGCATTAAAAAATAAATAATGCCACTGTATAGGTCATTGGTACGGGCTAACCCATTTATATATTCCCCGTGCCCACAGCATGACAATAATGAGGGGTGTGGCTTGCAGGGACTGCACAACCTGTGAGGCAGCGAGGCAGTGCCTCTTTTGAAAACAATTCTGGTTCGGCTTCCAAGTGTTCCTTCAAAGCACAGCATGCAGGGAGGCAATTGTCTCTGGTCAGCGGCGAACAGGCATGACACAAATTTTGCAGCAACTCATTTTTTGCCCATTAAGTCCTCTGATAAAGTCACTGTCTGGGACTCCATAAAATCCCAGGCAGCTCCATGAGTTCATCAATGGTCTCACAGCAATCTTCCACAATGGCTTGATGAATTTTCATCAGTTTGAGTGGTCCGGAACAAGGTTGGTCATCATTTGACATTTTCCCTCATTTGATACAGGAGAACCATTCACAAACGTGTGTTTTACTCATGGCAGTTTCCTTGTAAGCTGTTTGTAGCAGAACAACTGTTGCTGCCACATTTCACCCCAAAAGGAAACACAACTTCAGAGGCACGATGTCTGTCTAAGTCTTCCGTCCCAAAAATAGGTGAAAGATTTAAATAACTTGTTGAACAAATATAAATTCACTGGAGTCAAAAGCTACCTTCCCCCAGCAGTGTTGGCGGGCATACTGACATATTCTTTTTTAAGTAAGAGGGAATCCCTGATTGACCCAGGTCCCGTGGGACCCTGAGGGAACCCAGTGAGGGTGCGTTCGATCACAGTATATGCTCTTAGAGCTTGTGCACTGGTGTTTCAGAAATCCTTATTTCCTATGTATAAATACACAGTCCGTGCATACAGACTACTTTGTAACAGGATGGGTGTGTGAGTGCAAAAACAGGATGATGTCCTGCATTATCGGAAAAAGCCAGTGTCCAACATATTGTACTTATAGGGATCACTGATCCATGTCTTCTAAAGGAAGAAATATAGTGCTAAGACCCCTATATGCTCTTTCACATTGCCCTTAATTACCCCAAAATTTGGCAAATGCTTTATACTGGTACATACATGTTCTGGAGTTCTTTAGCATTGTGACACTGATACGGGTTGTATGGGAAATAGAAGATAGGCATAAAGGATGCACCTGGGTATTATTTAAAGGAAATGGTTTCCGATGATCATGCAATGTATTTAAACTGTACTATTGTAAGGAGTTGAGAAGTAACCATACAACTATAATGTTTTTGCTTCAAATTAGTGTCATCTAAGGTGGGAAGAGTCACCAAATAAAATAACAAGTTACATCATACACCAGACAGGAAGGAACTGCCAGCTAAAAGGATGTTATTAATATAGTGCTTGTAACTTTGTAGACAATGGGGGATGCGTATAGAAAACATACTGTAAGTCCAAGCAGTACAGTGATTAAAAACTGGGGTTCAGAATACCGATGCCGGAATCCCGATAGGGTCAGGTAAGTACACATTGGTCAGCACGAGTCTTTCTCTAATTTCAGGTTTTTGTTTTTTTTGGGGGGGGGGTTGGGGGATTTCTTAATACTTAACAATACATGTGCAGTATGTAGTCCTATGTGCTCAGGTATCAACATTGACACAAAAAAATTGTTAAAAACTCAAGTTGACCTTTTCATGTGTGGATGTTTTGCTTGTGATGACTTTTTACAATGTCAACCAAGACATTGTCTGAGCTATACCACATGGCTTTCTGCTCAAGGGGAGGAGGGAGCAGGAAGGACTGATCTCAATGTGTCTTAAGGTCCATACACACTGGGCGACTATGCTCAGCATGTATAGAAAGCCGCTCAGCTGGGGGGAAAGCCGCTCAGTGCATAAGCACTGAGCGGCTTTCCCCTGCCCGGCACCGTCAGCGCGGATTGGTGGACGGCTTTGCATTACCAGCAGATAAAAAGGCTTTCCCGGCGATGATGCAGGTTTGCGCAGCAGCGCTCATCGCCGAGGCGTACACACTGGGCGGCTTTGAGCTGAAAGCCAATCAAACATGCTGTTTTGAGCGACTTTCAGCTCCAAGTCGCCCAGCGTGTATGGGCGTTTAGAAGAATCGGCCCGTGTGTACACCTCTTTACAGGATATCCATGTAATTGTATTGTAGCATTGCCAGTAGATGGTACTGTACATTTTATTTAGATTGAGAAACCAAAATGATAATAAAGAAAAGGGTAAGTCTACCTGTGGACTGCAAACCTCATAGGTGCATTCAGTATTTTATCACAGTTTGAGAGCACTATATTGGAAATTATATTTGGGAGTCTGCTTGGAGCCCATAACCTAAACTGTTTCCTGTAATGCTTATAGCTTTTTAATGCGCTCATTCATTAAGATCTTGCTAGCTGGTATACTTGATCCTTTTCCACAATGTATAACATTTTAATTGGATTAGTTAGAACATTGTTTAGTAAAAGAAAGAGGAAATGATGGAAGAGACGAGAGCTCTGTTCTATGTGATCAGTCTGAGACCAGATGTAGACGAGGGAAGTAGTCCCATAGACAAGATGTCCTCGCTTTCTAGGACAGGCCAAATGAGTTCACAACAATTTATCTGGCTATAACATAGTTTAGTTCTTGACTTATCAACATGTAACATAAAGCAGAATATTGGAAATACATGCTATTAAAAGGATCATGCAATGGCATATATTTTAATGTAGTGCAGTGCTTGTAGGCCGTGCAGGTGTGTCGATAGATAAGCAGGCTGACTGCCAGAACAAAAGTCACTGTTCCATGCAAAGATCAGCATTCCAAGCAAATGCTGCATAAACTACTGTACATAGGCTAATTTTCTAATAATAAGCAACATTTCTAATTTTGTTAGACTTCAAGATGTACAAAGCAAGCAAAACATACAGGAAAGTACAATTTCAAAGACAAAAATGAGCCCAACATGGCTATAATGATGTCACATTGACTTCTGAAGTTAAACAATTTGTTATTATTCTTTATTAAAGAACTCCAAATAAATTATTTTCATCCTAAAACCAAAGTGTCTAAACCTTTATCTAAAGCTAGGTATACACTTGTACAATTTTCATCCAACCCCTGACCTACCAATAGGTCTGACACTGGTATAGTGTGCATCACTTTTGGTTTCTTCCAATTCTGGTCGGGTCAAAATCCTTTGAAACTTTCTTAAAAATGGCTAGACCTGACCACCCATAACCTGACAAATATAGAAGTGTGTACACTGCTGCAGGTTTCTCCAGTTCTTCTCCGGATTCCCTCAAGCAGCACCACCTTTGGGGACAGATAGAGAGCAGGCTTCATAATGATTAATAGAGCATAAAAGACTGCACCCCCCTCCTAAGCACCAAGCTGAACCACTGCTATAGTAGTAATACAGACAGCACGGTGTTCCCATGCCACAACATTAGCAAGATCCAAACTGATCAGCCCAGGACTGGAATTCCTCAGTCAGGACCCCTCAAAAACATAAATGGGGTCACCCAATAAACCAGCAGTTTTGGGCTTTATCCCCTGCATCCCTGGGCGATGTGTGCAGGGCTTCTGATGACCGTGTACAGTGTATGGTACCTTTCCATGTTTAAGCCAACCTTGTAAAGCCAACCCTGTAAAATCCCATAGTTTGATTCTACAAATAGTGCATGGCCCTGTGCTTGTGAGGTCATACACGTTGGACTATGACATCTTGGGCGTGAGTCTGTGTCACGGTGCCATTTTTGGCACAGTGGGGCTTACCCAGTGCTCTGAGTGCTGATGGGCAGCCCCCAGGCTCTTCTACCACAGTGTAGAGGATGGATGCATTTGTTTGCTATCCATTCACTACCAATCTGTGCAGAGCAGCAGTGACTGTTTCCCCAGCCCATAGGACACTGCCTGCGGGTTGGACAGTGGGCCATCTATATTGGCGGCGTACGGGGTGGGCACTGACATCATGTGATGTCAGCCACCTGCCCCCCGCAGGCATTGGCCCACCTGCGTTCGCATGGGGAAGCCCAGAGTTTTCCTGGGTGAACCCACTGTTTTGGGGGGCACATCCAAGAAACTATTGTGCTTGCCCTTAGTTTGCCTTGTCCCGATAATTGCGAATAGCTCAGCGTCTATGCAAGTTGCCAAAGCCATTCACAAAGGTGGGCTGCACATGCATTCCCCAAAACATTGGGATGTGGCTGAAGTCATAAAATTGCGAGTCATTATGAATCAGGCCCATAATGCGGCGGGCAGGGCAGTGGGCGCCACATAATGCGGCGGGCAGGGCAGTGGGCGCCACATAATGCGGCGGCCAGGGCAGTGGGCGCCACATAATGCGGCGGCCAGGGCAGTGGGCGCCACATAATGCGGCGGGCAGGGCAGTGGGCGCCACATAATGCGGCGGGCAGGGCAGTGGGCGCCACATAATGCGGCGGGCAGGGCAGTGGGCGCCACATAATGCGGCGGGCAGGGCAGTGGGCGCCACATAATGCGGCGGGCAGGGCAGTGGGCGCCACATAATGAGCAGAGCAGGACGTGTGTTCAACCTTGCTCGCTACTCGGGTTAAAATGCCAGGTCTCATGACCCAGGTTATTTCAACTTGGAGCGTTTCCACCTGCCTGCAATCCTGGGTTTTGCACGCTCCCGTGCAGGATATTTAGGCTAGTGGAAAAGTGGCATTACACATCTCCCATCTCTGAATATTTGCCTTTCTAAAATCCACCCCTTATTTATTTTTTTGTGATCTGAATTAGTCTTTTATGGTAAACCATATTGCTTGATGGTCACAAGGTCACATCAGATAGATTAAAGTCTGGCTATCCTCTCCAATTGTAAGTCAATTTTAGTAGTGTTCTGCATGTTTTCTCCTGCTTAGTGGTCTATAGACCCCCCCCCCCCCCCCCACTTCCCGCCAGTGTGAATAATCTCCTCTAACTCCATCCAAAATTGACTCCCAAATCTACAGTCCTGATATACGGATTCCAAATGCATCCACTTCTAGGGCTTATAGCCCCCTTCGTGTTTAGAGGGGATCCACTTTAAATTTGATACATTATTTCTCTTTAGCTGAGTCATAAGAAGACCACAAAAGAAAGCTGTCCTCTTATTGGTGCCCTGACTGAACAGCAAAGCACTTAATGATCATAAAATAAATTTTACATTTTTATTGGGGGTTATTAAAAGAATTAAAGGACAATAACTTAATTCAGCAAAATATTGAAAACAAAATATCAAGTGAAGGAAATTGTGCATAAAGGGGCTACAAGGTCTTTTGATATTTGTTATTGTGTATTTTTGGAAAAGATCACCATGTAGCTTACATCAAATATACTGGGCTTATGCTCTAATATTGCCTTATGTGATATGGCACTATGAAAGTCTAGATTAGGCTATATGGCATTTGTCATTCTGTGTAATACATTATGGCATTGGTCATATTGTGTAATACATTATGAAGGCTGTATATCCTGTACAAACTTCATTCTGCCTAGATGCTGTTCCTTACTGTTATGCTTGCAATGCATAAGTGTAGTATTTTTGGCAAGGCCACCGCACATTTATGAATTATGCCTCCACAGACTATTCTTCCTTCCCCACTGCAGCTTTTTAGAATCTTCTCTGTGAATGTCTGCATTCTGACCATGCAGTTTTCCAGTATTGATGTACTCGGGTCGTGTATGAGATGCTAGAGGTCAGAATTCCAACAGTGAGTACAATAACTACTAACACTTCCCCTCTTACACTTCTTGCCTAACCATACTCCCTCAGTGCCTAACCTTCCCTTCTTAATGCCTACCTCTAGCACCTCCCCTATTTTTTTTAATGCAATCATTTTTATTAAATTTTATGGCAGCTAAAAGACAAACAGTGGGTGATTAGAATCTTCCTTGGGATACCTGTATTGGCTACAATATCTATAACCTGACCAAAAAGAAACCCTCACGTTTGGGGCATTGCTGGGCAGTAATGCTCCCAATGCAAAACAATTTATCTGGCGTGTAGTATATTCTGTGGACTATAAAGAATTGAATCTGCTGGAATCTAACGGTTACTAATGCAGGTACTGGCAAGGGATAATTCCCATGTGTCATCTGCTTTGGATCCGAGGTCTGATTCCCACTCGGACTTGAGCTTGGGTAGATTGCTAGAATGTACTGAGATCTAAATATAAGAGTACAGGTTAGATGCTAAATGGTTACATGTCGTTCCCATCACGAGACCCTTCACGAGAATCCATGAGGATCGGGGGGACATCCCGAAATTGCGTGGTTAGGACATATCACAGTTGGAGAAACCTGTAGAAAAAGGAGTTGGCTACTGAGAATGAAGGAGTTGGGTACTCAAAATGAAGCGCCTGGAAAGTTTTGGGGACAGTTCCATTATATAAATCATCCAATGTAGAGACCCCCCATTTCCCCCAAGTGGATTTGACTTGTGAGTTAGTCAGTTCAGGGAACCAAAGAGGGTTATGTAGGGGTGTCTCTGGTTACCATTCCTGGCCATCCCATCATGGCATGTACCGACTTCCAGATTAATATGGCTTGCCTGATTATTGGGACAGTAGAGGGAGTGCTGCTGCCACTTATCAAAATTTGTAGAGGAGAGAGTCCTGGGAAGGATCGAGATAACCTTTGGGATGTGTGTCAGGGTCATTAAGCCATTTCCATACAAATGTCACCTTAGCAGCATAGTAATAAATCCTAAACGAAGGAAGGCCTAATCCACCCCTATCTTTTGGTCGTGTTAGGGTAGCTAATTTTAAACAGGCATGTTTACATCCCCAAACTAGAGAAGTCCATTAAGTACCTGGAAAAACTTCTGTGGGAGATTGTTGCAAGATATAGAGAAATCGAGGCTGAAAAAAACAAAACATTTTAATCAAGTTTACTCTACCAGTTAAAGTCAAGAGTAGATTACTCCATACCTCTACCCTAGTACTGTATGCCATCAGTGGATCCACCTCCCCTATTTTGCCTAATCCTATCCCTACCATCATCAGCCTAACTGTAACTCTCCTCTGTATTCTCAAATTCGTAATCCAGCTGCTGGCATTGTGATCGTGGTCAGAGTTCCAGCACTGGTCTTCTCACCAGTGTTGAGACTGCCGGTATGCTGACATTACCCCCACTCAGACATCTTGGTACCCACACCTCAGGTGTTGCTACCACTGCACGGCATACAGTCAAGGTGCCAAAGGGCTGACTCCACCTCCAATTTTTAAAGTACTCCCGCAGGCAGGACGGGAAAAACAAAGAGCCTGGTGTTTGGGTGCAATAAAGCAATGGTTCCCAAACTCGGTGCCTCAAGACACATACAGGGGTGCCGTGGATTGGTGGTCCAGTGAAAATTCTAATATTTATTTTCAATTTGATAGACAAACCCAGAGATGGCGTTTGTCAAACTTGTCCCTGACCACATAACTGAATTTAAGGGTGACGTATTAAACACAATTTAGTTCATTTATTAGATATATTTTTTTATTTCTCAATAAAACGTTTTTGGCCTAGAGGCGCCGTAAACAAAATTCTGACATTCTGCGCCATGGTTCAAAAAAGCTTGGGAATCCCTGCCATAAAGCATAAAATGCCAGGGGACTGGCTGCATCCAACCCGGGTACCCACCCATACTGCAAAAATGAGTCCCAAGCCTCATTTCAAGTAAACTAAATAGAATGTATTTGTGATCACTGCTGTACCTGGCTTGTAGGATTCACTGATGACGTTACAATGGTATTTCTGGGGTCAAGATTCTCACCACAATCACAAATTTCTTATTAATATGTGCATCCTTCATAGTTGGTATGGGAATGAAACATTCAGTAGTATATTTTACTTCCGTGAGCGCAGTTTACCAGCATAGTTACAACAATGTACAGTATCAAAGGCAAACCAGAATCTTTGATGCTAGTTAACAAGGGTGTATACTGTATTTGTTTGTCTTGTCGTGAAACATAAAAAGGAGTACAAATTGTAATGTACTTGTTTGTAAAGGGATTCAGGGGGAAACTGCATAAGGGCTAGCTGTTCATTTTAGCACCTATTATACAACCTTGGCCCCTTGTGTGTGTGTGTGTGTGTGTGTGTGTGTGTGTGTGTGTGTGGCAGTGTAAAGGTTAAAATGAACAGAACTTCTGCTGAAAATAGCCGCTTCCTGTTATGGCCGTCATGTGACTTGCTTAATCATTTTGTGGCTTGCCACTTTAGGGGAATCTTTTGATGGTAGCTCAAGTGACAGCCTGCTAATTAAATGTCCAAAACTGTATTGTTAGGACCTTGAGAACTGGACTGGGTTCACGAAGCCGCCTTCTAAGTGAATTTTCGAGTGCCAGCAAATGAAAAGAAAGAACTGAGAGGGAAAAAGCCTCTTGTGTTCTCCATTTAGGCACCAGCTTGTGTTCTTCGGTATTTGCATGAAAAAGTATCCCTGTACATGAATGTTTTCTTCACAACTGAGTCCGTCCCTGCCGGGTTACATTAAGGGACAAGATGTTAAAGCTTTTTATGGAACTGGATTGTGCACAAAATGAATGGCCTACAAACCAATCTAGGGTTCTCTCCAGGATTGTGACCTGATTTGAAATGAGGAAGAATAAGAGTTTTGCATACAAGATCACACTTGGGGGTACATTTACTAAGGCTTCTTAAACTGAAAAGAGGTGATGTTGCCTATAGCAACCAACCAAATTCTGTCTGGCATTTTCTTGAGAAATGTTAGACGGAATATGATTGGTTGCTATGGGCAACATCACCTCTTCATTTTAGAAGCCTCAATACATTTACCACTTAGTTTCAGTATCTGTTTGGTTTTACTATATATGTATAAACTTATACACCTCCATTTCCAACACAGATATATTTATTCTCATGTTTTTGTAGCATGTGGTTTTTATTTGTTTGTTGGGGGGGGGGGGGGGGGTTTGGGATATTGAAAGTCATATGCCATGTCCTGACCTGCGCTGATACTGCCAAGTCATGCCCACAGACTTGATTATGCCACATGTCTAGTCTCCATGTTTCTGTTGGCAGCATCATTTTTTCCCCCAGACGCAAACACCTCTCACACGAAGATACTGTTATCCTGTCTATCCCAGAACAGTTACACGACTCAGCCCAACTCCAGCACCCGTCTGATTGGCTGCCAGCCCTGTCTCTCACACCCAGTCATAATATGTGTGAGAAACAGGCTTGCAGCCTTTAGAGAGCACGAGTTGGACTGTATCTTTCCAAAAGATCCCTCTGGTACACTGTTCCTCTTTCCCTTGCTGTAGCAGTAACAAATACATTTTGGCCTGGAACAACTTCAGGCCATGGTTCTGTCATGGTTTGTTAGAGGGTCAAGAACCGTATACCCAGCTGAAACACCTTTCAGTCTTGCAGCCTAGAGGCTTGCCATACATCTAAAGATTTATTGTCTGATCTGTCTGGTTGGAACAAACATTGGTAACTTATGGGAGCAAATGACAGTTGACCATTTGCTTCGAAATTTAAAGCAAAAAAAAAAAAGTCATTTAGATATTACCAGGTTTTTGTGCCAACCAGCCAGATCGGACAATAAATCTTTAGCTATATGGCCAGCTTAACCCGGGGTATCGCTGGGTCGATGATGTCACCGGAGTCTTGTATGAGCTGGCCCTTAAAGATGATATCCTCTCCAAGCACTGACTTTCCTATGGTGTGTATATATAGGTCCTGGCATCACATTGCACTGCGCGCTGGGTTGAACCTGTGTTCAACCCTACTCCTTACCTGGGATGAAATCCCAGGTCGCTGGACCCAGGTTATTTCAACTGGATGCTTTCATACACCACAATAACCTGGGATATTGCTGTCCGTGTCAAAGGGGTATAACCAAGTATGGGTTAGGTCTGTACATCAAGATAATTTTATATTATTATATATAGGTATCACAAATACTCCTCACTGTATCCTAATACATAATTGAATCCAAGGTATCAAGTTGCCACCTATATTAAAGCCAAGAAGCCTAAGTGGCCTCCAAATGGGGTAGAACTGTTGATTTTATTGCTGAGAATATTAAAAGCTCTAAAACCAGATGCACACAATACTAACATTTTAAATGGCCAGTCTAAAATAACGAACCACATTGATCACCGTATTCAATCCTCCAAACAATGTTTCAAGTACCCAGCTAACGCCTTACATAAAGTTTTGTTGCTGTTACATTGCCAGTGGTGAGCTGGCCACATAAATGTTGTCTATTTTTTTCAGAATAATTTCAGTTTTATACTATACCCCATTCTCACTGCAGGCAAATTCCCGGGTCTAGCATGTGGACCCGGAAATGTGCCTTTTAACATGTTTTTTTTGCAGTGTGAACGGGTCGCATACCCGGATCTCATACACGGGTAAAACCCTTCTTTTTACCCGTGTTTGAGATCCGGGTATGTAGACACGGGTTGACCCGTTCTCACTGCATAAAAACCCGTGTTAAAAGGCAAATTACTGGGTAGAACTTCTTCACCCGGCAATTTGCCTTGCAATGAGAACGGGGGTTCTCATTTTAATGACAGGTAAAAGCCGTGTATTTTGCTTGCAGATCTTTATTCACCTTGTGCATTCTGCATTCTCCATTGCTGAGCTTCTCTCTAGAAGCATACTTATGTAAACCTGGTTTTATTTAGTAGTTCAGTAGTGCAATATGGACACTACAGGCCAGATTTAATTAATGCTTGTAGTTTCCAGGTTAGTGCCCAGGGCTATCAGCTGCAGCCCACAGGCAGCACTTACTGTGGGTTTCTTTGCACCTTCCTGAAGCGCAAACAGAAATCTGCAGTAAGTTCTGCTGTTACCGCATCTACTGGTAATGTGTTAACCCGTAGGTCTGGGCATTTAGGGGGATATTCAATCGCCGTCGAGCATCTCCCGTGGGGGAGATGCTCGACGGGCCCTATTCAATGCTGTCTTCCCCGACAGCATTGAACAGGGTTTCCTGGCAGAACGAGCCCGACATCTCTAGCTGTCGGGCTCGTTCTGCCGAGAATAGCCGGGAAGTGACGAGCTGCCGGCTGCATCTCGTCACTTCCCGGCCGCAACTTGCGGCCACGCCCCCTTCTCGTCCCGCTGCAGGCGGGACATTGAATCCCGCCTGCATGTTCTCGGTCGAGCTGACCGAGAACGTCCCTGGATGACGCTGAGGGCCTGTGAACATCCCAAAATGCAGGGTAGCGCCGGGACTGAACCATTTCAAAGTCCCAGTGCGACCCTGCATTTTGCAATGGGAAAGCAGTATCCGTCCATTCCACCAGTCTATTCTATCATCTCTAACAATGTTTTGGTGTCAGATATAGTTTCCCAATCACTTGCTAACTTGTTTCATGTTTCTGGCAATCTAGAATCCAACCATTGCACACCATAAAACTAATTTGATTATTATAGTACCATTTCTATGCTGACTACACCAAAATCTACCTCTTCCCTCCTGACCTCTCACCATCTCGGTAAACTACAAACGCTTATCTACAAGAGTTGCCACCTCCTCTCTTATCTATCTCACTATCAATAAAGCCATAAATTCCAGTCTCATGCCTGCTGCTTTACTGCCACATTTTACTCCAATATCTGATTTTTTTTTTTTTTCCTAATATATTTTTAGAACATTCAGGTTTTTTTTATTTTTATTACCCAATATGCAATAAAGTACAATCCATTATTTGTTATCCTCTACAAATCGATGTCATTAAAAAAAAAGGTATTTTATTAGAGCATAATTAAACATTACTCAAGTGTTATGGCTGTTGATGTTCCTTTAAGCCTACATGTGGTATGTTAGCTATGACTGCTTAGATCCTTTATGCATCTGTGTATGTATTAATATATATCCTCTCATTTACTTTTAAGAGGACTCCAATCAAAATGGTGCTACGGTGAACCCCCCCCCCACCTCCCCCAACATTTGAAACCGCAACAGAGTGCGGTGTTGGGCAGAGCACACAGTGTGATGAACACCTTGCCCAGTATTTGTGACGAGAGAGACAAAGGGAGAGCGTTCCAGTAAGTATTTGTCTGTTTTCCTATATTAATATGACCTGAATGTTATCTGGCCTTTAGTTATGCCACAATAGAGCGTGTGAGTCAATGGTTGCCAGGTGGGGAAATATTAACCTTTCCACTTCTATGATAAATTGCTGTACTCATAATGCTATTTAAGACCAACACGTTAATCAATGGACTGATAGATTGGTGCAAATTTGGCAAGATTTTTCCTGTTAGGATAAAAAGTTGCAAAATGATTTGTTAACCCATTAATTGACCATGTGTGTACTGCGATATTTTCATTTACTACGTAGGTGTTATTTGCATACATATGTATGTGTCCTCGGCCCACGTTCTATACAAGGCTGTGTGCCAGTAACATCAGACGGGAATCCGTTAGTGGCCATATCCAGTAATATAGCTGTCATTGCCAACATCCTCCGTCTGATTCATTATTCTGAGTGGATGGCATATTGTACCATTGCGTAATTTGCAATTGTTATGGGTTCTTACAACCAGGGCATTTCCATCTTGTGATGTCTTATGTGCCCACCTGAACGTTTGATAAACATTTCGCACTACTCTATTACGCATCTTTAGTTAATCTGTGATATGATACACAACTATCCACTTAGCACTTTAAGGTGTATTACAGAGGGCACAGTACTAGGAGCGAACAGCAATATGCTTCATAAATGTTACATTAACCAACTAATGTTCTCTGAAAGAGTAAAACCACTTAAATGAAACTGATGTGGGATCACCGTGCAAAATAGCTGCTATAATGTGATATTTATAAAGAGGGTATGTGCATAAGTTACATCTGTTAAGTAAACCGTTTCTTTTTATTAATCCAGTGGTAATAGATCAATAATAGAAATGTGTACAGATATTCACTGTGTTGCCACTGAGCGAGTGTAATAACCTGGGAGGAATTTAGTTGTTGTTTTTTTAGGAATCTAACTGGAGCAATTCATTTGTATTGGCAATGGGTCTGTTACTTATTACCCATGCAAAATAAGGGCGTAGTACAGGGTTTCGACAGTCGGGGTCCGACAGTCACTAGCCCGACGTCGGAATCCCGAGTGCCCGGACTCAGACAGCATGGTGAGCGCAACAAAGCCCCTTGCATGCTCGCCACCTATTCTATTCTCCCTCTATCAGGGTCGTGGACCCCCACGAGGGAAAATAGCATGTGGCCGTTGGGCACCTGTCGGCGTTTTGACAGTCGGGATCCCGACGTCGGGTAAATGACTGTCGGGACCGCGTCCGGCACCCCAAAATAATGGGCTAGTTTAGGTGGTATGAAAAGCCCATTATTACTCTCACCCTCCTGAGATTTGACCACCCAAACTTCAGTTTGGTAGGGTGCCCAGTACTCTGCATGGGTTTATCTGCTTACGTGTCTAATCCCAATGCAGTGTGGCATGACATGCGCAATAAGAAAGACACCCACAGCACTCGCCCTCATTTGGCAAAACAAATATTACTGACAAGCACCCAAAATAGTTAACTTCCCCCCTCCCTTAAAAAAAATGCATCTATTCACTGCTCTTATAAGTGGATACTGCAGATCCCTCGTGGAGTCCTATAACTAAAGGAGGATCATATGTATATATGGAGACAAGAACAGATAGCTTACGCTGGTAGTTTTGGTACTGGTGCAGTGTTTTGTGTGCTAAATACTGGGTCTCCAGTGGGCAAACCCAAACAAACAGCCTAGTCTCCATTCAGGGAACTATTTCATCTCAACCCTGAACAAACATGGGGAGCTAGTCTGCAAAACTGTTTTTGTGTTTCAGGTTTCCAGCAGCCTTTTATAACTGGGAGCAACTGTAACCAGGTTGTTGTATCTTCTAAATTGCCGCTTTAAACATACGGCCAAACTCCCACAACTCCGCCTTCTCTTGACCTGTTACGTTTACCCTGCTGTATTTTTTAACTTGCCTGAGGAGGCTGCAGGTTGACTGGACTCTCTTGACTTGGCAGACTCTAATGGTCCAGTATCTGTTGCTTCATCACTTGGTCAGAAAGCCCTGTGCACACGATTCTATTTTTACTAACTTTTTATTTGCTTCTATACAGTGGCGGAACAATCGAGTTGTGGGCCCAGGTGCAAAAATAAGGTTTGGGGCCCCCCACAAAAAAAAAATGCATAGTGTCTTTTTTTTTTTACTTCAGATTTAATGTCCATTACACATTATGCCTCACACTGTAGTTCCCCATACACATTATGCCGCACACCATAATGCTCATATTATGTCACACATGTAATGCCAATTGCACATTATGCCACACATGTAATGCCCATTACACGTTATACCATACACGAAAATGTCAAGGAGAGTAAAGGGAGAGACAGGGAACAAGAGAGAGGGGATATCAGGGAGAAAAAGGGGGAAAGAGGAAGTGAAAGAGAAGGGGTGTCAAGAAGAGCGAGAGAAAGTATGACAGCGCCAGGTAGGGACTGTCAGAGATAGAAGGGAAGTGTGGGGAAAGAGGTGGGGAGGAGAGAAATAGAATAGAAAGTGAGAGAAGAAGAAAAGAAGGAGGTGGAGAGGAGAGGGTAGAGAGGGAGAGGAGGGGCAGCAGAGGAGGAGGGGAAGAGGAAGCAGAGGAAAGGGGGAGGTAGAGAGGAGGAGAGGGAGCAGAGTAGAGGGAGAGAGGAGGGGGAAAGTGGAGGAGAGGATGGGGGACAGGATGAGGGGAAGAGGAGGGAGAGCAGAGAAGAGGGGGTGCAGAAGAGTGGGGCAGGGAGAGCGGAGTAAAGTGGGAGTGGAGTAGAGGGAAGGGGGAGTGGAGGGGAGAGAGAACAGAGGGAGGGGAGAGCAGATGAGAGGGTATGGGGAGCAGAGGATAGGGATAGCAGAGCTGAGGGGAAGGGAGAGAGCAGAGCCGAGGGGGAGGGGGAGGGGGAGAGGGGTAGAAGAGCAGAGGGTAGGGGGATCATAGTGAAGGGGGACAGGAGGAAGAAGGGAGAGCAGTGGTGTGAAGAAAACTAATACAGTCACCAGCAATGACAGCACTTGGTATTTCTTTTTCTGTTCCCTGCACACGGTCCCCAGCTCCTGCTCCAGACACACAGTCTTCCACTGCGTGGTGCCGGCTCTGTTGCAGGCAGATCAGCCTATACTGTACAATCACATTTTACAGTGAGCCGGCCTTCTCCTGTGCCTTGGCGCAGAGTGTCCCACACCCTTGCGGCGGCTCTGCAGCCGCCAGTACATTCTGGTGCCGGGTCTCCTCCTGCGTCCCAGCTGACACTCAATGGAGCCGGGAGCCACTGGTCGGAACTGCTGTCGCCGCGGTAAGCATCTGGCAGTATCTCCCTGATGGAGGCCCGCTGCTGCTACAATTAAACATTAAAAAGAAAAAAAAAATACAGAATATGTGCAGGCAGCAGCGGGCCCCACTAAATGCATGGGCCCTGGTGCACTGCACCGGCTGCACCGGCAATAGTTCCGCCCCTGCTTCTATAGTCAAAATTAAATTGAACGGTTTTCAGCTGCAGTTGATCTCTATCCAATCCCGATTCTCGGCATCGAAATGGAATAGGAAAATAGACTGTAAATGCAAGACTATATAGTTCAGATCTGTACTGTACTATATCGAATGTGTACATGGCGCTGTGCAATTGAATCCTGATCGAATTGGGATTAAATAGAAAATGAATTGCACTGTGTATGGGGCTTTAGTGTTCATTCTAGCACCTGCACTTTTCAGAGCCTGTGCAGTTCCTCTATCCTGCCTGGGGTGTCCCTCTCTGCTTTGGTGCTTCTGGTCTGTATGTCAACACAGACAAATTCCCATTTGGAAGTCCTGACCACAGTGCCTATACAGGCTTATACGCCTATATGGTTTTACTTGTGATCTTTGATCACTGCCTGACCAAAATAATGAAAGTCAGGATTGTATTACCTCACACACATTGTAGATTTCATGCACTGATGCAGAAGGAGGTTTGTACAGCACAGAAGATTTGATAAAATTTAAAAGATTTTACTAAATTCATTATAAAATGAACTTGTCACAATCATCTGGTGGTTCTTTCGATTTAAGAAGTGTGCACCCAGCTTTACTACCCCAGTTGTTGGGTTGGGATTATTTCAAATATATTAGTTAATTGAGTAAGGCTGGTGGTTGTTAGGATTCCAGGTATGTTGCTGTTGGGGCATGATACTAAACACTATATGATCCATATGTGATACTTCTTGATCATCTTTGGTAAATCACATCCACCTTTATAATGTGGATTTATTTTGTTTTTAAACAGAAATCCTACTTGGCCACAAAAACATGCTGAAATGGTTCCCTCTGGCTGTGAAATATTGTACTTTTACATTCCTTAAGCTGGGTACACATATATACAATCATCGGGCCGTTCTTCCGTTCTGGGACGAACGGCCGGTCGATTGTATAGGTGTGTACGCTGTCCCGATCCCTCTGTACGATCTATGAATGGCCAAAAATGGTGTTGTCAGTCCATACTCGGTCGGTCGAAGGTTCAGTACTGTTTAATATTCATCCGACCGGAAGGGCCCATATCGAAACAAAAGTGCAGTGTGTACGCACGTTCGATCGATATGCTGGCCGTTCTTGCGACTATACTGGCAAAATAGCTGCATGATCTCTCCTACAGCACAAGAAGCGTTCCCCATGTATATTTAAAGAAATAATTGTTGAAATATGTATGGCTTAATTCCCATTATAGCATTTCAATAGGGAGTATATATAAAATATATATATATATATATATATATATATATATATATATATGTGTATATCTGCTATGATCTGTTCTCTATCTATATAGAAGTAAATATAGACTAAACTTCTGTATAGACGATGTACGTGTCTAAAAATTAGTCAGCCGGCAAAGTGACTAATTTTTAGACGCGTACCCCGGTATGTTTTGGTATGCCCTTAACCCAGCCCATTGTGATCATTTTGTTTATATATGACGTGTCAATAGCCCAAATCGAGAGAGTGTGTACGGTGGTATAATCTTTTCTTTGCGACTGTTTGGACGGGAGTACATCGGACATTGCAAGTAAAATTGTACAGGTGTGTACGCGCGTATCGGCTGGTATTTGTGGATGGTCTGTCGCGTGTATGGTTGATCGAATGCTCGCAAGAAAACAGGGATTGTATAGATGTGTACCCAGCTTAACTTGTGAGGTTAAAAATATTTTAGAATTGTATGAATGGGGGTCAGCTCCTACCTCAATCATTATAAAATGCTCAGAGTGATCAACTGCTACCAGTGCTTTGTTTCATCACCCAGTTGTAGCTGTAGCTGGATATGCTTGGCATCCCATGCACCAGAGCAATGTGAGAAGTTTCATTTTCATAAATCCGTCCAAAGCGCTCTTCACATATTTTCAGTTATCTCAGCAATTATGTGATCTTTAGGTACGTCCTAATGATTAGCAAGTCTGGTACATGATCTAACAAATTGTTATCTTCCCAAAAAGAAAAAGGGAAAATTAATGGAAACATAAATCATGTAAACTTCTAAAAATTAAACAAACCTTTAACATTTCTATCGTGGAATATATAATTTACATAACTTGATGTCCTGTTCCACCCTTTACCAATAAAAACAAAGATCATGTGACATGACATTTACTCTGCCACCTCTTCTTGTTGGAAGGGAGTCCATTGTTGAGGTCGTTTTCAGAAATCTTTGGGTTCCTCGTACCAACAGTAACATGTCCCTGTAACTTTTTTTTATCATGTGCGTCAAAGCCATCCCTGGCTGTGCACTAGTTGTAGAGGATTAGTTGCTGCTGGAACCTTGAACCACTTAATAATGGTTGTTTTAAGTTCACGTGGGGAGACTTGAGTTCTGTGCTGAGGAAGGTGCTTGAGGACAGATCGCTGCACACATGTGATGCACCGGCGATGTGTGCTGAGCGATCTGTGCAGAACAGTGTTTTGCCTGTGCTGATAGGCAATCTAAGCAGGATAGACAGTGCATAGTTAAGGACACCCACCCTTGGATTACAAATTTGGTTACATAACGTGCCCGGACCAGCTTCCACAACCATCCCAGCAACTGTAGTTTATCGGGACTCCACTACTCTCCTCTACACCAGGTAGTACCCCATACCAGCAAGCGATCCCTGGATAGGAAGGATTTACACCTACAAAGTCCCTGCTACAGCAATTGGTTTTCAAAATATGGGAGCCATCTAAAGGAAGCATCATAGGAACGGACACTGGATACCATCATTCCTGGACTCTGGGTAAATATCCTTGCTACTACATTCCTTTTTTGGTACCAGCCATTTTTACTATTGCTATTTAGCATATCCATTTACCCTCTTTTTATGTGTACTGTATTTATTTTATTGTAATAAATTTGAATATATATTTTACACCTGTTGCATGTGTACATATATAGCGCAGTTTCACACCCCCTTGACCCCCAAATAACCAAAACTGCAGCTTCAGCAAACCCACTCTCCCTAGGCGCCTTCTCAGGACACCTAGTGTCCTAACCCTTTTGCTAGTAAATACACACTAAAATTGTAAAAAACTCATGTTGATTTTTTTCATGTGTTGATCATTTCCTTGTGAACCCTTTGTCCCTGTGGACCTAGTGCAGGGGTTCCCAAACTTTTTTGAATCACGGCACACTAGAGCATCAAAATGTTTTCAAGGCACCCCTAGGTCAAATGTTTCTTATTGAGAAATTCAGGAAAAAATATAAAAGTAAGTACATTGTGTTTATATGTCACAGTTATGTGGTGAGGGACAGGATTTGCTCCTGTTTGTCCACATATGTAATGATTGGCAGCCACTAGCACTGCTTTTGCCTGTTACATTGCCCATAACTAATATGAATTGATCCTGGTCCGCCAACCCAAGGCACCCCTGTAAGTGTCCTGAGGCACAGTTTGGGAACCACTGACCAAGTCTATGTCGACCTTATATTAAGGTCGTACTATTGACGGTCAAACATTTGGTTATCAACCTATTGACTGTCTAGCTAGACATTGTCTTTGCGTTATCCGCTTCCCACTTGAAACTCCATTCACACCGCAGACTGGACCCTGGTTAGTGGCCAAACTTTCCTCCTAAAGATGCCTGAAGATGACCTCTCCCAGCATCGGTGAGTCAGGTCTCCATAGGCTTTTAGTATAATTTGGGTCAAATGAACCAGGTAAATTACCAGATGTGAGCAAGAACTGGCAACGGACAGTTAATTAGCATATGAAACAAATACCAACAACTGGTTGTACATTAAACGATTAGTATGTACAGATGGAGTCTCTTCTTCATCTGTATCTGCGAAAGGGGATGCGCGCACACGAGATGTGCGCGCGACCCCTTCCGACGGTTTCCCCCGGGTCCCCACCGGCTTGTCGGCGGTCACCCAGGGTCCCCACCGCCTCCCCGCACCCCCCCTAACCCTGTCCGTCTCCCTGAAGTGGAGACGGACAGGGTTCCCGTCGCCCGGAAACTGAGACGCACGCGCGTCTGTCAGATGGATGCCGGGCTGCTGGCGGATCGCCAGCGGTGACGTTCTGGCGATTCGCCAGGAAGAGGAAGCCCGGCTCCATCTGTACATCAGAAATATAGCAGCATCCTCAAAGGCATGTATATAGGATAATTACCAACATGGCAACGGATAGTACTTTTGAGTGTTTTATATTGGTATGGTCACCAAGTGGCATCTGGGGCTGACGTAGTGGTGGTCAATGTGAAAAAAACACTGGTATCCTGTATAGATGCCGGAGGTTCCACAAGCATCC
This sequence comes from Crinia signifera, assembly GCF_055691185.1. Classification (NCBI taxonomy): domain Eukaryota; kingdom Metazoa; phylum Chordata; class Amphibia; order Anura; family Myobatrachidae; genus Crinia; species Crinia signifera. The sequence goes on along the minus strand of NC_139217.1, from coordinate 399,927,103 downwards.
GACTCATTTCAACCTGTGTCTATACAGGATACCAGCATTCTTCACATTGACCACCAGGATGTCAGCGCCTTCATTTTTTATTATATCGGAAGTTAACCATCCAGTTTTGATATTAAAAGCAGTACCATTGTGAATATCAGGCTTATGGTAAACATGTCAGGCAGTGGAAGCTTTTGCTATGGCAGGTTTAAATAAAATATATGTACTGGTAAGCAGAGGTGAAACTACCGTTGCACCGGGTCCCTTTAGGAGTTCTCCCTTGGCCCTCCTGCAGACCATTTTGAGCGATGTTGAATGAATGGCCCACTGCAGGGAGCAGGTTGGGGTCTCGCTGCCTGAGGAACCTGGCCCTTACCTAAGAGAATTAGGGATGACCTTGTGTTCTGGACTGAGAGCTGAGTCCTGCCACCTATTAGTAGGGAGGACCATGGATGATTTAAAATCATCGATGGTTTATGGCCGATGTGGAATACTTTTGCCATCCATGAGGGAGAACCAGATGGTTTCCCTCCATTGATGGCACAGCAAAACCAATGTTTTTTTTTTTTTTTATAAAAGTGCCGGGACACTGAGCATAGCTCCGCCCCTGACGCATTTTTCTGATTCACTTCTGTCTGTGAATTAAAGGTCAGCTTGCCACAACCGCTGTAATTGGCACTGTCTGAGTATGTCTGACTGCCAAACTGAGGAAAGCCAAGTGTTTGGGGGCCTGTCAAAGACACAGCAGTGGCCACTATGTTCCTGCCTCCAAGGTACCTGCCCTGTTCTCCGTACTGTGCAGGACATTGTGCTTGTACCCTTCAAAAACTCTTTCCCTGTTACCCATGTTTTCTCCCTGTCACACAGTGCTCCTACCTTCACCCTCTTTCTCTCCCTGTCACCCACCACTGTGTTGCATATTGTAAACTTGGGTTGAAGGAGGGAACCCAAATTATATTTTTGCATTTAGGCCCGCAATATACAAGCTCTGCCGCTGCTGGTAAGCAAAGGAGGCGGTGTTAGGCTGTGTACACACGGGGGCGATAGGGGCTGAAATCGCTGGAAATATGGTCGCTGGTGACCATATTGCCAGTGATGGGAGTGTGCCCCGGCGATAAATTGCCGGGTGCGTGCTCCCGTTTTCAGCCCCATTCTAATCGCTGGTCGCAGGAGCTTGCTCCTGCGACCAGCTGATTACCTCTGCGGCACCGCCGGCAGAGGTTCTCTTTCATCAGCGACCATCTCTGGTCGCTGATGAAAAGGAGAAACTGAGCAATATATTGCTCAGCCATATATTGCTAGCAATATATGGCTGAGCAATATATCTCCCCGTGTGTACGGGGCTTAAGAGCATTTTACAGCATTACATATTACAATTAACATTGAAGTCAGATAGAGATCAACATATGACATCAAACATGAATGCGCTTTTCATCCTTTTTTCATGCATGGCACTGTGCGTTGATGTTCATGTGTCACATCGAATTGGAATGAATGGGAGTTGGTGTCTCCTGTTTATAGAGTAACAGCTATAATGCAGCATTAGCTTTTGGCTTTAAGATATTAAAGGTATGCACAGTGTCAGTGTGCAACGCTCGGAGAGATTGCCTATATGTCTGGTCTGTAGACACAGGACCAGTCCTTGTACTATAATTAGAATGGGGAATGGCTGGCTGCTTATCATGTACCTGCTAGTACAGCACCAGCAACCCTCCTCATTATAGTGGCCACCAGGAGGGATTGCTAGGGAGCCCAAGATGCCGCCGCGTACGTCTAGTGGGAGATGGCTCAGCTGTATGTATATGCTTGCTGCTGCTGTATGCACTGCAGCCCCTCCCCTCTGCAGCACTGGGAGCTGTGCGCGACTCCGCGGTAGCCCCTCCCCCCCCTCCCCTCTAACGTTGGCTTGGAGCGGGTCATGTGACTGGCTGCCGTCGGGAGCGCGCCGGCAGTGCTGCCGCAGGATGGAGAGCGCAGAGATCATGGCTGTGGTGATGGGGTAGGTGCGATCTGACCATTACTAGATCTCCTGTATGTGGCAGGGAAGGGTCACGGGCGTGGGCTCATCCCAGCGGTGCCCGTCTCTGGGAGCCGAGACACGATCATGGCGGAGGTGCCATTCTGCCTGTCGCAGTCTATGGCCACTGCTGTGGCAGATGACATGGGTGAGATGGGACACAGCCGCCTGCTCCATCTCCCACTCTGTAACATACTGTAGGCGTTTATACCCCGATCAAGGGGACAATAAAGGCAATGTCACTGTTGCATTGCGATAGACGCCGCTGTCACAGAACAAAAGGGGGCGGCTTGCTGTGTTGGGGGGGTGCAGGGATCTGGCACAGAGAGCTCATCATATTCTCATCTTATGCTGCACCCATTTCTCTTACTAGAATTCTGGTTCTGTGTGCAATGTGTATTTTGTCGTCTGTAATTGGCCTGTTTTGCTTCTGAGTGAGATGATGATATCAGTATTAATGATGGTGAACAGCAGTGATGAGGATGATATCAGCTGAGGAATCCATATTGCCTGATCTTCCTGTAATGTTATCTGTAGATAATTCTAGTCTTTGCAAATGATCTACACGAAAGACTAATGAGATTGTCGGCTAATGGAATGACTTGCCTGTTCATGATGGCGTATGCCAGAGGATATGATAATCTTCCACCTTGATGGTTGGTGCCTGTGTGTAGTATTGATGACAGCAGTGGGAACACCCAAAGACTGACTGGACACCAGGCTTACAGCATCCTTATTCCACATATGGAATAGGAGCAAGCACCTAATGCAATCGGTTAGATTCATTGGTTCAGATATGTAGAAAGGTTATTATACCTGGTAACTGCGTAAAAAAAGCCTTTTCTGACAGATGATCAGGGCACGTATACACTCCAGCTATATTTGGCTATTTATTCATAAATAATGAGTTTCTTAAAAAATGTATTTTGTGTTGATTGAATTGTATCCATTATTGTGTTCTGGTTATATTGTAGCTCTGTTCTTGATATGGTGTTCACAGAGCAAAATGAAAGGACGTTTTGAATATATATATATTTTTACTCTGGACGTGTATTTAAATTGAATCATCTTTATGGTTGTAGTTGTATTCTGCCCGGTGCTAACATGTTACATTCTTTCATGGGCATTTTTTGCAGAATATTATGCTTTATTTGGAAATGAAATCTCTCCCCATCAGTGTGTTATGAGTTAAAGGGAACAGGTCACACAGTACCATTTCTCTTACCAGCATTCTTGCATCTTTTTTAAACAGTTTGAAATAGATAGATTGATAGATATCAAGACACATATATACACATTATTACATCTTTCAGCAGATTGTTTATTTGTATTGAAATTTCATTAAAATCAGGTCATTGAAAGTGATGTGGACAAATGTCTTGACTTGAGCTTGTCATGTCAACCAGCTTGGACATTCCCGACCGGTAGCAGCTAGTTCCCCTTCGCCGTAAGGACCTGGGGAGGAGAGGGGGCGGGAGAGGAGGAGCAAGGTCAGAACAAGACAACTTTTTTTTGAGCCGACATGTGCCGACAGGCGGTATTTCATGCCCTACCATCCACTAGGGCGTGGAGGAGGTTATTAAAGCTGTGGCGAGCGAAGCGAGCCACCGTGCCCGAAGCATTGCGAGCGAAGCGAGCTATGCGAGGGTCCATTTGGGTCCCTTCTTCTGAACTTGCTCCTCCTCTCCCTGCCCCATCTCCTCCCCAGGTCCTTACGGTGAAGGGGAACTAGTCTCAACCATTCCCGACCAGATTGGCCTCATAGATCACATGGATGTTGGGTATTTACAGGCATTTTACCGTGTGTGCTGTCACTGTCCATGTTAGCGAAGCACCATACTATTTGCCATTTTACCCGAATTGGATACATTCAAAGCTGTCCTGTGTGCGCACCCGAGTAGGGACATAAATCTGATCACTCAAGTAGTTTAGACACATCGTACGTTGCTACCTTTTATATCTGTAGAATCTTACCCTTTCCTCACAGGAAGCAACCAATGACCTCGCATTGGCAGTACTGTTCACTATCCTGGAAGCAAAGGAAATTACATGAGTGACAACGACTTTGCTCTATAATAGATAAGATCAGTCTGTCTGCAATAAAATACATAACATGTAAACTGAAAAGTAATTGTCTCATACAATCTTTAACTTGGTGCAGAGTTCTGTAATGACAATTGCAGTAGAAGGATCACCTTGCAATCTGTTTTCACAGGAAATATTGATGACAAGGAGAACTATGTTCACTTTCTTATCAGGTTTGGTCAATTAGAAATTGAAAATGTATAGCCGATGGCCCTCATCATTGCGTGTATGATTGCATTGGCTGAGAGAGATCGTTTACCAACTTTGTACCTCTATGGTAGTGTTCATAGCCTGGCGATATGACCACCATAAGATACGCAAGGTAGAAGTTATAAAATATTCACAAATATTTTCTTGTAATGAAATAGAATACTGCACAGATGTTAGGTTAAATATAGCTGAAATGGAAGTGATATATATTTGTTACTCCTGATACTTCTAGTGCTTTCGTAGATCTCATATCTTACAGTAGGAGTATAGTGTTCATTCTAGCACCTGCCATCTTTGAAAACTCTTGTAGTTACTGTTCCCTGCCTGGGGTGTCGCTGTCTGCTGTGGTGTTTCTAGCATAGGTCTGGTTTGCATATCAGTTCTGATATACAGACCACACTGTACTAGAAGCACTACAGCAGACAGTGACGCCCCAGGCAGGGAAGAGGAACTGCATGGGTTTTCAAAGATGGTGGGTGCTAGAATGAACACTAGAGTATTTGCTACTATAGAATGGACCTGCGAGTGTCTGGACAGGATTGCATGTCAGAAATTGCAGTAGAGAGAATTTAAAAAATGTGCAATTAGGACAGTAATATATATATATATTTGTAATATTGGCTTTTGTATTACTATATTCTGATTGGAAGCTGGAACCTCAGTGATTTGTGGTTTATGATTAGTCCTACCTCTCACCCATCTTCACAACGATTTATAAGGTGTGAGGCAGAAAGAAATCACTCCCACGGTTACTTGCGGATGCAGGATTAATTGTATAGATACAGCCAGTATTTCTGTCTTACAGGCCCTTTAAAAACATGATTTTGTATTTAATTCACTGTGGGATACTGTATGTACCATAAAGCTTGCCTCCTTACTGCATTAATGTATATATGCTGATTATTCAGTGTGCTGTGGGAGAAATAATGTGATCAGTTCCTCATGGAAGGTATGAATCTTTATATAACCTGTTCCTAAAATGAATGAGATGTTTGATGTAAGGAAATGGTCTATAATTTCCAATAATAACCCCCTCCTGTCAGGACATGTATTGCTCTTTTAAGTGTGTGATTTTTTTTTCTCCATTTATTTTTAAATCTATAAACATTTTGCCTCTAATTTGTACAAGTGTGTTTTACGGCCTTTAATCTCTTCTTTTGCTTGATGCGTATTGTTTTGTCTGATTACCACAGCTTGTTTTTCATGCTTTGAACATAGTTTTGTTTTACTTGAACTGTGAAGTTTTCAGTTGTATAACTGAGGTACTGCAGTTACCCTCCACAGCTCTCTCCTGCTACTTTGTACCAATGTATTCTAGTGCTAGGATAAGTCATCCCATTGTACCATTTGTAGGGTGTCCTAGCATAGAGGTCACCTCTTGCTTACTCATCCTCTAGTCATCAGAGGCCACAGTTGGGGATTGTTTTCAGCTCTTGATGGTTATTGCTAGTACTGTCTGAGAAACTTGCTTTATCAGTCCTTTTTGTCCTCTCAATGACATCACAGAATGTGTGTGTGTGGGTAGAAGTGGCCTTCTAATAGTGTCGCTGAGACTGGATGATAGATTCTTGGTTTTCATCAAATGACTGAATTCATTGAACATTCATTAGCATTACCTGGGACATAAGGGGTTTATATTGTAACCCCACACTTCTTGTTGATATAATGGCAGGTATTCAATGCGGCTGGCGAGGGGGTTAAACAGCGAGGATTGCAGAAAACCAGCGATCCTCGCTGTTTAACCCCCTGCGCCAGCCGCTCGCTCTATTCAACGTTCTGGGGAAATCCTCGCCGCCACAGGACGGCGAGAATTCCACAAAACAGCGAGACCCGCGGCTAATGCAGATAACTTACTGTATTTAGCCGTGAGTCTCGCTGCTTCTGGAGCCACATACGCCAATTCCCCCTTGCTCAAAAAATGGAGCGAGGGGAATTGGCGTATGAGGGGGGGTGCGTTGAATACTGACAGGGTGAGTGGTGACAGCGAGCAGGAAGTCCTGCTCGCCCACAGCATTGAATACCTGCCAATGTGTAATGTGTTAGAGGACAACTGAGAACAATGTTATTCACCTATGCTAAATACAGTTTGTTAGTAGGCATATAGGCTAAGGTGACGATGAAGCAGAGAAATGAGCAAACAAGTTACCCATGGCAACCAATCAGCTTTGAGGTAACACCAAGTGCATTCTATAAAATTATATTTAGCAGGTAATTGGTAATTGTTAATTTATCCTCTGGCTCACGTCACACTTTTGACTGCTTCCTACATCTACCCCTAAATCAGGTGCACTTTTAGTCTGTTACTCATCAACAGCAGTGTTCACTTTACACGGTTTCAGCAGGGTGCCACACCCTGACAGATGCACCGTGCCCTCTTGGTAGCTCTCATTTCAGTGTTACCACCTGTGGGCCATAGTGTACCACGGGTGGGAAAAGTGGCGGTGCAGCATGTTCCTAAAGGTGCAATTTGGGCCCTTTCATCCAATTCAGATGCATTGTGCTGAAAAATTGGATAACAAGTGTCAAATCGCATATGTTTTACCTCCGATTCCGCTCCTCAGTCCCTTGCACATTGGATTGGATCGTAGGGACTGCACTATAGATTTATTGGATCTAGCAATCTTGGCTGGAATCACATATGATACACTGTATGCAATGCTTTTGCATACAATGTATCGTATGCTATCCCACAACCTGGGAAGCCCCTGGGTAGTTCAAGGGAGATTGTAGGCATCTTCTCCCCTCAGAGAAGTTGAATAATGTAGTGTACATGTTGATGATACGATTCAGGGTCACTTTCTGCTCAATTCAGACTATATATTCCAACTTGGGTACTTGTGTATTTTGGCGGCGCCCATTGCATCGCATACCATAACGCATACGATGGTATGCGATGCGACGCGATATCGTATGACGGTGCACGATGGCATACAATTTTTAAATTGTATGCCATTGTACATGGCATACGATGCCATGCGATGCGATTAAACATTGTATAAGCACCCTAATGGGTGCTTATACAATGTTAAGCACCCTAATGGGTGCTTACAATGTTAAATGCACCCCCACGCCACCCCCCCACTATAAACGTAAACCCGAAGCGTGGCGAGCGGCGGCGGTACGCGTCCTACGACCTTTTCATACCCCCACTATCCACGTCGGCGTGGAGTTGAGAATAGAATAGTGTGGCGAGCGCAGCGAGCCACCGAGCCCAAAGCGTGGCGAGCGCAGCGGATACCTGTGAAGCCTGCGAAGGGACGCGTTTACCTGTGAAGGTATCCGCGTCCCCTCGCGGGGCTCGCTGCGCTCGCCACGCTTCGGACTCGGTGGCTCGCTGCGCTCGCCACACTATTCTATTCTCAACTCCACGCCGACGTGGATAGTGGGGGTATGAAAAGGTCGTAGGACGCGTACCGCCGCCCCTCGCGGGCTCGCTGCGCTCGCCACGCTTCGTGTTCACGTTTATAGTGGGGGGGTGGCGTGGGGGTGCATTTAACATTGTAAGCACCCATTAGGTGGCATGCGATGCGATCCGTTCATCGTACGACGGACATCGGGGGCGCCGCCAAAATACACAAGTACCCCAATTTGAAAATAAGTTAGTCTGAATCGCACATGCACAGCCCCATTTGGCGCCGATTCGATCACGATGCTGCGGGGCTGCAGAAATAGACTGTGCAGGCAAGTCTTATTTCTGCCCGATCAAAAGGGAAGGCCTTGCCATGGTGCCCCATCTCCCTGCCAGCCGTTGCCAGCACAGATAGATATTGCATAGAAAAGTCTTTCTGAGCCATATATTTAACTATATCCTCTTGTGTGTACACTCAATATTATTAATGATGCGCGCTCCCACGCATCGTTAACAACCCCTGCCATCGGCAGGACATGCAGGTCAATTTGGCTATATAGTCTTATGACCCACATGTTCAGCCGGGCCCGGTGACGTCCTGAACGATATCGTTAACCGATATTGCTCAGTGTTTACACTCAATATCGACCACCGACAATTCATTTTATGAACTATATCGGTGGCGTCCAGGGTCATCAAGTTTGTATTGGGCTTAAAGGTGAGCATGGAAAAATGTAATAGGGGCCTATGGTGTACTGTAGCATCAGCTTGTGATGCTTTCCCATGCAGTGTTTCTATTGTAAGTTGATTGCGGCATAAGAGGCCCTAAAGGTAGATGATGTATTCACTGAATGGTGACCAATTTCCTTTGAACTTTCTCAGTGTCCTGGACAAATGATGATATAGTGCATACACACTGAATGATATGACAAATGATGAGCGATCTAGCTAGACTCTATGGCTTTTTGTGAAAGACATCCGAAAATAACCTGCCTGCCGAACAACCTTGATGAACGAGCGGCGGTACTGCGCATCATTTATCGCATACAATCTGGCGGATATTTTGACCAATACTGTTCTGAAGGGCCAAAATTAACAATATTGGACATAAAAATCATCTAGTGCATGCACACTGTAGGAAACTGGTCTATTGGGAACTCCAGATGAAGCCTCTCTCGTTATAGCGTCTCCCGGCGAGGCCATCGCCACCCCACACCTGGAAGAAGGTGCATGAGATGTGCATGCCCCATTCTCCTGGAAGCACTGCAGCGCTTCCTGTCCTGTCTCCCTGCCCGTCCTCCCTGAAGCAGAGACGGGCAAGGTAGCACCGATGCTGACGGACCGGTACAGTGGGATGCGCGAAAGAGATGCTTGCACGTGCCCGCCAGCTCCACCAAAAAGGGCGTTATGGCGAGCTTGGATGAGCGGGGATCCATCTGTATAAGGAATACTCATTGTAGGTTCTCTGTACACTCCAGACTTGCCAAAATAGAAGCACAATTAGTATTGTTATTGTTATTAGGTTAAACTATGACCTCCCTCCATCACCTAGTAAATCTGTCGTCATGATGGAATCACTAACCACCACACAAACTCTACTAGCAACTTCACATTTGTGGTTTATGTAGAGAACAATTATTGGTGTTCTTTAGAATTAGTCTAATAAAAGAATACAGGTCTCCTTTTGAGTGCAGCAGTTTATTTAAGATCGGGTTTCATAGGATGACAAGGTCACCACTGCTTGTAATGCATACTGTATGTGTCACAGCCAACGTAGTCTGACTCATCACTTGTGCAATGTATGACTCATGAATCCCTCCACTTTATATGTGTATTTTATACCACTGGACCCCCTGGCTGGCCTCTCGCACACATTTCCGATTAATAGGGGGAATGTCTGTTGTTCATAGTGACATTTGCTGAATATATTGGAGACCTTTCAACCCTTCTAAAGAGACAGGTGATGGAGTTGCAGCTTCTAGCTATCATTTTATAAAATGTGCTTTAATAAATGAGATCTACCTACTGATTGGTTGCTTTGGGCAACTTCTACTTTTTAGAAGGTTTTGATAAGTTTCCCATGTGATCTCATATTGTACTATGGGGCAGATGTATTAATCCAAGGGTGAGAAGGAGAGATAAACGTCCAGCCAATCACCTGCTATCTGCCATGTTACAGCCTGTGTTTGAAAAAAGTCATTAAGGAGCTGATTGGCTGGACGCTTATCTCTCCTTTTCACCCTTGCATTTATCTCTTGTTAAGGCTTAATACATCTGCCCCTATGTTACTGCTGTGGGCAGCAGCCTGGGTCCTTTTTTGTTCATCTTTCAGAGCAGTTATAGCTGTGCAACATTTGTGTCTCTATTATCTTTAGCCTTTAGGCCAGGGGTCCTCAAACTATTTTGTTCTGGGACCCCATCAGACAATAAAAAATAATTACAGGACCCCAGCAAGTTACTGCAGAAGGTCATCACATCACATGTGTAGTCAGCATATACATGGCAGCATTATGGAGGCACAAATTGATGGGTGGAGCCTAAAATAACAGACCATTCAACAGATCTTTCAGACTCCTTGAATCACTGACTGAGATTAGAAAAGTCATCAGCAACATGGAGACACAACCCCATGCTGAGCAGGTTGGGAACCACTTTGGATCAGGACCCACAGTTTGAGAATCGCTGCTCTAGGCTATTCTGCCAAATTGTGTTTTCTTTATTTCAGCTGTTTTGTGATGTTTTCTTTCTCACTTCATTATGGATTTCCTTGAGTAAATTATCTTGTAGAAATTTTAATTAGTTTTTTTAAACCATAGAGCCATACACACGGGGCGATTTCAGCCCCATTTGTAAGCAACCTGACTAGATCACTTAGAAATGGTGCACGGATCGCTCCGTGTGTATGCCCCACGTTGCTGTGAATGCGCAGTCTTGCACGTCGCCATCACCTTACTAGATTTTTACTGCATGCTGTGAAAATCTAGTTATCGCCCTTAACAAAACCTCTTCACACCTCGTGTACATTTTTTAAAGTAGCTAACTCAAAGATGTTTGCTATATAGTGACATCCTATTTGCTCGGGTGCCGGATGGGTTCCCGGCAGTCAGGATCCCGACAGTCCTTTACCCGACGTCGGCATCCCGACTGTCAAAACGCCGGCAGCCGGGTGACCGACGGCACCCGCTATTTTCCCTCATGGGGGTCCACGACCCCCATAGAGGGAGAATAGAATAGGTGGCGAGTGTAGCGAGCCACCGTGCCCGCAGTGTGGCGAGCGCAGCGAGCCCGCAAGGGGCTTTTTTGCACTCGCCATGCTGTCTGACTCCGGGCAGTCAGGATCCCAACGTTAATGACTGTCGGGATCCCGACTGTCGGAGTCCCATACCACACCCATTTGCTCTACACATAATTGGCATTAAAACTACTCTTAACCAGCCAGTCATGGCACTTTTTAGGGGTATACAGTTGATAGGTCTACATTGTGTAGGATGACACATGAAAAGGGTGACATTGGGGGAGGGAGACTTTTTCATACATTGCACATGGACTCCAATTGGGAATGGTAAAGTGTGGTAACGGAGGGTATGTGCTATACTAATTGGGGGTCCAGGCCTACAGGTGTCAACATGGACACAAAAAAATCTTGAACTCGTATCTCCGTAACTCGTATCTCCGTAACTCGTATCTCCGTAACTCGTATCTCCATGGTGCTCCAATTAGCAGCTTTTGGCCTAGGGCTGCCTTGTAAAGAATTCGGATACTGTAGGGCGCTGTGATTCAAAAAGTTTGGGAACAACTGGGTTAAAGGATTAAATCCATTCTCTGTTAATTGCTTGTTTGTAGCAGCCAACATACATTTACAGTATCCCAAATGTTTTCTTTTCCCCTTCCCTTCGGAGCAGAAAGCAAACACACAGCAGGCATTCCACAAACACACATAAAATCAGGATCTAATCCGAAAATCACCATAGGTGACCTATTGTTTCAAGGAAGGTAACTGAGCTAATTTATTTACATAAAGCAGCACCAAATTCTTGCCTAAATGTACCGTCCGAAAACACCCCTGTTTTGTAAAAGGGGTTGTAGCATCTGAGGGGACATCACTGGAACATCTAATCTGATGTACAATACACTATACAGTATGCTTGCTGGCTTTTTGGGCCTCCTGTCGTCTAATTGTAATATCTGTTCTGACGGTTAATTATATATCATTATATATTCTACTTGAGTATATTTTATGTTTGTCAGGTGCATGAAAAACAGTATTTTGTGTACTTTAAATCAGGACAATGGGCAGTATTCAATGAAAAAGTTCTCCGTGCATGGAGAGCGTTTTATTTAGCTCTCCATGCACTCTCCGTGTTCCGGAGGGCTCGCTGCCACTCCTGCTCCCTCTATTCAATGTGGTTAAGACTCGCCGCCACTCGCGGCGAGTCTTAACCCCTGCAGGGAGCAGGGAGCTTTCAGGGAGCCGGAAGCAGCCAGAGAGATTAAAGTCTCCCTGGCTGCTCCAGAGGACTGTGGAGGGGAGGGGGGCTCTCCAGGACCCAGGCTGCACCCCCCTATAGCCAGCGGGGGACCCAGTATTCACTGCACCGTTCGTGCATAGTTACGTTCGGCTGCAGTGAATATATGAATATCTAATGAGCGGCTCGAGCGCTCGGGCCCCCTGCTGGCTGCACTGTGTAAAAAAAAATGTAAACAAATATTTTTTTTTTTTAAATTAAATAGATATTCATGTGCTATAAGCACATGAATAAAAATAACATGCCCCTTCACAGGAAAAAAAACCCTGATTTTTTTACACCAAAATTTAAAAAAAAAACCTTTACGTTCAAAAGTTCACATTCCAGCTCTCCATCAAAAGATGGAGAATTGCTACACGGAGAGAGACGGAGAAAATCACTTAAAAAGACGGAGAATATTTCACATTGAATAGGGTTGCTCGCTTTTGGAGAGCAAAATGCTCCATCCAAGGCGAACAAAGCACAAATTCTCCACAAAACACGGAGAACTTTTCTCATTGAATACTGCCCAATGTCTTGCTGCATCTCTGTACTCAAAGAAATGCTTATTTCTTTACTGTCCTCAAAAGGGATGATGGAGATATACAGTATAGTTTATATATAAACTATATAGAGAGATAGTTGATGCTTGTCTGCAGTGTACTTGCTTGCCTTGATAAATATGCCCTAGAGGCATTGAAACGTTGGCTATATGTATATTGTACCAGCTTTCTCTGACAAGCTATGACTGGATAAATGGAGTGACGCAGTTCATTCCCTATACTGTTCTACATCCACTGAAGGCACCGGGCAGATTGGTGTTATTGGAGGAGAGGGCTGATTCATCCCACATCTCTAAATATAAATAAATGTTACAGTTTACATTTTACACTGTGAAATTCTCTACAAAATTGGCATTCAGACTGCTAGGGTGGACCAAACCCTATCACCGGAGGTAAGCAGCAGCCCATTGTGCACCCCAAGGCGTCTAACTGTGCTTGGTGGAGATACGGTCATTAGGTCTACAGCAAGATGGTCGACACCATTAGGGCGACGCAAGCATTAGGTCGACAGTCAAAAGGTCAACATGGGGTTTTTCACAGTTTTTTTAGCCGACCTGTGTCGACAGGCAGTATTTCATGCCCTACCATCCACTAGGGCGTGGTGGGAGAATAAAATAGTGTGCCGAGCCATGCGAGGGGATGCGGTTCACTTTAACCTGTGTCCATGTCGACTGTGTCGACATTCATGGGAAAAAACTGTGAAAAACCCCATGTTGACATTTTGACTGTCGACCTAGACCCATGTCGACCATATTGCTGTAGACCTAATGATCCATACCGCTTGGTGGGGCCCATGTTATCCACCTTCTATGCTTTAAGTTGGGCCGGCCCTGGGTGCGTGATACCATCACTGTGCTCATCAAAAAGGCATCGGGAGAACACGGAGGTCCTATGTTTACTAACTATCACTATAAAATACAGATTTCTGAGGCCACTTAATAAAGCCATTTGTTTTTCTAAATTTTTGGGTGCCCAAACATACCAACCCAACATTGCAGCAGCTCCCAGAGTGATAACTGGATTTTGCTGAAACATCGGTATTGTCAGGTGAGGGGTTATTAGGTTGACGGACAATAGGTAATGAAAAAGGTTGACATAGCCTAGGTCACCATTGACAATCTCGACACAATATGTCAACATGGAAATAGTAGACACAGGATAAGGTCGGATTCCTTTTTTGTTTTGTTGGTGTCTGTTGAAATCTGCTGACATGAACGCCATAGTAATGTGCTGCTCGCCCTTGTCTAGGCACTTTTATAATCTAACTCCATTTGGATTGTGAAGGAAGATCAAGTCAGTAAAAAAAAACCTCATGTCTACCATTAATCTGTCGACCTTTTGACAATGTCAGCCTAGACCTATTGACCTAATTAATGTCGATGTATCGGACGGATACAGTCTCCCTGTATTAGTGTCCCCCATGCTAAACTGTGGAGGACAAAGGGATACATGCATATGCCTCACTGTAGGACAGATGTACTACGATAAAGTGAAAGGTGATAACGCAACGGCCAATCAGCTATGTTTAAAAATTGACAGGAGTTGATTGGCTGGTGCGTTATAACCTTCCACTTTATCTCTTCGCCAGGCTTAATACATCTGTCCCATTGTTTATCAAGATATAGATTTATATGAAGTTGTATTTTATATGTGAAGGAGGCTTGCAGAAATTATTTTTGGATGTTGACTAATTATCGCCCTAGAATAGAACCCCTCTTGTGACTCACTGAATTTCTTGTCCCTAAAATCTTTCCCATTCATTATTTCACACTAACAGAGGCATTTCCTGTTAACATACACGGCTGCTAAGTCACACAGAGGAAGCTTGTGGTGCTGCGACAGGCAGAGGGCTCCGTTCACTGTAAAAATAGCAGCACAGATTAGTGAGGAACACTGGTTTTGTTGTTCCAATTAGTGTTAGCAGAATTCTGATTTTTCTTCAGCAAGTTCAGGCTGCTCACTAACCATGATTTTGTCTTTTTGGTTTAATGCAGACATTTGTTTGGAGAAGGGGACTGATTGTGTTCTCTCTCCTACCATGACCATGCTATTGGCATTACTGCCTGATAGAAAATATTTAGGGCATAGCCAGCTGGGATGTTGTGATGTCACACTTCATAATTTAATATCCTCTAATAATATCTGTGGAATCCATGAGAATGTCCTGCTGTGGCAGGTAAACTAATTTTACATCCCCTTAGGCTAATTCATTTCAATTTCTTTGCATAATGAAATTAAATGGATTGCTTTAATATACTTTTTTATTTTTTTATTTGACCTTTTTTTTTAGTGACCGGTACAGACTAGATCAGTAATTTTCAACCTTTTTACCTTACAGCACACAAATTTGCCTTTTACACCGCAGTGTAAATGGGTCAAGCGGTGTCCCTTTACACGGGACTTCTACCCAGGTCTTGACCTGGGTTGAACACGGCTAGGACCTGGGTAGAGGGCAGTGTAAACGGGTATGCCGGGTCATCTGACCCGGCTCCCGTTTACATCAATGGGGGAATCCCAACCTGTGGACCGCAGGTTGTGCCTGGGGGCACACAAAGCCTCCGCTGCTGTACTCTGCAGACAGCAGCGGAGGCAGAGAGGATGTATATGGATGCCTTTGTGCGGCATCCATTCACCTCCCGGACGAGGGCTGGGGGGTGCACAGGGCCTTACTTTGGTGCTGGGGCCCGGTGCAGCATTCGGTGGTCCCGCCGATTGGAGATGATGTCATCGCCAAGCGCTGTGAGAACTGCTTCTGCCTGGGGGGGGGGGGGGGGGGTGCGTGCAGGAGGAGGAATGTAAGAGGGATCTAAACACGGGTTGCAGTTGATGCTGGGTACAAAAGTCCAGGTGCGACCCAGCGTTTTGGTGTAAAAGGGGTATTCTATTTTAAAATTGCCAAGGCACACCATAATGTAAGAAATGTTGTCATGTATTTTAAGATCAGATATTTTGCATTATCTTAAATGTATACGTATGGAATACTATATAACCTTCCTTGAGCAACATCACAAAAATTAGATTCATGCGGTTTTGGGAATGGAGCAGCTGCTGATCATCTTCCCTAGGCCCGGAAACACTGCTCAGAACGCTCATCTACACATAGCGCTATGTGTGTAGGTCCCATAAGGCAAATAGGTGTCTTTATACAAACACATTGAGATTTTTAGGACCTGTAAATATTGTGTATTTCTGTGAGTGGTAAAAAGTATAATCAGATACTGTACAGTATGTCCGCACTGTACTGTATGTGTGCTCTATCTTCTGTCTCTACAGCAGCTTGCTGTGCGCTTCTAGCAAAGCAGAGAATGACTGACAGCTTGGCAGATTGCTTTGTACAAATGTGCAATGTGCTGATTGGTTTATTAATAGGTGGAGGCGGTACCAGTGATACCATAGCAACCCCAATAATGGTCCTCTCTTCTTTCTGACCTGTATCAAATCCAATAAGGATACTGCCCTAAAGATGTGGTCGGGGCTGTGTTGACTGTTATACAATGTGTTTAGCTGCTTGTACTTTCTGTGTCATGCACAATACTGCTATCCGAGCCACACCTGCCTCAGGCTGAGAGACACTTTCATGATCAGTAGTTTGCTTCTGCATCCTTGGCAGTAATTAGGGATTTGCTTGTTACTGTGCGTGCATAGGCTACGGCTGAGCAATGTAGCTGAGGACATGAGTAATGCTTTCTGGCAGCGATGCATTCTGCTAAGTCTGAGATTTCTATTTTAGCTTTCAGTTAGTAAGAGCCGTCTAGCAGTGCTGCTTGTGCTGAGCATGGGAGGAGGGAGATGATAGCATGCGCAATTAGAGAGGTGCCTGTGTGGAATCATTCTGCAGAAGCCTCGGACGCCTGTCACGCTGCATTGCCTGTAATGTTGGTCAGATGGATGCAGCGGACTCATTAGGAATGTTGGCGTGAACACGGAGAGCATCTTCAGCTTGTTTAAAATACTTCACATATTTGAAAGGACGTGCATATGCAAAGTGGAAGAGATTTCATTTATTGCTTTGCAGTGACTCAGAGTATTACATGTCCTTTGGACTTCCGAGAAGATGAAATCGGGATCTATTTTTTGCAATAATGTTTTAAGTGTTATGGCTGCTGGGTTTTATCAGAAATAAATAAAAATGTTCCCGAATACTTATTTATCATATGTTATAATGCTATGGTATTATAATTTACCGTTCCTCTCTGGTTATGGCTGGATTAACAATGGGGTCCGGCCACCGCCCACAGGATCATCAGCCCGTGTGACGTCACATCTATGTTTTATAGCTTGTGGGCCCCATCCATGCAAATGCCGCCACCCATTACATTCCCAGCTCTGCATCACGCGCCCTGTGACTTCACGCCACTGTCCTATTGGTGCTACCAATATATATATATCTATTGTCCTGAAGACGGGCCCCCGGCCTGAAACGCCGTTGGCAGCGCAGTAAAAGTACTGTATTTTCAAGCACCAGGAGTGACGTTTTTTTCTTCCATTATTGTGTGTGTGTGTGTATCTATCTATCTCTATATCTCTATCTATATATAATATATATCTCCCAATATGACCCTCTCCAGGAGGGACACAATGCTTTTTCTGTACTTCCCTCTTAATGTATGATTGCCGTCACCTGTTTTTAACAGGGTAATTGATAAGAAAGTTGCTTCACCACAGGTGATACTAATCATAATTTGAGAGATAAGGGTAGAAACAGAGCGATATGTCCCTCCTGGAGAGGGTCATGTTAGGAGGTATGTATGTATATATCTATATAGATAGATAGATATCCCCTTCGATTAATGGATCTGTAACTGACTAGTAAGGGCTCAAGTGCAGTTCATGCCTTTTTATAAGGGCTACTCTATTAACCCCGATAAGCTGGCGTGAGCCACGGCTTGTCAGGGATTTTGTTTTGCCTGTAAGAAAATAGCCGCGTTTTTGTCCGAAAATTGTCCTTTTTCAAGTGAAAATACAGAGTTTCACTGATACCGTGTGTTTTCAAGGCAAAATAATTTTTTTCCCGGGTGTCAAAATTGGTTAGCCAAAAAAGACAAAATATCTGGAAAATACACCCGAGGATTTTTCGCCCATAATTGAACATCAGCCAGAGTGAGTGAACGCAAGACAGATATATGTATACAATGTATGTATATGAGTGTTCATTCTACCACCCGCCATCTTTGAAAACCTATGCAGTTCCTGTTCCCTGCCTGGGGTGTCGCTGTCTGCTGTGGTGTTTCTAGCACAGGTCTGGTTTGCATATCAGTGCTGATATACAGACCACACTGTGTGAGAAGCACTACAGCAGACAGCGACACCCCAGGCAGGGAAGAGGAACTGCATGGGTTTTTAAATATGGCGAGTGCTAGAATGAACACTAAATATAATAAAGGCAGGAGTGTCACTTGTTCAAATAATTAATGTGGCCATCGCAAGTTTGTGACTGCTGTTTACATTGTATGACAAAGTGCCGCCGCAGCCTTTATGGTAACACACACATTTATAACATTGAATACAATTTCAGCATGCCAGTAATAGTAAGAACCACCATCCTGTGTGTCCAAGCTGTATCTCACAGTCCCAGGTAGCTTAATTAACTACAAGCCATTGCATGGAACTCCAGCATAATGCAAACTGTTATTTTCAGAGAAGATCATATAACAAATGTTTCTGGGTCATACAGGACCCTGTCATCGGGGTTGAACAGTGTCTTGTATTGCTTGTCGCAATCGGTATTGGCAAGGATGTATACTCGTGCGGGTTTCCTCCCATAATTCAAAAGTATATTTATAGGTAATTGGCCCCCAACAAAAATGTAACCCTAGAATGTCTGTCGACCTTGCCTCAGTCGACCATAAGCTTGTGTCGACCTAGTCACTGTCGACCATTAGTGGTCGACCTAGGCATTGTCTATCCACTGCCTGCATACCAACTAATATAATGTTTCATGGCTCCAGGGATTAACATCCACAATCACGTTACGTACAAAGGGCCTGATTCAGATTTGATTGCAAAGCACATACATTTTTCTGAAATGGACAAAACCATGTGCACTGCAGGTGGGGCAGATGTAACTTGCAGAGAGAGAGATATTTGGGTGAGTAATTTTATTTCTGTTCAGGGTAAATACTGGCTGCATTATTTTTACAATGCAATTTAGATTTGTGTTTGAACACACCTCACCCAAATCTAACTCCCTCTGTGCATGTTACATCTGCCCCACCTGCAGTGCAGCATGGTTATGTCCATTTTAGAAAAAAATTGCTTTGTGATCATTGGGGGTATTGGAAATATTGTCAGTCTGAATAATACCCAATGTTTCGCACACCATCCAACATCAAAAACCACAGCAACATAATAAAGGCCCTTATTCTGGTTGGTGCGGTAATATCCGCGTGCGTTCGTGCCACCGATGTTTTGTGTCTGCGCATGTGCTGAGGCGTCTCTGCGCATGTGCGAGCGGGGCGTACGGCCAAATCCCGCATGAAATGTGAACACTACGAACAGGGGGTGGAGAGGGGTGTGAAGGGCTGTTTGGGCTCATTACCATATGTTTACACCCCGCGTTTCATGGGCGTTCCCATGAAAACGCTGGGCGTACGTATGGTAATGCGGCCGTGACGCACGTGTAGGGGGCGGACATATGACATTGCCGGATGTCAGCTGCCCGCCCAGATCCCTGCTTTTGCACAGAGAAATGCCCGTGTGGTCTGAGGTTGCGGGAGCTGCCTGACCACTCGGTCCTGCATTCGATGGTCTGCGACCATCGAATGATGGGGGAGGTTACCTGAGATGGAGGAGGCGTATTCCATGAGAAATACACTTGCGGTCCGTTCGGACAGCTTCTTACCGCGTTCGGACGGAGTTGGCGATCCGTATGGAAGGCGGGGTTTCGGACGCACGGTCCTACCCGCATATTCGGATCCGGCCGCACCGATCAGAATAAGGGCCATAGTGTCTTAGGGCCGAACTCAGACCCGATGCATGCTGGGCAATTATGAAATGACTGCGCATGCGTACAGGCCATCCTGCGAAAAAATCTGGCTATTTTTTTATTCGCTGGCTGTATGCAAGTCGATTGACATAAAGCTGGAGTTTGGGGGTGGGGGCATGGTAACCAGCCATTTTCTGGGAGTGTCCTAGAAAACATAGGCATGCTCAAGGCTTTGAGGGAGGGTGTGTAACGTCGGCTCCAGCCCTGATCCGACTTTTTCTTTTGCAGCCACCGAGTAAGTCCTGGGCTGCGGACAGACTGCACACACTAGAAAAACCATTTGATGGTGTGTGGCTTGTGAATGGATTTGCAGCTAATTACTGATCCCGCTAATTTTCACAAGCCGTGCTAAGCAATTTGCAATTCGCAGGCTAGCACGAGGTGGGATTTCACTCTGGTGGGGTGGCGTATACCTGATCGCAGGGCTCCAAAAATTAGCCTAGTGATCTGGTCTGAATCAGGCCCTTAGTCCTCTGTACATGTTTGAGAATGACTTTTAATATGAAATGAGTTTGTTACTCTGCTATTTAAATTTCAAGTATTTGGGGGCAAGATTTGGTTGATGGGTGTGAAGGAGCAATCATTTCACGGTAATACATATATTTAGCGAAGTCACCCATCATCTTGTACCGCTGTATCCCTCGTTCTTTCTCTTTGCCCTCAATTTGAGAGGATTGCATGTCACAGATAAATCTAGGATTTGAGGATTATTTAGTACAGCGCTTTTCAAATTGCGATTTCTAAGCCATCGGTTGAAGCAGGAAATTTCTGCCTGATGACACTGTCCTACTTTTAAAATATTGAAGGTCATTGTTCTTGTTAACCCAAATAATAATTAAAGGCACTTAAACATGAAACTTATTTTCTGCAAGAGATTTGCCATTTTCTGTAACTAGGGTATGTATTAGTAGAGCATGAAAGTGGGGCTGTCACCAGGGCCACTGCTTTTTTCATACTATGTTGTGCCTTGTGATTATTCTGACAGGGGTGGGCGTTTCATACGAAGTGCTAGGTTCTCTCCCAAGCAGAATTCCTTCACTTCCTTCCTCTCACAGGCCAGCTGCACCATGTAGACAGGAGGAAGCTGTGTCTTATACTGCAGTAGTCTTCTTTCCGAGAGAGCCGACCGGGTGTGATGGATAAAGTGTTGTCTGCCCTGTTAACAGAATTCCATAGAACGCTTTTTTTGGTCTGGTTATATAGCGCATGACGTGTCTGGTCAGGTCCATTTTAACCACTAAATTGGTTCATGCTTAGAATTTTTGTCTTATTATTTAATAAAGTTAAATCATCTTTTTAAATCCTAATTTAAATATTGTAGAACAAAGAATGCAGAAAATACTCTTCCGGTGCTCATTTGTAGCCATTGAAGTATATCCCCCTTCCTCAGTGGTAGTAAGTTTCTGTGCTAGTAGAAACGCCACTTAACCCTTTGAGTGCCAATGTTGCTGTGAGAGATGTGCAAAATATCCGCTACAAATGCCAGGGCCATAGTCAAGAAATATGAGTCACTTTAGATTTTGCCGGCAAATGATCTGAAGTCAATTAAGCGAGACTGGCATTTTTCATGGATATTTTGCACATCTCTCACCGCAACTTTGGTACTCAAAGGGTTAATTGTAACAGATCCCAATGAATATTTATGTACCTTCCAACATGCCCCATTCCAGGAGGGACACAATGCTCTATTCCTTGACTTCCCTCTTAATTTATGATAGTCTTAACCTGTGTTGACCCTCCTATCTCATTTACTAGTTCAACAAATATGTTGGCAATAATACATTAATACCACTTTCAGACATAAAATTCTGGCTCAGACACAGGGCACAGGTTGAGGCCGCGGTTGCTCCTTTCACACATGGGCGATGAACTGGGTTATTATCCTGTCATCAGCAGTCACACCCAACCCAGGTCTTCCAGGATTCAAGGGACTCTTGAAGGTGATCTCATCTCCAAGTACTATGGTCCTTGGCCAATCAAATTCTTTTACGCATTGCGCAGGTCTTCTTCACACCTTTCACATCCGGTACTCTCAACCTGGGTAGACCCTTCCAGATATAAGCCAGATACAGGATGATGCTCATTCACGCGCAAAAAAGTTTGGAATTTAGACTTCTTTCTAAAAGAGGTATAAGAGGGAAGCCAAGGAACCAAGCATTTTGACCCTCCTCTAATGGGACATACAGTATCGGGAGGTATGACATTGCACCTCTATCAATCTCTATTATCAGTTTTTCCAGGATCCAAGAAGTCCACAGGAGCAGCCGTAAGTGTGGGAGGCAAATGAATACAGCAAAGCCCTCCCAACAAGTAGCTGCCAGCATCAGCAAGTGTGTATGCACTTGCCGATGTCTGTTACCCCACCGGGTTGCTAACAAACTTGTAGTGTATACATATATCTTGAGCGGAAGCCATTTTGACTAGTATGGCCTAGAGCAGGGGCTCTCAAACTATTTCGTTCTCGGACCCCATCAGACAAAAATTATTACAGGTCCCTAGCAAGTTACCGCAGATTGACCGCCACACGTGTGTGGTCAGTAGACCCACACACGCATGGCAGTATTGTGGAGACACAAAATGATGCATGGCGTTTGAAGTAACAGGCAAATCAACTGAATTTTTTTTTAGACTTCTTGGATCACTGGCTGAGAGATTAGATAAGTCATTAGTCTGATGGTCGGCAACATGGAGTCACAACCCACTTTGGGGTTTGGACCCACAGCTTGAGAACTGCTGCTCTAGAGGATTCCTCCACACCACTGATGCCGTTTTCAGAAGCCTGAAATATGGACATTTTCTTGTTTGCTGATTATCCCTAGGATTTGAAGTAGAATTTTCGACTAGAGTACGATTAAGTGTTTATTAATAAGGAGTGCTCCCTTTCTTCGGTAAATTTGTTTATATAAATTCTTGGGGTGCATTGCCTGTCACATATGCGCGAGAGATTTGGTATCATTCATATTATATGATACAATACTCTGTCTAATTTACTTGTACAGGTATCAGTGCAGAGAACCTACCTTTATATTCCCCACACCAGCAATACTCCCATTGCTCTCCCTGCATAAATGGTCATTGTTGCACTTTAGATTGCATTATCTGTTTATTAAGATTGCATATAGCATCGAGTGTTCTAGGGTACACAGACTTGTGTGACTGCAGCTATATCGTTTAATATAATATTTTCTGTGTTTGTTATGTTCTGAAAGTCCAGACTTTTCATCCCATCTGTTTTGTGCAGTATGCAGGCAGGGCAGTGGCAGCTGGCTGGGACACCCGTACATTGGGGCAGATGTATTAAGCCTTAACAAGAGATAAATCCAAGGGTGGTAAGGAGAGATAAACGTCCAGCCAATCACCTCCTACCTGCCATGTTACAGGCTGTGTTTGAAAAAAGTCAGTAAGGAGCTGATTGGCTGGACGTTTATCTCTCCTTATCACCCCTACATGTATCTCTTGTTAAGGCTTAATACATCTGCCCCATTGTGTAGCTAATATTCTCTGTAGCAGGTTATCCAGCTTGTCCTATCATTTGGTCTGTGACACACTGGGATACAGTTGCTAGGTCGACGTAAATTAGGTGGACCACTAAATGCAGACAGGGCTTAGGTCGAAAAATAAAATAGGTTGACAGGGTTATAAGGTCGACAATTGGAAGGTTAACAGTCAAAAAGTAGACATGCGGTTTTCAATTTTTTTCCCAAAACAGGCAGTGTTTCATACCCTACCATACACTAGGGCATGGATAGAGAATAAAGTGTGCCGAGAACAGCGAAGCACCATGCTCAAAGCATGGCGATCGCAGCGGTACACTGATATGGTGTCCATGTTGACTTACGTTGACATTCGGAACAAAATACCTGAAAACTTCACGTCGACCAAACGTTTGTGTTGACCTTCCGAACCTGTTGACCTTAGGCCTGTCGACCTATTTTGTGTTCACCTAAGCGCTGTCGACCTTCATGTCGAACCTATGGCCCATTCCCGACACATCACATTGGGACTTCTCTGATCCTACTGCATCATTTCACAGCAGGGAGCTTAGCACGTTCTCCTGATGTTTATAGGACATTGCAAGCAGTGGGCTATTGGTTTTCCTGGCTTGTTTCTGTACAATGTCACCGCCGTGCCATTGGTGGCCTGCATTCTGATTGTACACAGCTTCGGTGTGTGATAAGTATTTTGGCTTTGTCTCACTACAGGGCTGGATGGAGCCTAGCATGGCTGCAGCTTCGTATGACCAGCTGTTAAAGCAGGTTGAGGCACTGACAATGGAGAACACAAACCTTCGACAAGAACTAGAAGATAATTCAAATCACCTAACAAAACTTGAGTCTGAAGCATCCAACATGAAGGTACAGTATACATGCTCAGAAATCACCATAAATAATGTACACCATCACAGGTTATCACATAGTTAATAGTGTATTATTGTTTGCCAGTGTGTACCTTCCCTAGCTGCCCCATCCACATTACCTTCCCTGCTTTTATGTGCAGGCACCTCCCTTCCCTGCTGGGTATATTGATCTGTTTCATCTCTGCTGTGATTCCTTCTAGTCTGGTTTGTTCTAATATTTTTAGTAGGTTTTAAACACCAATACATTTATGTTTAATCCTAAATGCTACGACCGAGGATCCAATGGGGAATGAGTTGGCTGATTGTATGTACGTGCGCAGCCTTGTGCTGCTTCATGTACTCCTAGACGTTCTGCTTGAATGCCTATGGGAAATTGGCTCTGCATTGTAATTGCTGTAAAGTCCTGAATTAAGGGTTTGCAATGGAGACTCAGTACAGAGAACATAACCTGTAGTATTTAAAGTATTATTAGAAATAAGCTCATTTATATGCTGACCTTTATTTCCAGGCGTGACCTGTCCTTTGCTGTGTTCAGCTTTGTATAATGGGCTATTGATTGTTTTTCGCCAGCTTTGCCTGTGATAATCAATGTTCAGATACGCTAATTGATTTTTAGCCCATTTCAGGCCTTCCAAAAAAAAACGAAGCAAACAAGCTTAAATGTATTGCATTGTAAGATCTTTTGTAGGTAGAGTAATCAGGCAGATTTGTATTGTGATAGTGTTTGGAAGTAAGCGGTAGTTGTGTATGTTGCATGTGGGAGAAGGCACATGCGTGGTCACTCCTGGTAATATCATCTGTGTTCACCTTGTGTTTGTGCCGGTGTCCCTGTTGACTGAATACAAATGGTCACTTGTACGGTTTACCATTAATTATTATACTATCTCGTACAGTCTATGAGCTGAGGAAGTGGCGTCTCTAACAATGGGGTCATTACATACAGGAGTCAATTTAATTAGGTGTTAGTTGGAGCCTGTAAGTTACTTTCACTGCAAATTCAAGCACCAAATTGAAATTCAATTACAAACTCACATAGTATTTGCTAGGGAAATTCAATAGTTTTTTGCTGCACCCCCCTCAGTGGGAGGTAAGGAAAAACTTTAATGTAAAAAAGCCTTGACATTGCAGAGCCCCTGGAACATCCCTCCCAATTACTATTCATGCCAGTTGAGAGGATCAAATGGTATAATTTGGCCATTTCAAGACCTATCCATTTTCAGGAGAATTTCTCTAAAAGCTCAAAAATGGGATAAATGACCTTATATTTTTAATATTTGCTTTTGCAAACTCTTAGCTCATTGAATGGAATGCACAGATTGTGCTTCAGCTTTCAAATGCACCACATTATGCGGACACCAGACATTGAGAAATGTCTAAAACACAGGACATGGGTATGGTGTTTATATGAGAGATGAACATGGAATCCGAACATAGGCCCCCGAGCAGCGCTTGCGACTTTCCTGCTTTGTTCGGAATCCCAAACGCGGTAATATCAAGTCGGATTCACGCGAGACACCGAGACGACGTCCTGAGAATTCGGCACCATTTCTCACAGGCGTCCACAAGCTGCAAACGGTTCTGCAGAGTATAGCCTCTGTGGGGTGTTTATTACTGGCAGTGGTGTGAAGACAGCAGAGGGGTGCTGTGCAGGGTATTGTACTGGTCGTGTGTTAGGAAGGCTGTGTCAGTGGGCAGCGGCTGTCAGTCAGCTTTTCATTTTTTGTTTTCATTGTGGTCTTTGGTGTGCTGCACTGCAATCCAATACACCATACTGTCAGAATTTCCGTGTGTGATTGTTCTGCGTGGAGGCAAAACAATCACACACAGAACTTCTGACAGCATAGTAAATTGGGGTGCAGAACACACAAAAAAATAAAGAAAAACAACTTCTTTTTTTTTTTTATGGACGCCCCGTCGATTGTTCTGCCTCCACGCAGTGTTATACAACCTGCGCATAAAAAAAAAATATATTTTGCTCTTCTTTATAGTTTGTGTGTACTGCACCCCAATACACCATACTGATGCTGTCAGAAGTTCCATGTGTTAATAACCAGCCAGCTTGCTGCAGACCTTGGCCTGAATTGAAATAAAACAACATTGTGAGCTGTAAAGTGGTCAAAATTGTCTGGAAAGGGCTGGAAATTTAATTTTATTAAGGTTAATATTACCCTAGGACAAAAAAAAAACTACGTGATATGGGCGTTTTTTTTTTACCATTTTTGAAAAAAAATCCAAAGCCTTTCACCAACGCTCGACAAATTAAAATCCCGATGACTAATCCAATTTCAAATCTTTGGCCCCGGTGCCTCTAGTTAATATACCAGGAATAACCTTATATAATCTCCACGTTAAAAGACCAGCATTTTGCTCTGTACTTGTATCCTTTGTGAATGTGACATTTTGTATTAGAATCTCTAGAACACACGTAAGTGAAAATCTTGCTAAAGGAAATCGCTTGCTATAGAGTCTGTAGTAATGATGTTCTGACTGACTATATAACTGCGTGTTCAAACGTCTGCTGGGAACTTATAACATTCCATAGGAGACTTTTATTCATCATATGACCTGTTGTATTCGACAGAGAACTGTTGACAAATCCCAAAATCTTGGTTGTGCCAATTATTTTTGGTTTCTGTGTAATTTCTGAGGAAACCACATAATGAAAGTCTCATTGTATTTTGTTGTTATTACATAAACAGTGTTCAACCAAGTCAAATATTTAAACAAGACGCTTTTCTAAATGTCAGTAAAGGAGGACATCCTTAATTTAGGGGATAACTTGTTTCCTAGGGCGGTAATATTGAGTTCTGAAATAGCACAGTGTGACAGTGTGAGAAATGTAATACTGGAGATATGTTTGTGTGGCAAGAGCTATGCGCTCCTCTTTTCCCTGGCGCAGTCTTTGCAGGCCATTCAGTGGGGAGGGGGGTATATAAGCAGTCACTGTTCTTGAAAATCATCCCTTGCAGGTGTAACAGTGCTCTCCATGTTCTGCAGTGCAGATCCCCTTTCACTTGTGTCTTTAGCACCCCCTAGTGAAAGATTCTGAAATAAGCACATCTTGTCTTCTATCCCTTACCTAGTATTAGCGTGTTTGTTACTGCACAGACCTAATACACGTTTGGGCAGACATATATGAAAATGGGTATGCATCAGCAATGTTTCTGTAAATGAACTATTGAAATAGCATCAGAATGTTGTTCCCATGGGTACTCTCTGTATTCCTGGTTTCACAAATGTCACCCGCACCAATTGGCTAGTCCTTTCCACTATTGCAGTGCTTTAATAATTTTTGGAGTTGGGTGCATTGCTTGTTCTTGGGAACGGGGCACTGGGCTGCGATCTTCAAACAGGAGGAGCAGCAGCAGCAACAGCATCACAGAAAAGAACTTGCCAGCTGCATGTGTGCAGCTGGGTGTGGGTTGTTAGTTCTACAACAACTAGGTGGACACGGGCATTAGGTGGACATGGGGTTTTTCACTGTTTTTTGACCGGAATGTCAACACTGTCGACATGGACACAGTTTAAAGTGCACCGTATCTCCTCGCATCGCTTGCTTTGGGCACGGTGCCTCGTTATGCTCGGCACACTATTTTATTCTCCCACCATGCCTTAGTGGATGGTAGGGCATGAAATACCACCTGTCGGCTCAAAAAACAGCGAAAAACCCCATGTCGACCTTTTGACTGTCAACCTTGCCCATGTCGACCTAATGCTTGTGTTGACCTAATGACCTGTTGACCTTGACCCATGTCGACCTAAACCCATGTTGACATTGTTGCCTGTCGCCCTAGTGGTGTCAACCCAATGCTTGTCGACCTAGTTGCTGTAGACCTAATGACCGTATCCCGTGCAGCTGATGCTTCTGTGCAGTAACAAAATTGGTAGCTCCGGCCCTATGCAGATGTTTGATGTTATGATGCTTCCTCAGCAAACCTCATCTTAATTTTAATATTCAGATTTTCTGAAATCATGGTTTCCTTTTAAAACTGTGCTATTCAGATGTGGGGATATTTATACATGGGCTATTGTAATGATGAACTGAAGAGTTGTATTTTTAGAAAATGGTTTCACATACGTCATGCTGTTTATTTGCCCCTTTGTTAACAGTCATTTATAAAATGCCAATATATTTAGTTCTGACCTGAAAACTGTTGTAGACTAGGCTGCCCCTCCACAACTAATACCAGTGGCATTCTATGCAAATGAGAGCGATTAGCAGGAAGTGTGGATTTGTAGCCTGGTCTTATGTATGTGGG
Source organism: Crinia signifera (assembly GCF_055691185.1). Lineage (NCBI taxonomy): Eukaryota > Metazoa > Chordata > Amphibia > Anura > Myobatrachidae > Crinia > Crinia signifera. The sequence continues at coordinate 399,898,794 of NC_139217.1, read as the reverse complement.
ACCGAAAGGTCTACTTTAAACAATACTTCTCCAGATGTTTGGACTGCAGCTGGATAACATAAGGTGTGCAAGTATTTTTTTGGGTGCCCAATGTAATGGATGCCTGTTAAAGCAGTTCAATTGTCTATACTAAAATACTGCCCGAAACAAGACACACTTCTTACATACAGTATTGGAGTAAAATGACTTGCGTCGCCCTATACCAGGGCTTTAATATCTAATACTAGTGTGTCATTTAGGAGCAGTCCTTATATATCATTTTAGCGCCATGGTATTTACTGTAGGCAGCCGATAGACTGCAGAGCTTGATTTGTTATTGAGCCGTATGTACAGTATTCTGGTTATGGGGCTTCTAATGGTGCTGCACTCTTTGTTGCAGGAGGTACTTAAACAACTACAAGGAAGCATTGAGGATGAAGCAATGGCTTCTTCCGGGCAAATTGATCTATTGGAACGACTTAAAGGTAATCTCACAACAGGTATGTTCAAAAGAATGTACCGCTTCCTCTGAATATGTCTTAAACAGCTTTGAATGCTCGTACTCTGAATACCAAAGCCAGATACACACTGGGCGATATGCCGGGTGAACTGATCAGACCAGCATATCAATCAGTGTGTATACAGGCACTTGCGACAAAGCTAGGTTTGATGTGCTGCACGTCAAACCTAATGACATCGCTATCAACACCATGCATGTCGATGAAGGACAGGAAAATGATCATTCTGTCCTTCATAACATCGCTCCAGTGTGTACGGGTGCCATGTACTGGCAGGGATTTGTTCAGATGTTGGAACGAAACCCTGTCGTTCCAGTGTGACTGTGTACCCACCTTTAGGGGGAGAAGTATCAAACTGTCTAAAGAAGACCCGTGAGGAAGTCGCTACTTCTCGCTCTCATTTCTCAAGTACAGTCTGTTAATTGATAGCTAGAACTGGTAGATACGGGACACTTTTCCATTTGTTCTGTTCTACTACACCAGAGTTCTGTAGCACAGCTTGTCAGCAGGAATGGTTTGCATTTCTCAAATGCTGATACACTATCCTCTGCTATGAAGAATTGCTGTGTCAACTGATTGATTTGCAACTGTAAGGTCCCTGTGCAAAGTCTTCAGCCATAAAGTTTCAATGTTAAAGGCCCATACACACTGTGTATGGGCCTGGCGGTGAGCTGTGATCCACTCTCCCGCATCATCGCCAGGAAAGCCGCTCATCTGCTGGTATTATTAGCAGATGAGCGGCTTTGAGGACAGCTTTGCATAGCGCTGTGCTATGCAAAGCCGTCCACCTCCTGCTGACTGCGTGGGGTAAGGGAAAAGCCGCTCAGTGTACATGCACTGAGCGGCTTTCCCCCCCCCCCCCCCCCAACGATGACAGCGGTCATCGCTGTCCATACATGCTGGGCATAATCGCCTAGTGGGTATGGACTTTAAGAGTATAACATGTTGACATTTATTTGAGTAATGTCGTTTAAAGTACGGTGGTATACTGCATGAGCAGACACTCTCTTTATTTTAATCCAATGGGCTATATGTAATAGGATGTAAGGTCCGTTAACTTGTGTAATCTCGTTGATTAAGGTTTTAGATTTAAAATAGTAATAGTTTAAAAGACAAATCCAACCTGTTTTTTTCCTGTAGAATTATTGGCACTCCCTGCCCCAGTGGAGCTTACAATCTATATTCCCTACCACATGTACACGCACACACAGACATTCTAGGGTTAATTTTTGTTAAAAGCCGATAAAGCTATTTTTGCATGGTCAATAAGATTCAGAGATCACTGAAATTCTAGCGAGCCTACCAAATGTTGTAAATTAGCAATAATGTAAAAGGCAGAACCAACCGATTTCATGTCGTCATTTCCCTTGCTATTAAATTATCCCAAGAAAGATAAAAAAAAATGACCTTTTACCTTGTTACTGGTGTATTTCTTTTTTATTTAAACTTCTGTGTACCCGTTAGTATATCATTGTAAGAAATGTATATGTTGGTTATGTAGATTGTCAGAATGCATGTGACTTTCAATTGTTTTCCACTTTACAGAATTCAATTTAGATGGCACTAATTTCCCTGGTATCAAAATGAAACCAAAGGTGTCCCTTCGGTCTTATGGGAGCAGAGAGGGCTCTGTTTCCGGCCACTCAGGGGAGTGCAGCCCAGTCCCCATGGGTTCCTTTCCACGGAGGGGCTTTGCCAATGGGAGTAAAGAAAGTGCCGGCTTCATAGATGAACTGGAAAAGGAGAGGTAAATAGCATTTACATTTCTGTAAAAACCACATTGGTTTTCACCCAACATCAATATATAGTATGAAAGACCCACATGCCAGCTTATATAACGCAGACAGCAATAATGCAGACAATTCAAATAAATATATATATATTATTTTCTTATGTGTTTTTTTTTTTTTTTTTTAAGTTTTATTCACGTTTTTTTATTGTTTGGTATTATGGAGCAGTGTCTTAGGGAGTGTCATTTAAGCTGCCACAGAGAAAACTGTCCAAGTCAATAAGGGTTACCTATTACATTGGAGCCTCCTCCCTCTGTTACTGATCCTGTACTGGTGTGGCACAGTTGTGACCTTCTGTTTTCCTGTATTGCCAGAAGTAGCGAACTGTCCCCAGTGTCAAATGAATGGTTCCCAAGCCCACTTATCTTAAATAAGCTTCTAGTAGGCTCTTTCTACAAAATCAGGACCGCCCTAATCTAGAAAGTGCATTTTCTTTCCTAAAATGGTTCAAATTGCAATATAAGCAACCCATTTGCCCATTCCTTGTACACTTGAGTATACCCCATAGTTCTTTGTCATTCGCCATTTTCTATAGAGGAGGATGCAAAGGCTTCTGATAAAGCAGGGGTGGGCAATAAGTGGCCCTCCAGCTGTTAATGAACTACACATCCCAGCATGCCTTGCATCAGTTTCAGCATGGCCAAATAGCAAACCAAAGGCAAGGCATGCTGGGATTGTGTAGTTCATCAACAGCTGGAGGGCTGCTTATTGCCCACCCCTGTATCATTCCTATGGAAGGCTACTATCTACTGTGCATTGGGTATGTTCCCAAATATAAATTTTTAGTGTTTTTTTGTTTATTTTTATATAAAGCAGCTTGTATTTAGTCATAAAACGGCAGCACAATCCAGGACTCACTTATAATAAGTGAGTGTAACGAGATCCGCTGACGTAGGAAGAGATTTACCAGTCAAGTTGCTGTCTTTGAAAATGTCTATAGGATACAAGGTTGTAACTTTCCTCTAGTTCAGATTAGAAAATGATCTCAGAAGTCCGGTTTCTGAATAAATCACTTAAATATACAGGCTTCTAGGCACAAATCCATGGGTTGCTTTGTGAGATGCTTTCATTCCTTATTTAAAAACAAAAGGAGAAATAATTAAAGTGCATGAATAAAGCCTTAGCGGAGCGCAGGGCAATAGCTTATCCATGAGTTTTTAATGCATGTCTGCAATCCAGAATTATATGCAAGTATGCAGAAATATAATCACCCATTGTCTACTGGAAATTTTCTGGTTTAATATAAAATCCATTTATGTTCTTAATTCTAGTCCTATTCATTACATATTTATGTTGCTCTTATTTAGGTCTTTACTTATTGCTGAGCTTGAAAAGGAAGAAAAAGAGAAAGACTGGTACTATGCCCAGCTACAAAACCTCACTAAAAGAATCGATGGACTTCCTCTTACCGAAAACGTGAGTGTCAGCAGCTCTGAATTCAATAAATAAATAATAGGTATGTGTATATATTGATATATAATCATCCGAAAACCTCACCATTAAGTGAAGTATTAGAGACCAGCACACCAAAATTAGAATAAGTTTATCATTTTGTCAGACTATGACATGCAGGGGTGCTGACTCGGTACCTGACAGAAGAATACACTTCTGAAACGTTGTTGATACCCACTATGGGTCCCCAGCCTGCTCATGTCTACAGTATACCGTGAGTGTCCCCATTTGCTGCATTAATGTTTGTTTCTCTCCTGCCGTGGAGGTATTTGGAGGAAACCAGGAATCCTTAACCCAGTAGAGGGTGAAGGACTTATTGTCTTATTCAATTTTTACCTGGATTTTTTTCTGGATTTCCTTAGCTTTGAAGCCAATCAGATGGTTTAGTGCAGTGGTTCTTAACCTCGGTCCTCAAGTACCCCCAACAGTGCACGTTTTTCCAGGTCACCCGGCAGGAGCACTCATTACTCACTGACACATTTGAAAAGATCACAGGTGGAGCTAATTATTTCACCTGTGATTCTGTGAGGAGACCTGGAAAACGTGAACTGTTGAGGTACTTGAGGGCCGAGGTTGTAAACCACTGGTTTAGTTTGTGGATCTTTTTGCGGCCAGTGAACTGTATATGTGATTGCTTTTGAGTACCTGGCAGTACCCTTGTACTAAACGTTATGGGCCGACATTCAGGCATTTTCTGAGCGCTTTTACTAAATTGCTCAGAAAATGCCTGAATCCGCAAGTAAATTGCTCTGTGTGCAGACTACACAGCAATTTAAATGCGCGGCCCCGCCGGTTTGAATCTGGAGACGATTAATAACCGGCACACAGGTTATTAATTGATTGGGGCAGGTGTTCTCAATGGAAAACACTGACCCTCACATCTCGCTCAGCTCACAGCACTCTACAGCAATGTGTTCCGAGAGAAACTAAGCATTCTGAGTGAAGTAGCTGAGAACACTTGTCGGCCCATGTGTAGGGATCATTAGATAGTGAACAAGTCGCTGAAGATAAAGGACCAGCCAACCAGCTCCTAACTCCTCCGTGTTTTGGGGTGCTGCACCTGGATGTGCCATGGGAGAGGATGAGGGGGGGGGGGGGGATGTGCCGTGGGTGAGGGGTTTCAGGAGGCACAGCAGTATCACCACACATGTGGGAGATGTGCAGGACCTTCTGAGAGACTGCACAGAAATGATCAGATTGGGGCCATTCTGAATCGTGGGCAGATTCAGAACACCGGATTTACATGTGTTTTCAGGCATTCTCTGAGTGATTTAGTAAAATTGCACAGAAAATGCCTGAATGTCGTCGCGTGTCTGTAGGGCCCTTTAGTATCGGATTGGCTGGTACTATATCTCTGTCAACTTTATCTCTTGCCAAGACGCCTTAGAGTTACATGGTAAATCCAGCAGTTGATAGAGTATACTCTTATGCTGGATGACTGTATACAGCCATGAAAAGCATTCATATATCTAAGTTTACTTGGGAGGTAGTTATTATGCAACAGTCCATGTTGGCATTGTTATGTCAACAGTATGCGGACACGGCTCTAATGTTAGCTAAAGCACTGTACCTGGGTCGGCACTGTAAATTTAAACCTGAAAGTTTACCATCACGGGGAACGTTATAGCGCCAACACAGTTACAATGTTTTATTAACATTTTTTACCTGAGAGCATACTGTGCTCAACTTACAGTGTCAACGATGATTGTTAACATTGTGACTATTGGCAAATCATACCGAACTACTACCTGTCAGGTTTAATCATATAGTGTATATTGTGTTGTAAGAGTTTCATGGTTTGTTCGGCTTTTAGTTTTCTCTACAAACGGACATGACCAGAAGGCAGCTGGAGTTTGAGGCCAGGCAGATCAGAGCTGCAATGGAGGAACAATTGGGGACGTGTCAGGACATGGAGAAACGAGCACAGGTAAGAAACAACGTGGGAGTTTGAGTCCTTTAAACTGTAATATTTGTGTAAATTTTTTTATTGTCTTTAGCAATTTTCTCACATATTTGTCTTTTTTTTTAATCGCAGCATGTTTTAAATTAGCCAGCTAGACCATTTGGAAGGGAGGAGGGAGGCCAGTCTCGGGATCGAAGGGATCCCGGGATCTTGTCTTGCAATTGGTGGGATTAGAATCCCAGGAATTCCTGAGATTGGAGCTTCCATTAGGATAATTGCATGCACAATTCGCTGAGCACCTTTAGTATATGGCTCAGATGCTGCCCGGCTGCTCCTGACTATCGGCTGTGTGCAGCGCGACGTGATGTCAGGCGTTGTGCTGCACAGCCTGATCACTGCCACCACCATGTCACTCCTGTCACACCCAGCTGTGCACTAGATGTTCTTGCTGCTGCCTGTCACGGCCGCAGTGTAAGCGAAATGCAGGGCAGGGAGGCTGGGGGCGGGATTAGTTTGTCTTTATACTGAATTCCATCCCTGGGATTCTATATCACATTGGTTCATACGGTCTTCAGTATATTGCCATCAACAATTACCCGTACAAACACAGGTCTTTTCTTTATCATACTTTCCTACTTAAAACTTAAATGGACAGACCAAAACATACTTCAAACAATGCGCTTTATCTTACCATTCCTGTAAGAAGGACGTTCAGCTCATGTTATTCGAGCATACCCATATACTATAAGCCAAGGAACAAAGCATTTTAAACATGAGTATAGGTTCTGTAGGTTTTACCCATTTTAAACATTTTTATATAAAGCTTGAAGCAGAAATGTTTTGCAGAAGGTTCACAGCACGTGGCTTCCCCACCCCCAAACAGCGCTGCAGCTTATAGCGCAATGCAGATTTCACGTCATCGGAGATGTACATAAACCATCGGCTTTGCGTACAACTTTCATTTAGGACTTTTAAACTTTGATTACATAATATAACTGATGAGAAGAAATTTGGCAGATTTGGTGTCTTATTGGTACATGTTGGATGTTTTGCAGCTGAGGGTGGCAAGAATCCAGCAAATCGAAAAGGACTTGTTCCGGATCAGACAGGTCATGCAATCCCAAACTGCGGAATCAGAGGTCAGTGAAGTTTGTGTTTGACCTTTTCATTCATATTAATGTGAATCATTCAATGACCGTATCATCAGACACATTCATTACCAACCATTTCATTTTTGTAATGGAAACTGAAATTATGGTGGATTCTATTTTATCTTCAAGAACACGTCTGAATATACACTATATGGACAAAAGTATTTGGCCAAACCTGTTAATTTTTTAATTCATGGGTTTCAATCAGACCCTTTGTCACATGTGTAAAATTTAGCACCTAGCCGTGCAGTCTCCATTTGCAAAAGTTAGTGGAACAAATTGGGTCATTCTGGAAAACTCAGTTACTTCACACATGGTACTGTGATAGGATACCACCTTTGCAATAAGAAGGTTCTGGAAATGTAATCCCTGCTGGATGTTCTATGGTCAGCTGTAAGTGATTTTATTGTAATGTAGGAGCGTTTAGGAAAAACAGCAACTGGGCCACAGCGAAAGTCCATGTAAAATCACAGAGCAGGGTCAAGGACTGATAAGGCGCATGGTGTGTAAAAGTCGCCAACGCTCTGCTGATTCCATAGCTGAAGAGTGCAGATATTCCACTGGCATAAATGTAAGCACAAAAGCAGGTTTGGAATGGGTTCCCATGGCCGAACATGACAAGTGCAATGCCAAGCATTGGATTGGGTGGTATAAAGCACACCAACACACAGACTTTAGAGCAGTGTTCTGTGGAGTAAATCACCTTTCTATGTTTGCCAGTCAAATGAGTGTAGGTTTGGCGGGTGCCATGAGAACGTTACCTGTCTGACTGTATTATGCCAACCGTTAAGTTTGGTGGAGGAGGGATAATTATATGCGCCTGTTTTTTATTATTTGGGTTAGATCCCTTATTTTTAGTGAAGGGCAATCTTCGTGCTTCAGCATATCAAGACAATTTGAACAATGCTTTGCTTCCAACTGTTTGGCAACAGTTTGGGGAAGGCCCTTTTCTATTCCATCATGGCTCTTCCTCCAGTGCACAAAGTCAGTACTATTAAAAAAAACACATGGTTTGGAGAGTTCAATGTGGAAAAACTTGAGTGGCCGGCACAGACCACTGACAACCCCATCGAGCACACTGCCATGGAGATTGTGAACCAGACCTTCTCACCCAACATCAGTGCCTGAGCTTATAAATGTTTTGAATGGGCACAAATTCCTACAGAAACACTCCAAAATCTTGTGGAGAGGCTTTCAAGTAGATTAGAAGCTGTTCTAGCTGAAATGAGGAACCAGCTCCATATTAAAGTATGCATATTTTATACAATGTCATTTCAGTACCTGTAAGTGTAATAGCCCGGTGTCAAAATACGCTTGTCCATATACTGTATTTCAACTGACCCTCTTCGTGAGGGAGAAAATGCTCTGTTCCTGGACTTCCCTGGTAATGTAGGATTGCCATCACCTGTGGGGAGTTAGGTAATTGATAAGAAAGGTGTTTCCCCACAGGTGATGGCAATCCTACATTACCAGGGAAGTCCAGGAACAGAGCATTTTCTCCCTCATGGAGAGGGTCAGGTAGGCAAGTATGTGTTGAATGCATCTGATGCATGGGTATTTAGCATGCAACCCTTCAACTTTTGGTGCTATCAGGACATAATAAAACTGTGGCACAGCATGCTGAAATTTGTAGTTCCACAGTAGCTGGAGAGCATATTTAATTCCACTGATCTATCGTATTAATTTGTGTGGGAGTCCATATTCGGCATTTCCATGGATTGTTTCGTTTTCCTACCTACCTACTAATAGATTTGGCACACAGTTCACTTTGTATTTCACCATGAGGCCAAGATCCATCAGTCTTAGTTGTCAGAGGCAGTGTGTGTCCAGGATTGCTGGACAAATTGCTTCTAAAGACAGAAGTTGCAGACTTTTTGTGACCATGCATGCTAATTTGCAGCGCACCTGTTTTGTCCTGGGAATTGCCAGAATATTCCACATAAATCTGCCTGCAACAAGAGATTAGTAGTTGGAGGGGGCTTGTTGATGCAAGATGCCTCACAAGATGGCTACCGAATTGGCAGAAATATGCAATTAGGGGCTGTGTGACTTACATGTACTTGTTCCCTGGAAACAGATGCAAAGCAACATGGGTATTTCTTATGTAAACCTTACTGCCATTTACTGTACTATATCGTTGACTGTTTATTGCCTTTATCTTGTATTGTCAGTGCTGCCACTCCTCCTGTTCTATTCCTGCTGCATCCACTACTGTTATTTGCAGAGGGAAAGAGGCTAAATTGCTAGCTGCAGCAACCAGCAGGATACTTGTCTGACAGGATTGCTGCAGAACATTACTTACTCCTTTATTAGTGCCTACTAATCATCTTACATACACCATTTGAAAAACACAAACTGAATTTTTCCTCCACCCACAGATGAGCAAAATGATGTAACTTTTCACATAAACCATTTTTTGGGCAGTAAAGCACTTGTGTCCAGAGATGGTCTTTGTTCCTCTTTTTTTTTTTTTTTGCCATTCCACATAGTGATCCTTATTCAGAATCAGATTATGCAGCTGGGCGACTGGCTTCACTGTGAGTTAATTCAGGCTTGTATGCTAACCCAATGGGTAGAGTATAAGTCTAATGGTGTGGGCTCTGCTCACTTACACACATTATACCTATTGGGGCGGCCTCTGGATCTGTTACATAAAACTGAAGTGTGTCCCCTCTGTTTTGTAGGAACGCCGAGGTCCATGTCTGACCTCAAGTGACTCAGCTTTTCTGACCTTGGTTGCGGACATGAGACCGCCATCCTGAGTTACCTGAAGGTTACTCAGTGTGCTCCAGTGGTTTGTCCTGAGAAGAGCCAACAGATTACGGAGCAGTCAGGAGGTTTCTATTTACACCGACGACTCCTGCTGCATTTCCATATTAGTTGTACGGTATTGCACAGCCCAATACCTTGGGACATGCAATATCGTACCACTCTGAATCATGCCCAGTGGCCAGACAGGGCAGATAAGTACCCAAGGATTAGAGCCTATAAAATGCTAAAAGTAGCATGAGAAAATAGGTTACTTCATCGACAACACTTTAAATTGTTTGTGCCGACTTCCCCAGCGGAATATGAAGGATTCTTTGTGCAGAAAGATTGTGCTCTGCAGCAGTTCTAGAGGTTTTGCAGTACTGGGTGTGTTTTCACCATATGAATGACATGCAGTCATCCTTATTAACATTACAATGGGTCAGATGGACCCCTTGTGGAGGCTGCCTTTTTTATTTTGTTGAGCCCATTTTAGTCCTGACTACACGCCTACACCATGCTCTTATGTACTTTGGCTGCAACTTTACACCTGCAGCACATGATTCCACTGCTGCTGATTAAAAAAAAAAAGTGAATTGCACAAATGTGTGCTATGAAACCAGCGGTAAAAAATAGAAGATGTTTCCGTGTAACTGAACTCTGTGGGCCTGATTCAGAGATGGATGCAGTTCTCACAGCCGATATTTTTTGAAAATATGCTAATGCTGCATCCTGTGGAAAGAGAACCCCAGACCATCTTTTGTGATCTGCTGTGTTTGAAGACTCGGCATTGCGTCCATCAGTCATATGGGTAACCCTCACTTTACGCAGTATGGCTAGTGTTATCAGTCTTCCAGGGCCAATGGAGTTCTGCGTTAAGACCTAAATCCTGGCCTGAGCCCCCACCCCCAAAGCGGACCTGCTGCAGCTTAGGCCTCATAGATGTCCGAGATATGCATACATCCCCGAATAAAGCCCTGTGATTGTCAGTGTGCTGGGTTTGTCTTATGTCTGCAGTACAGTATGGTTGGGGTGGGTGTGGTATAGGGTGCTGACAGTCGGGATCCTGACAGTCATTAGCCCGACATTGGGATCCCGATTGGCCGGACTCAGACAGCATGGTGAGCGCAACTAATCCCCTTGCGGGCTCGCTGTACTCACCACACTGCGGGCACGGTGGCCCGCTATGCTCGCCACCTATTCTATTTTCCCTCTATGGGGGTCGTGGACAGAATGATAGGGAACAAAGCATACGTTAATTGTCCTATCACATTACTAGCACTTCCTATTGAATATCCCTTCTCCCTGGGCTCCTATGAAGAATAATTGGAGAAGCTGATATATTTACAAGAGAACAAATGGAAGTGGCTGATGGACATCAGTGATTCTTTATGGGCACACGGAAGCTGTAAACAACTTTATCTTGTCTAATAATCTTTCACCGCTGTTTGCAAACCTGTTTTAGCCATAAGTGCATTATATAGTGTACGGTATAGTGTCCTCAGTAATGTGACTTACTGGCACATTGCACAGCACAGAGGAGCACTCTGGCCATATAACCGTACATAGCTGTGCACGGAGTGATTTTATATAGGTCATAGAAATACCGTGGTCATCTGTAAGATCTATCATCGTATTTAGGGACTACATTATTCCTTAGAATATATAAGGGATCCTAATGAACAGTGATCTAATGTAGTGAGAACTCACTGGTTAAATACTTATACGTATTACACTTCTATTAACCTATATAATGTGTGCATTTATTAACCTGTAAGCGGGTTTGCAGTGGCAGTATAAGGCACAGCAGCACTACTAGAGGTCACACAGCTGATTTCTCATATCCCATAAAAGTATTACATTAAAAATAATAAGGAAGATGGCGAGCCACGTAGCGCGATGGGGATGGGTCAGGACACCTACTTTCTACATTTCATGTTTTTGTCACTTGTATGTTAGGGGGGAATTTAATCTGTGCCAATATTTCCTGACCAGGGAAATATCAGCACTCACCTATTTAATGCTGCCATTACTGACCGGATTGAAATCTGTTTTGTCGGAAAACCTACGGATTTTAAAATTTACAGCCATTTTCTGTCAATCTGCGCCCGTTTTCCACAATTCCCGGACTCGACAGTCGTTTTATTGTATAATGACTGTTGTACTGTCGGAAGCCGCTGAAAACTAGTGTGGCCCCGACTGTCAGGATGTCCCGACAGTCGAAATCTGGGATAGAATACTTCCCCCCCCCCCCCCCCCCCTGATTTCAAACAGTATCTTAATCTCCTTAAATACACATTATATTAGTTAAACATATAAACATACGCTTTTATTGCTTAATGTAGTAAATTTACTAAATCTTTTAGTCACATGTCAGAGCCTGGTAAGGTAAAATGGGGTAATACCATAGCTCCTTAAAAGCTGGTTAATTCTAGTCTGATATTTTTATAACTTTTTGCACAAAGATCGTGCATGAAAAGTGTACATGATGTACAGATAAATGATGCCCCTACATCTCAGTAATTATACAACAGCTGCAGTAGGTTACTTGGGCTATTGCTTTCCTAGACAGCAATAGGGTAACTAGTGGCAACAAGGCCTATACACATTTAATGCTTGTCAACCATCATGCTGTAGACTTAGGGCAGTATTCAATGAAAATATTCTCCGTGCACGGCGAGCATTTTTTTTTGCTCGCCGTGCACTCTCCGTGTTCCGGAGGGCTCGCTGCCACTCCTGCTCCCACTATTCAACGTTTTTAAGACTCGCCGCCACTCGCGGCGAGTCTTAACCCCTGCAGCGGACGAGCGTCCGCGGCAGGGAGCTGTCAGGGAGCCGGGGGACGTAGCAGCCAAGAGAGATTAAAGTCTCTCTTGGCTGCTGCAGGGGATATGGGGTGGGGAGCAGGGCTCCCCTGGACCCAGGCAGCACAGGCTGCCCCCCCTATAGCCAGCGGGGGACCCAGTATTCACTGTACCCGAACGTGCTTCGGGTGCAGTGAATATATGAATATCTAATGAGCGGCTCGAGCGCTCCGGCCCCCTGCTGGCTGCACTGTGTAAAAAAAAAAAAAAAAAAAATGTAAAAAAATATTTTTTTAAAAATGAAATATATATTCATGTGCTATAGGCACATGAATAAAAGTAACATGGCCCTTCACAGAAAAAAACCCCTGATTTTTTTACACCAAAATTAAAAAAAACACCCTTTTAGTTTAAAAGTTCACATTCCTGCTCTCCATCAAAAGATGGAGAATTTCTACACGGAGAGAGACGGCGAGAATCACTTAGAAAGACGGAGAATATTTCACATTGAATAGGGTGGCTCGCCTTTGGAGAAAAAAAACCTCTCGCCACCGCGTGAAAAGCACAAACTCTCCAGAAATCACAGCGAATTTTTCTCATTGAATACTGCCCTTAGTGACCAGATCCCCCAGTTTACTCCCACAATCCAAAAATATACTGGTAGGCGAATTGGCTCCCAACAAATTAACCCTAGAATGTTTGCTTGTACATGTGGTAGGGAATATAGGTTGTAAGCTCCACTAGGGCAGGGACTGATGTGAATGTTCAAATATCCTCTGTAAAGCGCTATGGAATATGTGTGCGCTATATAAGAAACTGTTAATAAATACTGTGCTGTTCGGAGATGAATATGCTGGCACAGCATACAGCAGACCATGCTAGTTGTGCATTTTCAACCATAATACAATGTCAGGGTTACCGTTGTGTGTTTCTTTCCCACAATATTCTGCATTACTTCCAATATTTTCAGAGAATATTACATGAAATACCAGGGCTGTTGCATTAACTCGGACCGGTTAGATCCATCTATAGTTGCCAGTGACCAGATGTTGAGGCTGATTGCATGTTGTGGATAAATACAGTGTAAAGATAGCAGTTTCTACTTGGCAGGGAACCATGTAACAGCTTCCGTTGTCTGCGCCAAATGCCTTTAACATTCTGAATGACGATCATTCTGTTTCTAAATCGGGATGCATAATAAGCGCTTTATTAAAACATGTAGCGAATCAAGCAGCCTCAGGGAATGTAAGCTGCTGCCTGAGAACTTCAAAGATTAAAGTTTCATAAATGCTTTGTGGCACCAAATAACCGAGCAACTGCAGTTACACAAGAAGTTGTATGATGTTGGATAGTTGGTTTTAGGTGGAATGTTCCGTCGCCTTATATGATGTAATGGCTACACTGTTGTTGGAACATACAAAAATGGACCGATGCAGAGTAGGTTTCTACTTGGTCATAAATTGCTGTAAAAAACAAACCTGTGATGTTTCGAGCTCTGCATCTCAAGCATACGCCCCTGGTGTATGCCATGTCATTGCACAATCAGCCGCTTTATGGTACATAAACCAAAGTACGGTCACATCAACATAATTGTCTAGATTATATCGGTATGTTACCTTAATACTGAAGAATATGTTGTATGGCTGACAGGCATTAATTAGTTAGGACTAGTCTTGAAAGTTTATGCTTATGCAATTCTCAAAAGTTTTGTAAAGGGAAAATGGACCCTTGGTGGTATGACCGGAAATTTCTCAGGCTGAGCTGTGCTGCAGGTGCGCACTCTGTTCGGGTGTCCAAAGACAGGAATGCCCAAACAGCTAAGCACTCCCGAGCAGGCCCCCCCCTCAAGTGGCCGCAAACAGCCGAAGCCGGCAGCAGCAGCCCTGGGGTGCGGCTGCCTTTTCTTTGGTGAGTATTTCTGGGGTAGGACAAACCTGTCTTAGTAGATTTATCCTGCCCCATGGAAACTTACCTCTCAAGGGGTTAAGGTTCCATTTAATGGAGTCTGTTTGTTGTGTTGTATTCAGTGCCGTCAAGGGGGGGTGTACTTTTTTTGTCCTGGTCCCATACCCCCTCCCCAGCTGCAGAGACTGTTTAGTGGGAGTAGAGATCAAAGGCTGCTGCAGCAGCACAGCCTCTCTCCCCGCTCAGCACGTGTGCTGAGTGGGGGAGAGGCAGCAGCAGCCTTTGAGAGAGCACCTAGCGCGCACCCCGTGCCATGTCCATCCTGTTGGCCTTTCCCTTTTTTATCGGTGCCCAGCAGCACTTTTAGTGGCCCTTGTGGTATTCAGAAAGTCATAAGCTTTCCAATGACATATCACAATGGGATGCAGTCACAGCATGTAATTTTGTCTACAGCATGGTGGTCGACAGTCATTAGGTCGACATTGGAAAAGGTCGACATGGTTCTAGGTCGAAAAGTCATTAGTTTGACAGGTCATTAGTTCGACAATGTCTAGGTCGACAGTCAAAAGGTCGACATGGGGTTTTTACAGTTTTTTAAGCCGACATGTGCCGACAGGTGGTATTTCATGCCCTACCATCCACTAGGGCGTGGTGGGAGATTAAAATAGTGTGCCGAGCGTAGCGAGGCACCGTGCTCGATGCATTGCGAGCGCAGCGAGCGATGCAAGGGGGTGCGATGCACTTTAAACTGTGTCTATGTCGACTGTTGACATTCAGTTAAAAAAACTGTGAAAAACCCCATGTCGACCTTTTGACTGTCGACCTAGACCCATGTCGACCTTTTCCCATGTCGACCTAATGGTGTTGACCTAATGGTGTTGACCTAATGACTGTCAACCATCATGCTGTAGACCAGGCATGTCCAACGTTGGCCCTCCCAGATGTTTTGAAACCACATCCCAGCATGCTTTGCAATAGTTTTAGCATTCTCTAATAGCAAAACTGTGGCAAAGCATGCTGGGATGTGTAGTTTCACAACATCTGGAGGGCAAACGTTGGACATGCCTGCTGTAGACCAAATGATCCCAACCCATCACAATACATGAAAACAACAGAAATAGCATGGACCCTTATGACAGCACCTTTAAGGGGTCTTCCAATTAAACCCATCTTCAAACTTGATTGTCCCTTGAGATAAGGTAGTGTGCAAAGTTTGAAGATGATTAGTTAAAGCATTAGAATCATCGTGGAACATCCATACGCACACACAAATATTCAATTACACGTATGTAGATGTTTTGGTGTCCAGTGGGCCCCCATACACTAGTGCGATTTGGTCTGTTTTCAGCCGATTCCGTCGGATTGGGCAGTGAAATCAGGCAAAATCGCATATGTTTGACATCTAAATTGATCTGCCCAATATGTGGTCCTGTGCGGGTTGGAGGATGGACATGCTGCCCATAGGCGTCACGGACTGTTATGATTAGCATTACTGCCTCACAGCACTGAGGTCATGGGTTTAATTCCCACCATGGTCTTAACTGTGCAGAGTTTGTATATTCTCCACATGCTTGCGTGGATTTCCTCCGGGTACTCCGGTTTCCTCCCACAGTACAGAAATATACTGGTAGGCTAATTGGCTCCCTACATAAATAAACACTAGAAAGAATGTGTGGGTGTGTGTATGTGTGTGGGGCAGGGACTGATGTGAATGTTCAAATATTATCTGTCAAACTCTGCAGACAACGTGTGCACTATATAGGAAACCGTTAATAAATAAGAATAATCATATGTGGAGCTGTCAGGTGCACATCGCAGGTGCCTTGTAGCACAAGCAATGAATCTCACTTGATTTCCCTTGAACTCCCCCGAGAGTCCTTTCACATGTGATAAATCACACAAAATGGCACATCAAGTGTCAAGTCAGTGATGAGCCCTCCCAGGGAGCTGAGGGGAATCTGAAAGGAAATCGGGTCCCACTTGTCTGAGGCAGAAGTCAGACTTGTGTATGGGGGCCTGGGGAATTACATTTTATGGTTAAAGTTTCACTTCTGTATACACAGGGTGTTTAAAACAAAAATCTGAAATTGGGTGAGCATTTTAATGCTGCGGTAGCACCTATTTGCACACTGTGCCCAGAATTCTATCCCCTTTATGCTTTGTGGGTTTTGTAGCTGTTTATTTGGTGGCTATTTGCATCCATTTTAGATTTTGAGTTGTCAAAAATACATTTTAAAAATGGTTAGTATCTATGGGCCTTATTCTAGTTCACTCTTTCTGACAAAGTCCTTCTTAGATGGACAAAACCATGTGCACTGCAGGGGGCAGATGTAAAATCTGCAGAGAGAATTATATTTGGGTGAGTTATTTTGTTTCTGTGCAGGGTAAATACCGGCTGCTTTATTTTTACACTGCAATATAGATCTCACTTTGAAGTAAAACACCACCCAAATCTAGTTTTCTCTGCACAAGTAACATCTGCCCCACCTGCAGTGCACATGGTTTTGTCCATCTAAGAAGGATTTTGTCAGAGTGAACTAGAATAAGGCCCTATATGAGGTAAAGCCCGTAAAAGCCCGTGCTTAAAATAAAAACAATACATGAAGAAAGCTGCTTAAGACGATTTCTCTGCACTGCATGCTTTTGTCTGAGATTTTTTTTTTTTTTTTAAACGAATCCAGGGCCATAGTTTGGCTATCAGGGCTTGAGAAAACTGTTACAAGGCATGCTGGGGTGTGCAGTGCGACAGCAGCTGCAGGGCTGCTCATTGGCCACACCTGCTCTAATCAATAGTGGTTTGAATTTCAAGATATCACATTGTCGGAATATGCTGCGCTATATAACAAACTGCTAATAAATTGTTCTAAGTGTTAATTAGAATTAACTGTTAGTATGCTCACCTGGTTACATGCATAATCATGACACACTGTGTGCAATGATGTATTCAAATTGAAGGTTGTGTAAACATGTTATAATTTACAAAGGAATAAATTGTCCCTCTCTGTATAACTCCCCCCTCCCCCCCCCCCCCCCCCCCCAAAAAAAAAAAAGGTTTACAGTTAGTTGGTTTTCAGTCCAGTCCTGTTATTTACCTGATACTGGGGTAAATTTACATATATGGGAGTTCTATTTAATATGGGATGTTGTTCATGGCAACCCATAAGATTTTGCTTTATTTAGCACCTTTTGGAAGATAATAGATCAATCTGATTGGTTGCTATGGGCAACATCCCATCTTCAATAGAACACCCATCTATTGTTTGATGATGAATGTCTGGTTCTAGTATTAAAACATTGTGTATTCTTGAGGTTTAGCATATCTTGAGAACACTAACAGATACATGGATAAATCTCCAGATCACAGAATCCGATGGAAGGGAGCACAGTAATTCATTTTAAACGAAATTACAGCAGACAAGCTGGTAATTGAATTTGCACTGTCTGTCTTCTGGAGCATGTAACAAACAATTACCTAGCGCTGCTGCTTTTTCTGAACAGTTCTGGCCTTGAAAGATGCATGAGGTCATGTGACGCTGCAGCAGCAGCAGCAGCGACAGTTCTTAGAGCTCAGTATCCCAGTGCTAGAGCTCAGCTGGTGGAGGATGGATTCTCATGTCTCACTGCACAGCCTTTGTCTGCCAGAACTGTAATCCCCAGCCGACACACTTTCTTATCACAACATCACGCCTAAGCACACCGTCTGGACTCCTAATCCTTGGTCTTACACCTTTTAGGATGTGACAAAGCATAGTACAGTGGATTTATGACTGGTACTGAGCCAGTACATTGGGAGAGCCTGCGCGTTGTAGAGATTTGCTTTGTCTCCTTCTCCATGTAACTCCTGTTGCCCTTGCATTGACAGAGAGTACCGCAGAGCAAGAACGATGCTGGCAGTAGGGACGCAGAAAAGCCTCTTGATGGACAAGGGACCTCGGAGACGGCTTCGGGTAGCACTGTTGGAAATGGGCAGGTGAAAGAAAATGTACAGTGCATTTTATATGTAACCATTTTTTATTGTATGATTTAAAATGCTTTAATGGTTATCTTTTGTCTGTGGGGTAAATGCCTAACACATAATGACATGCATTTTTCTCCTAAAACCAATGTAAGATGAGAGCATTACTATGTAAACCAGCCACAAGCATCTTTTTGTGTAAGACCTGCAAATGCTGCAGTGTCCATTCAGTAGTGCTCGGAGCGGGTAATGTGTATTACAGTCAAACTGCTAAGAATTCTTTGTTCAGTCACACTGCAGAAATTATTATTAAGTCGCAGCATTGAACTCAGAAATAGCACACGAGTGGCGATTAACATGCCTGTCAATATGTGCAGTCTGGTCACCGGATTAACCAAATCACACTTCTGGAGTAATATTAGCAGTACCACAGATTTATAATCCTCCCCACTCAACCACGTTTGTTACTAAAATATGAGGTAACATTGAGTAATGTTTTACTATATTAGCATTATGGGATTTAGAAACCACGCTGGGGATGTTAACAAGCCAAGAAAGAGACTCCCTTTAATAAGGCGTACTTTGATTGAATTAGGTCTATACAAGACTACTGTATAAATCTGGTCACTGAGATCCGTCCATCCTATTGTCACAGGATAGTGGACAGCTAAGTACAGCAACTGGTTTTGGATGTTTTTTTTTCAGGATTTTAGTATGTATCAGAGCGCTTCTGAGGTAGATCTTTATATATTTTGTCATACGTTTGCATTTGTCCAGAGGATTTACTTTTTCACCTGTGCCTAAATACATTGGCATATTTAGTGTTGTAAATCCCATGGTCAATAAAATATCATGCTAAACTCGCACATACATCCAATATGAGTTTTGTTACTAATGTACTACTAACATTTTCCTCACTTTTAATTGAAATACTGTTTTGCGCCAGATGGCTAGTGGCTGCTGCTCAGGCCCTTTCATGGGACATCTGGGGAATATCCTATTCTGAGTGCTGCAGGGGTGCAGAAGGTTAATCACTGGATGACTTAATGGATAGAGCTATAATCCATCCATACCCCTGAGACTGAGGCCGTATGCTTCTGTGTTCTGGTCTAGTGAATATTTAATGTGGTCGTGATAAGCAGCAAGATGGGTGTCATCACAAACACTGCCTGAGTGCTGCATACATCATCACCTGTATCAGGAATTCTCTCCGGGTAGAAGTTAAAACTACAGATTTATTTTCAGTCAGGGCTGACACACCACATTATGGTAGAAATGGGCAAAATGTGTGCAAGACATGTCACAATTTGCACTGTAGTAAATTCCATAATAATTGCTATAACAATATTTGACACTTCTTCTGAATCCGTTCTAGATAAAATATGTCAAATTCAGTTATCAAGATCCTTATAGGTTCATGCTAGTTGCTATGAAATACGTCATTCCAACAAAGTACTTTATTTCTTAACATGATGTATAAAATAACTTTTAATTATTTTAGCCTTTATGTATAGGAAATTAAAATTGTGGCTTTAAATGCAGCATGTTAATCCCATACAATACTGTAGATATTAGCCATATGAATATAATGTAGATAATGTAAGGAGATGGCTGTGTGATCAGTGTAGTTAATTTATTTTTATTATTCATTATTTATATGGCACCCAATTATAAAGTACATAAACGAATAAGCAAAATAGTGACATACAGTTGGATACAGCAGAGGACAAGTACAGGGTGCATACACATAGATGTGTCAGCAGAGGACACTGGAATAAGTATTAGCGTGGCAGAAAGCCACAGGATTTGGTGTCATCAAAGATGGTTTAAACCAGGAAAATCACATTAGGGAAGAGGGCCCTGCTCGTGAGAGCTTACATTCTACCTTCAGCTCTGCTATGGCTGATCAGCATAGTGTATCTATTACATATTTACCATCGTCCTTCAGTCTTGTAAATGGACAGAATTCTACTTGGACTCCCCTTACAATAAAGACACACCCATTAATCTAGGGAGACCTAAATCTTGTGAGGAAAGACTGTATCTGTTGTTCTTCTTTCACAAGTGCATTCCGTTCACATCCTGTTATCACTGTTTGGTTATAGGGCACAACAGCGCGAGTGGATCATGACACTGCCATTGTTATGAGCTCTAACAGTACCTACTCCGTTCCACGAAGGCTGACTAGTCATCTGGGTACCAAGGTAAATGCAGTACACGCTTCTGCAGTACAGTTGTTTTTATTCGGTATATTGGATGCAGTGGTCACTGCACTCTTGTATTGTATATGCTAATATTTCTTAAAGATGACTCCTCTTCTACGCATAAAATCTGCTTATAATTCATACTCGCGGGGAAGGGGTAAGGTTCCTTAGGTCGACTGTAAATAGGTCGACTTGCATAAGGTCAACATGAGTTTTTATAGGTTGCCAATTTTTTACTTTCTCCTTCATCCACCAGGGGACACTGCAGCCTTCATACATTGGGATAAAGTGGTGATTGAAGAACTCAGCTCTTAGGGCCTGATTCAGACCTGCTCGCTAGGCTGTGTATATTCGCTGCCGAGCGAGCAGGTAAATACCGCCTCATCTAATGCAATTAGCACAGGCAGACAGAGGAAGCCAACTGTCTGCCTGCGACATGGGAACCCCTGGGGAGGGCCAGGTTGCCACCTCCTGTGGCGTACCTCTCTGACCCGGCCACTGCTGCCTCCGCATCGGGGACCCGCTGCAGCGGCTCGTATTACTGGTCCACGGCCCATACCACACCACCAGCGGTCCAGGGCTCAGCTAAGGGCGCACATGCACCACGTGGTATCCTGGCCGGGCAGAGAAGTCTGTAAGGCCGCTATTACCCAGACTCTTCCTCCCTGCAGAGCTGGCGTCACCATACAGACCAGCACCATTACCTACACTACAGACTCCAGAAACTCTGCTCGTGGCGCGATCTCCACTGACCTACACAGTCCCCGCGCTTTACTTTCCATCACAGGACAGTGAGTTGTATTGTATTGCGGTGGGGTGTATGAATATGTAGCTATATCTATATTATAACTGTGGGTGTCAATTCGGGGTTTGGTGTCTCCTCTCCTCCTAGTGTCTTATTTCTCTATCCATCTTCTATATCTTGGCGTGTGAGTGTGATTGACCTTGCTGTGAGATAGACAAAAGCAAGCAGCGCAAGGAACAGTTTACTCAGCATACTAAAGGTGCTGCTCTCTGTGGATCATATTACAGTGAGTCAGACCCCTGTGCTGCCTCCTGGGCATGCTGCTGAGGAAGTGTCCTGCTGAGACAGCGAGGCCTTGCATAGCCATCTCTCCACATTATGCTCAGTTGAGCCAGCATGGGCTAGAGCTCTACTAAAGTCAGTTGACATCATGGTTAGAACTATTCGCTCTTTCCGGTTCCCTTGCCCTCGGCCTTCCTTCTATAAAGAATAGGGGTATTCCTTCATTATTACAATTTGATGTATCTTTTGAAGATGAAGGATCTGTCCCAGTGGAAAGGGAATTTCTACAGGAGTTTGACCCAGAAAAGCCTCTAGAGGAGGAGCTAGAGCAGGGCTGGGCAACACCGGCCCTCCAGATGTTAGTGAACTACACATCCCAGGATGCTTTGCATTAGTTTTGCTATGTGGCCATGCTGAAACTGATGCAAGGCATGCTGGGATGTGTAGTTCATCAACATCTGGAGGGCCGGTGTTGCCCAGCCCTGAGCTAGAGGGTACATGTTCAGGACATAGATGTACTTAATTGGACAGTTAAACTGACATTTAATGTTCAGTAGGATACCCTGAATGTGTTGTCGTGGATGTGTGATATATTTAGACACACATCGCAATGACACAGACTGTGAAAACAGGCGCACAAATAATTAAAGATAATTAATACAAGTTTTTATAATTTATGACAAATGCTGCTCCCAAGAGTGATTGTGTATCACTCAGAAGATACTAGAAATATTCACACAAGAATAGAGGGCAATTGCCACAATTTAAATCTCAAATGGATAATATTTATTAATATCACATTAAACTAAGATCATTAGATTGCCCTGCTTGCCCAAACCAAAAATCCCTAATTTAACCCTTTCATCACCTAAAGGACATGTGCTGCTTTCTTTAATAAAGGGAAATTGGATAAAAGATTCTTGGCAACAGAGGCTTTATGAAATATTGGAGTGATCGCTACTGGTGAGAGCTGTTTATTTAAGTGGCATTTCAATTGTTCCAAAAGGAAAGTGCACAATTAGAAATATTGTTTCCATATATTGGAATTCTGTGTCCCACCTATGTCAATATTGATGATTTATTTTAATAACTATTATTTTTAATGTGATACATTTGAGATTTAAATTGTGGCAATTGTGCTCTCTTTTCTTGTGTGATTATTAGACATTTAATGTTACTGACCCTGAGCCTTCATCGCCAGTGTCTATATTAAAAGTGGTGCATCCAATAAAACCACGGTTACCGTCCCAGCTTTACATCAACTGCAGGGTCCTTTATTGACTGTATGGCAGACAGATCAAAAGATTTCAGCTATCAAAGCATTTTGGGGGTTTTTTATTAGCCATTTTCACCGAAGTCCAGTCGCAAGTGGGAAACTCTGCCCCCAGCTGACACCTCATTGTCTGGATTAGCTAAGAAAACTACACTCCTTGTCCTGGGTGCTGTCTCTTTAAAGGAGGCACCTGCCCGCAGTCTAGAGACTACTTTCAAGTCTGTCTATTCCACTGCAGGACTGCTCCTAAGACCTGCCCTTGTTTGCTCATGGGTCAACAAGGCAATAGATAAATGGGTGGATGAACTCTCTAACGGTCTTGAAGGAAACCGCCCTAGGTCACAATGGATTATTTTAGCAAAACATATTTGAGAACCCGCAATCTATCTGGAAGAGGCCTCTCGTGATATTGTGACCCTAGGTTCTGGGATATCAGCATCTGCTACTACAGCCAGACACACTATTTGGCTTCGTTCTTGGCAATTTGGTGCAGAGAACGGTCCCTTCCTTACACAGGGAATGCTCTTTTTGGGTCTGAGCTTGACATGCTCATCTCCCAAGCCACTGGCAGTAAGTCCACCTTTTTACTTTCAGCTGCTACCGCCCCCCAAAAAAACGTCACTGGACAGTCCTTTTGGGGTTTCTTTAAGTTCGCTGTACACAAGGGGGCGATTCTTCTACATCGTAAAAATCACCTAGAAGGTTAGGCAGAATCGCCTTTTGTGTACACATCGGGCCATGGCGATGCGCTGCCCCATCTTCCTGTAAGGGAGGACCTGTTACAATATGGTTAGTTCGCTTACCTCCGACTTACAGCGTCTTCGTTTGATGGTGACGTTGGTCTCGTTCACACCCCTGTCTACGATTTTACAGGTTTGACACCTTTTGCGGCCTCCTCGTCCCGGTTTGCCTGAGCGGTGTAACAGGATGCTCAGAGCTCTCCCGCCAGTGTGGGTAGCTACGGGATGTCCCCAATGTATGAAGGCTGCAGTGTCCCTTGGTGTGGATGAAGGAGAAAACAGGAATTTGGTACTCACCGATAATTCCATTTCTCCGATTCCACAAAGGACACTGCACGCCTGCCCAGCGTTGCTCTTTCTGTTGTGTCCTGAATGCCTTGGGTGTTGTGACTCTATGCTACTTCTAGCTTGTTCCTGTACAGTCTTCTCCTGCTCCTTCTTCTCTGGAGATTCCCTGGTCTATCTTCTCCGCTTGGGCACAGTTTTCTAAGACTGAGGTCTAGGAGGGGTAGAGGGGGAGGAGCTTGCCACACTAAGAATTTTTAAGTGCTGACTCCTATCACCACTCTATTTCAATGTATGTAGACTGCAGTGTTCCCTGTGGAATTGGAGAGATGGAATTATCGGTGAGTACCAAATTCCTATATTTAGCACATGGAGCTCTTGTGTTCCATGTTACCCTCAAATGGCTCGCTCCACTATCACTGCCCTCACTACAGGTTACCGATCCCAAGTGTTCTCTACCTGGATGGTAATCTATGAAAAAGTTCTATACAACCTTAAAAACCATGTTGATCATTTACTGTGTTGACCGTTGTAGTATTGACCATCTCACCATGTTGACTTAGTTTGACAGTTAATAGGTCGACATGCCATTAAGGTCTGAAAACCCGGGGAAAGTCAGGAAGCGTGTGCTTAGGCTTGTGCAGCATTTCATAATATTACAGGAATAGGTTGGTATTGCGCTAGTTAAAACACTCCCAGTCTAAAAGGCAGAATCATGGACTCTTTTATTAAACAAATGTTATTAATAATAATCAAAAAGGGTGGCAAAAATGTCACACTAATATAATGATCATATTTTTAAAATCACAATATAAACATCTTTGAAATCAATCAAAATATAGGAATAAAGTATAAATTGGAACTGTGGGTAAAGAAACACATATAGTATGTTCCTTAGTGTGCAGACTGTTTAATGAACTTGAGAATTAATCAGAATTGCTTCTCCCTTCTGTCCATTAGAAAAGCCAATATTTTCTGTTTGTGTAAACCTAATTTAATAGCTAAAATCTAATATTTTCAGGTGGAAATGGTATATTCCCTTCTGTCTATGCTTGGTACCCATGACAAGGATGATATGTCCCGTACGCTACTAGCCATGTCAAGCTCCCAGGATAGTTGTATAGCTATGCGGCAATCTGGATGCCTTCCTCTCCTCATCCAGCTACTACATGGCAATGATAAAGACTCTGTGCTGCTGGGGAACTCCCGGGGAAGTAAGGAAGCTCGTGCACGCGCTAGTGCAGCCCTTCATAACATCATTCACTCTCAGCCTGATGACAAGAGGGGAAGGCGAGAAATCAGAGTCCTGCACCTCTTGGAACAGATCCGGGCTTACTGCGAAACTTGCTGGGAATGGCAAGAGGCACACGAGCAAGGAATGGACCAGGATAAAAATCCAAGTACGTAGGATCAAAACACACACATTGCATCTTAATGTTCCCACAGTTTAAACCTTTGAGTGCCAAGGGACTTTGTCACAATAGGTGTGAAAATTGCCAAACATTTGTATTCATAAGGACCTGTAATGTTCCCCTTATATAGGAAATTTCTTTTTTTACAAAACATTTTTTGGTACTTATGTAGTATCTGGGCTGCCGATTTTGTGATTGTATGCCTTACCTTAAGGCAGTGGTCTCCAACCTTTTTCGGGGTGGGAGCTACTCGCGACAAAATAAACCGCCCGAAGAGCTACTAAATTTAAATTTTTTTTAAAATCTGCAGAATATCCAAAAAAATGCCCCTGACACCTTATGCCACACACCGTAATGCCCCTGAACCTTATGCCACACACTGCAATGTCCAATATGTCACAAACATACCTCCCAACACGAGGCAGAGGAGACATCTGCGCGTGCCGAAGGCACGCGCCCAAAATTAGAGGGTTCACCTACTACCGTGGAACTCCTGCGAGGCTACATACCCCATTTTTTCCAATATGAGGGCATGGTCAGCTCTCTAAGAGCTGTAGCCACATGTGGTGCGGCCATGGAAAATGGAGATGTGATACACATATGTCCCCAATAGTACAGTGCCAGATACACATGACCCCAATAGTGCAGTCTGTGATGCCCATTATACCTATGCCACACACTGTGATGCCCATTATACATATGCCCCGCACTGTGATGCTCCATTATACATATGCAACACACGATGCCCATTATACATATGCCCATTATACAGTACATATGCCCCACAACGTGACGCTCCATTATGCAAACGTCCCGCAGCGTGACGCTGAATTAAACATATGCCACACACATGATGTCCATTATACATATGCCCCACATCGTGATGCCCATTATACATATGCCCCACTGTGATGCTCCATTATACATATGCCCCACTGTGATGCTCCATAATACATATGCCACACTTTGATGCTCCATAATACATATGCCCCACTGTGATGCTCCATTATACATATGCCACACTGTGATGCTCCATTATACATATGCCCCACTGTGATGCTCCATAATACATATGCCCCACTGTTATGCTCCATAATACATATGCCCCACTGTGATGCTCCATAATACATATGCCCCACACACTGTGCGCACACAGTTTTCATTTTTTTTTTACCTAATGTAAGTCTGAGCAGAGGCTGTGGCGCAGGACCGGAGCAGAGGCTGCAACATCAATCACGCTGAGCAGAGGCTGTGGCGTCGATGAGAAAGTGCGCTGGGGACGTCAGGAGGACGCGGCAAGAAGTCACTTTCAGACCTCCTGCCGCCAAGTGAGGATGGAAACGCTACGCGGCAGGAGGTCACTTCCGCCACGTCAGGACCACAAAAGCAGCATTAAAACACTTTCTGACCTCCTGCTGTCAAGCAAGGTACCGCTACGCGGCAGGAGGTCACTTAAACAGCCCCGAGCTACTGGAAAAGTCCCGGCGAGCTACCCGTCGCTCGCGAGCGACGGGTTGGCGAACCCTGCCTTAAGGCATACAATCAGATGCGATGCGATTTTGCATAGGATTCAATGTTAAGAAGGTCCTGTTCATTTCCCCACTATCCAAGTGGGCATAGAGTTGATTTTATATAGCGTGGCGAGCCACCGAGCCCACGCATATTTCTTAAAAAGTATTCTGTGTCCCCTCGCGGGGCTCCCCACACTTCGGGCTCGGTGGCTCGCCACTGGTTTATATCCAACTCCATGCCCACTTGGATAGTGGGAAAAGGACCCCTTTTTCCCATTGAATTCTATGTTAAAATGGACTCAGACCATTTTAACATTGAATCCTATGGAAAAATCTTGACCATCGCATCGCATACGATTTGGTCGCATGCGATGCGATCCGATTTCTAAATCGGACGCCCAGATACTACATAAGTACCCATTTTTTATTTAAATAACAAATTTGAGCGATGCTGGCATTTTAGCAGATATTTTGTGAATCTCTCGGAGAGGTTGGCACTCAAAGGGTTACTTTTTTAAAAATAACTTTTTTTTAAGGACACTGTAGACGCTTACTGTGTTGTTGTTTTTTTTCTGTTCCGGTGGCACCAGCTTGATGCAGTTCTTTTTATACGTAAAATGCAGCTGTCACCTACAGACATTGAAAACTGTAAGCTAACATCTATTCCTGACTAGTACTTTGAAGTATTTCAGATGGCAGAATGAGGAAATATATTAGTATGGTAATTGTTTGTGTTGCAATAAGGTATTTATTACTTTCAGTGCCGGCACCTGTGGAACACCAGATCTGTCCTGCAGTGTGTGTTCTGATGAAGCTTTCCTTTGATGAAGAACACCGGCATGCAATGAATGAGCTTGGTAAGAGAACATACACGGCATCTTGTGGAATGGCGATGTTTTTTCTGCATGGATATTTATTTACCAACTTTCATAGAAACTTAGAATTTGACAGTAGGGAAGAACCACTTACCACATCTAGTTTGCCCTTTTCTTTACCTCTTGGTAGCCTCAATCCAGTTTGATCTTTATTGCTTTGTTAGGATGTCCCTAAAGCTCCAATACACACGGAGCAATACATTGCTCAGTGTCCCATGTTCATCAGTGACCGGCGATGGTCTCTGATAAAAAGGAGACCGTACACATGGGGGTGTGGTCGCTTACTTATTTGAAAGTTTATTTTAGTCTCCCCAGGTATGTCCAGTGCTGTAGATTGTGCACCATTTAGTGTAATGTACATGCTTCTGGAGATATGGCTTCCAGAATTGAATACCATATTGTAGATAAGGCCATACCTGTGAATTAGAAAATGACACGAATATCTCCCCCCACCTACCAGTTCCGTTTTTATTCATTAATTCTTTTTTTCCCTAAAAGGTGGTTTGCAGGCTATTGCAGAGCTCTTGCAAGTGGATTGTGAAATGTATGGACTGATTAAGGACCACTATATGGTCACCTTACGGCGGTATGCTGGCATGGCATTGACTAATCTGACATTTGGAGATGTTGCCAACAAGGTAAGGTTTGTTTATGGTCTCTTAGTAGCTTTGAATCTCTTACTGCAATTCATTCAGCAATTTAGTCATTTAAAATAGAATTCCCAAGTAAAATGCCTCTCGCTCCCATATAAATGATGAGAAATGGGAAATCTTGTGAGATCCTTGGTCATTGTACACGTTAAAGGCACATGATAACTTTTGTTTTGCATTTCTTTTTCTGTCCGCTGTGTAGGCCACGCTGTGTTCCATGAAAAGCTGTATGCGAGCCCTTGTAGCCCAGCTAAAATCAGAAAGTGAAGATTTACAACAGGTAACACTTAAGTGACCACATTATGTTAATTTGTGTGTGTGTGTGTTTATATACATATAATATAGAGATCCTATACCCACTATAATATATTATATATATATATATATATATATATATACCTTTTTTTTTTGTGCAAGTTACTAGTAGGCTGACCATATCCAAAGGACAAATAAACAAAAGTACCAGTAAAGTAGTTCTCTTAATTACAGATAAATGCCAATGAAATTGTATTCAATAAACAAAGGCCACAACAGGCACAAAAAAGGGCAAAAAACACAGGGATCAAAAAAGACAAACCATAAAATGACAGGAAGAACGGAGAAGGCAAGACTATGAGGGGAATCGGGAGTATTCTACCTAGAATGTTAAGTTTTCAGGTTAAAGTAGTTTTATAATTGGCAGAAGATATAAACTCGAGCCAAGTGACACTAAGTTCTCGTAGATCTTCCATATCCTTATAACGGTCTATCCTAGCAAACCATTCCTTCAGAGAAGGTGGTGCCACAACTTCCAGCAAAATTGTATAACCGCTTTTGCCACACTGTTAAAAAATTTGAGTAGAGATTTTTTGTGAGTCTTAAATGGCCCTGGGTGTAAATTTAAAAGCCAGAAGGAAGGATCTAAAGGGGTGCACTAAGCGATTTTGGCTTAGTGCAATGTGAGTTTTTTACTGTGTGTATTTAGCTATAGGCCAAATACACAAATACGTGTGGCTAGTCAAAATTGACTTGACTGCACTGTCTATATTGCCGGGCAATAGCAGCACATCGCTACCGCCTGCAGTGTACACATGGTGCAACATTTGCTAACCACCTAGGCGATTTTGACTAGTCAAAGGGTCGACGTGGGGTTTTTCACTGTTTTTTGAGCCGACAGGCGGTATTTCATGCCCTGCCATCCACTTGCGCGTGGCGGAAGAATAAAATAGTGTGCCGAGCGCAACTAGGCATCGTACCCGAAGTATGTTGAGTGCAGTGGTGCACCTTATCCTGTGTCCATGTGAACTGTGTCGACATTCGGGTAAAAAATCTGCGAAAAACCCATGTCGACCTTTTGACTGTCGACCTAGACCATGTAGACATAATGCTTGTGTCGGCCTAGTCACATATTGACCTAGACCCATGTCAACCTAATGACTGTCGACCATCTTTAGGTCGACCATATGAACCATACCCGCCTGGTGAAATCGCCTCATGTGTACATGGCTTAATGGAGCTGCACGACCGAAAACGAACGCTAAAAGATAAATAACTTTCTCCCGGTAGAGGCATAGAGCTCTACAGTCACACCAAATATGTCCTAGCTAGGGCCTTCAGCTGAATTGCAGCAAACTATTAGACACAGCATGGAACAGTTTAGCTAATGTTTATGGGCATCTATACAAGTGGGAGACCACTTTATAGTGAGTCTCAAATCACTGAATTGCAGACATAGCTGACCGATCACAGATGTATATGCACAAAAAGTAAGTGGACTCGCATAGACATCAACACAGGGACAATGATTGAACAATAAACTTGACAACATAATAGGGAAGGAAGGGATAAGGATGACCAATAAGAGAAATGGGGGAAGCATCAATAAATATAGCGCATAGTCCATAGCCAATGGGCCAAGCACATCACAAACTATGTAAGAGATACCTTGGTATTCAAAATTGAATGAAAAGAAAATGAGCAGAGGGGTCATAAGGGGTGCAGATCGAGGCAAACCTTTCCAGATAAGCTTGGAGGTAGTAAACTCGCACACAATCAATCACAATGGTTACAGTAGGTGAGACTTGAGAATAGGATGGCTTACAATCAGGAGCAGCTGATTTTTA
The DNA here is from genome assembly GCF_055691185.1 of Crinia signifera. Taxonomy (NCBI): domain Eukaryota; kingdom Metazoa; phylum Chordata; class Amphibia; order Anura; family Myobatrachidae; genus Crinia; species Crinia signifera. The sequence goes on along the minus strand of NC_139217.1, from coordinate 399,868,510 downwards.
TTTAGATTTTGTTTTTTAATTTAGATTTTTTTTTGGTACTCTTTACCTAGCACGGCGCCCATCGCGGGCATTGAATGCACTAAAAAATCGGGTGCGACGCGACCGACGCGATGCCCGCGATTTCCCATAGGAAACAATGTTAAATTTCTCAATTGACCCGATTTTTCCATAGGAAACAATGTTAAATGGCCCACAGAGGCCAAATAGCCACCCTGAAGTGTGAAATGGCCCCCACAATTGTTAACGCCACCCCACGATCAGCGTGAACCCGAAGCGTGGCGAGCGCAGCGGTACGCGTCCTACGACCTTTTCATACCCCCACTATCCACGTCGGCGTGGAGTTGAGAATAGAATAGTGTGGCGAGCCACCGAGACTGAAGCGTGGCGAGCGGACGCGGATACCTGTGAAGCCCGCGAACGGACGCGTTTACCTGTGAAGGTATCCGCGTCCCCTCGCGGGGCTCGCTGCGCTCACCACGCTTCGGGCTCGGTGGCTCGCTACGCTCGCCACACTATTCTATTCTCAACTCCACGCCGACGTGGATAGTGGGGGTATGAAAAGGTCGTAGGACGCGTACCGCCGCCCCTCGCGGGGTCGCTGCGCTCGCCACGCTTCGGGTTGACGTTGATCGTGGGGTGGCGTTACCAATTGTGGGGGACATTTCACACTTCAGGGTGCCTATTTGGCCTCTGTGGGCCATTTAACATTGTTTCCTATGGAAAATCGTGTCAATTGAGGCATTGAACAGTAAAATCGGGTCAATTGAGAAATGTAACATTGTTCCCTATGGGAAATCGCGGGCATCGAGTCGGTGGCGTCGCACCCGATTTTTAGTGCATTCAATGGCCGCGATGCCCGCGATTTTTTTTACCTGCGATGCCCACGATCAAAATCGTGGGCGCCGTGCTAGGTAAAGAGTACCATTTTTTTTTTTTTTATAGAAGTCCCTCCTTTTGCCACCAGTAATCGTTATGTTATTAATAGTTGTTATGCACTTTTTTATAGATCTTGTATCTTGAGTTCTTAATGACTGCAGCCACCCAGCGCTGAAGAGCAATCGGCCATTAGAACAAATATTTATAATCTAAATATAATTAGCAGCAAAATACAAGTCAGGGTATCCTGTGAATGAAAAAGTAGATGGGAGCAGAGTTCAGGCTGTCTGTTCTTGTGTGTTGCAGGTCATTGCAAGTGTGCTCAGGAATCTGTCCTGGAGAGCAGATGTCAATAGTAAGAAAACCCTTCGTGAAGTTGGCAGTGTGAAAGCACTAACAGAATGTGCACTTCAAGTGAAGAAGGTAAATTTGGGCTTTCATCTTTTGCAAATTCCAGAGCAGTATTCCTATTCATTAGTGATGCATCACAGCAGTGTAAGGCCATCCCTGAGCCGCCCAGGCAGGATCGCATGTGATACATCTCGTGCGGTCCTTTCATATGCTATGCATCGCATGCGACATTGGGTCGAGTCAGAGGTTGGGCTGGCACTTAAGAGATCTGTAGTATGTACAGTTTTTAAAATTAACGTGTTTTTTGTTTTTCCACTTCTCCAGGAGTCTACATTGAAGAGTGTACTGAGTGCCTTATGGAACCTGTCAGCTCATTGCACAGAGAACAAAGCAGACATATGTTCTGTGGACGGGGCCTTGGCTTTCTTAGTAGGCACATTGACTTACCGAAGCCAAACCAATACTTTGGCCATTATTGAGAGTGGAGGCGGAATACTGCGCAATGTGTCCAGTTTAATTGCCACTAATGAAGACCACAGGTTTGTAATTAATGCTGTGGGTAGTTTTAGGCTCTAAAGTGGGTGGGTTAGGTTTGGGCTGCAGGGGGAAGGGTTAAGGGATTGTTAAGGTTAGTCTGCGGGGAGGGAAGGTTTGGCACTAAAAAGGGGGGAGGGGGGGGGGGTTAAGGGGGTGCTTTCCATCCCGTCTCAGATGTTTTCTCTATAAAGTCATGTATTTATAATGTTGCACAAATATTTATGAATCAACATTTCTTCCCTAAGTTTTATAGAAATATGAACATTTTTTATCTTGTTACTTTATATTTTCTTTTCTTTCATTGCAGGCAAATCCTAAGAGAGAACAATTGCCTACAGACGTTATTACAGCACTTAAAATCGCACAGCTTGACCATTGTCAGTAATGCTTGTGGGACCTTGTGGAATTTATCTGCACGCAACTCAAAAGATCAGGAAGCTCTCTGGGACATGGGTGCTGTCAGCATGCTCAAAAACCTTATCCATTCAAAGCACAAAATGATAGCAATGGGCAGTGCAGCAGCCTTAAGGAATTTAATGGCAAACCGGCCTGCCAAATATAAAGACACCAATATCATGTCTCCAGGCTCCAGTGTCCCTTCTCTTCATGTTCGGAAGCAGAAAGCATTAGAAGCAGAACTTGATGCACAGCATTTGTCTGAAACTTTTGACAACATTGATAATTTAAGTCCCAAAACCTCTCATCGCAATAAGCAAAGACATAAGCAAAATGTGTACGGTGACTATGTTCTGGACTCCAGTAGACATGATGATTCAGTTTGCCGGTCAGACAACTTTAGCCCTAACAATTTAACTGTCCTTTCTCCATATATGAACACAACTGTGTTGCCAGCACCATCTTCTAGGCAAGCTGGCGATGGTAACAGGACAGAAAAGGACAGGGAACGGACAGGAATAAATAATTACCATTCTTCCAGTGATGGAAGCTCATCCAAACGGATTGGGTTACAACTTTCAACTACTGCTCAGATTGGTAAAGTTATGGATGAGGTATCGGGCATTCACCTAGCTCAGGAAGACCGAAATTCTGGGTCTTCAGAAATGCACAACACGTCCGATGAAAGGACTTCTAGAAAGACTACTTCTAACCATTCCCACACAAATTCCTACAATTTCACCAAAGGAGAGGTTTCCAACAGAGCATGCCCTGTATCGTATATGAAAATGGAGTATAAAATGTCATCAAATGATAGCTTGAACAGCGTTAGCAGTACTGATGGCTATGGAAAACGTGGTCAAGTAAAACCTTCTGTTGAGTCCTACTCTGAAGATGATGAGAGTAAATTTTGCAGTTACGGACAGTATCCAGCAGGTCTAGCTCATAAAATACACAGTGCTAATCACATGGATGATAATGACACTGAACTAGACACGCCAATAAATTATAGCTTGAAATATTCAGATGAACAATTGAATTCTGGCCGGCAAAGCCCAACTCAAAATGATAGATGGGCCAGACCCAAACACATAATAGATAATGAAATGAAACAAAATGAACAAAGGCAGGCCAGAAATCCGAAAAGCTCTTATACTGCCTTCACTGAAAGCAAAGACGAGAAACACAAAAAATTCTCCCCACATTTTGTACCGACCGAAAACAATTCACCATTCAGGGGAAGAACTCCAAACACTCAAGGAGATCAGACTCGAGCAAATTCAAATGCTGGAATAAGTCAGAAGGCCAATAAACCTCATTGTCAGGTTGAAGTCTATGATGACGACAAGACAACAAATTTCAGTGAACGATATTCTGAGGAAGAACAGCAAGAGGAGGAAGATGATCAGCAAGTAAACTTCAATATCACAACTTATAATCAAGAGGAACACCACGTTGAGCAGCCTATTGATTACAGTCGAAAGTATCCACCTGATGTTGCACCATCAACACAGAAACCTTCATTCTCTTTTTCAAAGAATTCTTCTAAACAACGATCAAAGAAAGATAATGCGTCATCCAGCAATAATACGCCTAGCCCATCACCAAACACAAGTAGACAAAGTCAACTTCACCCTAATTCCGCTCAATCCCGAAGTGGTCAAAATAGACAAAAACAGAGCTCAAGTAAGTCATCTTCAATTAACCAAGAAACTATACAAACCTATTGTGTTGAAGATACACCTATATGTTTTTCAAGATGCAGTTCTCTGTCGTCCTTGTCTTCAGCTGAGGATGAAATTGAAGGGCGTGAAAGAGGTGCTCAAGGAGCAGGTGGGAATAACACACTTCAAATTACTGAACTTAAAGGAAGCAGAGATGCTACCTCAAAAGAAAGTGCATCTAGCGAATCTCGTACAGCACCACATCATATACGTAGCAAAACAAGCAGGTTACCAACTTCTACCTTATCTCCCTCTGATGCTTCAAGGCATAAATCTGTTGAGTTTTCTTCAGGTGCTAAATCACCCTCGAAAAGTGGAGCTCAGACCCCTAAAAGTCCTCCAGAACATTATGTCCAGGAAACTCCTTTAATGTTCAGCAGGTGTACTTCCGTTAGCTCATTGGATAGTTTTGAAAGTCATTCAATTGCCAGCTCTGTGCAAAGTGAGCCATGCAGTGGTATGGTTAGCGGTATTATTAGTCCTAGTGATCTCCCTGATAGTCCAGGGCAAACCATGCCACCAAGCCGATGTAAAACACCACCTCCTTCTCAGGCAGTGCAAGATAAAAGAGATGGAAATAAACCTAAAATAAGAAGTAATGCTGAAGAAAGGGACTCTGTGACCAAACAGACTGCTGTACATGCAGCTGTTCAAAGAGTTCAAGTGCTTCAGGAAGTGGATACCTTATTGCATTTTGCAACAGAGACCACACCAGATGGGTTTTCATGTGCTTCAAGCCTCAGTGCACTTAGCCTGGATGAGCCATATATTCCAAAAGATGTAGAACTTAAAATTATGCCTCCAGTATTTGAAAATGATCAAGGTAATGAAGCAGAGTCAGACAAGTCCAAAGAATCGACTGACCATCACGAGAAAAAAGAAGAGAAACAATCAGAACCAGAGAAAGACATACTGGATGATACAGATGATGATATTGACATATTAGAGGAATGCATAATATCCGCTATGCCTACAAAATCCTCAAGGAAAACCAAGAAAGCTTCCCAACCAACTGTTTCTAAATCAGCACCTCCTACTGCAAGAAAACCAAGCCAGCTACCAGTGTATAAACCCCTTTCTCTTCAAACTAAACTACAGGCTCAAAAGCATGTTAGTTTCAACCATACAGATGATATGCCTAAAGTGTATTGTGTAGAAGGCACACCAATAAACTTTTCCACAGCGACATCCCTTAGTGATCTCACCATAGAATCACCACCAAATGAATTGGCAAATAATGATCATGCAAATGTACCCGTTTTTTCGGAGTTTGAAAAGAGGGATGCAATTCCTACTGAGGGGAGGAGTACAGATGATGCAGATGCAGGTAAAAACTCTACTGCAGTTGCAGCTGGACTAGACGAAGATAAATCAGAGGAAGGTGATATTCTTGCAGAGTGCATACATTCTGCAATGCCCAAAGGAAAAAGCCACAAGCCCTATAGAGTCAAAAAGATCATGGATCAAGTTAATAACACAACTGCACCTCAAGATAATAAAAATTCACAAGAAAGCGAAAAGAAACCAAACTCTCCACTAAAACCTGTGCCACAACCAAATGGACGTCAAAAGAAAAACACTGATTCAAAAATGAGTCTAGGACATGAAAAGCCCTATGGTGACCCGAGAAAGCAAAATGTTAAAAACTTAAAAGAGACTAATGATAAAATTCCCAATAATGAAGAACGTGTAAAAGGAAGCTTTGCTTTCGATTCCCCTCATCACTATACTCCAATTGAGGGCACACCCTATTGTTTTTCAAGGAATGATTCACTGAGTTCTTTAGACTTTGACGAAGATGATGTTGACCTTTCTAGAGAAAAGGAAGAGCTGCGGAAAGAAAAAGAAACAAAGGAAACAGACTCAAGAACAGATAAGAATCATTCTTCTGCAAACCAGTCACCTGGGCAGCAAGCTCAAAAGAATTCAGCAAGCAGGGGTTCTTCTAAATCTTTGGTCCAAAAACAAGCTTCATTTCCACCAGCATCCAAAGTCCAAGACAGAGGAGGAGCATCTGATGAAAAAATGCAGAATTTCGCAATTGAAAACACACCGGTTTGTTTTTCTCGCAATTCATCTCTCAGTTCATTAAGTGACATTGACCAAGAAAACAATAACAAAGAAGTTGAGTCAACAAAAGAAAATGAACCTTCCGACTCCCAGACAGCATTACGCAGACCTCAAACTTCAGGTTATGCACCAAAGTCATTTCATGTTGAAGATACCCCAGTTTGTTTTTCTAGGAACAGTTCTCTAAGTTCTTTAAGCATTGACTCTGAGGATGATTTGCTACAGGAATGTATAAGTTCTGCTATGCCAAAGAAGAAAAAGCCCTCAAAAGCCAAAAGTGAGAAAGTCGCTGGTGGAATTCTTGCTGAGGAGGAACCTGATCTTACACTAGATCTGAGAGAGATCCGAAGTTCTGATTCTGAAAACGAATTTTCCCCAGATTCAGAAAACTTTGATTGGAAAGCAATTCAAGAAGGTGCCAATTCGATTGTCAGTCGAATACATCAAGCAGCTGCTGCAGTTCCATTATCACGACAAGGTTCATCTGATTCTGATTCAATTCTTTCGCTAAAATCAGGGATTTCATTGGGCTCTCCTTTTCATCTGACATCAGATAAGGAAGAAAAGGCCATCCCAATAAACAAAGGTCCAAGAATTGTAAAGCCTGGAGAGAAGAGTTCAATACAAAACAAGAAAAATGATGAAGAGCCTAAAAGTGTAAAAGGGGGAAAGAAAGTGTATAAAAGTATGATAACAGGAAAGTCTCGTTCCAGCTCTGATTTTTCAAGTCAGTGTAAACAACCAGTACAAGCAAATATGCCATCAATCTCTCGTGGTAGAACAATGATCCATATTCCTGGAGTCCGGGCAAGTTCTCCAAGCACTAGCCCTGTTTTAAAGAAAGTTCCTGTTTCAAAAAATACACCACCTAAAGGTTCCAGTGACAACTCAACTAGTTCTCCTAGAGGACAAAAAACTTTAAAATCAGAGCCATTTTACAATAACAGGCAGGCTGCTGCACCAGTAGGGTCAAGTAAAGTACCTTCTAGATCTGGATCAAGAGACGCTACTCCTTCTAGGCCGCCTTCACAACCATTAAGTAGACCTATGCAGTCCCCTGGTCGAAGCTCTATTTCACCTGGCAAAAATGGAATAAGTCCACCGAACAAATTCTCTCAGTTGCCAAGGACATCTTCCCCTAGCACCAACTCCACAAAGTCCTCTGGTTCAGGAAGAATGTCCTATACATCTCCAGGTAGGCAGTTAAGTCAGCAGAACCTGAACAAGCAACCCAATCTTCCTAAAACACCTAGTGGTATTCCAAGAAGTGAGTCTGCTTCAAAAGGTTTAAACCAAAATGTGAGCACTGGATCAAGTAAGAAAGTAGAGCTCGCTAGAATGTCTTCAACAAAATCTAGTGGAAGTGAATCAGATAGATCAGAGAGACCTGTATTAGTACGTCAGTCTACTTTTATTAAGGAAGCACCTAGTCCTACATTAAGGAGAAAATTAGAAGAGTCTGCCTCATTTGAATCCTTGTCTTCTTCATCAAGAGCAGATTCTCCAACACGATCTCAGAGTCAGACACCGGTTTTAAGCCCATCTCTTCCTGAAATGTCTTTATCAACTCATGCTGTACAAACTGGTGGATGGAGAAAAATGCCTCCAAATATGAATCCACCATCTGAACATGTTGACTTGAGAAAGCGGCATGACATAAGTCGGTCACATTCAGAGTCCCCATCCAGGCTTCCGATTACACGATCTGGCACTTGGAAACGTGAGCACAGTAAACACTCATCTTCACTTCCTCGTGTTAGTACTTGGCGAAGAACTGGGAGTTCATCATCAATTTTGTCTGCTTCTTCTGAATCTAGTGAGAAAGCAAAGAGTGAAGATGAAAAGCAGCCAGCATGCTTCATCCCAGGGTCAATATCTAACCCGGATGGTCCACCATCTGCAAAAGGAACTTGGAGAAAAATAAGGGAGAATGAAACCCTTGAGACGACAATTGACAGAACTTCAAACACCCTTGCTGACTCTTGCAACTCACTAGAATCTAAAACAGTATACCAGATGGCACCAGCTGTCTCCAAAACAGAGGATGTATGGGTAAGAATTGAGGACTGCCCAATAAATAACCCTAGATCAGGCAAGTCCCCTACAGGGAATTCTCCCCCAGTTATTGACAATATCTCAGAGCAGGGGGATCTAGATGAGGTAGCCGAGGATTCCCATGGAAGGCATAATTCAGGGAATGGGAATTCCTTGGAAAATAGGCAGAAATCATTTATTAAAGTGGAAGGTGTGGATATTAAGGGGACAGACCCAAAACCTGTAATTAACATTCAGCCTACAGGGCAAGAGACAAGTGAAAATTCTGTCTCCGAGCGTACACCATTTAGCTCAAGCAGTTCAAGCAAACACAGCTCACCAAGTGGGACTGTTGCAGTACGCGTTACTCCATTTAACTATAACCCTAGTCCCAGGAAAAGCAATGGAGACGGTAGCACATCTCGACCATCCCAGATCCCAACACCAGTGACTACAAAGAAAAAAAACTCAAAAAGTGAAGGCACAGACTCTAGTGGATCTCAAAGCCCCAAAAGACATTCTGGGTCTTATCTGGTGACTTCTGTGTGAGAAGGCACTTAGCTGTTATTTGAAATAAAATTCTGATGCATTATTTTTTAGCTGTCCATGTATATTGTTCAAAGACAAAAATATAACAAAGTCTGTAAATATCTTTGATTTTTTTATAAGGGTTGTTCAGGAAGCCATAATTCCTAAAACATTGTTTTGTTTTTTTTTGTTTTTTAATTTTATTTACTGTAAGATACTGACACCGAGAATTAGGATATTTATAGATTTTTTTTTTTTATCATTTTGATCTTTCGATCTTCTAAAGCACCCCAGCTGTTTTGGCCCTGAAAAGGACTTAATTGTCTCATTAACTGATAAAAAAAAAATGAATTCCAATAATAAATAATACAGATAACCTTTCCTAACTGTAGCTGTATTAACAGGAATCTGACTGGCCTTATCACATCAGGGGAAATCTTTTAGTGATGCAGAACATATATTATTGCCTTAGTTACAGTGAATACAGTTTATATATTTTATCATGCTGCTGTCAGACCTACAGCAATGTGATTTCTACTGAAAGCTTTTTTTGTTTTTTCTTTCTTCCCTGGCCAGCCTTTCTGCATGACTGATCTGACAATCCAAGTACTGTGATCTCATGATGTGCATAGGTACAGTAGATATGGTATAACAATCTACAAAACACAAAAAGGCTAAAGTTAAAAAGTTGTGTTGCAGTTAGACCACAATTTTTTTTATTTTTTGGGGGGAGGGGGGATCTCGGATCAAATATTGACTTTTTTTTTTTTTTTTATTCGATGCTATGCTGTATATTGTCTGTTTCGTTATTTGAGGTGAGATGGCTGCTCTCTTTTGAATGATATAGATTATTCTAACTGAACATTTCTGAATAAATTATTACTGTATGTAAATTCATAATTGTGTTTTTATAGTGAACTGTAAATTTTTGTGGCATGCAGATTTTTTTTTTTTTAAAGGGAATATGCTATATTGCAATAGACTGAATTCTATTGGATGAGAAAACATTACCGTAAGGTTTTTACTGCTAACTGTCTGTGTAGCTATTGATTTAAAAATCTTTTGGTAATTTTATTTCCTGCAATAAAATCAGCCCATAGGAAAGACCTTTAGCTGTCAATAACCATATCGGTTAACCACTAGGTCTGTAGTATAATAATTTGCAAGTTCTAGTAATAAATGCTTTGTACAAAAATATGTTCTTTTATTTCCCCTGCTTGCTGCAACTGGTGTAAATCCTGTTTTTATCGCTATTGACCAATTTTTAACCTGGTAGTTGTGATTACAGAATTGAACTGACTTGTACTAAACTCTATTTATTAATTTTTAAAAGCTGTCTGCACTCTTAATTCCTCCTCCTTGTTTGTTCTCAGTAGTCGGAACCCTGCAAAGCAGAGTTTCAGCTAAGGAGCAGTACAAATAACCTTCACACACTTTCACACTGTGTGTATTGTTAGTGGTAAAAGTGAATTAGTTTGTATAAGCAAGATGGGAATAATGTATTTCTGGATGGTTGTGGATATTTTTAATTTAAACACCAACTTTTTTTTTTTTTTTTGTTTTTCTTGTCAAGGCAGTTTTATCTATGCGTGACGAAGAAGATTTTATGACTTTTGCAATAAAAATTCAAATCATGAATTGTCTTTTTTTATGGTCAAACTTGCACATGCAATTCTATTAATAGACTGTAGGAATCCCATTTACACCCGGTATCCCATTTCATGTGCTGAAATGTAGAGCATACAAAGTAGGTTCACCTTGTTCGTGTTGCATATTTTGTTTTTTATCCTTCAGTAATCAGAAGTAACATCACTTCCATTCTGTGACCATTTGTTACTTCTCCATATATACTTATCCTCATATGTTTCTATGGTACACTGTATAAAATTCATATGATATATGAAATAACACTACATTTTTCATCATGGGCTAATTGATCCTTCTGCAATATGACTTTTTCTTTATTTTATTTTTATGTACCCTTCCTTGCCCCTATTTAACAAGTAGAGTGTGTCTAAAATGGTGATTGATACCCCGTCCTCACTGCAGCTAAATTCACGGGTGTAGCAAGTGGACCCGGGAATTTGCCTTTTAACACAGGATTTTTGGCAGTGTGAATGGGTCGCATATCCGGATCTCATACACGGGTAAAACCCTTTTTACCAGTGTCTGAGATCCGGGTATTCAGACACGGGTTGACCCGTTCACACTGCCGAAAAACCCATGTTTAAAGGCAAATTCCCAGGTAGAACTTCTTCACCCGGGAATTTGCCTTGCAGTGACAACGGGGGTCCAGCGCGGCATTCCCCGGCATTTTAATGCCGGGTAAAAGTCGTGTCTTACTCACTCGCAGTGAGAACACGGCATGACATGCGAATGGCTATCTTTCAAGTCAAGCTACTTAATGCTCTATGTTAATTGTTGTCCCTCCACCCAGTGTTGTGCTCTTTCACGGCCCTCCACCCAGTGTTGTGCCCTTTCACGGCCCTCCACCCAGTGTTGTGCTCTTTCACGGCCCTCCACCCAGCAATATGCGCTTTACTGGCCCTCCACCCAGCAATGTGCTCTCTCCCAGTCTGTAAGAGTGCCATATCTTTCCCTACCATTCTTAAATCATAATTCCTTTTCTTCTTTAGATAAAAACAAGTCTGATTTAGGTCTATTGCATTTACGGGCTTCACCTCGGCGTGTGCAAGTAGTAAACACGTTCTGTGCTGAAAAATTGCTGTGTTAAAAAATTTGGGGCCAAAATTTGCAGCTGGGAATTTGCTCTTGTGTTGCGTATAGTCTATGGCAACTTGCTCACATGACACTCTTGTATGCTTTCCATCTCTGTCTCATGAGCATTCCGGAAAGATCTTCCCATCCCTGACATTAAGGAACAGGATATGTGCAATTGGCGCAATTAAGTAGCAGTTATTATTGTCCTTGCCTTGTAAGGGAACGCCTGCACACAAAGAGTTAATTAATAACACATATCTAAACAGGAGCATAAATAATTATATAGTCCATCACTGTTTACAATTGTAATCTACTGCAAATGCACCTTGAGTCCTATTAGGAACAAAAAGTGTTATATAAACAAGATTGTCAAACACGTTCCATATTATTTATTATTTTAAAATACCATGATAGCTTATTTAAAAAAGTTTATTGTTATTATTACTGCATAATATGAACTTTTTGGAAGAATTTTCTACCAGAACATCTAGACTATTTGTGATCATTGTGTTGCCTGCTAGAGAAACACATTTCAAGTTGACAAATGCACACACCGGTATTGTTCTATACAGATAGCGGTTGTGTCGCCATTTCAGAAATAGATGGGTACCCCAAACATCAGTATTAGACTACTGCAATTTCCCAATCCCCCAATAGTTGGTCAATTGGCAATATTACTGCTGTCTGCACCCTGCATCAGTGATGCTATTTTTTTAAATTTAAGAGCTTTAATAGCATTTTGCTTTCTACGTCACTGTCCACTACAGTGCTGTAATTACCTATTTGTGACATTGCTGCATACTAGTATAAAGTGGTGTATTCTTATGGTAGATATGAATTTATAGAACAGTGTACACCTCTAATATGCCCATGTAAAATAACTTTCACTTGTGTTGCTTATGGGTACAACATAATTAGAAAGATGGGTCACACTTTAGTTGAAGATTTTGTGAGGGCCACCAAAATGTTGGACCAGTCCACCAAATCCAAATTGACCCATCAACCAGAACCATTCTTGTTGGTTGTCTTCTTTCTTGTCTACCTTTCTACAACACTCCTCGCTGTTTCTCAGACTGGAGGCTCCTCTCCGCTTCACTGGTGCGGCGTGGTGTCATAACATCATGCCGTATAATACACTTTATTACGCAGTGGCAGCCAGTTTGAAGTCTGCAGCGGTGCCGCTGAAGATGGAGGTTCCACATCACTTCACCCTGCAATAGCGGTGGGAGGTATAAGCAGCCTGGGTCCTCCACTCTCTGTCATAATAGCTGGGCTAGGTACAGTTGTCCCCACAGTACCCCTTGAATTCGGGAGTGCACATTTACAATTTTGACAGCGAGTGTGCTGTTTCGGGGAACGTGAGAGGTGAGGATTTTGTTACCGGGATGTCTTTTTTTGTTTGTATTCCTGAATTTGTACAGCCCTAATTTTTTGGTACTTGTGTAGTTTCACGGCGCCAGCCCCTTGCGGGGCTCGCTTCGCTCGCCCACGCTATTTAAAATAAGCTCTATGCCAACATGGATAGTGGAGGTATGAACTATCCATGTTGGCATGGAGTTAAGTTACTTTTTGGGACATATTTCGTGGCAAGCGTACACCCGGATGCGCCGTGAAACTACACAAGTACCAATTTTTTTTTTATTTTTTTTTCTGCTAATCAGCATCAGAGGTGCTGCATCTGTGAAACCTTCAGCCCTTTCTAGGTATCCCACAGGAGCACAATTAGTCAGCCATTCTGGCTGCAGAAGCCACAAGACCTGGACTGGCCTTTGTAGATGGGGACCACCCTCTTTTCCCATCCACCCCCAGGGAACCTTACTGGTTTTCTTTGAAAACCAAACTACAGGAACTAAAAGGGTTCCTGCTTCTCCCTGGGGTTTTCTAAAGTCTTCTGTAGGCATTGTTTAGGTCCTCACAAATTATGCGAGGCTCCTTTCAACTGATCTGGTGTGTCTCTCTCATCACTATCTAAATATATATATATATATATATATATATATATATATATATATATATATATATATATATATATATATATAGTTCATTCTAGCACCCGCTCTCTTTGAAAACCCATGCAGTACCACTTCCCTGCCTGGGGTGTCGCTGTTGTGCTTCAAGCACAGTGTGGTCTGTATATCAGCACTGATATGCAAACCAGACCTGTGCTAGAAACACCACAGCAGACAGTGACTGCTTCCCAGGCATGGAAGAGGAACTGCATGGGTTTTCAAAGATAGCGGGTGCTAGAATGAACACTAATAT